>NC_141687.1:283434298-284034298 GCF_964263255.1 Lissotriton vulgaris
ACCTTGATGAGCACGGGAGGCCTGCCCGGGTGCAACGGAACCCCGGCCCGGGCCCTTGGCAGAGCAGCGGGCCTGGGGGACAGGGCCCAGGGCCCCAGCACCCAACCTGGGGCCCGGCGGGGCCCTTGGACCCAGCCAGGGCTCCCAGACCCGGAGGCGCAGGGGAAGCCTACCCCAGGCCCTCCGGACCCTATCCCAGGCACCCTGCTTCTGCGGCAGGACGCAGGACGGAGCCCCGGGTGGGGAGGCCACCCTCCCTGGGGCCCCTCAGGGGCCCCCGGACAGAGCTCTTGAACCCAGCCAAGCCCGGGCACAACAGGACCCCATCCCGGTCTTCGGCAGTGCGGCAGGCCGGGGGACGGGGCCCGGAGCCGGGGCACCCGACCCGGGGCCCGGCAGGGAGCCCTGAGGCGCAGGGGACGCCTCCCCGGGCCCTCCCGGGCCCCATCCAGGGCTTCCTGCCACGCGGCTGGCCCAGGGACAGACCCGGGGCTGGGGCGGCATCCTGGCCCGTCCAGCTGCCGGCTGAGGACTGCTAGGCCGAGAGGGGTCCCAGAGTACCTTGTCCCTAGTAATCCGAAGCAAGGCTACCCCTCTTTCTGGGAACAAGTGCGCACCGCGAGGCTCAGGGGACCCTAGGCACGAACATGCCCGACCTCCTGGAGCCCAGGCTGGGATTCGGGAGGTGAATGACACCTCATCGGGACTTTGCGGGCGACCAGATGGCCCAGGGGATCTGGGCGAACAGATGGCCAGGCACGAAAGGGAAGTCGCCTGGACCCTCTGGACCCCGTCCCGGGCACCCTGCCACACGGCTGGACCCAGGACGGAGCCCGGGTGGGGAGCACCCGAACCGGGGCCCGGCGGGGCCCCTGACCCAGCTGGGGCTCCCAGGCCCGGAGGCACAGTGGAAGCCTACCCCGGGCCCTCCAGACCCCGTCCCAGGCACCCTGCCACGCGGCAGGACCCAGGACGGAGCCCCGGGTGGGGAGGCCGCCCTACCCGGGGCCCCTAAGCGGCCCTGGACGGAGTGGCACCACGGAACCCCGTCCCGGTCCTTTGGCAGTGCGGCAGGCCAGGGGATGGGGCCCAGAGCCGGGGCACCCGACCCCAGGGCACTCAACAAACGTGTTGATTACAATATTCATTCAAATTTCATAAAAAATTGCAATTATAACGAACCTCTAAAAACACTAATAAATACCGGTTACATCATAATAAATATCTAAAACGTGCCCCATGGACTAAATCCCATATGTGACTACTAGAGGAACTTAACTGTATTGTTTAATAATCACAAAAACAGATACCAGGGATTTCAATGCATAATAAAACTGGTAACAAGTAATAATGATACTGGTGCATGGAGCCATATTGGCCTCTATATCTAAACTGCCCTAGAGGGTCATGGTCTAGTGATGTGTAAAAAAAAGAGGAGTGAGGTGAAAAATAAAAGAGCTAAAGTTTAAAAAATTACAGCAAACTAGAACATCTCACGTATGGAAAGGCAATGTAATACGGAGATGGACAAATAATCTAAAACATAGTGCTATAGCTGTAAACTAACTGACAAAGAACTAGGCGGGTTCAGAGGCAGGTAATGAGATCCTCACTCGAATTAGGACCGTTCGGAGTTTTGGTGTCTAACTCGAGGATGTACCCGGTCTCAAGTTGTCTTAACCCCTTTGCTGCAGGGGTAATTCCCCCACGGTGCGGGGGGGAGCTGCGTGCGGCCCTGAGGTGCTCGTCATGAGGCACAGTGCAGCTGTGCTCATGACGTGCTGGGCTCGTCACGACTCCGCCCACTCATTGATTCTCCCGCACAGGCGGGGAATCAATTTCACGGGGGCGGGCCGCGGCCGTTATGATGAGCCCAGTTCGTCATGAGCACAGCTCCACTGTGCCTCATGACGAGCTGGGCTCGTCATAAGCAGGCAAGGGGTTAGGGCCTCAAGGTCCCCTCCACTGCGTAGTTGTGGGACCGTGTCCACCACAAAATAGCTCAAAAAATCAAGACAGCTACCATGGATCTCTTTAAAATGCCTAGCAACTGGGTAAGCTGCATCATTGTTACTGATAGCCCGCATGTGCTGGAGTATACGTTTGTGAACCTGCAACTTGGTGCTGCCAACATATTGCAGGCCACACGTACACTCCAGCACATAAACGGCGTAATCAGTTTTGCACATCAGTTTCATAGAGATACTCACAAGAACATCACTAAAAGAAGTACTGTATGTGGTTTTATTTCTACCCAGCTTACAGGCTTTGCAAGATGCACGTTTTATAAAGCCCTTGGTGGTTTGTAGCCAGGAATTGTTTTTAATGATTTCTGGACTGCTCTTGACGAGCATATCGTTCATAGAACGAGCCCTGCGAAAAGTTAACTCCGGGGCTATGGGTTGAGTGTCACCAATCACTGATTCACTTTGGACAATCGGCTAGTTTTTATTAAAAATCATGCGCAATTTGTTGTGTTGCCGACTGTACGTGGTGATTAGTCTGGGTGGTTCTGCAGTGGCTGTAGATACAATAGGCAGAGTAGCATGTTCCGTGCTGTACCCTAATGCTGAAGAGCGAGAAATGGAGTTGGCTTTCTTAATCGCTGCATCAAGCATATTGGCAGTGTATCCTCTAGCTAAGAACCGTTGTTTACTCTCATGTTGAGCCTTCGCACAATCAGTATCCACACTGCAGATGAGTCTGATATGCAGCATCTCCCCGTAGGGGATGCTGCGTATCAGATGGTCAGGGTGGTGACTGGTGGTGTGCAGAACCGTGTTACCCGCTGCCGCTTTGCGGTGTAATCGAGTCTCCAGGTGGTTATCTCTGATGTACACTTCTAACTCCAGAAAATTTACAGATACCTTGCTGACATGCCCTGTGAATTCAAGGTTAAGATTATTCACATTGATTTCCTCAATAAACACATTAGCTGTTGATTCAGACCCCCTCCAAATGAGAAATAGATCGTCGATGTAACAATGCCATGCTACTATATGGTCGCTCAGGATGTGCATGAACCTAGCCTTGAGGACTTGCTCCTCCCACAGTCCCATGTGTAAACAGGCGTAACTGGGGGACAAGCAAGCCCCCATCGCCACACCTCTCATTTGCTGGAACACCTGACTCTGAAACAAAAAATAATTGTTATTTAAACAAGTCAGGATCATGTCAGACAAAGTTTGTTGTGTTTCAGCATGTGAATTGGTTTTGCCCGTAAATAGTGTTCCACTGCTCCGAAACCATCCATATGATGTATGCTGGTGTACAGAGCAGTGACATCAAGAGTTATCAGCAGGTAATCTTCTTGCCACGTTACAGTTTTAATTTTCCTTAGGAAGTCACCCGTGTCCTGTAAGTAGGATGGTAGGTTTTTCTTGGAGGAAGAAATCGATGTACCGCAAAGTATTCTCCATCATGCTGTTGTTCGCGGAGATTATGAGTCTCCCAGGAGGTTTATTGGGGTCTTTATGCACCTTCGGGATCAGATAGAAAACTGGGATTACCGGATGATTTACCATAAGAAATTTGAAT
This sequence comes from Lissotriton vulgaris, assembly GCF_964263255.1. Taxonomy (NCBI): domain Eukaryota; kingdom Metazoa; phylum Chordata; class Amphibia; order Caudata; family Salamandridae; genus Lissotriton; species Lissotriton vulgaris. The sequence continues at coordinate 283,437,836 of NC_141687.1, forward strand.
TCGTCACTACTGAGTAACCCCACACTTTTCCAAGATAATAGTTTTGTGTTGAACTCATTCCAGGCCAGTTTAACTGTCTTCCACATTGACGGTCGTTCAGATGTTGGAGTGCCTCATCCATGTACATTGACCTTGGCCAAAGGACAATGTTCCCCCCCTTGTCCGATTGGCGTATCACCACATTGTTGTTGCTCTGTAGTTTTTTCATCAGGCTTCAATAGCAGTTGTTTTGATTGCAACATTTTTGTTGAGCCTGCAAAGTAGATGTATGTAACTTCTTCAGTTGGGTAGTCACTAATTCATTGTAAATGTCAATGTTATCATGCAACATGATGGGGTTGAATGTGGACCTAGGTTTGAATCCTGTTAGGCCTGGCATGTCCAATCTTGGCTGCACACTGGTGTTGCTTAATGTATCCTAAAGTGCGCCTTCTCTGTGTAAGTCCTGCAAGTCACACATTAGCTCATATTCGCCTGCTGTTATGAGCGATCGACTTGAGCTGGCACCTGCACCTGCATCCTGAGTTGTGCGCTCTTTGGTCTTGTTCATTAAATGGAACTTGCGCAAATTAAGTTTGCGGGTGTATTTATGTAGGTCAATGCGGGTTTGTGCATAGCTGAAGTTGTTGGGTGGACAATATGATAGTCCTAGTGACAGAATCTTATTTTCAGTATTGGTGAGATGCATGTTGGTCAGATTAATGATTGAAAGAGAATCACTTAATGGGCAGGTAATTTCCGATTCCATTACCTTGTGTTTTTTTTTAATTTGCCTTTCCGCCGCTGTCTGTTTTTGAGGCATTGCCTGCGCTCGCGGCGTTTGATGTTTGCTCTTTGTCTTGCCTCCGATTTGGTACCCGAGGTCTTAGGTTCTGTCTGCGGTCTTGCCGCAAGCAGGCCACCTCTTGCGTCAGTGAACATTTTGTAAACCCCAATCCCATACATGAACTTGTGGTGGCTTGTTCACTTTCAGACTCGCTGCCTGGAACCGAGCTCAAATCCGACATGGAAGTCGATAATTGGGCTGCATCACTTGCATTGGAAGGTGCTGGCTGAGATTGAGCCTTCGTCTTAGTTTTTTTCAAGGAATCGTATTATTTTGCCAACGTGAAAACCTGTCCGTTTTGATAATCTAGATAATCAGACCCCCTCCAAATGAGAAATAGATCGTCGATGTAACAATGCCATGCTACTATATGGTCGCTCAGGATGTGCACGGACCTAGCCTTGAGGACTTGCTCCTCCCACAGTCCCATGTGTAAACAGGCATAACTGGGGGAGAAGCAAGCCCCCATCGCCACACCTCTCATTTGCAGGAACACCTGACTCTGAAACAAAAAATAATTGTTATTTAAACAAGTCAGGATCATGTCAGACACATTTTGTTGTGTTTCAGCATGTGAATTGGTTTTGCCCGTAAATAGTGTTCTACTTCTCTGACACCATCCATATGATGTATGCTGGTGTACAGAGCAGTAACATCAAGAGTTATCAGCAGGTAATCTTCTTGCCACGTTACAGTTTCAATTTTCCTTAGGAAGTCACCTGTGACCTGTAAGTAGGATGGTAGGTTTCTCTTGGAGGAAGAAATCGATGTACCGCAAAGTATTCTCCATCATGCTTTTGTTCGCGGAGATTATGGGTCTCCCAAGAGGTTTATTGGGGTCTTTATGCACCTTCGGGATCAGATAGAAAACTGGGATTACCGGATGATTTACCTTAAGAAATTTGAATTTGTCACTACTGAGTAACCCCACACTTTTCCAAGATAATAGTTTTGTGTTGAACTCATTCCAGGCCAGTTTAACTGTCTTCCACATTGACGGTCGTTCAGATGTTGGAGTGCCTCATCCATGCCAAACCAAAAAGAGAAGCGTAGAGGTACTGACAGAATCACCCTCCAAAGCGAGACTTGTATAACCAAAGAGATTCTATCAAAAAAGTGAATAAGTGATGGTTTTTTAATTTTTTTTTAACTGTTTTGGAAGTGATACTAGGCTCTCTCTTAAGCATGGAAAGATGGAAGCACAATGTGCTTGTTAAAATACCCCTCACACACTAAAAAAACTTTAATGTCATGCTTCATCATAGAGGTCTTCCCGCCCCTATAACGGGACGGGGCGTGCTACGACCAGACGAAATACGCGGGAGCACTTAAGATGTGACAGAGGCTATGTGTAGGTGCATGGGTATCAGTGAGAGTGTAGGGACCTAGCACTAGTGAGTGTGTAAAAAGTGAAAAAATGAAAAAAGTTTAAAAATTCCCTGGCTTAGTAGAAAAAAACAGATTTATTAGCTTCTCTAGCTGGGAACATTAAGAAGGGGTTGTGTGGTAGAGCATTGGCTACTACCTAGTCGACATGTTTCGTAAGCAGTCCCCTACTGCTTACTCATCAGGACCATATAGCGATCCCTACTCGTTACTACTCAGTTCTATGAGGTTGTGCCTACTGTCCTACAAACAACCAGCAAAAATAAGCTGGCTGTTTGGGCTTCGGGGCATGAGTTGGCCCAGGTGAAGCAGGAAAAATTGACCTGATGTGGTCTCTGTAAAAGAAAAGGGAAGAGAAAAGCCAACATAAATGCGTGAATAAGCATTATAATCTGAATGGTAATACAGACAGACAATTATATACCACATTCTTGGAGAAAAACGCCTTGTAAATCTGAAAGCGATTGTATTCCTACATGAGAATCAACACGTAGGTGTTATGTGTCTCTCGACATCAGCTGTCTGTCACTGGAGACATATAGTGGCTTCACACTATGGGTTCCACTATCATCTCATCACACACACCGACAAACATGACTCCATGCATTTCCAACGAACTAGCAATTAAAAGGGGAAAGGGGGGGCCCTCCTTCGCAATATTTTCATAAGAATTGGTAAGCGTATCGGTAAAAACAAGGCTTTTGTCAGAGAAATCAATACGTACTTATCTCAATAATTGTCATCGCCCCATGAGTTTGCAGGCGAGGGGTATTCTGCACAGTTTATTATAAGGAACAAAACCTCGTGTTAATCGTTTCAGAGTCAGCGAGATATTGTTTGCTTACTATACCCCTGTGACCCGTTTTTTGAGACTCGAGGTCAGAGTCTGTTACTCACATGTCTGCCAGAGAAAGAAATCATTGTTCCTACCCCCGTGCTCCTCCGAGGATTGCCGGGCTCGAGTGTCCGTTTGTTATTAAAAGCCCTGCAGTTCCGCATTGTCATCTGTGTGGGTGCCGCCTACCGCGTAACGCTAGAGCGTTAACTTCCCAACATGGCCGTCCGTTCGTGGCGCGATCAGAGTGCAAAAGCGGAAGTCTTTCCGCAGTGTCTATTTTCCTAGTCTTAGTGTTGCTCAGGATTAGTAATATTGTTGGATCTGATTCGAAATGCGATTGCATTTGCAAAATAATCAAATATTCGTAGAGTCATAGAATAATATTTATACTGATGCAAATGAATTTTTTTTTTTTTTTTTTTTTTTTTAAAAAGAATTTTCTCTGCAAGAAGAATCTTCATGGTGGCGGCCCCCACCATCTAATGTCAAAAGCTAGAAAGGGTAGAAGCAAAGTGGGATGTTGATCAAGAAAAGTAAGGGCCAAGGTGCCATTACAACTGGCTCCAGGGTATGTCGTCATTCAGCCCGTTTTTGTGTGACTGAATACGGAACACCCATCTCTGTTCCTTTTCTAACAGAAATCTTTCATTGCTGACCAGTTCTATTACCGTCCATGTGATTTCCTCCGGTTTGTGATTCTTTTCAAGGAAATGGTTCGTGAGCTTAGTACTTGATTTCCTGCATTTTATAGTGCTCTTGTGTTCACCTATCCTGACCTTTACTGCCCTGCTTGTCATGCCCACATATTCCAGTTGACAGGGACAGGTGATCAGATATATAACATTCACACTGTTGCAGTTGCTAAAAGCTCTGTTCCCAGACGGCGCCGTTGTTGAAAGTTATTTTTTTACTTTTCTTGGTTAGACCACAGACTCTGCACCCTCCACATGGATAGTGACCTTGAACAAAATTAGGGTCTCTTTGTGCATTGTTGTTAGTTTTTGGTCTTGTGTGGACCAAGATATCCCTCAAGCTCTGTGCTCTTTTGTGCGCAAACATTGGTTTTGGTATTTGTAAACCGCCGCTGTTCAAAATCTTCCAATTCCTGTTAATGATTTTGGTCACTAAGTTGGAGCTGGTGTTGTATGTAGTCACACAAATTGGTCGTTTCTCTTCCTCCATGGGGGTTTTTTCTTCCAAAAGGCTTTCACGACAGTTATTTCTGGCTCGTGTGTAAGCCTGGTTGATGACACGGTCAGGGTACATTCGTGCTTTTAATTTCTTTTTGAGATCGTCTGATTGGGTTTTGAAGTTCTCAATCTCTGTACAATTCCTGCGTAGGCGCAGGAACTGACAGTATGGGAGGTTGTCCCGCAGATGTTTTGGGTGGAAACTGTTATACATTAGAAGACAGTTCTTAGAGGCGCTCTTGAAATGGGTCGTGGTCATCAATCTCCCGTCTTTAGGGAAAATATTCAGATCCAGGAAAACCAGGTTGCTTCTGGTGATTGTGCTGGTGAACCTTAGGAAATCATCCTGTAGATTGAGCCAGGTTAGAAATTGCTCGGAACCTCTTTCATCTCCATCCCAGATGATAAGGATATCATCGATCAAGTGGCTTGATGGGGCAGGCTGGTGTGATGTGGAAAGCTTGTACACCAGCCTGCCCCATCAAGCCACTTTAGACATCATCGAGGATGTCCTCTTTCTAGCTTTTGACATTAGATGGTGGGGGCCGCCACCATGAAGATTCTTCTTGCAGAGAAAATTCTTTAAAAAAAAAAAAAAAAAATTCATTTGCATCAGTATAAATATTATTCTATGACTCTACGAATATTTGATTATTTTGCAAATGCAATCGCATTTCGAATCAGATCCAACGATATTACTAATCCTGAGCAACACTAAGACTAGGAAAATAGACACTGCGGAAAGACTTCCGCTTTTGCACTCTGATCGCGCCACGAACGGGCGGCCATGTTGGGAAGTTAACGCTCTAGCGTTACGCGGTAGGCGGCACCCACACAGATGACAATGCGGAACTGCAGGGCTTTTAATAACAAACGGACACTCGAGCCCGGCAATCCTCGGAGGAGCACGGGGGTAGGAACAATGATTTCTTTCTCTGGCAGACATGTGAGTAACAGACTCTGACCTCGAGTCTCAAAAAACGGTTCACAGGGGCATAGTAAGCAAACAATATCTCGCTGACTCTGAAACGATTAACACAAGGTTTTGTTCCTTATAGTAAACTGCGCAGAATACCCCTCGCCTGCAAACTCATGGGGCGATGACAATTATTGAGATAAGTACGTATTGATTTCTCTGACAAAAGCCTTGTTTTTACCGATACGCTTACCAATTCTTATGAAAATATTGCGAAGGAGGGCCCCCCCTTTCCCCTTTTAATTGCTAGTTCGTTGGAAATGCATGGAGTCATGTTTGTCGGTGTGTGTGATGAGATGATAGTGGAACCCATAGTGTGAAGCCACTATATGTCTCCAGCGACAGACAGCTGATGTCGAGAGACACATAACACCTACGTGTTGATTCGCATGTAGGAATACAATCGCTTTCAGATTTACAAGGCGTTTTTCTCCAAGAATGTGGTATATAATTGTCTGTCTGTATTACCATTCAGATTATAATGCTTATTCACGCACTTATGTTGGCTTTTCTCTTCCCTTTTCTTTTACAGAGACCACATCAGGTCAATTTTTCCTGCTTCACCTGGGCCAACTCATGCCCCGAAGCCCAAACAGCCAGCTTATTTTTGCTGGTTGTTTGTAGGACAGTAGGCACAACCTCATAGAACTGAGTAGTAACGAGTAGGGATCGCTATATGGTCCTGATGAGTAAGCAGTAGGGGACTGCTTACGAAACATGTCGACTAGGTAGTAGCCAATGCTCTACCACACAACCCCTTCTTAATGTTCCCAGCTAGAGAAGCTAATAAATCTGTTTTTTCTACTAAGCCAGGGAATTTCTAAACTTTTTTCATTTTTTCACTTTTTCCACACTCACTAGTGTTAGGTCCCTACACTCTCACTGATACCCATGCACCTACACATAGCCTCTGTCACATCTTAAGTGCTCCCGCGTATTTTGTCTGGTCGTAGCACGCCCCGTCCCGTTATAGGGGCGGGAAGACCCCTATGATGAAGCATGACACTAACGGTTTTTTAGTGTGTGAGGGGTATTTTAACAAGCACATTGTGCTCCCATCTTTCCATGCTTAAGAGAGAGCCTAGTATCACTTCCAAAGCAGTTAAAAAAAATTTAAAAAACCATCACTTATTCACTTTTTTGATAGAATCTCTTTGGTTATACGTGCCTCATCCATGTACATTGACCTTGGCCAAAGGACAATGTTCCCCCCCTTGTCCGATTGGCGTATCACCACATTGTTGTTGCTCTGTAGTTTTTTCATCAGGCTTCAATAGCAGTTGTTTTGATTGCAACATTTTTGTTGAGCCTGCAAAGTAGATGTATGTAACTTCTTCAGTTGGGTAGTCACTAATTCATTGTAAATGTCAATGTTATCATGCAATATGATGGGGTTAAATGTGGACCTAGGTTTGAATCCTGTTAGGCCTGGCATGTCCAATCTTGGCTGCACACTGGTGTTGCTTAATGTATCCTAAAGTGCGCCTTCTCTGTGTAAGTCCTGCAAGTCACACATTAACTCATATTCGCCCGCTGTTATGAGCGATCAACTTGAGCTGGCACCTGCACCTGCATCCTGAGTTGTGCGCTCTTTGGTCTTGTTCATTAGATGGAACTTGCACAATTTAAGTTTGCGGGTGTATTTATGTAGGTCAATGCGGGTTTGTGCATAGCTGAAGTTGTTGGGTGGACAATATGATAGTCCTAGTGACAGAATCTTATTTTCAGTATTGGTGAGGTGCATGTTGGTCAGATTAATGATCGAAAGAGAATCACTTAATGGGCAGGTAATTTCCGATTCCATTACCTCTGTGGTTGTTTTTAATTTGCCTTCCTGCCGCTGTCTGTTTTTGAGGCATTGCCTGCGCTCGCGGCGTTTGATGTTTGCTCTTTGTCTTGCCTCCGATTTGGTACCCGAGGTCTTAGGGTCTGTCTGTGGTCTTGCCGCAAGCAGGCCACCTCTTGCGTCAGTGAACATTTAGTAAACCCCAATCCCATATGTAAACTTGTGGTGGCTTGTTCACTTTCAGACTCGCTGCCTGGAACCGAGCTCAAATCCGAAATGGAAGTCGATAATTGGGCTGCATCACTTGCATTGGAAGGTGCTGGCTGAGATTGAGCCTTTGACTTAGTTTTTTTCAAGGAATCGTATTTTTTGCCAACGTGAAAACCTGTCTGTTTTGATAATCTAGCTTATCTCTTTGAAATTTAAACACACTGCGCTTTTTTATTATGTCTTCTTCTCTAGCCAACCATACATGCATTTCCTCCCGGTAACTTTTTTCCAAATCCCATCTTGCAGATCTGTTCATTCAAATTTGCAATTTTGATTTGTAAAGCAGCGAGATCACTTTCCGCATATTTTATCAGTATTCTTACTAATCGGCATGAGGAATCCAGGTTACATTCGGCCCATTCAGATAACATGTTTGGGTCGGGGTTCTCGTAACTAGGGGCCAACATGATGCGGAGGCCGCGCGAAATGCGTCCCACCTCCAAATAGCGTGAGAGAGACCTGTGTTGCCACCACATTGATTGTTCTGTGCGCACAGCTTTCTCCAGTTGTTTAAAACTGTCTTTCAGTTCCGAACCCCATGTCTTAGCAGAGTTCGAAATAGTGTTGTGTAGCACTTCAGGGACTGGTGAGGGATGTATGACGTTACAACGCATGCCTTTACAACGCGGTTTTTACAATGCATGCCTTTACAACGCATAGTGCTTTGGGGCGCTGGATAGTGAATAGTTTAATTTACTATTACAACTCCAGTCCCCGTGGATAGTAGGGAAGGTGTTGGATAGTAAATTAAACCTATTCCCTATCCTAGAGCGCCCCCCAGCGCAATGCGTTGTAATGGTTTGCGTTTTAAAAGTTACGTCGTAAAGGCACTGCATGTTAAAATTTGCGTTGTAAAGGATGTTTCCCACTGGTGAGTCATCGAACATCTCAGCTGCCGTCTCCTTGCGGCGTCTTACAGAGTCGGCGGCCATGGTGCACTCTAATATCAGGGATTAACGTATAGACGGCATAACGTGGTGAGTAAACTTGATAGCACTAACCGCTTTGCCTGGCACACTCCCTCATCGGCAAATAAGGCCTTGACTCCTACGTTCGCAGACTTCTGGGCTCGGCTTGATCACGGAAATGAGAGCCTGCTGCCCGCAGCTGACGGTAGGAGCGTGTACGGCTGCCCGGGGGTTTCGGCGGCTGATCCACACAGGAACAGTAGATGCTTCCAGGTTAGCAGAAGCTGGCTTCCTGCCGCTGGGCCCTTACGAAGGAGGGGTCCGCCTGACACCGAAGAAGCGTGTCGTTGTATGGAATGTAAAGAACTCCGTTGCAAGCTTCCAAGTCTCGGAAAAGACGAAAACGGACCCAATCTTCTCAGTGCAAAGTGTTTATTTAATCCATAGATGTACCACTCACCGCCATGACGCGTTTCGGCCCCAGAAAGGCCTTGATCACATGACGCCGGCAGTAGAAGCCATCAAATTTAAAGGGCTAGTGTTAACATCACATGACCATCAGGCCAATAGACATAGAAGACATACACCATTACATATAAGCGCAAAATGCTTAGTAGTCAACTGTTAATCATATTTTGCAACTGTCATTTCCTAGAATATAACAACTGTTCAAAGTAAGCAATAGTGCAAAATAAGCAAGTGCAAAATCGGCAAGTTACACTAATCCCCAAAATCAGGCCACTGGTCATGGACAATATTGCAGCATTTCCTTGAAGCATAAAATGCATTGTGATTTACAGTTAAAAGTCATTTAAGAATATCTTTGAGTCTGGACAACCATGCAATCTCTGCAAAAGTGCAAATTGAGTATGTGCAAAAATGGGCAAATGGCAGTGTATACATTAAAGCATAAAATGCTTAATGCTAAACTGTCGCTGGAGATTCACAAATGTTGATTCCATATGTCTAAACAAATGTGCAAACCTCCGCAGTAGTACCTATTAAGCATGTGCAAACTGAGCAACTTACATATATATATATATGTGTATATATATATATATATATATATATATATATATATATATATATATTCAACAATGTTCCTGCTCGCCATTGCAAGGCGAGAACAGCCAGGTAAGGACCTCATAAGTAACTTCAAACGACCACAGCAATCAGGAAGCAACAATAGTCTTTCAAGTGAAAAAGCAGAGTTGATTTATTGCACACAAGATGAAATGGTAGACATAATGTCAGTCCACGATGCGTTTCGCTCCGCGAAGGAGCTTGATCACATGGCGCGCCCCAGAATGCACCATCAATTTATAGTACACACACAGATGGTTTGAATTAACACATGCCCAAGTGAAATAAAATAAAAATAAAAGACAGACTGTTCCATACCGTCATGTTGAATAAGTGACAAGTGTCAGATTCAAAAATAATGCCAAATAGAAAATCGGACCTTATTGAGTTACAAGTGCATCCTAGTATCACATTTAAACCTGTGTATAATTAAAAAATGTATGTACATAGCATGTTATCGAAGAACGCCAGGCTAGTGTCAGAACAGTTCAAGGAATTTAGAATATAGCGTTTAAATTCGGCAACAGGCAAAATAACAGATGATAACAAATTTCCCATTATTATGTGCACAGCATGTTGTCAAAAGAACGCAAAACAAATGTCAGGACAGTTCATGAAAAAAGTATAAAACATTTTGAAATCGACAACATGCACTAAGACAAATGATGACGAGTGTCCCAATATAAATCATTAATGGATAAATCATTCATTGTGAAATGAAATTAAATGAAATGAAAAGGCGTTTTATAAAGCGCGAATTGCTGCCCTGAGGCGTCCAAGCGCTGAGTCTATTGAGAATTCACTGAGTGCACACAAATCAAAAATAAATCCTCATCTGTTAATAAATTGGCAGAATCAAAGCATAATATAATCCATGGCATATGAAACAAGAAAAAGGTGTAAAGTGCATGTTTAACTGTGATAATTCATAATAAAAAAAGTGTGATAAAAACATTTTCATAATAGCTTTTGGAAACAACTGGAAGAAAACCAAATTATTTCTTAGGTGGCAACAAATTTGAAACTATCAAAATCAATTGACCTGGGGACAAAACCCACGTAGTGAGACGACTGATGGAAATACATATATAAATCCACAATAAAGTATGTACAAAATGCAAATAAGTCACAAAATTGTCTATAACAAAACAATTGTTACAAAGCTCTTAATTCATCATGTTTAAAGTGACTTAGTGAATAATGGAAGGATACAGAGGAAACCAACGCTATAAAATTGATGAGGATTTATAAAGAATTATGTAAGTCCTCTGTAAGGTTCAAACCATTAGGAGCCCTGGGATCAAGTGACAAAATAAAGTGGGATTCCTTCTATCTTAACAATTTCTCCCGGTTGCCTCCCCGGCCGGGGAGTAGTACCGAGCATAAGACAGTAGTGTATTCTAGATCTTTTAATTGGTTACTATGAACTGCTTTAAAATGTCTAGCGACCAGATAGTCGCTATTACTGTTCACAATAGCTCTAATGTGTTGCAGAATGCGCTTATGCACAGGGAGTTTAGTACTTCCAATATATTCAAGATTGCATGTACATTTCAATTTATAGATGGCAAACTCTGCCCTGCAGGTCAAATGTTCTTGAATAGGAATTTTGGTGTCACTAAATGCTGTTGTGTAGTGAGTACTATTCCTCGCAAAAGTGCAAGCGCGGCACAATGTACATTTAAAGAAACCCATTTTACTAAGCCAGGGCTTTTTGAGCAGCACCTCAGGCATTGGTTTATCGAGAGCATCCCGCATAGAGGGTGCCCTCCTGAATGTGATTGATGGCAGACTGGGGAGAATGGGTCCTAGAATGTTGTCAGTTAGGACAATCGGCCATTCAGCACAAATAATACGGCGGATGATTCTTTCTTGTGTACAAAAGGTAGTGATTAATCTGATTGAACATTCAGATCGACCATTGGGGCCAATGACTTTAGGGGCCAATAATACGTCCCTGTCCAAACTTTTGGCTTTAACTAAAGCTTGATTCAGGATTTTCTGAGTGTACCCTTTATTAAGAAATCGTTTGACCGATGCATCTAGACATATATATATATATATATATATATATATATATATATATATATATATATATATATATATATATATATATATATATATATATATATACATAAAAGAAGGAGAGAACTCTGGGTAGTTCTCAAATGTAGGTGGAAAACAGCTCCTGTTAAAGCACTCTCAACACCAGCGACACTCTAGATCTGCTCCCCTCAAATGTCTGTTTTTCTATCAAAGTCTTTAAGCATAGGATTAGCACAGTGCCATCCACGCCGAGATAGAAAAGGACAAAGTCTTTTGTCATTTCTACAGCAAAGTCTTTAAGCATAGGACTAGCACAGTTCTGTCCTTGCCGAGCTGTAAAATGACAAAAGCCATTTATCACTCCAGGCACAGTATTACAGCTTTGAATTGGTAAAATACCAACTCAAGCCAACCTGAAATGAGTAAAAGCAACCTCTGACACAGTGTTTCGCTCTAATTAGAGCTCTTCAGAGAGGTATAGCTTTGTCCAGACACAAGGGAGCACCCAGTATAAGTCAAAACAATACCCTTTCAGGCATAGAGTGATGCCTCAATTATGCAAAAAAGGAGAGACCTATGGGTAGTTCTCATATTTAGGTGGAAAGCAGCCCCTTTTAGAGCACTCTCAACACCAGTGACACTCTAGATCTGCTCACCTCAAATGTCTGTTTTTCTATCAAAGTCTTTAAGCATAGGACTAGCACAGTGCTGCCCTTGCCGAGCTGTACAATGACAAAAGCCATTTATCACTCCAGACACAGTATTACAGCTTTGAATTGGTAAAAATACCAACTCAAGCCAACCTGAAATGAGTAAAAGCAACCCCTGACAGTGTCAGGGGTTGCAAGTTGGTATTTTACCAATTCAAAGCTGTAATATGTGTTTGTATTTATATAGCGCCTTCTACCCAGAGGTCTCTTAGCTCTGTATTCATACCACTGTGGAACCCTTCCTGGCTTTCCTGTGAGATGTCCACTCCTGGGCACCCCCAAGGTGAAGCCAGGAATCCAAGCGTTGCTGGTGCCGGTGTGGAGATTAAGCAAGCTATTGCCCAGAGTCACAGAGTGGGACCCATGATTAGACAAGGCACTGAGGCGAGAATTATCAGGTCCGAGGAGATTGAGTCCAAGAACCGCTGAGGCGGGAATTGAACCATGGTCCCGGGCCAGACCTCTGCATCAGGGTCTGCCGCTCTAACCATTGAACTACGCTTCTCCAAAGCAATACGAGCCTGAGTGGTGATGTTTGGGGCCCTTGAAGAAGAGGTTTTCCTTGAAATGCGTCGGCCAGATTAATGCAAGGTGGGGAAGGAAGACAGGCTGCATCATACGGCCTGCTGGCAGATTGCTGTCGTAAGCCCCAAAGCTCCAGGGCCATTGGTATACAAAATTTGGACACGGCATCCCGGCCGTGGGGAGGTGCTCCATCCCAGCTGGCAGTCAAATTCAAAACCAGCTGGGGGAGGCTGCTGCTTTGAACTTTATGAGCGGATTGGCACAGCATTCAATATGCAAATTCGGCCTGCCTGAATGATCCACATCCTACTACAGGAGAGAATTAAGTTTTAAAAGGAAACTATCAACTCATTTACTTAAATGAAACACAGACTCTCGTATTAGGGACTCTGTGTCCCATAAGGAATCAAGAAAACGTGCACTTTGTAGACGCCCACTGGGGGCTGGATACAATTTAAATAAACCGGAAATGAAAGCAATACGAGCCTGAGTTGTGATGTTTGGGGCCCTTGAAGAAGAGGTTTTCCTTAAAACGCTTCGGCCAGATTAATGCAAGGTGGGGAAGGAAGACATATATATATATATATATATATATATATATATATATATATATATATATATATATATATATATATATATATATATATATATATATATATATATATATATATCCAAAGATAATATCCCACACGATTAAGAAGGAATGTCCAGCTGGCCTGGACATTCCTTCTTAATCGTGTGGGATATTATCTTTGGATATATATATATATATATATATATATATATATATATATATATATATATATATATATATATTTATGTCTTCCTTCCCCACCTTGCATTAATCTGGCCGAATTGGTTACTATGAACTGCTTTAAAATGTCTAGCGACCAGATAGTCGCTATTACTGTTCACAATAGCTCTAATGTGTTGCAGAATGCGCTTATGCACAGGGAGTTTAGTACTTCCAATATATTCAAGATTGCATGTACATTTCAATTTATAGATGGCAAACTCTGCCCTGCAGGTCAAATGTTCTTGAATAGGAATTTTGGTGTCACTAAATGCTGTTGTGTAGTGAGTACTATTCCTCGCAAAAGTGCAAGCGCGGCACAATGTACATTTAAAGAAACCCATTTTACTAAGCCAGGGCTTTTTGGGCAGCACCTCAGGCATTGGTTTATCGAGAGCATCCCGCATAGAGGGTGCCCTCCTGAATGTGATTGATGGCAGACTGGGGAGAATGGGTCCTAGAATGTTGTCAGTTAGGACAATCGGCCATTCAGCACAAATAATACGGCGGATGATTCTTTCTTGTGTACAAAAGGTAGTGATTAATCTGATTGAACATTCAGATCGACCATTGGGGCCAATGACTTTAGGGGCCAATAATACGTCCCTGTCCAAACTTTTGGCTTTAACTAAAGCTTGATTCAGGATTTTCTGAGTGTACCCTTTATTAAGAAATCGTTTGACCGATGCATCTAGACATAGATATATATATATATATATATATATATATATATATATATATATATATATATATCCAAACCAACGACCCCCTCCAACAGGGAAGACGCAAGCCCACACAGGTGAGTAGACAAAGCCTCCTTTAATTTCCAGAAAAACAAAGCGCCATTATGCATTTCGGCACTCCGTGCCTTCTTCGGATGCCTTTGCTCATTTTAAATAACTGCTCGCCTTAAGTCACATCGCGTCTCACTAATATACCTGCAGACACTCCTCCCACATACTAAGGGACGATTTTTTAAAACTTATTGGCTAGAGTTTTTCATTCTGCAGTAACACAATAAGAAGTCCTGGCCCAAGTGGGCGGTGCCTGCAGCTCCCTTGTGTTTTTGGTACTTGTGGTGCTCTGGAGGCTCGGTTAACTGACCTTCACCCCACCAACATTCATCACAGTGAGCCGGTGTCCCTGCAGCCTAAGTAAGCACAGGCATGGTGATGCAGTCATCCCCCAAATGCTGCCCTGGCTGAAACGCTGTGAGTTGCGGTGGTTCGGCATTTTCTCTAGCGCCTTGAGATGCTCCAACGATTGCCACAGTCTGCCGAACACTTCAGGGTGCGGCCTCCTAGTGCGCGTGGTTGCGCACAACACATCCAAACCAACGACCCCCTCCAACAGGGAAGACGCAAGCCCACACAGGTGTGTAGACAAAGCCTCCTTTAATTTCCAGAAAACAAAGCGGCATTATGCATTCGTGCCTTCATCGGATCCCTTTGCTCGTTTTAAATAACTGTTCACCTTAAGTCACGTCGCGTCTCACTAATATACCTGGAGACACTCCTCCCACATTCTAAGGGACGATTTTTAAAACTCATTGGCTCGAGTTTTTCATTCTGCAGTAACACAATAGGAAGTCCTGGCCCAAGTGGGCGGTGCCTGCAGCTCCCTTGGGTTTATGGTACTTGTGGTGCTCTGGAGGCTCGGTTAACTGACCTTCACCCCACTAACATTCATCACAGTGGGCCGGTGTCCCTGCAGCCTAAGTAAGCACAGGCACAGTGATGCAGTCATCCCCCAATTGCTGGCCTGCCTGAAACGCTGTGAGTTGCGGTGGTTCGGCGTTTTCTCAAGCGCCTTGAGATGCTCCAACGATTGCCACAGTCCGCCGAACACTTCAGGGTGGGGGCTCCTAGTGCGCGTGGCTGCACACAACACATCCAAACCAACGACCCCCTCCAACAGGGTAGACGCAAGCCCACACTGGTGTGTAGACAAAGCCTCCTTTAATTTCCAGAAAACAAAGCGGCATTATGCATTCGTGCCTTCATCGGATCCCTTTGCTCGTTTTAAATAACTGTTCACCTTAAGTCACGTCGCGTCTCACTAATATACCTGGAGACACTCCTCCCACATTCTAAGGGACGATTTTTTACAACTCATTGGCTCGAGTTTTTCATTCTGCAGTAACACAATAGGAAGTCCTGGCCCAAGTCTGTGCCTTCTTGGGATGTGTTGGAACCGGCCTTGTGGTGTGGTCCCACTCCTCCCGCATGGCGGGCTCTGAACGACATCGACCCCTGTCCTTCAGTCTGAAGATACCCCCTCCAACCTTCACGAGAGCCGCCACTCATGGCGACCCCCGGCTCTCCCCCACCAGAACATGGCGACCCCTACTCGCCCCTCGCTGCTGGTCCGATCTCTATCCCGGGCCACCCTCTCAGGCCCCGACTCCATCTTGGGCCTTCCCCGTCCGGGCCCCGTGGCCTTGGCTCGACCTCGGCCGCGGCCCCAACAAAGCTCCAACATCGAGGCACCAAAATCCAACCAGGTGGTAAAACGGCCACTTGACGGATCAAGGAGGAGGGGAGTTTCGATGGCCCTCCAGCCGTCCCTGGACGCCTGGTTTCGATCGCCCTCCGGCCTCCCTGGGCGCTGGCTCCACCCTCTTGCTGGGTGTCTGGACACTCTCATCCCAGCCCCTCTGACCCCCAGGTGCGAGGGTCCGGATATCAAAGGACTCCAGACCTATATCTGGGGCAGCCCTGGAATGGGTCAGTAGTTGTATCCTGGGGTCGAGAGACCCCGAGAAGAACTCACCTACTTCGAACCCTGTAACCAACTTTGGAGCCCTGCTGGCACTGCCGCTGCCCGACCTCGCTGAAACCATCTTTGGAGCCCTGCTGGCGCTGCAGCGGCCCAACCTCGCTGAAACCATCTTTGGAGCCCTGCTGGCGCTGCCGCGGCCCGACCTCGCTGAAACCATCTTCGGAGCCCTGCTGGCGCTGCCGCAGCCCGACCTCGCTGAAACCATCTTTGGAGCCCTGCTGGCGCTGCCACGGCCCAACCTCGCTGAAACCATCTTCGGAGCACTGCTGGCGCTGCCGCGGCCCGACCCTGAGGAACCCCCCCAGCTCGAGGATTGAGAGCTGAGCGTAGGGTATCCCTGTACCAGGCTGGTACCCTTCCCGCAGTTACTAAGACCTTAAGGATCCCTCGATCCATTTGTACCTGTATTGCTGAGATAACCTGCCTTGATTGCTGATAAAGACGTTAAGAATCTATCCTTGTGTGGTGTCCATCTGTAGTGGTGTGATTGCTCGCCTGTACGATCCTAGGAGAGGAACCTCGCCAGGAGGCCTCTCGACAGCGCTCGGCCAGTTCCAGAAGGAGAGGTGGGTCTCAGGGTGGTCGGCCAGACAGCCTCTGCCTCCCGCCTTTCTAACATTGGTGGCAGCGTTGGATCCGAGCCGACGCAGATCGTACAGAGAGTGACTCGCCCACTACTGACAGAAACACACTACGACCATGACTACCAAGGAAACCAGACTGACCGCAGAGTTCCAGATGGAATGGTTGGAAGACTAAAACCACAAAGATTTGAAACAATTCTGCAAGGACCTGGGCATCGCTACCACTGGGCTAAACACCAAGGACGATTTCAAGCAGGCCCTGCAAACATGGGTAGAGACAGGAGCGACGCCACCCCAGAACGAAGATATCACGATCCCAGATATGCACCAGGAAACCATCACAACCCCAGCGGAGGAAAGAAATACCAACGTAAACACGGGCCTCACCCGCCAAGACGCCCGAGAGCGAGAAAAGAGCCGGCTCCACGAATTGGAGCTGGCCCGACTCCGTCTGGATGGAGAACTACAGCTGGCCGAGAAAAAGATAGCCCTTGAGCAACTACGGCTGCAAGGGGACCTGGAGGAGAAACGAAGGCAGAGGGACTTATAGGAGAAGAAGCTCAAGTACGAGCACAAGCGTGGTTTAAAAGAACTTGAGATCAAGGTCAAAAACGGGGAGGCCAGAGCCTCCGGGAACCGAAGCCCACCTCCTCCTGCGGACACCAAGGTCCACATCCCTAAGTGTATAAAAACGACGACACCCAACAATGGTTTAAGGCCTACGAGGTAGCTATGACCTCGCACCGGGTGCCGCAAAAAGACTGGGGTGCCGGGTTGTGGGGGATGTTCGTCAATGAGGGGAGAGACGCCCTGCTACAGCCGAGATGACCTCTCACGAACACATGAAAGCCGCCCTCCTTACTCGCTATGGTCTCACCCCCGAGATGTACCGGCAGCGATTCCGAGACTGTAAGAGAATCCCCGGTACTACCTGGGTGGAGTATGTGAACTTCTATAGTAGAGCCTTAGAGGGGTGGATCAAAGGCAGCCAAGTCACCACCTACGAGCAGCTGTTCAACCTCATTGTATGGGAGCACCTCTCCAACAACTGTTTTGTCGAACTCAGGCAGCATCTCCTCGACAGCAAACTGACCGAGCCACGTAAACTCCCCGACGAAGCCAATCGATGGGAGAGCACCTGGGTCCCCCGTAACTCAATGGGAGACCAAGGCCAAGCTCCCCAGGGGCCCCACCGTCTGCGAGGAGGCAGAGGAGGCCAGACCCGAAACAGGGACGCTCCCGCGGTGCCTCCCCCGACCAACACTTCGCCTTCCCTGGCCAGAAGAGGGGCCCCCCCAGCACGGCCGGGACCCCGCTCGAACGTTATCTGCCACAAATGCCAGTAACCCGGTCACTTTGCCAATGACCCCAATTGCCCAATGAACCAGCGATCCAGCACCACCGGTCTGCCAAACCGCCAGATCGCCGCCGCCTCCCTGGGAGAGGAGAGGGGTGAAGAAGAGGACTATGACCAAGACCAGACCGAGTGGGAGCCCGCCGCCATGTCCCTGGTATGTCTGGGCGAAAGAGACATGGTCCCCCGGCCCCAATCCCGGCCAACACTCAGAAGTACAGCCAGTGGGTCACCATTAATGGACACCGGGCCGAAGCCCTCCACGACACGGGAGCCAGCGTGACGGCCGTCCGTTGCCACCTGGTGACCTCTGACCAAATCCTGCCCAATGTACTGTGCCCAGTGCGGTCCGCAGACAATTCCGAGAGCCTGTGCCAGATGGCCCGAATCCCCTTTGAGTGGGGGGGAGTGTCGGGCATGCTGAAAGTGACCGATCGGGACGATGCCCCCGTAGACTGCCTCCTCGGGAACGACCTGGAGAGTTCCCCCTGGGCCGACGTCGAGCGGAGACAGCATCTGGGGATGCTAGGCCTCCCTGAGTGGGTCTGCGCGACAACCCGATCCATGGCCGCCCGAGCCACCACCCCAACCGAAGAACCAGAGTGGCCCGAGCCTCTGCCGCCCGCCGTCTCCGAAGACACAGACCCTGAGCCCGGTCCACTGGGGCCCAACCGTGAAGAAATTGCCCCACTCAGCGACCTCCCGGAACTGGCCCAATGTCACCAAGAAGGTGGCCCCACACAAGAGCAATTCCGTCAAGAACAGAAAACGTGTCCCTCCCTCAAGGGGATCCAACAGCAAGCCGCCGCTCAAAGCACCGGAGACCCCTCGGGGTCCCACTGGGTCTATTGGGACAACGATCTCCTCTACAGTGAACAAAAGATTGCCGAGCTGGGGGCCAGCCGGGTACTGGTGGTCCCCCTCCGGTTCAGAGACTTCCTCCTGAATCTGGCACATGATGTGCCCCTCGCTGGGCACCTGGGGCAGGACAAGGCGTGCAGCCGCCTGGTGACCCATTTCTACTGGCCCAAGATGAGGAATGATGTAAGCAATCACTGCCGGACTTGCCCCACCTTCCAAGCCAGCGGGAAGAGCGGCGGGAAGCTCAAGGTCCCCCTGCAACCATTCCCAGTCGTCAACACTCCCTTCGAGCGGGTGGGGATCGACATCGTGGGACCCCTGGAGCCCCGAACATCTCAAGGTCACCGTTTCATCCTCGTCCTGGTGGACCATGCCACCCGTTATCCCGACGCCATTCCTCTCTGGACCGTGACGGCTCCCGTGGTGGGCCGGGCGCTGATGGGGATCTTCTCCCGGGTGGGCTTCCCCCGAGAGGTCGTCAGTGACCGGGGTACGAACTTCATTTCCCGCTTCATGAAGTCCCTGTGGCAACAATGCGGGGTCACGTACAAATTTACGACCCCCTACTACCCCCAAGGGAATGGACTGGTGGAACGTTTCAATCGAACCCTCAAGGGGATGATCATGGGCCTGGAAGAGCCCTTACGACGCCAGTGGGACGTGTTGCTGCCCTGCCTCCTCTTCGCCTATCGGGAAGTCCCTCAGAAGTCCCTGGGGTTCAGCCCCTTCGAACTATTGTATGGGCACCCCGTCCGGGGTCCCCTAAGCCTGGTAAAAGAAGGCTGGGAGGTGGCTGCCCAAGATACTCCCCCGGCGTATACCGGTACCTCCTGACCCTCCGAAACCAGACTCTGCGTTTCCGGGAACTTGCCAAAAACAACCTCGAGGCCAGCCAAGAAGAAATGAAACGCTGGTATGATCAAAACGCCTCTTCCATTGAGTTCGAGCCGGGCCAACAGGTCTGGGTCATGTCCCCGGTCGAACCATGTGCCCTCCAGGACAAGTGGACTGGGCCCTTCAAAGTGGTGGCGCGCAAGAGCCCCGTCACATACCTGGTAGACATGGAGTCCCCCAGGAACCCCCTCCGGGTCCTCCATGCCAACAGGCTCAAACCTCACTTTGTCCGGTCGGAACTTAGTCTCCTGATGGCTACAGACAGTGGGACCGAAGACGACTCCGAGCCCCTACCGGACCTCCTGAACGCCTCGGGGAAGGACGGCTCCGTGGAGGGAGTCAACCTCTCCTCCGCCCTGACCCCAGAACAACGCCGAGACTGCCAAGAGCTGTTGGGACAATTTGCAGACTTGTTTTCTCTCACCCCCGGAGTCACCCCGTGGTGCGTCCACGATGTCGACACCGGGGACAGCCCGCCTGTGCGGCACCGGGCCTACCCAGTTCTCGATCGAGTTCGGACCTGCATTCAATCAGAAGTGCCCAAGATGCTGGTTCTGGGGGTGGTCGAACCTTCTGACAGTCCGTGGGCCAGCCCTGTCGTCCTGGTCCCCAAAGCCGCCGCCCCTGGCGCTTCTCCCGAACTAAGATTTTGTGTAGACTACCGGGGATTGAACGCCGTCACCCGGACGGACGCCCACCCCATTCCTCGGGCTGATGAACTGATCGACCGGCTGGGGGCGGCCCGCTACCTAAGCACATTCGACCTAACCTCCGGCTACTGGCAGATCGGACTCACACCAGGCGCCCAAGAGCGCTCCGCTTTCTCAATCCCCGATGGCCACTACCACTTCAGGGTGATGCCCTTCGGGATGAAAAACGCCCCTGCAACGTTACAGAGACTGGTGAATAAGGTGCTGGCGGGGCTAGAAGAGTTCAGCACCGCATCTCTGGACGATATCGCGGTGTACAGCCTCCACTGGGCTGAACACCTCAAACACCTCCGGGAGGTCTTGGCGGCCCTCCGCCGGGCCGGATTGACCATAAAAGCAAGCAAATGCCAGATCGGCCAAGGTTCCGTGACCTATCTGGGACACCAAGTGGGGAGCGGCCAGGTGGCCCCCCTCCAACCCAAGATCGACGCCATCCTGGCCTGGGAGCCCCCGGTCACCCAGACAGCGGTCCGAGCCTTTCTGGGGCTCACTGGGTATTACCGGCGCTTTGTGAAGAATTATGGCAGCATTGTGGGCCCCCTCACTGAACTCACTTCCAAGAAGCAGCCACAGAAGGTACACTGGACACCCGAGTGTCAGGCCGCATTTGAGACCCTAAAGACAGCGATGTGTACCGCCCCCGTGCTCCAAGCCCCCGATTACAGCCGGGAATTCGTAGTCCAAACAGATGCCTCCGAGGACGGTGTTGGGGCAGTCCTGTCCCAAATCAACGCCGAAGGAATTGATCAGCCGGTGGCCTTCATCAGCCGGCATCTGCTGGCCCGAGAGCAGCGCTGGAGCACCATTGAACGAGAGGCCTTCGCCGTGGTGTGGGCCCTCAAGAAACTCTGACCTTATCTCTTCGGCACCCATTTCCGGGTGCAAACTGACCACCGCCCCCTGCGGTGGCTGATGCAGATGCGAGGGGAGAACCCGAAGTTGCTACGTTGGTCCATCTCCCTACAAGGGATGGACTTCACTGTGGAGCATCGCCCCGGCAGCCACCACACCAATGCTGACGGCCTGTCCCGCTTCTTCCGCCTCGGTGAGGAGAACCCCCAAGGAGATGGGTAACTCTCCCTGCCTTCAGCTGGGGGGGACGTGTGTTGGAACCGGCCTCGTGGCGTGGTCCCACTCCTCCCGCATGGCAGGCCCTGGACGACATCTACCCCTGTCCTTCGGTCTGAAGATACCCCCTCCAACCTTCACGAGAGCCGCCACTCATGGCGACCCCGGCTCTCCCCCACCAGAACATGGCGACCCCTACTCGCCCCACACTGCTGGTCCGATCCCTATCCCGGGCCACCCTCTCAGGCCCCGACTCCATCTTGGGCCTTCCCCGTCCGGGCCCCGTGGCCTTGGCCCGACCTCGGCCGCGGCCCCAACAAAGCACCGACATCGAGGCACCAAGATCCGACCAGGTGGTAAAACGGGCACTTGACGGATCAAGGAGGAGGGGAGTTTCGATGGCCCTCCAGCCGTCCCTGGACGCCTGGTTTCGATCGCCCTCCGGCCTCCCTGGGCGCTGGCTCCACCCTCCTGCTGGGGGTCTGGACACTCTCATCCCGGCCCCTCTGACCCCCAGGTGCGAGGGTCCGGACATCAAAGGACTCCAGACCTATATCTGGGGCAACCCTGGAATGGGTCAGTAGTTGTATCCTGGAGTCGAGAGACCCCGAGAAGAACTCACCTACTTCGAACCCTGTAACCAACTTTGGAGCCCTGCTGGCGCTGCCGCGGTCCGACCTCACTAAAACCATCTTTGGAGCCCTGCTGGCGCTGCCGCGGCCCAACCTCGCTGAAACTATCTTTGGAGCCCTGCTGGCGCTGCCGCGGCCCAACCTCGCTGAAACCATCTTCGGAGCCCTGCTGGCGCTGCCGCGGCCCGACCTCGCTGAAACCATCTTTGGAGCCCTGCTGGCGCTGCCACGGCCCAACCTCGCTGAAACCATCTTCGGAGCCCTGCTGGCGCTGCCGCGGCCCGACCCTGAGGAACCCCCCAGCTGGAGGATTGAGAGCTGAGCGTAGGGTATCCCTGTACCAGGCTGGTACCAAAACTGTCCCGCTACCCCCTTCCCGCAGTTACTAAGACCTTAAGGATCCCTCGATCCATTTGTAGCTGTATTGCTGAGATAACCTGCCTTGATTGCTGATAAAGACGTTAAGAATCTATCCTTGTGTGGTGTCCATCTGTAGTGGTGTGATTGCTCGCCTGTACGATCCTAAGAGAGGAACCTCGCCAGGAGGCCTCTCGACAGCGCTCGGCCAGTTCCAGAAGGAGAGGTGGGTCTCGGGGTGGTCAGCCAGACAGCCTCTGCCTCCCCCTAAGATCGCCTTTCTAACAGGATGCCTTTGCTTGTTTTAAATAACTGTTCACCTTAAGTCACATTGCGTCTCACTAATATACCTGGAGACACTCCTCCCACATTCTAAGGGACGATTTTTTAAAACTCATTGGCTCGAGTTTTTCATTCTGCAGTAACACAATAGGAAGTCCTGGCCCAAGTGGGCGGTGCCTGCAGCTCTCTTGGGTTTATGGTACTTGAGGTGCTCTGGAGGCTCGGTTAACTGACCTTCACCCCACCAACATTCATCACAGTGGGCCGGTGTCCCTGCAGCCTAAGTAAGCACAGGCAAGGCGATGCAGTCATCCCCCAATTGCTGGCCTGGCTGAAACGCTGTGAGTTGCGGTGATTCGGCGTTTTCTCAAGCGCCTTGAGATGCTATAACGATTGCCACAATCAAAGCACACTCTCCAGACTTCCTTCTCGGCGAAAAGAGAGAGACGGAGCCAAACAAGTTTAGCAGGAAATTGTTTTTATTTTCTCTATCTGCGACGCGTTTTGAGCACCCTGTGCCCTTGATAACACTAGAAAACTAGCGTCCGCAATTGTTTTTATGAAGGCTTGGTGTCCACTCCTTTGTGAGTAACATGTCCATAGACATAGAAATAGAAGAAATGTTCCATGCACAGGCATACAAAGTATGTTCACACTGTGAAGAATACCTTGCGTTTGAAGACATTAAAACAATAATAATCAGCTTGAATGCCTGAAGCTAAAGTGACAATGCATACAATAAATACATAAATGATATAATGTCAATATGTAGCGGGCAGCATAAATAAAAACATAAATAAATATATAAGTATGACCTTCGTGCAAAAATTCCCCATTGTGCAAATCCGCAAAATAGGGACCTGTAACTTATCAGCAAATAACATTTGATACAATTTTGCTGAATATCTGTTACTCTGAGTCATTGACCATGATATCATAGTATGCCATACATAAGGCCCACAACTGAGTATGTAAAATATTTGTCTGCATAAATGCATATTAATTCATTGTCAACTAGCACACAACCCAAACCTCAATTGAGTTGTGAAATGACGTCTCACGTATTCATTTGATATTCCAACTTATGCCACAAGTCATAATTCAAGTACTTTCAATTCTAACAGCTTGCTCTCGTATGTAAACATGAGGTGATATAAAAGTGCTTAGTGCTCCTAAAACATCTATAACATCGTGTTTTTAAATATGACAGGGTGTCCATGGGTGTAATTCTTTATTGTATAGTTAATAAAAACCATTACAAAATATAAAATACCACAATGTTTAAAAAGCAGGGAGTTATCACTGCTATATG
Organism: Lissotriton vulgaris; assembly: GCF_964263255.1. NCBI lineage: Eukaryota > Metazoa > Chordata > Amphibia > Caudata > Salamandridae > Lissotriton > Lissotriton vulgaris. The sequence continues at coordinate 283,462,008 of NC_141687.1, forward strand.
CAAGATAAAATTTATAAAATGAAAATATCATTCAAACTTCAGGATAAACTTGTCAAGAACCATGGCTCAGCCACATAGATAAGGAGATCATGTTACAGGTTCAAGTCTTTGCCAATAGCCCTCGCTTTTTCTCAAGATTGGCAGCAAATTTGACTGCTCTGCAAATGAATTGAGGATCCACTGAGCATAGGATTTGTACGATCGCAGACCGACAGGTGCAAATTCCATGTTCCTTGAACTTGGCCTTTAACCAACTCCGACGTTCCTGAATCAGAACAGGACAAATGCAAATCAGATGGATGAGGTCTTGTCTTCCTGCGCCACATAAATCGCATTCCTTACTTTTTTGGGGCCTCCATTTCGGTTGATCAGCATTTGTTGGGAGGTTACCCAGCCTTAGATTCAGGTATTTACGTTTAATAAAAGGCGAGAAAGCGAGGTCAAGATAGGCTGCCGGTACAGGCTTTTTATATGATTGAATTGTCATCCAGGCGTGGGTTCGATGACTAAAGGTTAACTTGTCGTTGGCAACGAGTGCCTGTTGGCAGCCTTCTTTACCACCTGTCTGAACGATAGAACTGGAAGCTTGGTTTCCTAAAGTGCTGCCAACTCGGTCATTTCTAGTGATATTCTTAAGTACTTGGCATAGTGGAAGTTGGGACACTTATGGATTGCTTCCCACATGGCACGATAGACCTCAATTTCCTGATTCATCCAGACATCATACCAAAATGTAACAGTCTCATACTTTTTCAGCTGGACTTGGGATTGCAAACTGAATTCAAGTCTTACTTGTGCAGGAGATGCGTTGTTTGGTAAGGTGAATACACGCTTGTAGACTTTCGTTTGTATTTTGTCCATGAGCTGTGCACTCTTACCATGATGTAATACACTCCCATATGCTATTGTTGGGAGTAGCTTAGCTTTCATTACAGTTAGCAGGGGGGAGACCAGAGGGTCTTTAAATTTGGTCGCTAAATTGGTGAATGCGTGCAGCAAAGCTATGCCCTTCTTTTCAATGCCGTTGAAGTGCGTAGAGAAATTTAGGCGCTTGTCCAGTTGTATCCCCAGATACTTATAGTTTTCCACCATTTCCAGTTTAACGTTGTCTATTGTGAAAGTTGGTGGTGCTTTGTGGCGTCGAGTTATAACCATGATCTTTGTTTTCTTGCTATTTATTTCTAGCAAGTTCTGTTTTGTGTATCTGGTCTGTTCTTGCAATAGACGTTGCAAGCCTATTATCGTCTGGCTAAGTAGAACCACATTGTCGGCATAGGATAGATGTGTTACACGGAGATTGCCTATCTGCGGTGGATGAGCATTGGTCTGGTCAAGGCTTGCTGTTAAGTCGGCCATAAATAAATTAAAAAGATGGGGGGCCATCACACAGACTTGTTTTAGTCCATCAAATGTAGTGATCTTCCTGGTTAACCGCAGTCTGTTGTCAATCTTTACCTGCATCCAAGTATTGGTGTACAGGTCGATGATTGGCGTTAGGATTGAGTCTGGCAGACCCTGCTGCTTCAATTTTGTCCAAAGTAATTGCCTACTGACACGGTCAAAGGCCGCCTTAAAGTCCACGAAACAGGTGTAGAGTTCTTGATGGTTTTGTAGACTTTTTTCAGCAATCAGGCATAGTGCCATTGTATTTGCCATAGTGCCCGTGCCGCGACAAAACCCTGTCTGATTTATCGGGATTTTGTTGTTCATATCGGACCATTTAGCGAGATCAGCTAACACCAGAGATGCATAGTATTTTGCTTCAGCATCGATGAGGGCTATCAGGCGATAATTAGCTGGATTTTTGCGGTCTCCGCCTTTATAGATTGGATTAATGATAGCTCCCCTCCAGCTTTATGTGTTTTTAAATATGTTAATAAAAAAAACATGGACTTAAAAAAACCTAATATAAAATCTAATTAACACCCTACTGTTAAAGTGATAGCGACTAAAAAAGCAGTTCAATTTAGACACTATAACAAACTGTGCATAAAAAAGTTACAATAAATTTGAACAAGAAAATCGAAAAATACCAATATCGTATATACAAATGCATCAGAGGAAATAACTCTTCATGGTCAACATGAACTTAAACTTCTGGATTCCAGAACAATTGAACAATATGATTGCTACAGAAGAATAAAATCTTGTTAATACTACTCATAAATATTTGTACATATCCTCAGTGCTATTCAAACCATTCAGTGCCTTACTGTCTAGTTCCAAAATGATACATGTTTCTAGTTTACTTAATAGTTTTTCCCTATTGCCACCTCTTCTCAATGGTGCAACAGCATTATTCACTAATACGTAAGACACTTCAACTCATTGTTATGTGCGGCTTTGAAATGACTGGCGACCGGATAGGCACTGTCGTTGTTCACGATTACCCTGAGATGCTGCAAAATTCTGATATGCACCTGTAGCTTAGTGCTCCCAACATAACGTAAGCCACAGGTGCATGTCAGGACATACACAGCATACTCGGTTCTGCAGCAGTAGCTGCCTTTGATGGCCACACTTGTGTCTGAGAATGGAATAAATACTGTAGTGAGTTGTATTAATGCCAAACATGAAGGCACGGCAAGAAGAACATTTGTGAAAACCTTGCCTTGGTTTAAGCCATGTGCTAGTTGCATCCAGTTCTGGGCTCATTCTCAATAATTGGCTCCTCATGGATTTCGGTTTTCTGTGTGTTATTACTGGTAGCTCGGGAGTTTGCTTCCTAACACTCCATCAGTAAGGACAATGGGCCAGTTTTTTCTGATAATCGACTTAATCTTCCTCTCTTGTTTACTGTAAGTCGTGATGAGGCGGGGACTGTCTTCCTCATTAGTGTCGCCCCTCACCTCCTCTTTCGAGAGTAGTAAAGACTCTCTGGACCTCTCTTGTGCTTTCTTTACTTCCTTGGTGAGGACTTTTTCACTATAGCCTCTCTCTCTCGGTCTGTTCAGCATATCTTGTGTGTATCTTTCAAATTCTTGTGATGTACTACAGATGCATTTTAGTCTGAGTAGCTCACCGTAGGGTATACTGTCAATGAGGTGTTTTGGGTGTCAGCTACTGGCATGCATTGTGCTGTTTCAGGCTGTGGCTTTTCTGAATAATGATGTCTCTAATCCATGGTTATTGACTGTAAGTTGTACATCCAAAAAATCAATCTTGGTGCTACTTATGTTTGATGTAAAAATGAGGTTGCTGGAATTGTCATTCGGAGTTGTAACAAACACTTGTGCACCTTCCTCATCTCCATCCCACACAATAAATACATCATCTATGTATCGTAGCCAGTGTAGCACGTGATGCACATTCTGAACCTTTGTCCGGACCTGTTCCTCCCACCAGCCAACATGCACACAAGCATAGCTGGGGGAGAAACAGGATCCCATAGTCACACCCCTAACTTGTTTTAGGGTTTCTTTTCCAAACATGAAGAAATTATTGTTAAGACACCAAGAGATCAAATCAAGTAACATTGTGTTGTGCCCATAATATTCACACGGTCTCTTTTCTAAAAAGAACTTGATTGCATTGAGTCCAGTTTCATGATTGATGCTTGTATAAAGTGACTCAATGTCCAGTGTTATTAAAATCAGGCCTTCTTCCCACACAATGCTGTTTACTTTGTTCAAGAAGTCTCCTGTGTCTTTAACATAGCTTGGTAAGTTCTTGACAAAGTCCTGCAAATAGTAGTCTACATATTGTGAAATATGTTCACTAACACTACTGATAGCAGAAATAATGGGTCTGCCTGGTATTGGAGAGACAATTTTGTGCACTTTGGGGATTTGGCACATGATCGGAATAACTGGGCATTCAAAATGTAGAAAGTTGCATTCATTGGATGAAATCAATCCCTCTCTTTTATACTGAAAAAGTTGTTTTTTCAAACCTTCTTTATATATAAACACTTTTTATTGTACAAACAATAATTGGTCCCCGAGCAGCAAGACACAGTGAAATAGAAAAGTATATATTTTCAGAATCTCAGTCCAAAGAAGTCCTCCAGATAAAGCCTTTACACAAAATATTCTTGGCAATCTGGTTATGGGTCTTCCTATGGTTTAGGAATTCGCCTCTTAGGTTGCTTTGTAGTATCTTCTATTAATTCACTTGACTACTCTTTCTTTAAAAATCACTTATGTTTTCTGATTCCTGCACATCTTATCTATTGGGTATGTCTTTAGGTTTTCTGTATCTTTTCAATTTGTTATGATTAATACTTATTTTTCCACATCCTTTCTAATTTGACTCTGAAAGTGCACAGTTGGGTGTCCTTTAGAGATAAATAGATATTTTTCCTCCACTTGCTCATACTTTTATTCTCGCTTTAAACATTTCTTATTGGATGTTAATAAGACAGTAAAAACAACATATGTATCTCTATTTTTTTGTGATTGTAGCCCTGAGGAAGTCATTGGGTGCCCTTCGCCCAGGACGAAACACCTGTTGGCTGTTTGGCTACACTGGATGATATCAAGCTGAATGGATCATTCTGTAGAATTTGTGATATGATTGATCTGCACAAAGAAAATAAAGAACATTTTGTGTAAAGGCTTTATCTGGAGGATTTCTTTGGAATGAGATTCTGAAAATATATACTTTTCTATTTCACTGTATCTTGCTGCTCGGGGACCAATTATTGTTTATAATTCACTGTTTCCTGTGCTGCACAGGAGATTGTTTTGGGCACGTTGGTAGCCGTTGCCTGTGAGTTCCCTGGAACAACTGTCATTAGTAATACCTTTCTCTTTACTCACTTATTAGTTTTGCGCAAGACATTACCCAGCCACGCCTCTATAGCTCATGTTACACTTTTTATTGTATTTTGCAATTAAAACTGAGTAAGATAGCGTACAAACATGTGCTGATTATCTTCCCCTCCCACGCACATTATACCAATACTTTAAACGTGCAGTAGGTCTTGACATGTACAGAGTCCCTCTTTTCCCTGTGTAGTCCTAAAATTTGAATTCACCCTATATCGGCCATCGGTTGAGTCCAAGTTCCCCAGATTTTGTCATACTTCATGTAGAACCGACGGGCTTTATACACCAGCTTCCCCAATATTGCACAGATGTTCATCCCATTGACCCATTCCGTCAGTGTGGGGGAGGCGGGTGCGATCTTGCCAGTGTCATGCTATGTCTCTTTTTGCCACCAAGTTGCCCATGCCAGTCAGGGCCCAGGAGCTCCTCGGACTCCTAAGGTCCTCCATGATACCCAACAGGATTATTTTAGGGTCTAGGGTAAATCCGCAAGCTGTCACTGTGTTTAGGACTCTGATGATTGTCATCCAGTATTTGCTAATGGTTGGGCATTCCCAGACAATAAGGTAGAATGTGCACATCAGGGGCTGGCATCTGAGACAGTTAGGGATATCAGCACGGTCCCGCCTCCAGCGGCGGAAAGTGCATAGTTGAATTTATGTATGAGGCAAAAGAGGAGCATAGATATAGCTAACATTCTGGGTGCCATTTTTTACTCTACCCAGACATCGTCCTCTAGGACATCTGGCTCCCAACTGCCTCAGACTGACTCTAAGGGGTCTGGAAACTATTTATCAATGCTTTATATAGGTGGGAGATACCCCTTCTAAAAAACTTCTAAAGTTAAGTGGCATCGAGGGGGTTGTATTCCAGGATAACAGTAAGTACGTCCCTGTAAGATCAGCTCGTGTCTGAGTTTAAGTAGCTGTAGAATTGTGAGGGATGGAGATAAACATCTGTGGCAAGTTCCTGAAAGGATCGAATGTGGATATTCGCACATACATGCCAGAGGGTGGAGATACTGAGTAGGTCCCAGTTCGCTTATTCAGAGAGTCGCAACGTCTCTGCTAGCCAAGTACCCTGCCACAGCAGTGTTGCCGCTGTTACAGTGCTGTTCCATGTAATGTGTTTTAAGGTTTTTTTTTACAGCAAAGGACCGAGAGCTACAACACAGTGGGCAGGGAGCACGGGAGGGCCTTGCTGCATAATAAGCTAAGGATACCGTGGGGCCTGATAAGGTCCAACTTCAGCCGCAGTGTGGGGTGACCTCTGTGTGTGTAGAGCTAATCCTTGATGGCACCATCTGGGACGCCCAGTAATACATCTTAACATCTGCCCATCCCAGGCCCGCCTCATATGCCGTACAGCAGCACTTGTCGAAAGAGACTCGGGGGACATTTCCTGCCCACAGAAATAAGGTGACCTTGGCTTACAGCCCGTGAAGAAGCTATGGGGCAGCTCATAGGGGTAGTTTTGCAGAATATATAAGATAACACAGGAGGGTTACCATTTTAGAGAGCACATGTGGGTCCACCAGGGAGAGTGGCAACGACGCCTATACTTTAAATTTGTTTTTAGTTTTGGTCATGAGTGGAAGTATCATACGTTTCCAGTATTTTGGTCAGAGAGGGAAAGTTCAGTACTAAGTAGTGAAAAATATCTCCCACTTCATGGCTATTCTGAAAGCTACAGCCACAAAACTCAGAGTGGGATCTATTCATGTAGTTTGTTAAGTGGATAAACATGACAGTGTTTATCCTGCCACTCTTCTCAACACTTCATGCTTAAGTGCTGTGGAGCAAGCTGCACCATGCGTGGACATGTCTATGAACTTCATATACCTCAACCAACGTCTTCTACATAGGACATACTCCTTCGAACGTCCTTCCAATTATGCACTCCGAAAAGGCGCAATCAAAGCACCTCGAGGCCTCATTATGGATAAGAAGTGCTTTGCAAATATGACAATGCAATACAATTCCCACACTATTCCGCGTCTCCCCACGCAACCTTATTTTCCTGCTTGCTTGGCTCTCCCATTCTACCTCCTGGTATCTGTGAACTCCGTCTACACTGGTCATGGTAAAAGTGGAATACAGATGAACTACCAACACCCTTTCCATAAAATTTTTAGGTAATCCTAGAAAGTGTTTTAGTGATTTTTTTCTCTTTTATTTATTTACCCTTGGACCCAGGATTTGATAACAGGTCAGTGAGTATTTTTTATACTATTATCTTCTATTTGAAATCCAGAAATGCCAATTGTCTTAATTTAAAATCTTCAAAAAGGATTCTCCAAGAAAGTGTAATGTAATACTGTTTGAGGCCTGCAGGGCACACAGTCATTACTGGTATCCACCCGGTGGTACTAATTTATTTAAACTGTGCTTTTATTTGTAAAGCACATACGGAATTCCCGCAACTATAAATGTCAACATACTAAAGTGTGTAGAGGAAGACAGTTTAAAATAACAGAATCCATACAAGAGAAAATACCTTCAGTTGATTTCTCGAAGTGCTTGGCTATTTTTCTCGAATATTTATTGGTCTTTGTATCGTACCAACCAGACTTTTACAAAAATACTGACTCTTTTTTAAAAATGTGTGCATGAATTAAGGTTTTTGGATAGACAAAATGTCTTATTCACGTAGAAACAATATACAGTCGAGATTGATAATTAACTATTCATTGTTAGGAGCTTTAGACACTACATTGAGGTATAAAACATACTATGATAGCAACATAGGATGAGAAAGGTCAATTGAAGTGTGAGAAATCTCCACGTTCAGCCTATACAACGAATGCGTTTACAACCTGCTGCAAAAACGTGGTAAATGTATTCTTATGCCTCTGGGTACTGTGGGGGGCGGAGGGCATTGAGATTTGGGTAATAGGGAAGGGAGGGTAAAGGTACGTTTTGCACTGTTCACTCCCCCACCAAAAAAGACAGAGAATGCAGCTTGGATGCAAATGCAGCCAAAACCTCTTGAGATATTGCCGAGAAAAAAAATCATCTTCTGGAAAAATCGGGTCCTGCTGTGTTCCCACAACCGCTAAAACCAGATGCCGGATCACAGGCCCACTGTGAATCATACGGAGCGAATTCCATGCTGTAAGTCCTTTGAGGCTAACTCATAATCAGGGTCTATATGGTAAAAATGTTGTTTTAAAAGTGGGAACGCCATTAATAGTCATAAAGAATGAACAGCCCAGCGGTGAAAGTTTGCTATGAGCTTTCGAAGCATTTTGCCCGCCTTAATGTTTTTGAGGGGCATCCATCTGGGCTGTTGGTTGACCACCCTGAGGTGTATCCATCATAAAATGAATTGTTTCTGGATGCAATGTAGGTGATCGGTCGGATTCGATCTCTGAGTGCACCATCAAATAGATTACTTTATAAATAGATTATATACATTTGGCAATGGCCGAACAGGAGCCACAGCATTTCGTTAAGTTTTCATACTCCAGCCCTGATAAACATACATGATGGTTTGCATGATGAATGCAGACTATTTGCCCTTGTTCTAGGCCCGTGTCAAGTTCATATAATTTATTTATAAAACGTTGTGTTTGATGGCAGCCTATACACCACTTCTAACCAGTCTCAGGTGTTGCATCCTGAAGCAAGCCTTCCTAATTGAGCTTAATTAACCTCAAGGTGGACCCCCATAGTCCTACTGTAGGGAAGAAACTAAGATGGGCCAAATTACTCCAATAGTCAAAACGAAGGTCTCACACTCAGGATTTATAACTGATAGTGCCTTATGACAAATGGCTCAGTAAATTGCATGTTTGTATATTTATCATACCCAGTATCTAGAGTATGTGGAAAAAACACACACATCTCAATACATTTTGCCATTTAAATGCTTGCTGAAAAATGGGAAATGCGTATTTCGGTACAGTAAGCACTACTATCTGCATGTCATGCCCTATTCCGAGGGCAAAGCTTGTACTAGCTGATTTTTATTGTACCTGATACATTCACTGTACATTGCTGTCGGTTTTTATGGGTGTGGTAATTATTACACCAAACACTGGACCACTCCTAATGAGGGCTTTAGAGGCTTTGCTGTTCTGCATCAAGTCAACCCACACCTTGCAGTGACCACATGAAAAGGCCTTTGACTGCTGAAACCAGACTAATCTATAATAATGATGTCTGTACAAACACTTATTTGCAATGGGGTTGGAATTTCAAGTGGTGCAGTTTATGGACAGGGGCAAGATGCTCTTTCTGTGAAAGGAACAGGGAAGATTGATAGACTAATGTCACAAGTCTATTTTTAGTTTCTCTTCCTCTCCCCTTCCAGCCATGTCCAGGCATGCTCAAACATGGCAGCCTCGAGCTTTGGAACGATCGTTTTTGGAAGCTAAGATGTTGCTTGCTCATCTCCATGGCAAAGTCTACATTCTAGCCGAAGTCACCCTTGAGGTGCTCGAATGGGCTTGGGCACTTTGCTTCCTAAATGGTTAATGTATGTATAATTAGAGAAATACACACCTGGTGCAATTGTATATTTGACACAGAATCTTCTGATTTAGCCTAAATTAATTTCAATCGCAAGTGAGACAAATGTCGAAAAGGGTTCCGTGAAGAATAGCGTCCTCTAATGACAAGGTAGCACCTTGATGGTTCCGCCTCAGGGTTGCACTTTAATTCACATACAACTATGTTATTCAACACATTGTCAAGCTTGCCACGGGAAATGCTAATTAACACCCCCTGCCTGCCAACATTCATAGAGTTGACACAGATTGTTTACAGAAAACCAGGCTGCTGAAAACGAATTTTGTAATAGTAGTTTAGGTATTCTCTACCCCTATCAGAACCAGCTTCAAAAGGAACCGGTTAACAAGGGAGGGCGAGGGTGAGGCAGGCAGAGGAAGGGAAATTAAAGAAATATAAACAAGCATTTGCACACATTAATTACAAACAGATGGCCCCTGCGCGCTGCTGCTTGCTCCTGCAAGGTGGATGCCGCCACAAGCACGAGTGCTTGAAAAGAGCAGACCAATTTCAAAAGGTCATCTCCTAGAGCAGTGCATGCGCACTGCCCTAGGCTCGACCGAAAAATGGGGGCATAGTAAGGTAGCAAATTATGGTGGATTGGAAGATTACAGATTAGAAGAGAGTGTTTTAGGGAGCTGTGGAAAGGCTGGCTCTACAGGCATAAGTAAGAGCAACATTTTAGACAGATTGTGGTGAAAAGGGGAAAGGAAAATGGGGCAGTAAAAGCAAAGAGGAGTAGGAAGAACCAGCAACAGAAAATGATGGTCAACTGAGTTTATAATATAGAAAAGCCAACTGGGGGGCATGAGCGGAGACAAGACAGGGTATGTAGGATGAAGGCAGAGACAATTCAGTAAAGAATCAGATAAGATGCAGAGATAGAACAAATGAGTTCCTGCTAGTAGCATTGTTTGGCATGTAAGAGAATAGTGTCATAACAGCTGATGGAACATAAAACATCAAGTTCAGAGGAGAAACAATGTTTTTTTCTGAAGGGAAACGGAGTAATGGGCTAGTGAGAATGCACTTGTAATTTATGGTCAGGGAAAAGGAACAAAAGTGGACAAGGTGAATATCAGTCAAAAGAGACGGCAAATAACTGAAATGTCGCGGCAGGTTAAGAGTAAAGGAATTCAAATGAGTCTGGGAAAGGAAGAGATTAAAGAGATATAGATGAAGTCAAATCAGGGATATAAAGAAATTGGAGGTCATAACAAGGAAGATGTGAGGAAGCAGGGAGGAAAAGTGTGAAACAATGGTACAAAAACATGATATACAGGGCATAACTATTGTGACAGAAACATTAATGACCTTAATATCAACTTTCTTTATCCCCACTGTAAATAACAATATTGACTACACCCTAAAACAAAAGTAAAATATTGCTAAACAGCATTTGAACACCTGTATCGTAAAAATAATTAAAAAATATAACTTAAAACATAAAATAATATAATACAGCACAAAATAAATCGTAAGGTCATGAAATTAGTAGCATGAATACAACGTTTTTGGCATCTTCCTTATTTGGTTAAGCCTAAAAAGAAAATTACACTTACCTAGAACTTAAACCAATCATATGCAAAACCAAATGCAAAACCAAAATGGTTAACAAATAGGAAAACAAAACTCATCAAAGAAGTTTAAATATAGAACATGAGAAACACCAAAACAGCAACACAGGTAGCCCACTTCAAAGTTAGCCCACTTCAAAGCCCTCCAGCACCTACACCATTAATCTACACAAGGAAAAGGACTGTCATAAGTAAGTGTGTAGACTCTTTACAAACTTAAAGTATAATGCAAACAATTCATTCGCAATATCCCCCAAAAATTAGAAACCACTATTAATCAAGTGTTATTTTTATGTGTCCTTAATACAGAACTGGACTTTTACAATATGATCAACCTGATAAAGAAGTAAAAAATCTGAAGCACTGCACAACCAAAACCAAGTAAAAAACGAACACAAATATAGAAAGTGTAAAATGTAAAAAAAAGTATTACTCTTTACAGAGTGTAACTTTGCCAGTACAAAGGAGGACATACTAGACAAAGCCAAACGCCAGAGGGAAAATGGAATGGATTTGAGAAAGAGCGAGAAATATACACGGCAGCCCAGGTCATCTTTGGATCGGCTCTCTCAAATGTTACGTCTCTTGTTGCTGCATGGGTATCGACTGAGACGGTAATAGAATGATTTGCTAATCAGGTAAAGTACATGCAACGATTTAGCACTGATGAAAAGTTCACGATAAGTAAATAGTAAGCCGATATGCTCACTGGCTTACGAAAGGCAGGCCACAATGATCGTGATCCAAGCTGGAGCAAAATTGGCAAGTTCAAAACTCAGGAAATTGATTCTTCTGAAAAGGGAAAGATAATGGGGAGAACACAGCAATATGACAAAGCCAAAACAAAATCCAAAGAGCAAGGTCAACATGACAGGCATAGAGGTCAGAGCACCAAGGAACACTAAAAGGTAACAATAACAACGGGGGGTACCAGAAACAATGAACAAACTAACAGGTAGTAAGCCAATATGAACACGAAAAGTTGTTTGGGAGCTTCCTAAACCTTTTAAGTTGTAAAATACTGCAGCGGCCAGGGGCGCTAGAGAGCTCAGCAGCAAGATAGCTGCCGCTAAGTGAGTCTCTGTTGGACGGGGAGCTTAATCCATTGTTTATCCTGCAGGTAGCGGGGACTACAATCCTTTTACAAGGCTGTCGCTATTGCTAAATGCCTCCCGTCATGGTTGAACTGCTATTTTGGACACCAGAACGGCAGCCACTTGAATTTCCTGGGATGTCACTTTGGGGCCTAGCTGGCCCTGGAGGAATGCACTGCGAGGGCAAAGCGGCTGGCTCTGCCCATCTATCTGAGGCCTGTGAGTTTCGTGTGTGGCAGACTGCTGGAGCAGAAGTTGTTTGGCACAGTGCTGTCCCCCCATGCTGCAGATGACACCAGGCACCTACGGGGAGGTGCTCCCGGTGCCAGCGGCCGCCTAGTCGGATAATAACCATGTGTGCTTGAGGCTTGGAACCAGTGACCGCCAGGTGAGGTGCAATTGTGGGGGCTGTTTGCCTGGTTTCACCCGATTGTTGTGCTCCTTGTCATGAGAGGGGAGCAGGGTGCTCTGGGGAACCCTTGACACAGCTGGGCACTCTCCTGGACATACTGGGGGTACCCCGAAGTCATCCTGGGGAACCTGGCCTGATGACACCGGTCAGCTCATTTTTGACGACTCTGCGTGGAGGGTGCTGCCATCGCTGTGCAGCTGGGTCTACTAGTGCCCCCCAGTGGGTGACCCCTGGGCAGTGGTGGGACCCTCGCTGTGATGGCTGGGGGCACCTTGGACTTACAAGACCTCCTTCTAATGGTATGCCTAGCAACTCTCTAAGTAACAGTGCTGGCAAAAAATCATCATTGAACTTTGTGCTTTGAAATGCTGTAGGCTTGAAAACAAAGGCCTGCAAGACGCACAGGAGCTGGGCCTGCTCGTGCCCCCGATAACCGAGTATTGGGGAGTGGCAGGACCGTGACCACTGCATTTCTTGGCTCACCAGATTTGGCAATTCTGCCACACGTCTTTTCTTACAGGTGAACCACGGAGATCTACAACCTTGACTATGGGCAAAAGTGATAATAAACAAGCCTAACTGTTGTTTTAAACTCAGCACCTTATACGTACGGCAAACAAGGATAAGGGAACCGGGTGCAGAAGGCACAGGAGAATGGAGCGGCTCAGGACATAAAATTAATGTTCATGGACCTTAAAGATATCGTGAAAACCACTGATTCCAAATTTTACCTCCTCACTACTAGATTCAACCGGCTCAAGGAAAAGAAGGATAAACACGAGGAGTGCTTAGACCAACTGGAGTGCCGCACGTCCGACATTGAGGATGTGCACACATCCTAACAATAAAGATCTGGAGGTGCTCTCTCAACAAAAAAACCTGAGTATCATTGATGTCCCTGAATCCACAGCCATGAACAGGATGGAAACTTATGTCGAAACCATGCTGACGGGACTGTTTATTGTGGAGTGAGCACTTCGATTCCTGGGCATGGCCTACTGGTGTTTGTCCCTACTCAAACTACAGGCATTGGCACTAACGGCGGAGGCTTTGGTGTCTCCTTGGACATGAGGTGCCCCGTGTGGTCCACTGATCTATTCATAATTTCCCCTCTCACACCTTCCACAGTCATCCAGCTGCATAGTGGCTGGGGTGTATCTCTGGCCCTCTTGGCGTCTACCTGGGATGATTCCCTTTACACTTATATGCTGTTGGTATACTCATTCGGATAAGGAGTTGAAATGAGTGGGAGGGGGTAGGTGTTGAGTGGTTTGTTTATTGCTTCCTCTTCCAAAGTTGTTTCCCCCATTTTAGTCACACAGTCATCAATTGCAATTGGTACATTTGCTCCTTGGGTGAAATGCACAGACCACTGAGCATCCACCCCCTCAATGACCACTATTAACTGATTCACCTGGAAATGTGCGGAGGCTTGATGGCCAGTGCAAAATGTGGCTGGTGCTTGCGTACATGCAAATACATCAAATAGACAAATGCTTGCTACAGGAGCTACACTTGATTGAAATTTAACATGATGGATGCTGACCGCTCCTGACTGTATGTGGGATGGATCACTGAGGCTCACATCTCCATCTATTCTAATCATGCGCGCTGGAAACCTATACTCCTTTGGAAGATGTTGCCTTGGTACACGGTCAGGTGCTATGCAATACACATGGCAGGTTTGTCATTCTGGCGGGGAAGCTGCAAAGGTACCCTGTTATACTATCCTCGATATATGGTTCAAATGTAGACAACCCTGACTTCTTCACTGAGCTATGGCTTCTGATGGCCACTATGGACCAAGGCGTGGTAATTTGGGGAGGGGACTTCAATGTGATCCTAGATGAGCTCATGGATAGTTCCAATGACGCTCGTCGACTACGCCCAGGAAATGCTGCACAACTGAACATTCTGATAGTGGATAACGATCTTACAAACATTTGGTGACATCAGTACAGCTCCAGCACAGAGGCTACATGAAACACTTCCATGCACAACAACCAAACTTGACTAAGCAGCAACTTCCTGTGTCGCATTAAATTGCTTTACATGCAGCCTTTCTGTCTGCGCGTTATCAGGGCTACCACTCCTCACTTTGCAATATCAAGGGGAACCCGACAGGGATATGCCCCCTGTTGCCCATACTATTTGACGTTGCAGTGGAGCCCTTGGCCTCCAAATTAAGGCATCACCATCTTATCGAGGGCTTGCTTTTACCCCTACTAGAATCCTGGTCGCTATGTATGCAGACAATTCCTCCTTGTATATTCGTGATCCCAAAACCAATATTGTTCGTATCATCTGGGAAATTATTCACTTTGGTGGACATGCCCAGAATGAAAATCGTCTGGTCCAAATCTGTGATATTTCCCCTTACCCCAGCCATCCAACCCTTTAACTCTGAGTTCCCCCTGCAGTGGACTAAGGCACCTGTGCGATACCTAGGAATCTGGCTCAGCAGAGACATGGATGATTTCTGTGGGGGGGGCAAACTATGATAGACTGATGACGTGGTTGGTGGACTGAGTGCTGGTGTGAACAAGAATACCGCTGTCCCTCATGGGAAGAGTTGCTATTGCTAAAATTGTCGCACTCCCAAAATGTTTGTACTTATTCATCAACCTCCCACTCCACACATTCACCAACTACTGGCCTTTCGTTGGTAAAGAAGTGTTCCCCCATCTCTGGGCTATGACTAGTCTGGCTGCTGGCAAGAGAAGGGCTATTCATTTTTCTTTGGTTCGAGACAGAGAGGGTAGCTCGTTCACTTCCATATGGCCAAGAAGCACTTTTTGAGGCATTCTGGGTAATTCAATGTTTGTGATTCCCTTCATGAATTCCAAAACTTGGCCTCAGAATGGCTGGAGTTTTAGGCAGTTCCATCACATTTGTATATAAGTCCCTCTTGCAGGGCATCCCTTCCCTCAACTATCAATGGCATTACATATTGCTTTCAAATGGACGGGGTGCAACTACCACCACAACATTATTTTAAATGCACTTGCCCTGGGAAGATTTTGTGGCCCTGACCCAGATTTGTATCTAGTCCGCCTTAGTCAGTGTGAGGGCAAGGTCCTTTGACCATTGTTTTATGTATGCCAGTTTTGTTAGAGGAATAGATCTGTCTAGGAAGTGGAAAAGACGGCTGAGATCTTTGTTAGTGTCCCCATCTGTCATCATAACCTTCATTCCAGCAATCTCTACTGCCCCTGATTCCCTCCCTTTCGGGTGCCTTGCCCAATTTAGTAATTTGTAAATGCAATAAAGATCTTTGGTCCTTAACTTAAAAACCTTTGTCGCACTGGTCTCTGATCTCCAGGATGCCATTTGAGGATAGCTGGCCGAGACATAATGCATTGCCTTTTTTCCACGTTTGGATCCTTACACAGGGTATCTAAAAGGGGCGGTACATTACAGCGGTAGAGTTTAATAGTGCTAAGAGGGATCTTAACCCCCAGATAGTCAATACTGATTGATGCAACTTGTAGCTGGTAATTGGAGGCAGTTTTTTTACTGTCCTTCTGGTTCTTCGCCATCCCCATCGCTTTCGACTTATAGTGATTAATCTTGAAGCCTGACACCTGGTGAAAATGATCTAACTCCTCGAGCAATGCAGAAAGGGAAGGGGCAGGGTTGGTTATGTAGCATAGGATATCATCGGAATATATCACCTGTCGTTTCCCCATCTCTAGGAAAGTAATTTTAGGTTGGCCTGAATATGTTGAAACCGAGGTTCCAAAGTCAAAGGGTATATCATAGGTGAAAGGGGATATCGGAAGAACTAGCACATCCCCATGGTCATTCTTATCAAATTGGAAAGATTAGGTTTTATTTAAATTCTTTGGAGGGCCTCACATAGTTTGCCACTATAAAGACCTTCATCTGAGGACCTAGTGTCGTTTTGTCTAAAGTTTTGGTGAAAAAAGGTCCAAAGGTCCAGTAGTCATCTTGATCAAATGCCTTCTCCGCAGCAAGGAACAGCAGAAGGATCTGAGTCGGTGTGCTCACTGCCTAGTCTATCACATTTGCTGCGAGCCTTATGTTATCTCTCGTTTGGTGTTTCTGATGAACTCCGACGGATATGGGGATATCAGGTCCAGCCACATTCTCTAGCCTATGGGTCAATATTTTTGTATAAATCTTGACATCTTTATTGAGGAGGCCTATAGGGTGGTAAGACCCACATACCTTTCTGTAGGTCTTTACCTAGCTTCACTATTAGGATTAAAATGGATTCCATCAATGATGGGGTAACCTCATGTGTGGTCAAAAGGGAGATAAAGGTCTTTGTCAGATATGGGGACAGGAGCTAAGCAAAAGCTTAATAAAAAGAGCTAGAGAATCCATCTGGACCCAGGGCCTTGTTATTAGGGATCATTTTTATGGCATACAGTACCTCCCCCTCCAATAATGGCCTGTCTAATTCCTCTTCGAGTATGGCATCAATTTCTAGAAAGTGTCCCTCAGAGAGGTATTCATCACGCTTCTCTCTAATCCCCTACACAGTACTGCATAGTATTCAGAAAAACCTCCATTATTTCCTGGGCATTGGAGCAGTATTTTCTGTTGCTATCTCTTATGGAGGATATATGATTCCCAGTCCTTAGTATGCGTAATTTATGTGCACGAAGCTTATTGGCCTTATTGCCTCGCTCATAGTATAGCTGCTTTGTTTCCAAGAGTTTGCGGGAAGCATTTGGTCATGACAGCTTCTAGTTCCCTGCTAGCTATGCACAAGGCTTTTTGCGTCTTCTTATTACATGAGTGTTTAAATTCTAATTCTAATTTTTGTATTTCAGTCTCTACATCTAACCCATTTGACTTAGCTAGTCAGAGAAAGGTGGCTGTATGGCTAATAAATTCCCCCCGATCACTGCTTTTACGGCGTCACATAACATGGCATGAGTAATTTCCTCTGCAACATTCTCTTTAAAGCAATTTTATAAGGCATCCTTTAGATTTTTTCTGAGGACAGGGTCTCGTAAAGCTATTTTGTTCATCTTCCATACTCTACTGGGAATAAGGTTTGATGGGGGGTCAACAAGAGCGTGACATATACTGGGACATGATCAGACAGAACCTGTGCTCCTATCTCTGAAGATTCTACTCAACAGTGCACAGAAGGAGTAACAATAATATATTGAATCCAGGAGTGAGACTAGTCTACATGGGAGCAGAATGTATAATCGCTGTCTCTCTCGTGTTGGAACCACGAGATGTCTATAAATTGTAAGGTCCTCAAGGCCATGTGTCATAGATGGTGGGGTGTTTAACGTCTGTCATGAGGTTTGGGACCTGTCCGTCGTAGGGTAAAGATCCACGATAAAGTCTCCTCCCAAATCTCATGTTTGTAAATTTATGGCTGGATATAAAGGGAAACAGCCATAAGTAAAATTGTTCCCTATGGTCTTTTGCTCCATATACAGACTCCATAGTAATGCGTTTACTCACTATCATCCCATTGACCACTATTGCCCTCTCCCTTGAAGTTTCTATGAATCGTGTCTACTTGCAATGGGGTTGCAGACCCAACTAGAATAGATACTCCCCTTGTTTTGGTTCTGTGCATTAGAATAAGATTGTTGTGGGAAATATGTGGATTGGCACCTCTTAATGTCCCCCACCAGGAGATGCATCTTCTGTAGGAAGACCAGATGTACTTTTTCAAATACATCTACTTTTTAGCCAGTGAAGTAAAGATTTCCTCTGTGCCGCCAGAAAGCCTTGAATGTTTAGGGTGACTACAGTCAGGATTGGTCTCTCACAATGCATGAAGAAAATGGAAAAAGGGCCAGGTGCCGTCTATCAGCCCCTAACTGCCTAAACATTCCATGCACTGTTATATCTGTCACTCCACATGACCTCATGTATTGAAAATTATTAGCTTGGCCATAAGTACAAACAAACAATATAACAGAATACCAATCACATTAATAAAGCAACACATTTCGGATGGTGTCTCCAGGGTTCTGGTTCCCCCACCATGCTTCAACTCACCCCGTAGTCTCCAGAAATCTTCCCTTCTCCTTCATGTTTAGAATTGTGGTCATTCCCCCCCCCATATTCGGGCTAGCACTTCCTGTTAAGAGCTTCACCATTGTCCCTTTCCAAACCCTGCCAACCCCCATTTAATAAACAAACAACATATTAAGCTAGGCAGGTTACTCTTTGCCAGCGCAAAGTCTTAAAGGATAGGTCAAGCCACCATCAGGTCTCCGTTGGTGTTCAATGAGGGAGCACGGTCGTTCACAAACCATGCTGCGTACATCCTTATGTCTGGATTGCTAGTTTCCACGTCGGTTTCAGTTTCTCCAAACTGTTACATCTGGTGTCTCGCTCGTCACTTATCTTTTTTAGGTCTCGTCTACGCAGGCGCATGCGCTGCTTAGGATGACCTTTAGCCGTTGCTCTGCTCTTTTTGGAAGCACATACTCGTGCTTGTGGCGGCATCCACCTTGCGGGAGCGAGCAGGGGCATGCCTCAAACACAAGTATGTGCTTCCAAAAAGAGCAGACTGCGCGCGTGCACACACCAATCCCGGGCTTGTCGGCATGGAGCTCATTTAATTGCCTTTTCTCTCCACATGTGTAATCGTTCCCAAAATCTATGCCTTACTTGGATTGCTTCTTTGGTTGCAGTAATGTTAGTGATTATGCCCAAAGCAGATGGTGCGCGCGCGCACCACTCCTGGGCTAGTCTGCATGTAGCTCATTTCATTGCCTTTTCTCTCCACATGTCTCTCCACTTCTGATCCCACTTCTAGGCGGTTTCGACTGTAATAGTGGGGACCGGACTGTCTAAAGCAGAATAGAGCTTATGCATTCCTCACACACATGCTGAGGAATCCAATTTTCGCAAGCAATTAAAAACCTGGCTATTTAATCAATAATTCTAATCTAGGTTTTCAGAGTTTTTTTCAGGGCCTGCACTGGGAAACCCTTGATGGGTAGCTGTGCACATTAGAAAAATAATTACCATAACATAACAGAACATGCTTAATTTGCTGAATAGTTAGTGCCAGTACTCCAAGTTTTTCTTGGAAGTCCCGCCCCCTCTGCCGAATGTCGTAGCTGCCGAATCCAGCGGTGTATATCTTGATTCCGCCTTATGCTTTTCCTCCACCACTAGAACCTCCGCCCCTTTATCTCCTCGCGGTTCCATATAATCCATGCTTTCTCCCATTGTTACTGTGTTATCATCACTCTATTCCTCCTTCTTTCCCCTTCTATGTCTCTCTCTCACTGCTCTAGTTCAGGGTCTGATGATGAAAAATAAGTCTAGGTTCCCTAGAATGAATGCCAGTAGGCCCCACGTTCAACCACCAGCTCAAATTAAGCACTGCCTAAATACTTCACCACCATATTGTCTGGATCGGTTGCCATTGTAAATCCCCTCTTAAAATACTTCTTAAAAAGTGATAGTCACGCGTTTCTTTGTATATGGCTTTGCTTTACGCATACACATGCATGAACTCATCATACAGGAGACTGAAAGAAGTGAGTGAGAGAATGCTCTAAAAAACGATCTGACTTAGTAAAGAAGCACAACTATTACTAGAAGCAAATATCACTTGAGCTTACTGGGCCAGTGAATGCCCTTGTTGCGCCTAGATAGGGCCGTAAACAACTGGCCAAAATATTACACAGAATGCAATGTGGAATTCCCAAAATACTTTTGAATATTTTCAGAATAGTTTGGTATACATTTCTGTCAATTCCACCAGTTCTATCATTTCTGTGCATCTACAGAGCATCATAACCCCGTCCTGTGCAGTGTTTACAAATCTGAAAAACATATGGGCATAATAAAAGTATGTCACAGGTATAATGACAAAGAGGATTGCGTATTGTCTGCGGCATTGCATCTGTTCAGCATGAAGAATTGCACCTAGCTGCAACCTCTAAATGTCTCTCTAAATCTCTCTCCCTCAAAGTCTCTCTCTCTAAGGGCTCGATGTAGGACATCAAATACCGGTCGGTAACAGACGATTTCGGCCGTTACCGACCGGTATTTGGTTTTTGATATATAGGGGCCTTAAATTTTGCAGAATAGGCAAATTTACAGATTCTGTAAATTTACCGATTCGGTAAAATACTGAATCGGTAAATTTACCGAATCGGTAAATCTAGATGTAGGTGGCACTGAAAACAGTGCCACAGGCCCTTAAGTATTCGTTATTTACCACAAAATTATATTTTGTGGTAAATAACGAATTCCAGTGTACATGCACATCTGAGTATGTACACCTGTGCCATGTGACACACATACATGCCCTTAGGGCATGTGACACACATACATGCCCTTAGGGCATGTATGTGTGCCACATGGCACACTGGCCAGAATCAGGGGTGCAACAGGGTGTCAAAGTGACACCCTGTCCCCCTTGACAATTCGGTAATTTGACCGAATCGGTATTTACCGATTCAGTAATTGACATTGATTCCTATCGGCCTCAAGGCTCATAGGAATCAATGGCAATTACCGAATCATACTAATTCTGTAAAAATTACCTAATTATTTCCTACATCTCATTTACCGAATCTAGAATACCGAATCGGTAAAATTCTGTATTCTAGAGTCGGTAAATCAGATTTACCTACATCGGGCCCTAAATCTCTCACTCTCTCTCTAAATGTCTCTCTCTCTAAATCTCTAAATCTCTCTCTCTCTAAATCACTCTCTAAGTCTCTCCCTCTACATATTTCTCTCTCTCTCTCTCTAAATCTCTCTCTCTCTCTACATCTCTCTCTCTCTAAATCTTTCTCTCTAAATCTATCAATCTCTCTCTCTCTCTAAATCTCTCTTTCTCTCTCTCTCTCTAAATCTCTCTATCTCTCTGAATCAGTCTCTCTAAACTTCTCTCTCTAAATCTCTCAATCTCTCTCTAAATCTCACTCTCTCTAAATATCTCTCTAAATCCCTCTCTCTCTAAATTTCCCTCTCTGAATCTCTCTCTCTCTAAATCTCTCTCTCTCTGAATATCTCTCTCTTTAAATCTCTCTCTGAATATCTCTCTCTCTAAATCTCTCTCTCTAAATCTTTCTCTCTCTAAATCTAAATCTCTCTGTCTCTCTAAATCTCTCTATCACCCTCTCTCTCTAAAGCTCTCTCTCTCTCTCTCTCTTTAAATCTCTCTCTGAATATCTCTCTCTCTAAATCTCTCTGTCTCAAAATCTCTCTCTCTCTAAATATCTTTCTCTCTCTAAATCTCTCCCTCTCTCTCTCTCTCTCTCTAAATCTCTCAATCTCCCTCTCTCTCTCTAAATGTCAATGTCTCTCTCTTTCTCTCTCTCTCTTTCTCTCTCTCTCTAAATCTCTCTCTCTCTCTTTAAATCTCTCTCCCTCTCTATCTCTCTCTCTACATCTCTCTCTCTCTAAATCTCTCTTTCTCTCTTTAAATCTCTCTCTCTCTAAAACTCTCTCTCTAAATCTCTCAATCTCTCTCTCTAAATCTCACTCTCTCTAAATATCTCTCTAAATCCCTCTCTCTCTCTAAATTTCGCTCTCTAAATCTCTCTCTCTCTAAATCTCTCTCGCTCTCTCAATCTCTCTCTCTTTAAATCTCTCTCTGAATATCTCTCTCTCTAAATATCTCGCTCTCTCTAAATCTTTCTCTCTCTAAATCTAAATCTCCCTGTCTCTCTAAATCTCTCTATCACCCTCTCTCTCTAAATCTCTCTCTCTCTCTCTCTTTAAATCTCTCTCTGAATATCTCTCTCTCTAAATCTCTCTCTAAAGCTCTCTCTCTCAAAATCTCTCTCTAAATATATTTCTCTCTCTAAATCTCTCCCTCTCTCTCTCTAAATCTCTCAATCTCCCTCTCTCTCTAAATTTCACTCTCTCTCTAAATCTCTCTTTCTCTCCCTATATATAAATCTCTCTCTCTCTCTTTAAATCTCTCTCCCTCTCTATCTCTCTCTCTACATCTCTCTCTCTAAATCTCTCTTTAAATCTCTCTCTCTCTAAAACTCTCTCTCTAAATCTCTTGCTCTCTTTCTCTCTCTGAATCACTCTCTGAATCTCACTCTCTAAATCTCTCACTCTCTAAATCTCTAAATCCCTCTCTGAATCCCTCTCTCTCTCTTTCAATCTCTCTCTCTAAATCTCTCTGAATATCTCTCTCTAAATCTCTCCCTCTCTAAATCTCTCTCTTTCTCCCTCTAAATCTCTCTCTCTAAATCTCTCTCACTCTCTCTCTCTAAATCTCTCTCTCTCTAAATCTCTCTCTCTCTAAATCTCTCTCTCTCTAAATGTCACTTTCTCTCTTGCTACCTAAATCTCTCTCTCTCTCTCTAAATTTCTCTCTCACTCTCTCTCTCTAAATCTCTCTCTCTCAAAAACTCTCAACCTCTCTCTAAATCTCTCTCTCTCTCTAAATTTTCTCTCTCTCTAAATCTCTCTCTCTCTAAATCTCTAAATATCTCTCTCTCTCTCTCTCTTCCCCCCTCAGCACCCACCCTCTTCTCAATTTTTCCTCCCCCTTTCGTCATTGTCTTACTTTCAAACTCATCCAGAATCTTTCATTACTTTCCAACTAGCTCTATGAAACCCGCCGGGTGGAGTTCGTACCCTTCTGAAAAGCGTACCCAGTCCAGGTGAGTCATTGTGTTAAAAGGGGACGGAGAAGTGGGACCTAATCTTGAGAAAATCCTTATTTTCTTACATGAAACACATAGCACAGGGAGCACCTTTGTGAAATATGGAGCTCAGCATAGCAGCAGTTTCCTAGGCATCCGACAGGGGACACTGTTGGTTAGCTGTTTCTTTGACTTATCATTATTGGGCAGATGTACAAGGAAGTGCTGCAGCGCGGCAAAGCAAGCCCTTTGGCTGCGCCACGCTGCCGCATATTGCGACATATTAACAATAATATGTCGTAATCCTGTGCTCTCCCCAGCGCAGGCGCACAAACTGATGCCATGCGCCAGCGCAGGCACGGTGCAAGGATGCCTGCGTCAATGAGAGATTGTTTTTGTGTAGGAAGGAGGAGATGGTATGTTTTTCATGAGACCAGTAAAATGCATTGTACTGAATGCCTGTTTTTGGTTGTGACAAAAAAGGTTATAAAAAGCATGATTAGTTATTTTTTCTACCACACAATTCACTTATTGGTGGTGCGTTATTAATTTTAAGAACTGTGGTGACTATTACGTTGACATAACCCTATGGAAAATGCTGATCATTTGATCGATTTGATGAACCATTTTTGAGTAGACGGTGTTTTTCATGGAAATTATAGTTGCTGTAAATTAAACAAGCATTGGCATTGCCAATAGGTCTCGCCTTTGGGACCTTATAAGTGTTTAGCAATGCAACAGTTGATGTTGTTGCACGAAGGATATTGTGCTGCATAACTAAATACTTATAAGGCCCCAAAGGCGAGACCTATTGGCTATGCCAATGCTTGTTTTCTTTGTATTGAAACAGGAGGCAGACCGTAAAACACAGCAATATGGGATCTTGTGGGCACGCAAGTAGCCTGCTGCTGTTTTCAAGGATTTCCCCTTGGCTAAGGTTAAGCTTGAGATATCCTAGAAAAGTGTCACTGTGGACTCATAGAATACTACAGGCTCATTCTGCCTGGCCCCTCTCATTATTTGCTCTTTCTGACAGAAAAGGTGCACCTTTGTAAGAACATCTGGGGTTAAATTGTTCATAGTTTGATATGTGTTGAACACGGTCTAGTTCGATTTCTTGCTCTGCTCAGGTCTACAGTAGGGATGTGAATAGGTCCTGGATATAGCAGAGCAACTCCAAGTCCATTTCTGAGTTTGCTATATCCCTGATTTGAACACCCTATGAGTGCGGTCGAGTTCAATTGCGGGTTCTGCTTAAGTCTACAGTAAGGATGCGAATGGGTCCTGGACATAGAAACTTCGAGTCTGTTACTGAGTCTGCTATACCCCTGATTCGAACATTGTTTCGTTGTGTCCTGTTTTCTCCATCTTCTACTTTATCAGTGAGCCGCTAGCATCTCTTGTCCAGTTTGGAAACCCACATTGCTAGTTCGTCCTTCTCATGTGCGCCATCTGCTGTTGCGACATAAAGATGGTCCAGTCTCTGGACAACATGAGCGAGCTCACTCACGGATTTCAAAGAATCTTACTGTAGAAGGTCTATTTCTTTAGTGAAGGCTGCCATTGTTGATTGTCCTCCTTTCTTGTGGTGGTCCCATTGTGGTGCCCTTAATTTTGTACCGCAGTGGGACCGCCAAAGCACCAAACACAAGGAGACTCGTAATCTACAGGCGGTGTCAGTACGACGTTGGCCCTGTTGAAGCGGGACGATTGCGTGGCGGCCTGCTCCCACACCGCCCAAAAAATAATTAGGCCCAAAGTAAAGATGGAATAAATAAAAAGAGAAGAAAAAGAAAAGAAAGCAAAGTTTGGTACAAGTGATATTCAAGAGATGCCATTAGTATCAAACAAGTCTGTCAATATCTTGCGGCATTCCAGAGATTCAGCATACTCGAAAATCCTAAATTCCCCAAACCCCCAACGAAAATCCTAAATTCCCTAAACCCCCAAATTGGTCAATGCGCCGGATATTACAAAGGTGGACCTCGAATGGTTGCAGTTCACTGCGGGCACAGCTTCACCGTTAATTATATGTTGACAATCATTAGACACATTAGTCACCTGTTGTACATTTGACACCCAGGGCAGAGTTGTGTTTTTATTAAGCTCAGGGGCATCTTCTAAAATCTGAGAAAGAAGAACCCGAGAATGTGTGACAAAAAAACTCCAAGTAGCTGACACCGTGTATGTACAGGCTCTGTCACTCTGGGGCTAAATAAATCCTGGAATCCTGCTGGCTGCAAAGCCTGACCTAGATACCGCTGTCTGCAGATCCCCCAGCACCAACCAATGTAATGTTTATAACCTAGCGATCGACACTGCCAGTTGCTTAGTTTCTGTGCTCTCTAATAGGAGTTAAGGAAACGGAGGCAAGGGAGATCAAGTGACTCGCCCAGGGTCTCTTTGGCATGTAAACTCATGCGCAGTTAGTAAAAAGGTTTCCCTGCAAAATGACCTTCTGAGCAGTGTTGAGCGCGGCGAGCGCCCTTTTCTTTTACTTCACTGGCCACAGGTGCTTGAAAGGACCTGCTCTATTGCAGCTTGAGAGGATGCCCATTTGGCTCCCACACAGTATGTAGTAGTGAGTGTTGCCTCATGTGCATGGGAACAGTGTCGGAAAGCCACACCATATTGCACCCACCAGGTCAAGGAATGTCGTTTGGGAAGCCACCACCACAGACTGGGTGGCACACAGTTTATCCACCTCTCCTGCCCCAATACTTTCTTTGGCTGTAGGCATGGACGATCACAGGGACCTGCATGTATGCTACGGGTAAGTGACTGCATCAGCATGTGGTGGGTCCGTAGCCCATTAACATTAGTCTACGACCTACAGGTAATTGAGTTTCGCCTACAGGGATAGTCAGGGCCGGTCCTAGCCATGGGCGGTATGGGCAGCTGCCCAGGGCCTCGCGCTCAGGGGGGCCCCGGCACCCCGCTGCCGGCCCCGCAGTTGCGGGAATAATAATAAAATGATTGATGATGGCCTGATTGGCCTGGGGAAAAGCGCTGCGCTGCGCTGCGCACTGCTTCCGTCCAATATATCTTGTGCAGAGTGTGTGTGTTTCTCAGGGGGGCCCCGGCCGCCGCATGATGGGTGTCTCTGAGGGCACCAGTCTATGTATTACGAAGACGATGGTGCTGTGACTGTTCTTTTGTTAATTGTGAAACATATTCAATGACAATAAATATTTAAAAGGTAGAGCGCTGCACTGGGATTTAGCTGGTGTGCTTGTGTTAATCTTTTCTTTGGCCCTGGGGGCCTTGGCGATATTTTGTTTGTTTTAAGTAGTGCTGCTGCTAGAGGTGTGTCTGTTATTTTAAGGATGTGTGGGGTGCTTGCGTACCATGTTCTTCAGACTCCATATGAGATGTCCTTCGAATTCCGCGCTTCTCCTGTCAGTCTACATAAAATGTTGTCCTTTTGCACGCATTTGTTGTACTGTGAAGAACCCGTTGCTGGCTGCGCGCGCCCCCACCCTCCCACACAGAAACGCAGTTCTTTATGAACAAGAGAAAGTTAATCTGGCTCTCCAGAGTAAGTATTAAAAGATGCGGATCCTTCACATCTTATTTAAAGTACAAGTACAACTTTTCTCAAACTCATAAGTCGCCCATCTCGAGTATGTCGCCGGGGCCTCGTGGCCAATCACTGTAGCCCCTTTGTGCAATAAGAGAAACAAGACTTGAGGGGACAGGTGAAAAAAGCCGATTCATGTGTAGGAAAACGGAAGCGCCTGCAGCTGTGAAATTTTTTGGGAGCACCTACTGCTGCACGTTTTCCCCTCTACTTTTAGAAGGAGGAGAAGCGCAATGTTGGATATTTACAGAGGATCTGGTAGCAAGAGTGAGAGGAGGCAGTCAGAAGAAGACGTACAGGAAGAGTTTTCTTAAGTTATAATAACTATATGTTTAATAAAGTGAGGTTTCCGTACCACACAGCAAGCCCCCAGCTTTGGAATGTACACCCTATGACCTTGTTTGGAAGGAGCTGGAGATGACTAATAACAAACTGCCCTAGGTGCTATAGCTTGACTGGTCCAGGCCCTGTCTCTTCTTAAAGGTAAGCGCCTGCTGGTAACTGAAACAAATGTTAACGTGTGAGGTTGTTTAATTGCAGGTGTAATTGCTGGTAGGCTGACAGTATGGGCTTTAATTGAATGAGTCACTTCGAGCTTTATGGTGGGAGACAAATATATAATACTTAGAATGTTTCAGACACCGAGTCAAAAGATGCTAGTCCTGATGAAATGGCTTGCCTGTTTTCCATTCCCTCTACTTTTTGTCCATGTTACTGATATCCACATTAGTTTGCTTCACTGATGCCAAATAACTAAGATCAAAAGTCCTGCAAAGTCGCTTTCTGTGATGTCACTTGGAGGGGCCTCACATCTTCCCTTTCGCCCAGGGCCTCAGAAGGCCTAGGACCGGCACTGGGGATAGTCTTGAGTAAGAAAACACAGTGAACCAAGCACTGTCGCTATACAACTTGGAAGGACTATTCAGATTCAATCATTCTGAGGTTAATAACAAGACAGCCACTAACAAGCTATCAGTAATGTGGTTATTAGCACAACAAAATAGAAACTCTGTAGCATACATCATTTTATAGTGCAGAGGATTTCTGACCGACATCGCTGTTTTCAATTCCAACCAGCAAATTACAATTTAAGTGGTCGGAATTGAAACCAACCGGTCTGTCCGGCTGGATTCTGACGGCCGTAATCCCAATAGGGCGGCATTTCCTCCGTCTGGATTACGATGTCGGTAGCCTTTCCGTGCTGGCCTTTCCGACACAGAAATGCTGTCGGAAAGCAACTTTGGGGACCCTTACCAGGGCACCTTGCCTCTGTGGCCTACGGTTGTGGACCTAGGGGTCACCTATGGTGCCCCCTGTAAATCTCTGCACGGTGCAGGGCTTTACACAAACTCCCATTTCTCTATGGGAGCTGGTGCTACAGCCAGTTTATGGCCATAGCACCAGCCCCCATAGAGAAATGAGAATATGGGTCAGCACAGTGTGCGGTTGCATCGTCATCATGTGGTCGAGACCGCAGGCCCGAGGTTGGTCGGTCCTAAATCTGCAACGGTGTCCGTCTGAGGCAACTCCGACCGACATCATAATCGGTCCATATGTGTTAAATGCTGCTTAATTGATTGTCAATGCGGTCTGTGGGAGGAGAGAACTTCAACAGGCCTTCCTATTCTGGCTTCTTCATTATCTCCACTCCCTTCACCCTACATAGAACCAGAAGGGTACTCTTAGTTCTTGGTACTTAATCTCCAGATGAAGCTGAGTTTCTGGCCTTAGGGATCTGGCAGGTAGGTAGGAAAGAGGGAAGGAGCAACAGCGGTAGTAGAGAGCAGTGAGCACAATATGGCAGGAGGGGAAGTGGTGGAAGTCAAAGGGTATTGAGGGATGATAGTAGGAGGAATGAGCCATGACAGTGTTAACAAGGATAAAGGCAACAAAAATATGGGCAAAAACATATTGAGAATACAGATATTAACGTTATATATTTTGTATAGAAAGTCAAAAATATCCACAAATAAATAAAGACCATAATATTGTTAAAAACATAGGTAAGAGTATCGACTTTTAACTATTATACACTATATTAACTTTAAAACACATTTAAAAAAAATAAGCTTGTAATATACCAAATATGTAAAAAAATTACAGCTTACAAAATAAATATCAAAATATACACTTTAAATAATTGCAAAACAATAAACATATTTGAAAGATAAAGTTTTATTTAAAAAGAATTAAATACTAATAAAAATACCCATAATAATTCGAACATCGTACACTACATATAATTTTTTTACAATAACAAGAGCTTATTGGACAATTAAAAATAATATACATGAAGCTAACTTTTTTTGTAATTAATAACACTTTTATTGATTTTCAACACAACATTGCTCTTGCCAAACTAACACCTTGGTTACTAAACGTTCCCAATAGGCCCACCTTCCCAAATAGACCTGCATGTGCCACACCTGGCATGATTACTCTTGCTCCACCCCACCATGCCCTTCCAGACCATAGCATGACCACCATGTGCCCCAAACTTTGGGCCTGATTTAGATGCAAGTGGATCAGGTCCTGCCGTTGCTTTTTCGATGGTCTTCCCACTTGCTGATTTGGCGGTCCGCCCTCCTTATTTAGATGTTGGTGGGTGCATGGGCAAAAGACCATCCCAGTTCTGCCAGGAATCTTTGTCTGCATCATCGGTACCATGGGCAAAAGAGGCTGGCGGCGGGATTCCAGTCAAGAGTCCCGCTGAGCTGATTACGATGGGGCTTTCTGTTGAGACAACTGTTGCGGGAATCCCTCCTACATTGAGTTGGCGGAGTTGAAGGAAATGAGGTAAAAGTGTAAAAAAAAATCCTGCTTCCCTCTTTTGTTTCTGTCTCCTACACCAACGTTCAGGTCCCTCCTTTGCTATCCCAACTCCACCATGACGCAAGAGCTAAGGTCAGCTACTTGTACAATTGTTCTACTATGCATTGTGTGTTGACAATTGCTGTAGCCTTGTGTATGTCTGTATTGCTCTTACATACAATGCTTTTTCTTAGGTATGATACAGGTATTGGTAATTTCCCTACTAATCAAGGTAAAGTGGACACACCAGTCTTGACACACAAAAAATGTTGTTCTAGTGCTTGGGGGTGTTGTGCTAGTGGTGCTTCAATAGTGTGTATATGGTGTGTGAGTGGCATGCAATATGTTACACAAAGGGACATAATACATTGCCTACATATGTTTTGCATGCAAACCTGACATATGTGTATTGACACATTAGTAAGTCATACTTACCAGTCTCCACTCCACCAGGAACTCACTCGATTAGCGGCCTGATGCTAGGTAACCACAAGCACAACTGGAACATCTAAATCGGCTTGGCCTAAACCCGCCAGCCTGGCGGTGATGGAGTACTGTTAGCTACAGAGAAGACTGCAGCGGCAGCGGTCTTCTGTCTATTGCCACAAACTCTCAATACATTGGGTGGACAACTGTCAGCTTAACAGAGTACTTGGGACCCCCTAGCGGCGGGGCGATGGTAGTCCCACCAAGATCTAAATCAGGCTCTTTGTCTTACCTGTGGGGCATTCACTTGCAGTATAAATTGTCTCCTACAGCTTTGCGCACCAGTCCAAACCTTTCCTTCAGGCCTCCAGAAGGGGTACGGTAGAGGATCTCCAGTGTTTAGCTATGTCTGTTTTAGCCAACAGCCTCCTAATCACCACCACTATCCTGTCCTCCTGTGGTCCACCCATGTCCTCAAGGATACCCAGTACTGCAAGTCTATGGTTTGTCTCAATTTGCTATCCCACCACCCTAGACAGTGCAGAGCGGACCCGTGACCAGTAGTACTGCATAACCGGGCAGGCCCATACCACATGATAAAAGTCCCCCATGGGCTCCATCACACCCAGGCCCTCTAGAGGCAATAAGGTGTGACCTATGTCTAGTGTAGGTACTAAAATTTGACGAGGTGGAATCGTGCCAAAATTGCTAAGGTATGAGTGCCAGGCGTGCATCCCGCCTGTCTACTTCATCCAGTGCGCCCACTCACTCCTCCAAATGTCCCCTCGACGTCCAGCTGGAGGGGCTCTTGTAGATTAGTTAGATCCCTGCTTTCCCTAAAGTAGCTGTCAGCAACGGACACTCAAGCGGGCTATACTCGGGACATCCCCAAGGGAGTCCTACATTAAGCTAACATTTAAGATTAAAATAGATATATGTATAATAAAAACTTAAAAAATCAAGTTTACAAAAATTAGCTTTCGAGAGGTAAAAATCACTACTCCCACCCCAACCTGAGCAACTGGAGGGAACATGTTTCACTTAAGAGGGGTCAGATTTACTAATCACACTCCAACATGAGCAAAAGTAAGGAACTTGGACTTTGGAGGTGTTAGTTTTACTATTCCCACTCCAACACAAGCAAAAGTAGAAAAAAAAGTGTTGGGCTTTGAGGGGTGGGGGGCTAGATTTACTATTCCCACTGCAATCCAAGCCACAGTAGGGAAAGTGTTGGACTTGAGAGGGGTTTTACTCTTCTCCCTCCTGCATTTTATTAAATAAATAATTTAAATAAAAAAATTAAAACATATTTAAAATATACATTTATTTATTAAATATAAAACAGATACAATTTAATTTATTAAATGCAAATTTTATTTTACAAAAAACAAATAAAAAACATTTAAAAATTCAAATTAAAACACTTCTTCCCCACTACCCTTAAAAACAAACACCGAAAAACAATACAAATGAATAAAAAAGAATATTATAAAAATGAAAACTCATTAATATTAACTTAATTATTAAATACGTCAAATAATAAAAACAAATAATTAATAAGCATAACCTTAACAAATTAATAATGAAATAAAGGGATACACCAATTAAAAAGTAATCAAAATCAACAAATAATTAAAATGACAACCAATCAAGTTACATGATTAACTATCAATTAAAAAAATAAATTACATTATAATGTAAAGTCTCAATTAAAAAAACAATATATTACATTAACAAAAACTTCCTACCCCTATCCCCTACAAACTAAAAGCCCACTACTAAATTAACAACTTCTAATCAAATTAACAAATTAAACATTCCATCTAAAAACTTACAAAGTATACTAAAACAAATTAAATACAAATATTAACTTAGAATAATAAAAAACTGATCGTTATCAAACTAACTTAAAAATAATGTGTACAACTATATTAACTAAAACAATATTGTATGCAATTATGGGCCTGAATAGGATGTTAGGAGGACTGGCCTTCGATGGCGGTCTGCCCGACAGCCAGGATTGCAGTCCGATTGTCTCATTACGATGCGGGTGTTTGGAGCGCAGCTTTCGGACGGACGGACCGGCGTCTCCTACAGTCTTAAGGAGCCCGTTGGGGCATCCGTCGGACCGTAATCCCTAAAATGGGGGCAGTGCCTGGCAGGCACCGTCGTGGGGATTACGATGTCCCCTTCCAACAGCCTTTTCATGGCGGTCCTACCGCCTTGGAAAGGCTGTCGGGGAGGGCTCTGAGCCCATCCCCCATAGGCCTCTGCAATGTGGCCTAGGGGGCACACGTGATGCCCCCCCCAAACATCCATGCACCGTGGTGCATGGATGTTCAAAACATCTTTTTCTCACGCACAGCCTGCAATGGAAAAAGGAATGTTTACGACCCCCTGCACAGCGGTCATATCGTAATTGGGCTGTCGGGACCACCGACTCCTTGTGGGACAGTCTCGAGCACGAAAAGATGGCAGTCAGACAAGCATCCGCCTTTTCATGGCGGTCCCACCGCCATGGAAAGGCTGTCGGGAAGGGACTTTGGGGGCTCTGAGCCCATCCCCCGTAGGCCTCTGCAATGTGGCCTGGGGGCACATGTGATGCCCCTCCCAAACATCCATGCACCGTGTGCCAGGCACCACATGGTGCCTGGCACATGGTGCATGGATATTCAAAACATCTTTTTCTCACGCACAGCCTGCAATGGGAAAAGGAATGTTTACGACCCCCTGCACGGCGGTCATATCGTAATTGGGCTGTCGTGACCACCGTCTCCTTGTGGGACAGTCTCGAGCACGAAAAGATGGCAGTCAGACAAGCAGCCGACTGCCATCATAATGATCCCCTATATTTAAAGAAAATATTAAATACCTAAAAATCGATCTTCTTATTTTCTATATTCTGTCTCACAATATTTTTGACAAAAATATTTTCGACATTCTATTTCTGAACCATGTTATTTTTTTACCCTTTATTTTATCGGAACACTGTTACAAATAATAGCGCTCTGCAAAAGAGATACAAGAGGAGACCAACGCCGCCCTTAGGAAGAAGTGATTTATTTGTGCAGGTGTTTGCAGGGCTCAGAACCAGAGTTAATTTCGAGGATTGTAAATTAATGAAGGTGCTTGTATTCGTGATTGGACTAAATGTGCAATGACCATCAGTGTGACTCTGCTGAAGCACATGTGTTACAGATTTCAAGCAACACAAACACATTTTAATTTAAAGAATGCCTCTGTTACTACATAAATGGGGCAGTCGCACAAGTGCCACACAAGGCCTCTACCAGGCTCTAACTGAATTCTGGTACTTGTAGTTTGATGTACATTATAAATTGTGGATGACAAATACCATAAGCCAAAAGAAAAAGCACTGACCAAGCAATACACGCCAAATGATGAAGAACTCAGACTCAGTCTATCATGCCTAATGTGGAATTGCCTGTCTGTGACAAAAGACAAAACGTAGAGTGTGTATGTGTGTGAATTGTTATAATGGTGTTTCTACAGGACGGTGCAAGAAAGAGTCAGTGCAGCATCTGCACTGCTGCCTTGTGCTTACAGGAAATAAATACCACATTTATAAAGAGTTATGCTTAATGATTTAATTAGCCACGCTTGTGCTGGAAATACTACTTTACAGCACCACTAGGGCCCTCATTACCAATGTCCTCTTAATTTCTATGAGGCCACTAATAGCATCACATTTATGAGATTTTCAAGACCATTGCAGATATCTATTCTCATGTAGAGATTTCAGCAGCTGGGAGCCAGATCCTACTGTGTCCCCCAGTAATTTCTCATTTCTTACAGGGCCTTTAGGGCCCAACTAAATGGGTCTGGATTTTCCCTACCTCAGGAGTTACCTACACCTTTGATATCTGTAACACCGCAGATGGGGACATTGTGGCCCATTTCTTATGCTTGAGCATTACGCTAACGTTCATAGGCAAAAAAGCAGTATCTTACATGAGATTTAATATTGCTGCACATGCTTCAGTGTAACCAACACACTGAAAACCACTTAGGGTCTGATTACGAGTCTGGCGATCAGAGGACTGGCAGACTTGCGAGGGCGTGCGGTCCAGCCACCGCCACACCGTTGGTCCGACCGCCCTATTAGAACTTTGGCAGTCAGACTGCCATTGCGCTGCCGCAACCGCCAGCGAACTGTGTTCTCTGGCAGTCCCGCAGCTGTCTGAGAGCTGCAATATGCTTGATGGTACCATGGGGCAGTGCCAAGCATATTACAACTTTCCTCAACGCCAGCAGTGTCATGGAGGTTCTTCCTACAGGGCCCCCTCTTGCCCCTATGCGCGTAGGTGCATGCAGCGGGGCACATGTTGTGCCCCCCTGTAGTTCTGCACCTGAAGGAAAGCACCACATGGTGCATTCTTTCCCGTGCAGGAACGTGCACTGGCTGTCTCGGGGCAGTGCTGTTTTAAGGCTCACTATGAGCCTTTAAACAGCACCGCCACAGGACCACCAAGCCGCCCGCTCGCCAGATCACACAAT
This sequence comes from Lissotriton vulgaris, assembly GCF_964263255.1. Lineage (NCBI taxonomy): Eukaryota > Metazoa > Chordata > Amphibia > Caudata > Salamandridae > Lissotriton > Lissotriton vulgaris. The sequence continues at coordinate 283,496,286 of NC_141687.1, forward strand.
TACTTATAATCTGGTAGGCAGGCGGCAGTGACTCTTGGCGGTGCGGGGGCATGGTGGTGGTTTGCCGACAAATCCCACACCGCCAAAAGTAATAATCAGGCCCTTAGAATCAAGCTGCCTAAAATGTGTAACTTTGCAGATTATGCATGGAAATATCACTAAAGGTTGTAGTCTATTTAAAGGTAAGTCCTTATAGGAAAGTATAAAGAAAATATTCTTACCTTCACATTAACATAATTTAAAGATCAATATATCATCAAAGTACTTATATATGGAGCGAGGAATAGAAAATCTATATACATCTACCTGTTGATATTTTTGTCCCCAATAATATAGGTATAACAATATTCCCTTCTCGATATTCATGGCCCACACCATCACTCATTATTTGGGGGCCTATTCACAAAGGCAAACTCACACTAGGCCTTATTACGGGTTTCGGCGGTCCTGGAGTGGGCGGCATGCCACTGCTCCGGCTCCAGTACCGCCAAAACTCACACCAGCCCGCCAGTTTACAAGTAATCTTGTGGTCTGGCGAGGGGCATGGAGGGCCCGCAGCGGGGCTGTTTAAAAGCTCATTGTGAGCCTTAAACAGCACTGCAGAGGGACCGCCAGTGCACGTTCCTTCACAGGAAGGAGTGCACAATTTCGTGAATTCCTTCCCGTTCAGGTACTCGGGGTGCATAACTACAGGGGGCAAAAGCCCCCTTTGTTGCCTCACCACCATCCTTTTCATGGTGGTGCTGCAGCACCACCAGCATATTTTGACCATGAACCGCTGCCAGACCACCACAGGATCATTAATCCACTGTGGTAGCAGTGGTTCAGTGGCGGTCCAAACGCCACACTTATAATACTGCGGGCAGTCTAGCAGTGTGGCCGCCACCATGACTATGATGGTCCCATTAACCGCCGTTGTCATAATGAGGCCCTAAATCTCCACGCGTAAGTTTACTCTTACGCTTTTGAGTAACTTTACTTCTTTTGGCCGATCACCTATTACAAGAGTAAAATTAATCGAAAGTGTAGAATTACATTTCTCCTCCTCCTGAAATGGCGTGGAGCCAGCTTAACGAACGTGAGTAACTACACCAAAAAGCAAAAGTATTCTACAGCCAAAAAGCAGCAGTAGTCAGTCCAGCACCACACATGGCCAACTTACTCCATAGGAAGTTGAATTAGGATACATTATTTTGAAAAATGTATACAAATTAAATTTATTGTTAAAAAGTTATATATATTTTAAACATAAATATTATTTAATGATAATATATTTTGATAAAATGTTTTAATAGAATTGAATTTCAATTATTTCTATAAAGACCTTTTTTGTGATTTTTAATACGTAATAAGTAAACATTTTAGTTTATGTGGAATTTTTTGATAAATATTTTCAAATCATTTTTATTTTAATTATTTTAATAATTATGTAGAAAAAGTTATTAGTTTAAAGTTAGTAATAGTAACTTTTCACTTGTAGGAGGAAGTGTCTGCCACAAGGATAGGGATCTTCTTTTTATAGTAAAGTGTAACAAAAAGTATGAACTTTATTTCAAAATATAAATGTTAAATAATTTTAGAAATGCTTTTTAATTTTAGAACACCATACAAGATTACAGCATTAATAACTTAATTTGCATTTCAAATTGAATTATTTTTAATATATTATTTTTTCATTATTTTCCAACGTTTAAATTGTAAAATAAATTCCCTCCTAAAGTAAAGTAAATATTTTTTATAATGCACTAAAAATTATTTAAAGTGATGTATAGATTTAAACAATGTTACATTTCAATACATTTTATATTTTTAGGATTTTGTTTTAACTTTACATATAGGGGTCGATTCCGATTAGGGAAAAAACGCTCCGAATAGCCGTTTGGAGCGTTTTTCCTGTATGATTCTTACCCTGCCACGTCCCCCGCATGTACGACGAAGTACGATTTGTACCGTGAGCAGGACTCCGTACGAATCCTACAAAGACCGTACGATTCAAATCTCTGCACGAATCTCCCTCGGAACCCACTGTACGCGACATCCGTACGGTTCGCGGCTGTTTTTTCCGACACAGCAAGTACGATTTGTGTCGGGTACGCACCGTACGACCCTTTTTGACGACAGCCGAAAACAGCCGTAAAAGAAGAGTTCGCCTCGAAACAGGTACGGAACGACCCCCCCCTGGGTACAGTGCCTACCCCCCATGATCGCAGGGGTACCTGCGATCATGGGGGGTACGCACCGTACCCCGCGATAATGGTGTGTACGGACCGTACCCCATGTTAGCAGGGTGTACGGCGCGTACACCCTGTGATCGCAGGGGTACGATGCGTACACCCCATGATCGCAGGGGTATGCACTGTACCCCGCGATCATGGGGCATACGGACCATACAGTGTGTATGTGATTGTGTGCTTTTCCGTACGAATCGCCCTTACCTGACGTGGACCGTACGAATCGCGTCCTCATACCCCGTTCCGGATCGTACTTGTCGGGTCGTACGGCATGTGTACGAGTCGTACTATTCACAGTTTCAGCCTTGCAATACGTACGGATCGTACTACCCGACTCGGACGGACAGGTACGATTCGTACGGAGATGGCTCCGAATGCAAATCGTACAGACGTTTTTTCTCCCGAATCGGAATCGACCCCTAAATGTATTTATATTTTTAATAAGATTAAATTGTAGTTTTATTTCACACTATTTCCTATGGGGTTTTATTTTAAGTCCCTACCTCAATTATTTTAGGGTGTTGCAGTACCTATGGTTGGCCATTTCTGTTGCTGGGCTTACTTCAGCTCTGAGTTGGAATACATATAATACTCTTTTGGATCTATTTTGGCTGTAGTAACTTTAGAAGTGCAGTTTGTCACTAGGAATGGGATTACTCACTTGTGGCTGAGTGCACACATATGCCCCCTCAAACCACTCATTACTCCTTCCTTAACCCTGCACATTTTGTAGAAGGTATTCCCTATTTTCCAGCCACTCCCCTCTGTCCCTCCCACATTTTCCTAAAAAAACGTAGGTTTATGTGTACGGAGACTCTGCAGTTTTGATGGAGATCACTGCACAGAAAAAAACAGTAGAGGCAGAGGTGGAACCTCCAGAGGTAGGTTTGCGAATAGCATTTTGTAGTACGTTAGTTTTAATTTTGTAGCACTACAAAACATAATACAAGTAGCAGTTTGATAAAGGCTTCCTACGTTTGTTCATAGTTTGCACAAGGTTTCATATGATGGAAGGGTAACACGCAAAGCAAGGTCATTCTATTTTTGAAGATTTGCCATTGATCTAAATCCTAGGAGCGTTTGCACTGTGCACCCTTTGTATAGATTACCATGGTTGTGGTGGTATGTGTTGTAAAAGTATTGGGCACCTCACTCACACCACCTTCAACTTAAAAAGGTTCCCTTTGCATGCAAAAGGTATTCAGCATTGCTGTTCATTCCTCTTTGCGCTGCTTTGGATCCCAGCTGGAGATTAAGGGTTTTATTACAAGTACGGTGCTCCTCTGTCCTCATGACAACCGTACTAACGGTGGTGGTCCGATCACCGCCATCGCTGCGGGTCTGCCTGCATTATTCTGAGTATGACGTTGGACCTCCACAGGACCTGCGCCTCTGCCAGGATCCGGGATCTCACAGGGGTCATGCAGCGGAAAGGGGCAGATATATGCTGGTGGTGCCGTTGATTCAACTCAAAATCCTGTGGACAGGCGCACAACGGACATGGCGGTCCTCCTGTGGGCTCAGTAGTGGCAGTGCTGCAGGAGGACCGCATAACTCGTAATAAGACCCTTAGTAAACTAAATTGGAATAAGGCTAACATGATAACGGTGTTAGGAATAGGAAAAGTACAATGGGGTGGTAACAGTGTCAGGTATGGGATAGGTATAATAGGGTTGACACTGCAGGCAGGCAGTGATGGGGCGGGGGCAGCACTGGTGCTGACCAGCTAAGAAAACCTTGGACCCAGGCACTTTTTTGTTATGTTTTACAAATGCTAGTTAGATAACAATCATGCAAAAGACTGCATCTTCCTCCTCTCCACTGCGTCTAGAATTAAACCACTCAAGCAGCCTGTACCTATAGATTCATTTATCTGTGGGGCCACAGCTGAAGAGAAAAGTGAAGGAAAGGAGATCTAGGAGGCTGCTCTTTACCCTAGGTCAGGGTTCTCCAACCGGAAGCTCACGAGATGCTGGTAGCTCTCCAGGTACCTTAAAGTAGCTCTCGTGTGTGTAGTTCAACCTAGTAAATCAGAAACTTTGTTTAAATCAATTAAATTATGTTTTCCAAGATTGAAAAGAGTGTATTTGAGGCGAAAATGTGTGTATTTTATATAACTAATAAACTGATGTTCGGTGAAAAATTGTTGAATTTCCAAAATAAATATGAATCTACTATTGGTTGATCATTTATTTGGCATTGGGGAGACTTATTACTAACATTATTACCTTTGTCCCAGGAGCACTGCAACTATGGCTATTATGTATTACACATGACAAGGCATTCCAAATTGGCAAACGTCTTCTTAACATTACTGCTGCCAACCCTGCCTGGTGCATGGACATGTTTACTGCTTGTAAACGTGCATAGTGTGTTAACGAATGTAATCTGGTTTGATGTGTTCCCTATACTAAATATTAGTAGTTCGGGATGATTTCTATTGAACATAAGTAGCTCTTACCAGTGAAAGTGCTGGAGGCCCAAGCATTAGGTGCTTAGGCTTCTGGGAGGTCTGAGACAACCAGAATTGTGGTGAAGCCTCGCCTACACCACCCCACAGGATGCTGAAGTTTTACCCCTAGCACGTACCTACTCTAGTGAGACCTGGCATGGCTTTCATCACCCAAACCCACACTCTAGGTTGCCTAGCTGTATACTCCAGAGGCCCATGTGCTCTTTGTCCAATAAAATGGAAGCTTACATTCTAGAGGGCAGATTTACAAGCCCCTTGCGCCACTTTTGCGCCACTTTTCTCATGTTAAAAATGAGGCAAAAGTGGCGCAAGGGCCTTGTAAATAAGCCCCTAGATGTTTAAAGGACGAGGGACCTACCTTTTTTGGGCTCTTATTTATTGTGCAGACATCTGTTAATAAGCTGTACCAGTCGCAGGTGTGCATCCTACCAACTTGCTCGATATTCAGACAGGGGATGCCAGTGATTTATGGTGTGCGTTATGCAAGTGGTCAGATTACTGATTCTTATTATCATGGTTAGCTGTCACTGCCTCAGAGGCAGACAGGACATCCCTCCACCCCCCCGCCCCAGAAGGACCCATTTAATTAGTTCATGTACAGGATTTTCTTGAACATTGCACAGAGGTCATTAACCATCAAAGTGGCAACAATACATTTCACCGTCAGCGGAAAGAGACACATACCTTGGCGACTTGGTGGCGCTTCGCGGGGAGACCTAAACACAAATATAGCTAATTAGTCCACTGCAGTTTGATAATGCATTTCCCAGTTTAAACAGACACTAATAACAATCCTAAATGAATTGCATTTTTAATTAACTTTTATATTTGAAAAATCTCGCAACCACTAATGAAAAAGCAATGGGCAACTCTTAGCTGAGCCAAGCAAATACTTAACGGGGAATGGTGTGAACATTGGGGCAACTGGATTACATTCAAGGCAATTGATTTTGCTTTATATCTTCAAATCAAATTGATTCCAAACACACATCTTTTGTCGGTATGCCATATCTTTTGCAAGTTCAAAACGTACACTGTTGTCTGTTTATAAGTAGATATGCAAAACTAAATTGCTGGTTGCCATTTTACACGTTATATCATTTGTTAATTTCAGTTATGCGATGACATATATTGTTGTTAGTAGAGCGCTCTTCTATCATTGCGATGAGTTATTTGCGCTGATACTAGGGATGCAAGTCTGTAGATAATATAGTAGATGACAGCATTAAGAAAGCCAAGTTTTTTTGTAGAGGAGTGCAAAATATGAAATTTTCTTATGTTAAATATAGCAAAACAATCTGAGAATTTGCGAAACTCTCAGCTCAGTATTTCATGTTAAATTGAACACATAGGCATACCTCACATTCAATAGTGAAATAAGAAACCGGGATGGGGACTAGTTTGAGGAGAAAATGTCTCCTACAAGACTTTTGTCAAACTAGTTTCCCATAGAAGAAAAATAATTGTGAAATTTTTTGCACTACAAAATGTGCAGAATGTAACAGATGTTGTATAACCGAAACTGTGTACATTTGGGAATATGTCAGGCATAATACCTGCACAGGCCTGGTTTTTAGAAGGATAACGTTGACCATATACGTTTTAGTCTCATGTATGTTGACAAACGACATTTTACAAGATTTTGGTACTGGATCGCTGCATCTGTTACATTTTTTAATTACAGGACTCTTACAAGATTGTAAGCTGATGCAAAATGTTTATAAAGTAAGAATCTTGTATTGACCTAGCCTATTAAATATTACAATGTTAAATATTCCATGTAGTTAAAAATGAATGAAAAGCTCCTGTTAGGGTTCAAAACATGTTTTGTGAGTGAGGAGTGTTGTTTGCCAAAGTGCTGCCATCATTAGTCAAAAAATGTGCAGAAATTACAATTTCTGTATTTTTCAAACATGTTTTCTGGGTTTTTTTTCCGGCATTTCCCACATTTTTATGTATATTTGGGATAATGTTACTGATGGTTACTGGCAGAGAAGCCAAACACCTACGTGGGACAACACCGTACACATTAGAGACTCCTCCATACCCCTCCCCACTCGAACTCGATGTACAGAATCTTAAAACATCTCCTTCTCACCTCCCCTGCCCTCGATGTTTAGTATTCCAGAGCTAGCCAGCCTGGTTTAGGTTTTAGGGAAACACGATAGGCATGAAAATATTGGCAATACATATAAAACACACACATTTAAAAACACAAACACATATATATATTCACTAGACAAACTTTGTTAAGGGACCTATTTTTTACCAAACCTCAGAAATTCCCCTCAGAAAACACTGCTTAAGTGAAGTTACGGGTATGAAATATTACCAAATCCCGTGATATGGCCAGTTAAGGTTAGTTACAAAAGAAAAAAAAAACCTGCTGCCATCTTGCCCTTCCCCCCAATGGACTGCTGAAGGCCTCACACATGGTGTGATAGTTGTGGTCACAAATGACACTGATTTCATCACTAGTGACATTACATATCACTTTACTGTTGATCAATGACATCTCATACAGACTTCTAGCAGCAGGATCCCTACCTTAGAATTTCCGCAAGAAGGCGTGCGGGGGCAAGATGGCCGCAACCTGAGAAGCTCCGGCGAACCGAGCTTCACTTCTCGCCAAAGGAGCCTCTTGACCGCAACACCAATGTTCGCGGACGAAGGCTAACGCATCGGAAACTGCCATGAGTACGCAGGCATGTTTCCGACCGATTCCAGCAACAAGTAATCTTCTTTTTCCCTGCATTAAGATCTCCTCAGCGATGGCGACCGCCATTTTGCGCATGTAAAATATAGCGCGCATTTAGCTCACTAACTGCTTCACAATAGATTTAGAACCAACACCTATTGCTACTTTCTCTGAAAGCTAATTTATGGTTTTTTTTCTTATCTGCAAAAGAGACACCTTTTCTCAGCAGAATAAAGAGCCTATTTTCATTTAGGCAGTTTGAATTTGTTTCTCCTCAGCACCATGCCAGCTTTATATTTCTCCTTGCAGCAGTTTCTGTTTCCGGATACTTTTTTTTTCTTACACTACTAATGTTTAATGCATTCTTTAAATGCCTGCATTTATATAGCATTTTTTATGTGACGACAGTCTAGTCCAGCATTTTATTGAGAGCCACTATTCATTCTCTACAGCACTAATATATTCAAGGTTATATACGCCTGTTGCTTGCTTTGGCTCCTGCTTATATATTTCACTTGGTGGTGTTCTCTGTGACAGACGACTGTCTTTTCTCTTGCAGTAGCTTTTTGGAATATTATCTTTCTACACCTCTCCACTCTGCTCATTATAACCAGAGAAACTTTTTTTGTCCTTATCCTAGTGTTTTTCATATTTTGTGCTCTTAATTCGTCACATTGATCTTTACGTCATGGATCACTTGCAAACTTCCAAGTCTCAGGGGGCTGTGGGGGCTGCTTCTGGAGGTCGTAAAGATACAACAATGAACTCTGGAAAGCGACTCAAGAAGGACCTCTGTTCTCCGCCTAAGTCACCTCCTCCCCTCACTCTGGAGGATATATTAGTCCCTTTATTATTGATACCACCGCTACTCTTCAAAAGATTGAGGAAAAATGGTCTGGCCTTGACTAGAGACTGTCTGATGTTGAGCTGAAGTTAAGTGATGCGCAAGACATAATTCATAAAGTTGACACCCTCACTAAAGAGGTTACCCAACTTAAGAAAACTTCAGAGGATTTAGAAAATCGAAATTGGCGTAACAACTTACGCATTTATGGAATCCCGCAGGGTTCCGAAGTTTCTGATATGATCTCCTTCCTGAAAACCCAAGTCTTACAGATTGCTGGCCTTCCTAAATCAACAGATTTTAACATTCAAAGGGCGCACAGATTAGGTCCTAAATCTGCTTCCTCTTCTAATAAACCAAGAAGCATCATCGCATGTTTTCTGCAGTATTCTGATCTTATGGCGATCCTCAATGCGGCCAAACAACACAAACAGATGCTATGGTCTGGAGATAAAATCTTTTTTAGTCAAGATGTCTCTAAACCAACAGCTAAAAGACGTAAAGAATTTCTAGATCTCAGACCAGCTCTCAAATCCATGAATGCTCGCTATGGCCTCATACATCCTTGTTTCTTTAAAGTGACTTACAAATATGGAACATTCTCCTTTGAGGATCCAGCTGACCTTCGGAAGTTCATCCATTCTCATCGTGGAGAACTCATGGAACTTAGCAATGATTGATTTTTTTGTTATTTTATATATATGTTTGTCTTTCTCTTTGAGACTTAATATTTGTTGGTATGTTGTGTTATTTATCTTGATTGTGTCTATATTTTTTCATATTTTACAGGTTCCCCTTGTGTTGTCCTGTTGTTGAGGATTCATTCCTGCATTCTCCTTCTGTTTATCACGTCTGATTCATCCTGTTGCTTTGTTCTTTATTGTTTAGTAAGTCTCCTTCCTCCTTGTTTCACTCTTCTACTAATGTAAATTTGTGGTTGTTTTCTCCCTCATTTTTTTTATTATTCTCCATATCAGTTTTTTTTCCTCTCTGTGTTTCATCTCAGTGGAGTGGTTGTCTTGGTTCTTGATGCCGCCCCCCCCCCCACCCCTCACCCCCCCAGCACTATTTATTTTTCTGTGGATTGGTATGGCTAAAGCCATCTGGCTTTTTGTCATCCCTTTTTTTTCTTATCTTATCTTATCCCAGTCGTCTTCTTTCTCTTCCTTCATCGTTTTTCCGGCAACACTTTCCTTCTCTATTTCTGCCTATATCCTTTTCTCTTTTTCCTCAGCTCATGGCTCTTTATTGTTCCCTTATTTTGATTTCAAGTCAAGTCAAGTCAAAGTACCTTTATTACGGCCAACATGGCCCAGAAAGATCAACATTTTACAACACTCGTTTGCAAAAGTCATTTAAAAAAAGAAGAGCTTTGATTAAAATCCTGTGGCATTTACAAAGATTAAAAATAGATGAAAGAGCATTATATAAATACATAAAATCAGAGTTTTGGTCTTTCTCCCCTTTTTTCTTTAGGAGGAAAAGAATGGAAGGGTGGGTGATCAACACAAAAACATGTCACAGATCCATAAAATAAAAATTTCATTCAAAGTGCATGGTGCATTATTCTCTTTTTTTCCCCCTTACAACCAAATTGATCTGGCTAAAACACGACTGCAAATAGTAAGCAGGAGTGCTCAATCAATTAGGAGGTTTATTACATTGTAATAAATTAGTGCAATTCAATAGCTAGTTCTTGTCTGCTAGCGCGTTTGGAGTTTTAAGAAAGACCCTTCTTGTGCACCACGTGGAGAACAGAAACTCGGCCACAGAGTAGACAATTGGGATGTTAAAATCATATTTCAGTATCCTGAATGCTTCAACACAACGTCTACTACCTAGATTTCTGCAGATCTGAGCTAACCATCTCTTTCTCGTTTTACTGTATCCCGGGCATCCAAAAAAGACATGAAGCTCAGATTCCTCAGAATGGTTACAAGCGGGGCACCTATCCTCGTTTTGCAGTTTCCACTTGGAGGTCACACATCGCAGAGGCAAAACTCCAAATCTAAATTGCAAATAGAGTTTCCTGGCTGTTGGAGGTTTGATGAGGTCGAGCACCCTTTCAAAGGCAGAACTGTCCTTAATTTCCAAAAAGGTTAAGGTTGACTTGCCTATATTGGAATTAGAGTGTAGCAGGGCCATTTTATAATTCTTATAAATGATCTTTAATTGTTTTTTGGAGAATTGGGGACAAGCTACCTCTGGGTCAAACCAGCATTCCCCCAGACCCATGCTAATTAACAGATGTTTGACATGGGAAAACCAGGGAAGCCTAACAGCATCCCTAATTTCTAAAACTTATTTTGATTTCCTATTTTTCATCTCAGCCTATAGTTCTCTACTATTCTCTCAACCTGCTCCGGTTCCTATTCCTGTGGCGGTCATTTGGTTCAATCTCTTCTCTTTTTACTCTTTTTTGTTATCTACATCTTTCCAACCTCTTCTTACTCTTATTCTCTCTTCTCCTTCTCTTTTTTGAATTCTCTTCACTCTTCCCCCTACTCTCATTCAATTTCCAGGGATGAGTGGTCTTCGTGTTATCTCTTGGAATGTTAAAGGTATTCGCAATCCTGTTAAAAAATGTGTTTTATCTCATTTAGCGAGATAATAATATACAACTTTCATTTTGTAATGCTTATGGCCCTAATGGTGTTGATTTAACTTTTTGGAATGACTTTGCCACACTTCTTTCCTCACATGCGACTTATGATTTAACTGTGGGCGGTGACTGCAACCAACTCAGGGATCACTTTTTAAACCGAAAATCACAAACCAGATATGTTCCAAATAAGATGCAAAAATCTTTTTACAAAACCATCTCCTCCAGAGGCCACATAGATTCCGGGAGAGTTTCTTGGAGAGGTACTCCGACTGATAACTTAACTGGCACTCGACTCCCAGCGAGAACCGAAGGGCTGCTTTACACTATTCTCTTTGACTTTGATTCTACCCTCAAACTGGCCGATTGAAGGGGCCGTTTGTAAGCAAAACGGGATTTATTCCCATGAACATTGAAGAAGCAGAGTTCTAGTACCTGCAATACTGGATTTAACACACAACCCAGGCTCACCTTGTGAATAAGGTATTAATTCCCTATCCCTGGGTGTGAGATTGAAAACATCACCCCTCCTGCCACCTTCATTGGTTAGGGCTTGTGCTACTCTTCTGGCTGCCCATATTAATAGTCCTGATGAAGACTCGCAAGGCCAAGTTTTAATCTTCCATAAGGCCCTAAAGACGAGTCGAAACGTCGACGCCATATAATTTCTCTGCCCTGGATGTTGACATATACTTTCATGTGCAATATAATTTTGGAAGCAATCTCTCCATAAGAAAGTGGTTTGAATCTATTTCACACCAGGTCATCTATAAATTGTACATTGTGAGAATCTACTGCATGTATATAAAAATTTTGAAGTACTCTTTACTCTATGTTCTTTTTATACTTTCTATTTTTAGCACTCTATATTCATTTTCCTGCACATACTTCGTTTGGGCAACCTAAATTCTCACTTTTTGTATATTGAGATAGCAATGAATGTCATGAATTAAATACTGCCCTGGATTCATATTTATTGCTGTTGCTTTTTGGCTTGATTGTATACTAATAATCATTGAATGTACCCGGGCTGATCCACTGGACATGCCCCATGACTAAGAGAAGGTTACCATTTATTGATTAGTATTGAGTATAAATAAGTGTCTGAGACCACTGTCTTTGAATAACATTTATTACCCGGGTCTCTTTGACGTTCTGGGTCACCCCATTGTCTTAATGGTTACCTTGAGTATAGGAAGAGCTAGAAATAGAGCTTTTAATATAGGAAGAACTAGAAGTAGAGCTATCTAGCCCAGTGATAAGAAGAGTAGTCTAGAATGGTGGCAGGTTCAAAACATGAAGTGTGAGAGCCACAAAAGAATATAAGACCAGATGTATTATTCATTTTTGTGGTCGACAACACTCTAAATTGAATTTTCAAATGTACATATCCAATTATATGAGTCAGTAAAGTTTTACTAACTCCTAAAGTGGGATTGAGAATCGATACTGATTCAGTGTTTGGAAGAGACGTGTTGTAGGTGCCATGTCCAAATAACAAATCAGAATGTGATTTATCAATGTTTTGGGACCAAATTCCTGAGTTGGGGTGGTAAGCCAATCGCAAAAGTGAATATTAAATAAAAGTCTGCCAACTCTCAAACAAACCTTAAAAAAAGTAAACTTTCTGTTTTGCATGCAGCTCTGTTTCTTTTCAAGAAAATCATCTGCATTTAGTGAAAACATTTATTAAAGGGCAATCACAGACATGATGGTATGCTGACCCTAGCAGCCCACCATCTATGTGATGGTCACCAATCAGAGTGAATCACAATTTATGAACTACCTCATGAATATTAATGACGTAGGTCGGATTATGACCCAACCCGCTTTGAACGTTTAAGAATCGACCTCTTAGCACATAGGTCAGTTAGGAAAATTCAATACAGGTCACAAAAACACTGGTTAAAAATTGCGACCAGGCCCAATTTTTGGGGCCAGTATTTAGTACATCTAGCCCACAGGTCTTAGTTTGGAGGCGGAGAAATGCACTTGCTTGTTCCTAAGCTGTTCCCATGGGCAACCAAGCAAACAAAAAAACCTTTACTCATGCACCAGTGTCCCACCCTGGTAAACCGCACTGGAACATATGCAGGAGCTTGCCTCATGTGTAATTCAGGGGGTGAAAAGTAGTGCAGCTGCACAGCCCACAAGTTTGCAGCCCACCCACAAAGTCATCAACAGCACAGTGCAAAAGAAAGAAGAAGTGTGCTCTTGTAGGAGCTGATGGCACAAGGTTAGATAGGGCAGAGTAAAAGCTAATACGAAGAAGATAGTCTCTGGAGCTGGAAATTGGAATGATTGCTGGCAAGGGTCTAATACTATCGGGAGAAGGTTGTGGAATGGCATTGTCCAACATTGGTGCTGTGGCCCTCTTAGAACATTGTACCAGGCATGAAATATAAAAAAAGGGATACCCAGATGGCATACATTGGTAGGGAATAGGGATCCTATTAATAGGCATTGTTGGCAAAGCAGCAACAGAGAGTACTGGGAACCTACGGATCTTGGGGGATTGCGAACTGAGCCCCTTGGGATTTGAGTTTGAAAGACAAGAAATGAATACAAGACAATCCAGATAGACTCACCTTACTTTGCCAAGACCTGAGGCCTATGTTATGCATAAGGAGGCATATCAGAGCTCGAAGATGGAGTAACCATCCATGCCACTGTCCACCAACTCAACATAGCCTGTCGACCATTGGAAGAGCAGGTATAAGACAGTTGGCTTGCCAGAAAGTGCCATGAGCAAACATAGTTCTTTTTAGAGGTACATGGCTCCATACCCTGGTCGTTGCAACAGGCAAACTTTTCTCTTGCTGATCTAGTGTCCCCAACACATGTCTCCCACAACTGATAATTATAACATACAAGACTGCCCATATCAATTTCTTCCCAGGCTACACTAAATGGTGCGAATACAATGCTATTTCTTTGAAAATGAAAAAATGAAAACAGGAGTAGGTCCTAATTCTGACAGCTACCAGGCCAAGGTCCAGAGCAAGGTGTCTTTCCCCAATATAGTACCTCCGTCTTGTCAGAGTTGAGCTTTAGGCAGTTGGAATTCATCCAACGGGTGACCTCTGACATGCAGGCTCTCTAGTAACTTTTTTGGCAAGTTCCCTGACATTTTGCTCAGTGTTTTTCCATCCTTGGGTCATCCTTCAGCGTTCTCCTCTTTTGGAGCTCTGCTCCTGCTGTATCCTGTCCTTTCCTACTCTGTTTTTGGGTTTGAGTGAGACGCCTCTACATTTGGTTGTGTTCTTCTATGTGTGCCTTTGTTTATGCCTTTTGGATTTTTCCCCATATCAGTGACCAATAAAGGAGACATCTTTTGCCTCCATGCGATAATTAGAAGTGCTAGGCTAAGCTGAGTTACACAGTGGCTAGAGGACTTTGGTGAAAGAAGGAGGTGCAACCGTTGCTTTCTGTGATTGAAAATCTTCCTCTTCCCTTTGAATATGTACCGCTCTTCTCCTCAGTAAGCTGCCTTCAATGCAAGGTTTTCTGTCATCTGTCTAATATCAACCATCAACCATCATCTTAAACTTAACCCTAACAAAACTGAAATTATTCTCTTCTCTCCTGCAAATAGCCCTCTCCCTGTGCAATCCTGGATTTCTGATCTTAACGCACTCAACTGCTCACTCACCCTGTCAAACTCCGTCAAATCTCTCTATATTTCTATCGACAACACCCTAACCCTCAACGCCCACATCAAAAACTCTGCTAAAGGAGCTCTCTGCACTCTCTGTCACCTCAAGAAAATCAAACCCTTTATACCTACCGATGAATTTAAACTTGTAGTTCAATCACTTATCCTCTCATGCATCGATTATGGCAACGCCATTCTCAACGGAATCCCCAAGATCCACCTTGCTCCAATCAAAGCTGTGCTCAAGCTTGCAGCCGGGCTCATCACAAACTTCAAACGCTACGAACATATCTCTGCAGCTCTCAAATCTCTCAAATGGCTCCCTATTGAAGGTAGATCTGCCTACAAAACTGCCTGCATCACTCATAAAATCCTCCACCAAAACACTCCTGAGTACCTCTCCAAGAAACTCCTCATTGCAAGCACCACTCGAACTCTAAGAAACACCAACACCCTCCTTCTAATCCCACCACTGCATAAAAATAAATCCACACAATCACGCTCCTTCTCTGGAAATGCCCCTATCATCTGGAACTCCCTCCTAATAAGCCTGCACTGAAACCCCTCATATTGCAGTTTCAAAAACGACCAACAAAAATGACCTCCTCAACCATTACTGGGGATCATAACCTGGGACCTACACTTCATTCTCCAATTTTCACCATTTTACCATTTTTCAGTAATATGTTATCCTTCTCCTGGACTTCCTCTTACCTACTACCAAATGTGTACATTTCTCGCCCATATAAATCTATTTGATTTATATATCTCGCAGTTTGTTTTCATCAGTCTTTTATCTACGTGTTTTGCATGTTTGGCTAAACGAGTATTGGGGGTCATAACCTGTGACCTTTACACCTGGTCTCCAATAGCTCCATGTTATATTTTTGCTCTGTAACTATTTGACCTCGTTTCAAACACCACCTTCCTAATTACTTGAACTGTGTAGCTTTGCACCTTTTATATTTATTAATTATTTTTATATCTCTCATGTTGTTTTGCTATCTTTTGATCTACTTGTATGCCTTGTTTTACTCATATAATCTTGCCTCATATTATCTTTCCATGTAAAGCACTCTGATACCTCCTGGGTCTAGCCAGCGCTATAGAAAACTCTTAAAATAAAATAAATAAATAAATAACCAATGATCTGGGCCTCCATAGCCAGTCACCCCGCTCATCTTCTGCCCTCAACTGAGCCACCATTGCCAAGATGGAGGCCCCTCTCCCTCTTTTGCTATCCGTTTCTCCAAGATTGACTTCTCCAGCCGTGTGCTCTGTTACACCTCAAGCTCTTCTGTGCCTTCCGTTAAAAGGCGTATGTGGTACACATAACACAAATAGTTAAAGGTTTATTCGGGGCTCTGGCAGGACTGCCAGGGTCTGAAAACTTGGCTTTATAGTCAATAACTGGTCTGTTTCTTGTTTCTTTTACTCTCTGTTTTCAGCTATGGGTCAGAAAGCGCCGGGACACTCCTTGGAGTAGCCGAGCGCTATATAAGACACCCATAACATTAACATTAACATCTTGCCATGCAAGACCACAATGCTATGATGTAGAGTTCATGGGAATGGCTGCGTAAGCATCTTAGGCAGTTAACACTTTTGATGTGATATGAATGGAATTTGCACATACCAAGATCTGGAGGTTGGCTAAGCCTGCTATTTTATTCTGAAATACCTGAATACATCTGTTGTTTATTGCTATGGTGTGGTTGTGTCCCTTAATTTTTGGATTAGCAGCTATTTACAGTATTTACCTCAGCCTGTTAAAATCAGGGATATCTGCAGGTAAGCCTCCTTGCTGCAAGTGAATCCAAGCCCTTTGTATGTCAGCGGTCAGAAGGTGATAACCATGGAACAGCAACACCTGTGTGGAGGAAGGCGACAAAAGAGATGACAATCACACTTCAGCAGCTTAATTCCAGAGCTTTCCATATGTCTGTTACCGTGATATTGAACACTAGTGAATGCTTGTGGAA
This sequence comes from Lissotriton vulgaris, assembly GCF_964263255.1. NCBI lineage: Eukaryota > Metazoa > Chordata > Amphibia > Caudata > Salamandridae > Lissotriton > Lissotriton vulgaris. Next base: position 283,512,771 of record NC_141687.1, read on the forward strand.
GCCATTCTCTCCAGGCACTAACTACAGTGATGGGGTGCATGAATTGATCCCTTATGGAGAGGTAATGCGAAGACGGAATCTTATCTTGTTTCAGTCTGAAAAAATGATCAGGTAACTTTTCACTGCTTCATTACTTTTAGGGGTAAAATTGGATAATCCTAACACATCAAATTTGTGCTACTGAAGATTAATCAAATACAATGTTGGCATCTAACATATAGATAAAAAATAATACAAATATATACACACACAATAATTAAATGGTACTATAGTTATTTAGTACAGTTTGAACAATATAGACCAATTTTCCAGATTTGTGACTGAAGTTCTCTAACATAAACTGAAGATGTTTTTATACCCTGCCCCCACATACATAAATAAATAACCTGTTTTGCCGCTTCTGGTACACTACCTACCACACTGCTGCGCTCGCGCTGTACCAGCGCTGTGTTTTTTAAAGCTCTCCTCGTTTTGTATTTCGGTTTGTATTTCGTTTAACTTACCCTTGCTTTTAAATCTGTTGCCTGTAGCTCGCGCCCCTCTCTCCCCTCACAGCATTTAAAAAGTGCACTTTGTGCCTTCAAAGCACCACCACTTTGGTGGGTCCGGGTCCTGGGGGTCAACTTTGGGCGCCATATTTGATTGGGGCATCTCATTCGGCGGCGGCCGCCATCTTTGAGCGGACTCGCGCGCTAAGGGATGACTGGAGCGCCTATTTAAGGCGGTCCTTTGTGTGGCGGTGGTCTCTACTACCTACCACACTGCTGCGCTCGCGCTGTACCAGCGCTGTGTTTTTTAAAGCTCTCCTCGTTTTGTATTTCGGTTTGTATTTCGTTTAACTTACCCTTGCTTTTAAATCTGTTGCCTGTAGCTCGCGCCTCTCTCTCCCCTCACAGCATTTATAAAGTGCACTTTGTGCCTTCAAAGCACCACCACTTTGGTGGGTCCGGGTCCTGGGGGTCAACTTTGGGCGCCATATTTGATTGGGGCATCTCATCCTGCGGCGGCCGCCATCTTTGAGCGGACTCGCGCGCTAAGGGATGACTGGAGCGCCTATTTAAGGCGGTCCTTTGTGTGGCGGTGGTCTCTACTACCTACCACACTGCTGCGCTCGCGCTGTACCAGCGCTGTGTTTTTTAAAGCTCTCCTCGTTTTGTATTTCGGTTTGTATTTCGTTTAACTTACCCTTGCTTTTAAATCTGTTGCCTGTAGCTCGCGCCCCTCTCTCCCCTCACAGCATTTAAAAAGTGCACTTTGTGCCTTCAAAGCACCACCACTTTGGTGGGTCCGGGTCCTGGGGGTCAACTTTGGGCGCCATATTTGATTGGGGCATCTCATCCGGCGGCGGCCGCCATCTTTGAGCGGACTCGCGCGCTAAGGGATGACTGGAGCGCCTATTTAAGGCGGTCCTTTGTGTGGCGGTGGTCTCTACTACCTACCACACTGCTGCGCTCGCGCTGTACCAGCGCTGTGTTTTTTAAAGCTCTCCTCGTTTTGTATTTCGGTTCGTATTTCGTTTAACTTACCCTTGCTTTTAAATCTGTTGCCTGTAGCTCGCGCCCCTCTCTCCCCTCACAGCATTTAAAAAGTGCACTTTGTGCCTTCAAAGCACCACCACTTTGGTGGGTCCGGGTCCTGGGGGTCAACTTTGGGCGCCATATTTGATTGGGGCATCTCATCCGGCGGCGGCCGCCATCTTTGAGCGGACTTGCGCGCTAAGGGATGACTGGAGCGCCTATTTAAGGCGGTCCTTTGTGTGGCGGTGGTCTCTACTACCTACCACACTGCTGCGCCCGCGCTGTACCAGCGCTGTGTTTTTTAAAGCTCTCCTCGTTTTGTATTTCGGTTTGTATTTCGTTTAACTTACCCTTGCTTTTAAATCTGTTGCCTGTAGCTCGCGCCCCTCTCTCCCCTCACAGCATTTAAAAAGTGCACTTTGTGCCTTCAAAGCACCACCACTTTGGTGGGTCCGGGTCCTGGGGGTCAACTTTGGGCGCCATATTTGATTGGGGCATCACATCCGGCGGCGGCCGCCATCTTTGAGCGGACTCGCGCGCTAAGGGATGACTGGAGCGCCTATTTAAGGCGGTCCTTTGTGTGGCGGTGGTCTCTACTACCTACCACACTGCTGCGCTCGCGCTGTACCAGCGCTGTGTTTTTTAAAGCTCTCCTCGTTTTGTATTTCGGTTTGTATTTCGTTTAACTTACCCTTGCTTTTAAATCTGTTGCCGGTAGCTCGCGCCCCTCTCTCCCCTCACAGCATTTAAAAAGTGCACTTTGTGCCTTCAAAGCACCACCACTTTGGTGGGTCCGGGTCCTGGGGGTCAACTTTGGGCGCCATATTTGATTGGGGCATCTCATCCGGCGGCGGCCACCATCTTTGAGCGGACTCGCGCGCTAAGGGATGACTGGAGCGCCTATTTAATGTCGCTCCCTTACGCGCAGCGGAACACGCAGGTGGACGCCTTCGCTTAGCCTGAGTTGTGCCGGAGTCCTGCCCGTCTGCGCCCGTCAGCGTCCCAGAGGCGCAGGGGCGGCGGTGGACGACGGCCCGGTCAGGCGAGGGTGAGGGCGAGGATGATCAGTTACACCTCGGCGACGCTGCGTGCTATGCAGACTTATTCGTGCTCTTGTCGCTCGGTCTTTCCCGGGCGTTTCAAGGGTAAACGACGCTGCCCGGGCTGCGGCTGGTCGCCCATTGGACACCGGTCAACGTCCATAGGCCTGCCGAGGCTCGTGCGAAACATCTATGCCTGCTGCTCAATACGAGGTCACTAGGCTGCCATGCCCTGCACTTATATGATCTTCTTGTGAGGGAAAATCCCTTGTGTCTTCTCCTAACCGAAACCTGGCTGGGAGAAGCGTCTAATCCGGACATTTTCTCTGCCATTCCTCCGGCCTACAACATCTTCCGGCAGGACAGAGTGAAGGGTAGGGGTGGTGGAGTAGCTGTGGTGGTGAAGAAGAACGTTTCCTGCTCAGTTCTCCCTCTGAATCCCATTGGGGGCTCGTAGTCCCTTGCTTTTACGCTCAGACTGTCCCCGGTCCAAGCGCTCAAGGGGCTGCTGGTCTACAGGTCGCCAGGCCCTTTGGGTTCCTTCTTCGAGGACCTGCAGATAGCGATCTCCGAGTTGGCGCTGACTACACAGCATTGTGTAGTGGCAGGCGACTTCAATTTCCATCTTGACGTGACAGGGGACCCGGACGCTATTAAACTGCTGGACATTACATCTCCGCTGGGCCTCGCACCGTTTGTGTCGGGTCCTACGCATGAGAAAGGGCACACCCTTGATCAAGTGTTCTCGTCAGTCCCGATTGCTGATGTCGAAACCATGCCGGTGCTCTGGACGGATCATAGGCTGATTAGGTTTTCCGTGTTGGAGAATGGGTGGCCGGATAACAGCGCCCCCATGTTGCCTAGACCAGCCTCAAGAGCGTTGCACAGAGTGACGCCTGATATGTTGGAGCAGGCGCTTACGGAACATCCTAGCCACCTCTCGGGGGATCCGGAAAGAGACACCGAGGCTCTGCAGCTGTGGCTGACTGAAAGGCTGGACGATCTTGCCCCAAAGGCAGCCCCTCGGTCCACGGTATTACGGCAATCTGCGCCGTGGTTTACGGAGGCGCTGCGTGTGGCTCGCAGCCAATGCAAGGTTGCTGAGCGGGCCTGGCGCCTTCAGTACGATGGGGAGGCCAAACTTGCCTACAGGGCGGCTGTGAAGGCCTATCACCGGGACATCCTAGGTGCCAAGAAAGAATACCTTGCTAGGAGGATTGAGGCGGCGGCGAACTCCTCGAAGGAGATCTTCTCCGTGGTGAAGGAGTTCACGACCCCCAGCTCCCACTCACCCCCGCCAGTATCATCGGATGCGTGGGCGTGTGATCTAGCCAGTTTTTTTACCAACAAGATCAAGGCGATTCAGGTCTCCTTCTTGGAGAGCTCGGAGGAGGGTGGCTGCGGCCCCGGGGCGGGACATGGGTCATCGTCCACGCCTGTCGCAGTACTGTCAGATTTTCCTGCCGTCTCTAGCGAGCCATCTCGGGTGCTGCTGGCCAGCCTCAAATCAGGCTCGCCACTTGACCCCTGCCCTGCCAAATTTTTGGCTGGGATGGCGGCGGTAGTGAATCCCCTGGTTAATCCCATCCTCAATGCCTCCTTGAGGGAGGGGAGTGTCCCTCGCACCTGGAAAAGGGCGATGGTAATCCCCCTCCTGAAAAAGCCTGGTCTTGATGCTGAGGTTTTGGCCAACTATAGGCCAATTTCACTTCTCCCAGCTCTGGCCAAGATCACTGAGAAACATGTCCATGGCGTCTTGTCGAGCTTTTTAGAAACCAACAATTTGCTCCATCCTTCCCAATCCGGATTCCGTCCTAATTTTAGCACGGAAACGGCGTTGTTGGAGGTCTCGGAGATCATCAGGGAGACCCTGGATGTTGGTGGCAAGGCCATGTTAGTCATGTTGGACCTGTCGGCGGCCTTTGACACCGTCCCCCATGAGGCGCTCCTCGCCAGGCTCTATGACATCGGCATTAGGGGGACGGTGCTCAAATGGTTTACATCTTTCCTTGAAGGCCGCCGCCAGACGATCTGGGTTTCCCAGAGCTCCGCCGAGATGCCGCCATTGGGAGTCGGGGTTCCACAGGGTTCTGTGTTGAGCCCGTCGCTGTTTAACATCTTTATGTCCCCTTTGGCAGCGGCGGTGGAGGCTTATGGGGCCCAGATCGTGTCCTACGCCGACGACACGCAACTCCTCTTCACATGCGGTAAAGACCAGGCATTAGATGGAGAGAGTATCCAGGGCTGTCTGGGAATGGTCTTCGACTGGTTCCAGCGGAACAGTCTGAAAGCCAATTCCAGTAAGTCAGAGGTCCTATTTTTTGGCTGTGTCACCGACCCCGAGTGGCGGCAATGGTGGCCGTCTGACATGTGTCCTCCCGCACAGTCATCATTGGTCGCCAAAAATCTTGGTGTCAAGCTGGACAACAAGCTTTCATTGAGAGCGCATGTCCTTGGTCTGGCCGGCACCTGTTTCGGCATTTTGAAGATGCTTCGCAAGTTCCTTCCATTGCTGTCTGCGGAGCATAGGCGGATTACTGTGCAGGCGCTCATTAGATCCAGGTTGGATTACGCCAACGCCCTCTTTCTTGGCCTCCCTCATTATCTGGTCCAGCGCCTGCAGGTGGCACAAAACTCTGCTGCCCGCGCCATTTTTGGCCTGCATAGGCGAGCACGAGCTTCTGGGCTGCTGCAGACGCTCCACTGGTTGCCCATCCGGAAGCGGATTATGTTTAAATCCCTGACGTTGATGCACAAAGCATTGTTTGGCTCAGGGGCTGGGTACCTACAGCGCAGGTTGACCTTTTATCGCCCAGCCCGCTCACTGCGGTCCGAATCTCTCTTCACTGCCGTGGTTCCGCGTGTGAGGAAGGCCCGCACGGGGGGGGCGCTCTTTCAGCTTCAAGGCACCCCAGTTGTGGAATTATCTTCCACTGGCGCTACGCAGCACCTCCAATCTGCTTCAGTTCAGGAAGAGCCTGAAGACTTGGCTTTTTAATCTCTAGTTTCTTTCTGGTGGGCTTTTTTCTTTTTCTTGTATCTGTTTTTTCTTGTTATGTTATTCTACACTGAGCTGCCTGTGGAAAGCGCCGGGACACTCTTTTAGAGTAGCCGTGAGCTATATAAACTTATTATAACATAACATAACATAACTTATTATAACAAACCCCATATTATATCACTTCACAATAGTGAAGTACTTTCTGTATTTCATGGAAAGTGCATCATTCATATGAAATACGGATGTTGTCCAAAAGAAGACCTAGTCTTATGTCCTTGCCACCTGCTAATTTATACATTTAGGTAATGACAGCCCCAAACTACTCTGCAATGCTTCACCTACATGTATGTATATGTGTGGTATCTCTAGAGTGCAAACACAGCCGAAATTAAGCTTGCTATAATGCTTTGTTGAATCAGTGTCTTCTTCAAGAAAGGTTACTAAACCTAAATGTTCCAACTGTAATCAAGACCCGTTGTTAGCTGAAACTTACACATAGCTACATATTGCAGCTAAAAAAAAGCTCCCTCCTACAGACAGAATGAGTTTTAACAAAAACTCGAACTTCTGTGTTACATAATAATACATTTTTCTCTCCATTTTACTATAGATTACTAAGCAGTTTATTAGTGTGTTGTATAAACATTTCCCTGTGATTAATAAACTACTTTTGAAGCTAAATGCAGCAACATAAACATGTAATACATATATAATGCATAACATACAATGTGATTTTTTGTCCGATTCCGACTGTTGGTGACATTTACAAACCTTCTGCCTTCAGCCTTGTGGCTTTTAGGCCACCTGAAGTCTTTCATGACAATTACATTCAACTCTTTGACTAATCCTAAAACAGCACCGCACCTGTCTTACGGCCAGGTAGTCTTCGGCTTCCATCAGGGAGTGCTTCAGCAACATAAGGACGGCTAAGCAGAAGTTCTCGATCACCTTACGATTCCAGTCTTGCATGTATAGTTGATCCCATATCAGCAAAATGGCATGCAGATCCAGGATGCTCACAAAACCCTACATTTTAAACAAAGAGTGTAGGTAAATTTCTGCTAGGGATAGATCGAACATTTTAGCAAAATGTAATTAGAACAGAATCTGACCTTTTGGTGTCCTCCTGTAAAACAGAGTTTATTTTGGAAAAATTTCAAAATCTGCTCCATGGCCGAAGTGGAGAAGGGCAGACATGGAAATGTAAATGTAAATGTCATGGTACTTATAGAGCGCACTGACACCAGACAGTCACCTTGTGGTGTCGCCTATTCGGCTTCCTGGCTCTGATACTCAGGTCACCAGTCACAATAGTTTAAGCACAGGGGCCTATTCTGATGGGTTGGATACCAGTCAGCATATTACCGTTTCTGCTGGTCAGTCTCACCCAGTGGTGCCTCAGTACGGCAGCATTGAGTGTATTTGAAATATGATAGGAAATACAAGGCGCTAGACAGAGGAACAACAGTACCAAAATCTGGAGATACAGGAGAGGACAAACTAAGGACCAAAGGATCCCCCTGTAAACCTGATGCCACCGTAGCACTTATCTAAGTGCAAATATAGGTAGAGCGGCAGACTCATTACAGTGGGCTACTAACACAACTCGTTAGGTCCAGTCACAGTTCTGACATTCTGGGTTGCAGAGATTCCCATGGTTCCTTTGCCACTTTGAGGTTCAGCGCCCAAGCACTGACGCCTTACTTTGCTCACTATTCTTAAGCATCAAAAATATGTAAAGAGTACCATCCTATTAATGCATGCCTCAATTGCACCACACCTGCACTTATGCTTTAAGCACCCCACCATGAGCCTCATCTCCACAGTGGCTCTGGAAGTCGAAGGAGCTGGGGCTTATATGTTATTAGTCATCAAGAACAGATGCAGAAGCAGGCCACTGGCCCAGCACCCTGATTTCAGGGAACTGTCGCCTAGTCGGGGATCGCCGGTCACAGACCAAATGAGAACTCCAGGTCTTGACTGTTTGGTCTGCCAGAGGTAAAGGCAACCCCATCTAGTAGCCAGGCTGCTGCTGATGCAGGAAACGGCCAATCAGGAAAGTGGCTTCCAGAAGGAATCCCAACGGAGGAAAAAGCCTAAATGCAAAAACCTCCAAAAAGGCAGTGGGATTATAATGGAAAAAAACATTACGAAGAACCAGAAGGTTTTACGCAGAAAAGGACACAGGAGAATGTGGCAGGACTTCAGAAAGAGTGATTTGAATTGCAGGGGAAATAAACAAGCAGATTCAGGGCAATAAACACTAGGGCAAGAAGCACGTTGCAACGCAAAGAACAGGCTGGAGAAACTTCTTTATATAGATCCACAAACAAGAAGTTATTAGGAATATATCTAGGATTGGGAAAATGTTATAGATAGCAATGCAGGGGCGGTCATTTGAGCACTGATAGTGTCCTCCAGGTCCAGCCTCCCTGCCAGGCCACAGGAAGAACAAGGAGATGATGGATAGAGCGCTGAAACTTTTCAGACCATTACCCCCAGTCACAGATCTGGGTTGAATCCATAATCATTCTTTAGCTCACTTCGTCACCTCAGTTCAGACCAAGCCATATGCAAATCAGTCTTGACCCTGGGCCTCATGGGAACAGTCCAGCCCGAACTGCCAAGCCATGTCGTCCCTGGGACGGAAACAATCATCCTGGGACCGGTTGTGGGGTAACACCCGTCATCAGCCAGGCTACCCTGAATCCATTGAGCAAGGAGCAAGGACCACTACCTACTCTTAAAAAATGAAAAGCTAGCTTTTCATTTTTATTTTTGAAATGCATGCTGTTTTTCTTTAAGGAAAACGGGCGGCATTTCAATTAAAAATTGCTTCATTTAAAAAGCAATCACAGACATGGAGGTCTGCTGACCCCAGCAGTCCACCATCCCTATGACTTCAGGCCATTCCCAAGTGGTCACAAATTGCAACCTTCCTCATGAATATTGATGAGGCAGGTCAGTTGCGACCCCATTGGGAATCACTAAATGTGTCTGAGACACACTTGTACATTACATTTTGCAACTCCCTAATGGAGAGTCGCAACAAAATTGCAATTAGAGACTCGCAAAATGAAATTTGTCATACATCTGGCCCATTGAGTTTTTTGTTTATTACATTCCAGGGAGCCTAGTGAATATTCCAAAAGACCTGAATTCTAATCACAGCTTTAGCATTCAAAAACATTTTGTCACTCCCTTTACATACAAACAGTGATGGAGTGTTTATAAAAGGGTTTCATGAATTCAGGGGTGCGAGTATGAGGCCGCAAGATGCTTATGCTGTAGTGAGATTCTGCTGGACTCTGTGATGATACATTTGCAGTCAGTGCCAAGGAGACCACTGAACAGCCTATACTGTGCCTGCTGGAACATTGAAATGCAGTGAAGAGAGCTCTACTAAATGCCCTTGGACTGAGAGATCGATCCCAAAGGGACTCCCTGACTGAGAGACACAACCGGCTACTAAGCTCAAGGCGGTGGCATGAGCAGAAACTGCTGCTCTTCCAAAAAAGATAGGACTGCTTTATAGTGGTCACACAATGCCTGAGGTAGCAGAGCGCCATGGTGCCATTGTGGATCTATGAGGAAGCCCGTGCATGCCTACGCAGTGACTGTGGCGGTGGCCCTGGAAGCTACAGGGCTCTGAGGGGCAGATCAGGAGGCTGCGGGCCACTTGTTGCACTCCTGTGCTTCCATGGTGGTGCTGGATGCTACCAGCCCAACACCTACTGTGATCGCCCTGTGAGACTAAGTGGGTGTGGTGGGTGGTGGTAAATTGACTTTTAGGACATGCTGTGCGGTTGATGTTTGAGGTTGTTCACCATATTCACCAATGCCCTTTAGGAGGAGACCTTACTGAGAACATCAGGAGCGCAGAACTCCTGGTGAGGCATGCTTGGGCACGCAGTGGGATATTGAATTGAGGCTGTTTGTGCCTCCTTCTTGCCTGGAACTGTGTGGGGTGTGGTGGAACTTCCCCTTGTGGCACTGTCACTCTGCTGAGTCTCCCCGAGCCCATCACAATGTTGGGATGCTTTAAGGGACCCATATAGAACTAAATTCCCTGATACCACTGCCCTCATCTACACAGGCATCTGTTCAGGAGTGCCCCAGGGAAGCATAGACTTTACGGAATACTGCTGGGCCTGACCTGTGGCTTCGTGGCTGTCCTCTCTGCTTGATCTGCCATAACAAAACTGGCGTTTTGCACGAAGACATCCACCAGGGCCGCAGGACAGGAATTCTCACCAGAGGTTCTTAATCCCAATCTTCCTCAGCACCCATGCATGACCAAGATTTGGGTGCCCTACTATTGGACATGAAACACAGACTTATGATAATCAATGTTAAAATTGACACAGACATACAGGCCAGATAGAGACTATCAACAAGCATTGATGACTGCATTCACCATCTTGAGCCACATGTGTCCCATGCTAAGGGTGAATTCGGTGGAAGAGAATTGAAATTATTCCATCTGGAGAGGATGGTAGCTGATGTTCAAGTCAAAAATGAAGATTCAGAGGCTGATTCGTGGTACAACAATCTATGCATATTGGGGACACCTGAATCCAAGGCTATGAGATTGGTGGTGGACTACGTCAAGAACATGATGAAAAGTCTGTTTAGTGATGCTGCATTCATCCCCCATGTTGTCAATGGAGAAGGCCTAATAGGTTGCTTGGTCCACGCCCCCCCCTTCCGGGGGAAACCTTCTCACCAGATAATTACCAGACTTTTAAACTTCTACAGAAAAATGGGACCTTGCCCATGAAGGCAACAGCATCTCTAAATATTTCTGGACTTCACAGCACCAGTCCAGATGGCTAGGCGCAAATATCTTCCAGTCAAAAATATCTTTTTAAAGGTTGGGCTCTAATACACCCTGCATTACCCCGATACGCTGCACATTGCTATTAATGGAAAACAAAACTTCATTCACATATTTCAGTCAAGTCACGAAGTTCCACTGCAAACATCTACACCAATATCCAGACTGTGACAGGAGCTGGAACAAGATCACCGCCGATCAGCTCACCACCTCCCTCAGCCAGAACCCTCCCGCCAGCACAACAGACCCCAACAAAGCAGCCAGCAACCTCACACAGTGGATCACCAACTGCGCAGACAACCTCGCACCACTGAAGACCCCTCCAGCAGACACGGCAGCAAGAAAGCCTCTTGGTTCACCGACGAACTTAAGAACTCCAAGAGGAACTTCCGCACCCTCGAGAAAGCCTGGCGCAACGACCAGACCACAGACAACATGACAGCCCTCAAGCACTCCACCCGCAAACACCACCAGCTGATCCGCACCACCAAGAAGACAGCATTCAAAGAACGACTGGACAACAACGCCCACAACAGCAAGGTACTCTTCAGCATCGTCAAAGAGCTCTCCAACCCCAGCGCCGGAAACAACGACATCACTCCCTCGCAAGACTCCTGCGACTCACTCGCCTCGTTCTTCCTCCGCAAGAACGCCGAAATACACAACAGCTTCAGCGCACCAACCACGCACCCAACCACCGAACCAACGCCCCCCACCACCACCCTCTGCGCCTGGATCCCGGTCAGCACAGAAGACACCACCCGCACGATGAACACCATCCACTCCGGATCCCCAACCGACCCCTGCCCCCACCACGTCTTCAACAAAGCCGACTCCATCATCGCACCCCAACTCCGGGACATCATCAACGCCTCCTTCAACACCGCCACCTTCCCGGAAAGCGGAAAGCACGCCGAGCTCAGCGCCCTCCTGAAGAAACCAACAGCGGACCCCACGGATCCATCTCGCTCCTCCCTTTTCCTGCCAAAGTCATCGAGAAGACCGTCAACAGACAGCTTGCCGCCTTCCTCGAGATGAACGGATCCCTCGACCACTCGCAGTCCGGTTTCCGAGCCAACCACAGCACTGAGACCGCCCTCATCGCAGCCACCAACGACATCAGATCCCTGCTCGACAACGGGGAGACAGCGACCCTCATCCTCCTGGACCACTCCGCAGCGTTCGACACTTCTGCCACCGCACCCTAGTGCAGCGCCTCAGCAACATCGGAATCCAGGAGAAGGCACTGGAGTGGATCATCTCGTTCCTCGCCGGAAAAACCCAGAGAGTCCGCCTCCCCCCGTTCAGTTCCGAGGCCACCAAAGTCATCTGCGGCGTACCACAGGGATCTTCGCTCAGCCCAACCCTCTTCAACGTCTACAGGAGCCTCCTCGCAGCCATCGCACACCAACACAACCTCAACATCATCTCCTACGCCGACGACACCCAGCTGATCCTCTCCCTCACCAATGACCCCGCCCCCGCCAGAACCAGCCGACATGAAGGGATGAAAGACGTCGCCGAGTGGATGAAGAACAGCCGCCTGAAACTGAACTCAGACAAGACGGAAATCCTCATCCTGGGGTCATCGCCCTCCACCTGGGACGACTCCTGGTGGCCCCCTACCCTGGGCACCACTTCCAAGCCAACGGACCACGCACGCGACCTGGGCTTCATCCTGGACTCCTCCCTCTCGATGACCAGACAAGTCAACGCCGTCTCATCACCGTGCTTCAACACCCTGCGCATGCTCCGAAAGATCTTCCGATGGATCCCCACCGAAACCAGGAAGACGGTCACCCAGGGACTCGTCACCAGCCGACTGGACTACGGAAACACCCTTGTGACGCCTCGGGATCACCCTGGTCCTGGACTATAGCTACGGGAATGAACGGGGTCGTGGGGGTAGGAACTGCCCCTTCAAGTAGACTCACGGACACTGGGAATCTTGGTAACGCAGGCTTTATTGCTTTTAAAGTACGCTTCCGATACGTGGTTTTACGATAGTAAGGAAGCGCTGTCTCTGCTTCCTCCGTGAGTCTTTGTAAGCGTTTCTCCGTTGCTGTTTTCCTCTCCTCCCGGTGTCTTCTGGGACTGGGAGTCCGATCCTTCCGCTCCACGGTGTCGGGCCGCCTCGTCAACGTGTAAGGAAAAGAAACAATGTTTTAGCCTCCTGTTCAGACCTTTATCACAGGGAAAGGGGGTGAGGACTCACACGTGCACAGCTAGGTTTTAAGGTGCCGGATAGTGAGGGGTGGGGGAGTGCACAGGGTGTGAGTGTGAGACTCCTATGGCGGTTTCGCCCACTTAAAGCCCGCCCAGCCCGCAAGCCGTGACCGTACCTCTGGTAGCCACACTTCCCTCGATGAAGTGTGGCTGGGCGAAGAGCCTTCCTGTTGGCCTCCTGGCTTTCTCCGTCGTCCTCTCTCGGCTGGTCCTGTTTTGGTATCCCGCCTCCGATCCTCTCCCGTTTCCTCTCCTGTCTCCTGCCTCTGATGTTCCCTCTTCTCCTCTCCTTCCACGTCCGCTCCGCTCCACTCCCGACTCTCCTCCGCCTCCGCTCGACTCCACTCCCGACTCTCCTCTGCCTCCGCTCCCGATCTCCTCTCGTCCTCTCCTTCTCTTCGCTCGCCGTCTCTCTCACCTCCGAGTGTATAACACACCTGATTGGGTTCCTGGGCGGCTTTTACCTGCGTCCCGGAGGCGTGTCCGATGGGGCTCTCGCTGTCCAGCTCCGCCCAATTAAAGAAACAGTGGTCTCCGACCTCTTCCGTGTCAGTGTCGTCCAGTTCAGTAGGTCCCCGCCAGGCGCCTGTGTGCTGTTCAAAGAGAGGGGAGACAGGTAAGCCTGGCGGACCCGAGTCCACCCCGTCACACACCTCCCCCCCACGATTCTCCCGATCGGGGAGAGGATACCTGGACAAGAAGTCCGCGCTAACATTGTCCTTCCCTTTACGGTGCAGTACTTGGAAGGAAAAGGGTTGTAAAGTGAGGAACCACCTCATGACTCTGGGGTTATTGGAGGCGTTGCGGCTCATCCATAGCAAAGGGGCGTGATCAGTATACAAGCTAAATGTGTGTCCCTCCAGGTAATACCGTAAGTTATCCACGGCCCACTTAATCGCCAGACATTCCTTTTCTATAGTTGGATACCTCACCTCTCTGGGGAACAATTTCCTGCTTATGTACAAGATCGGGTGTTCTATGCCCTCCCCCGTCACTTGGGATAAAACAGCTCCAATCCCGAAATCAGAGGCGTCCGTGTGTAATATGAAAGGCTTGGAAAAGTCGGGTGAGACGAGTACCGGGTGGGAAGTTATTGTTTTTTTGAGGGATACGAATGCCTGTCTCATTTCAGGGGACGGATTCAGGAAGTTGGCTTTTGGGGTTTTGCTCTTCAACGTATCCGTTAGGGGTGCTGCAATGTCTGAAAAGGAGGGTATGAACCGCCGGTAATACCCCACCAGCCCCAAGAAGGCCCTCATGTCTCAGAGGGTTGTGGGGAACGGGGTGTCTACAATAGCGCGGACCTTTTCATCTTGGGGCTCGATGAGTCCGTGGCCCAACACATACCCCAGGTATTTTACTTTTTGAAATCCAATCCTGGATTTTTTTGAATTGACGTGCAGGCCGGCTGTCTTTAACCGATGTAGGACGGTTTCCAGATGTCTGAGGTGTGTCTCCCAGTTGGGGCTGAATATGATGATGTCGTCCAGATACGCTGAACTGTAGGCCTGATGTTCCCGGAGCACCTCATTCATTAATCTCTGAAACGTCGCGGGGGCTCCGTGAAGTCCGAAGGGGAGCACGGTAAATTCGTATAATCCGTCAGGGGTAGAAAACGCGGTTTTCTTGCGGTCTTCTTCGCGCAATGGCACCTGCCAATAGCCTTTCGTAAGATCCAGGGTGCTGATGTATCCAGCTTCCCCCAACTTCTCGATTAGTTCATCTATCCTTGGTATTGGGTAGGCATCGAAGGATGATACCGCGTTTAGGGCGCGGAAGTCCATGCAGAACCGGCTACTTCCGTCGGGTTTAGGCACCATCACGATTGGGGATGACCATTCGCTTTTTGAGGGACGGACGACTCCTAGGCGGATCATTTCTTTCACTTCCCTGCTGATAGCTTCCCGTTTGGCCGCCGGTATCCGATAGGGTCTCTGTTTGATGATGACACCTTTTGGAGTTTCGATCCGGTGCTCCGCCAGGTTCGTGGATCCGGGGAGGTCCGAGAAGACGCCCGCACATCTTTTGAGGACCCTTTGTAACCCTTCTCGCTGGTCTTGGAAGATCTCCTCATTAATGACCAGGTGGTGTAAAGAGTTGTCTTTCTTGGGTCCTGCCTCTGGCATCGTGTACGCTGTGAGGGGAGGGCTCCCTAGCCACTTTTTTAGGATATTGATGTGAAATATCTGACTTTTTCGTCCCGGCAATTGGAGGCGGTAGGTGGTGTTGCCGATGGTTTCGAGGACTTGATATGGTCCCTGCCATTCCGTTTGAAATCTCTTCGTGGTTGAGGGCAGCAGTACCAGGGCCCAATCGTTTACCTCGAGTTTTCTCCATTTCTTTCCCTTGTCATAATGGGTTTTCTGCTTGGTTTGGCTTTTCTCTAGCTGGGAATAGGCTAGTTCCCTTATTTTTCCTATCTGGTTTCTGAGCGCCTGGCTATATTCTAACAGGGTTTTTGTACTTCTTGTGGGTTCTGCCTCCCAATACTCTTTGGTCATATCCAGAAGGCTCCTGGGTTGTCTTCCGTATAACATTTCGAAGGAAGAACAACCCAGACTACTCTGTTTCTGCCCACGAATCACATAGAGGGCCAGGGGAAGCAAACGGTCCCAATCGGTTTGGTTGGCCGCAAGCATTTTTTTCAGGATACTCTTTAGAGTTCCGTTATATCGCTCCACCAGACCGTCCGTCTGGGGATGGTAGATCGATGTCTTAATTTGATTAAGATCTAACATGAGGCACACCTCTTTCATTACTCGAGACATAAAAGGAGTGCCCTGGTCGGTAAGTATCTCAACCGGGAATCCTACCCGAGAGAATAATTCAAGGAACTTCTCCGCGATGTTTTTGGAGGTGGGTGACTTGAGGGGAAACGCCTCGGGATATCGGGTGGCGTAATCCACAATGACCAGGGCGTATTGGTTTCCTCTGCTTGTCTTCGGGAGGGGTCCGATGAGATCCATCGCTACTCTTTCAAATGGTTTCCCAATGATCGGGAGTGGTTGCAGGGGAACAGCCGGTGGTCGGTGTACGTTTTTCCGTTGGCACACGTCACAGGTCTGGCAGTGTGTCTTGATGTCCTGATAGACTCCGCCAGTAGAAATTCTTTAGGATGTTCTGTGTGGTTTTCTCACTGCCTATGTGTCCAGCTAGGAGGTGGGTGTGGGCATAAAACATGACTTGCTCTCTGAAGCACACCGGGACGAGTAGTTGTTTAGGCTCATCTGCCTTCGCCTGCCGGTATAACAGGTCCTCCTGTATCAGGAATCGGGGATATCTGGGATTGGGGTTAACTTGATCGGCATGAGCTTGTTCCCAGGCATTAAGCAAGGTGGAGTCATTGGCTTGGGCAAACTGAAAGCTTCTGTCTCCCTCCCAGGGTTCAGGGGCTATAAGTACTGTCTTCGGGTTCCCCCCTCTTCTTTGCAAGGTTTCAGAAAAAAGGTCTAGAAAGTGTGGGTTATCGGTCCCTAGTATAAGCTCTTCTGGTAGGCAATCCAATAGGCCTACTTTCACCACTATCTGCCGCCCCCCCTCTAACCCTAAGGGGACATATGCAACCTGGTAGCTCTTTACATCGCCATGGACGCATTTTATGTGTACTAGAGACTCTGGTATTACCTGGGAAACACACACAAACTTACTCTGTATCACCGACTGCTTGCACCCGGAGTCCAACAGAGCCTTAACGCTCCTACCGTTCACCTGAACACTCACGTGGTATGCCCCTCCTAGCTCCGCTGAAAACATCACCGGTCGGGGTAGATAGCCGACCTCCATGGGTTCTTCCTGAATCCTTTTCTTAGGGCAAAAGCGTGCTATATGCCCCCAAGTGCCGCAGTCGAAGCATTGTGGGCCTCTGAAGGGAGCCGGGTCTAAATGCAGCGGTCTGGGTGCAGGTAATCCCGGGGGTGGTCGGATTTTCCGGTCGATTCGCAGTGGAGCTCTGACATTCTTCTCGGGCTCCACCTGATGTACCCGGGGTTGGGCCCTTGAAAAGGTTGAGGCCATTTCAATGGCTTGTGCCGTGGTCAAGTTTGAGTGTTGCCTAAGCCATCGTTGAGTGCCGAATGGCAGAGCCTCTAGATATTGCTCTAAATATACTTTGTCCATTATATCCTCCTTACTGCTCTGGGCGGGTGTTAGCCACTTATCGGCGGCTGCCTTCAGACGAAAGAAGAGAGTCTTTGGGTTTTCGCCGGGGTTCCCTCTTTCCTTGCGGAATCGTACACGATAGGCCTCTGCGTCTAGTCCCAGGTGGTCAAGGATGATGACCTTTATCTGGGCATAGGGTGTTTGACCGTTACCATTGGCCACCTGGTATGCGGCCTGGGCCTCACCTTTCAAAAGGGGGGCCAGAAAAAAGGGCCATTTCTCCAATGGCCATCCGCAGGCGAGAGCTACCCTCTCGAAGTTTACCAGAAAGGCATCCGGGTCTTCACCCGCAATATATTTTTGTAATGATATGCCTGATGGGGTAGGGTTTGGTCGCACTTCTCGCACCGGGTTGCCGGCTTGATCAATCCTGATCGGTTGCAACTCCCCCAAGGTTTTGACAACCGAGTCTCTGAGCGCGTCTCTATCTGCCTGGGCAGTGGCTATCTGTTGTTCTATCGCCCAGCCTAGCTGCTCCTGTCCTTTAACTAGCCGTTGCAATAATTCCTCCATCTTAGTGTCACAGATGGCTATCGAGTTGCCCGCATTCTCCACCAGTTGTGACGCCTCGGGATCACCCTGGTCCTGGACTATAGCTACGGGAATGAACGGGGTCGTGGGGGTAGGAACTGCCCCTTCAAGTAGACTCACGGACACTGGGAATCTTGGTAACGCAGGCTTTATTGCTTTTAAAGTACGCTTCCGATACGTGGTTTTACGATAGTAAGGAAGCGCTGTCTCTGCTTCCTCCGTGAGTCTTTGTAAGCGTTTCTCCGTTGCTGTTTTCCTCTCCTCCCGGTGTCTTCTGGGACTGGGAGTCCGATCCTTCCGCTCCACGGTGTCGGGCCGCCTCGTCAACGTGTAAGGAAAAGAAACAATGTTTTAGCCTCCTGTTCAGACCTTTATCACAGGGAAAGGGGGTGAGGACTCACACGTGCACAGCTAGGTTTTAAGGTGCCGGATAGTGAGGGGTGGGGTAGTGCACAGGGTGTGAGTGTGAGACTCCTATGGCGGTTTCGCCCACTTAAAGCCCGCCCAGCCCGCAAGCCGTGACCGTACCTCTGGTAGCCACACTTCCCTCGATGAAGTGTGGCTGGGCGAAGAGCCTTCCTGTTGGCCTCCTGGCTTTCTCCGTCGTCCTCTCTCGGCTGGTCCTGTTTCGGTATCCCGCCTCCGATCCTCTCCCGTTTCCTCTCCTGTCTCCTGCCTCTGATGTTCCCTCTTCTCCTCTCCTTCCACGTCCGCTCCGCTCCACTCCCGACTCTCCTCCGCCTCCGCTCGTCTCCACTCCCGACTCTCCTCTGCCTCCGCTCCCGATCTCCTCTCGTCCTCTCCTTCTCTTCGCTCGCCGTCTCTCTCACCTCCGAGTGTATAACACACCTGATTGGGTTCCTGGGCGGCTTTTACCTGCGTCCCGGAGGCGTGTCCAATGGGGCTCTCGCTGTCCAGCTCCGCCCAATTAAAGAAACAGTGGTCTCCGACCTCTTCCGTGTCAGTGTCGTCCAGTTCAGTAGGTCCCCGCCAGGCGCCTGTGTGCTGTTCAAAGAGAGGGGAGACAGGTAAGCCTGGCGGACCCGAGTCCACCCCGTCACAACCCTCTACGCCGGAACGACAGCCAAACTTCAGAAAAGACTCCAACGCATCCAGAACGCCTCCGCACGACACGTCCTGGACATCCCCCGACACAACCACATATCCGGCCACCTGAGAGACCTGCACTGGCTCCCCGGTAGCAAGAGGATCTCGTTCAGACTCCTCATCCACGCACACAAGGCCCTCCACGACCTGGGCCCCAAGTACCTCAACAACCGCCTGACCTTCTACACGCCCACCCGCCAGCTACGATCGACCAGCCTCGCCCTCGCTGCCGTTCCACGCATCCGCAGAGCCACCGCCAGAGGAAGATCCTTCTCCTACCTGGCAGCCAAGACATGGAACTCCCTCCCCATCCACCTTCGGCTAACCCAGGACCATCTCTCCTTCAGGAAGCAGCTCAAGACCTGGCTTTTCGAGTATTAACGGACCCCTCTCCCCCAGCGCCTTGAGACCCTTCCGGGTGAGTAGCGCGCTATACAAGTGATTGAT
Organism: Lissotriton vulgaris; assembly: GCF_964263255.1. NCBI lineage: Eukaryota > Metazoa > Chordata > Amphibia > Caudata > Salamandridae > Lissotriton > Lissotriton vulgaris. Next base: position 283,531,635 of record NC_141687.1, read on the forward strand.
TGATTGATTGATTGATTGACAAAGATACCGATGCAGAACTACAAGATAATCTCAGTGATCAACATTAATAGCCACAATTCTGCGTCTTCTTCCCAGATTTTCTGCATTTAGTCCTGCATACATGTACTCTGTATCGTCTGTCCCTTGTGCTCGTTCCTCCTCTGGACTGTGCGGACCTTGTCATGGTGATTGGCATTTAGGTTGTGGCCAAGTCCTCCAAATAGACTGAGTGGCGTACGCTTGGGCATACGAGTGGGCCTTCACTGCTATCAGCGGCAATATTGTATCTAGTGGAACTTGCCCTGGCTCAATAGTAGGGCACCCTCGGCCATATCAGACCTTGCTCACTCTTAATGGCTGATCACCTAGATTAGATGATCCATTTAGCGGCCCGGCCTATCACGCTTCTCCCAGTGCACATTTCTCTCCTTCTTGCTTGTGGTGATGAGCATGTGGGGGCTGAGGCCCTGTGCGCTGGCTGTGTGGGAGACCAAATACCGATACATTGGGGCACTATAATGCTATCGGTTCCGCTCCAAATCTCTTGTCTGATGTGACCACCCTTTCCAGTCTGCCTTGTTCTCTAGCTATTCGCAGGAGTTTCCCTATGTAATTTTCTGTGTTTTTTTCTTATTAGTTAGTGTGCTGTTAAGTTAGTTGTTGGGCACTATGCCCCCTTTAGGCTCAGGTCCATGGCAGTCAAATTGTTTGGGTGGGTAGGGTGGTCGGAGGCGGTTCTAATAACCTAATCATGCTGTAGCCGCATCAGAGTGGGTGATAGTTGGCTTATGCAGAGAGTACTGATTTTCTGAACCACGCTGGAGCCCACATGCGGACACTCAACAGTTCAATATGAGTCCCATGTGGTTTACACTTGATGGTACATACACACCCCTGGGATACTTCAGTATTGGCTTAAATCAATAGACATAGCGCCTGATCATTGGTTGAGGCATTAGTTATCGACTCTGATAAATACTGATCCCATGGGTTAAGTTATTTATCAGATAAATAGCGCCCGTTACAAGTTTATGGGGGACAACATGCAGATTCTTGTGTTTAACGCACCAAAATCTGCATTAAACAGTAAATACTGTATGTTTTTTCTGATACATTTCGGCAGATTTGATCTGCCGGAATTTAACGACAGTTGAGGGATTTAAAGCAACCGATAAGTATTGGATACGTTAAATACCTTCAAACTCGTAAATCTGACCCATGCGTAAACAGAGGTTTACACATGGGTTGGAATAGTACGAGCAATTCGTAATCAAGCACATAATATAGACATTGGCATGTTGCAGGAGACCCACCTCGCTAATCAGTTTCCTGTCTTTGGGCATGGTAAGTATTAGTGGTCACGACAGCCTCCTATCATTCATATGCCAAGGATGTCATCACTGTCGTTGGAAAAGGCCTCCCTCTACACATTCACCAGATTGTATGGAAACAGGGGGCAGGCAGTCATTATCTGGGAGACACATGCAGGCTTATCTCTTTCTCTTGCTCCAAATTCTTTTACCATGTCTGGGTGAAGATCGTGCAATATGATGTGAAGTCTTTCCTACTGGGTGGAAATGTTAACGTTATATTAGATTGCCCTCTTGATAGATCAAGCCCTGCGAGACTCCAGCATCCGCTGGCTGTGGTGCCACTTGACCAAGATTACCTCCCAATGTTATGCATGATGCCATCTTTAGGGAGATTGCAAACAAAACAGGTGATGGACCGAATGTGGATCAATGTCACACATTCACCCCAGTCCGAAGATCTGGGCCCAAATCCATTGTTTTTTTGCACTCCACACCACCCTGGGTTAGACAATGGCGATATGCAAATCAGCTCTGACCCTGTGCCCCATGGGAACAGTCCAGTCCGAACTACAAAAGCCATGTCCTTCCCAGAACAGAATCAAGCATCTGAGGACCGGACCGGTTTCGAGGTAACACCTCTCATCAGCCCGGCTAGCTTGACTCCAGTGGTGTGGAGTGCCTGGGACCCACATCTGAGCATCCCCAGCGCACTTAGGGCGGAATTTGCAAACAAAACAGGAGATGGACCGAATGTGGATCAATGTCACACATTCACCCCAGTCCGAAGATCTGGGCCCAAATCCATCGTTTTTTTTGCACTCCACACCACCCTGGGTTAGACAATGGCGATATGCAAATCAGCTCTGACCCTGTGCCCCATGGGAACAGTCCAGTCCGAACTACAAAAGCCATGTCCTTCCCAGAACGGAATCAAGCATCCGAGGACCGGACCGGTTTCGAGGTAACACCTCTCATCAGCCCGGCTAGCTTGACTCCAGTGGTGTGGAGTGCCTGGGACCCACGTCTGAGCATCCCCAGCGCACTTAGGGCGGAATTTGCAAACAAAACAGGTGATGGACCGAATGTGGATCAATGTCACACATTCACCCCAGTCCGAAGATCTGGGCCCAAATCCATCGTTTTTTTGCACTCCACACCACCCTGGGTTAGACAATGGCGATATGCAAATCAGCTCTGACCCTGTGCCCCATGGAAACAGTCCAGTCCGAACTACAAAAGCCATGTCCTTCCCAGAACGGAATCAAGCATCCGAGGACCGGACCGGTTTCGAGGTAACACCTCTCATCAGCCCGGCTACCTTGACTCCAGTGGTGTGGAGTGCCTGGGACCCACGTCTGAGCATCCCCAGCGCACTTAGGGCGGAATTTGCAAACAAAACAGGTGATGGACCGAATGTGGATCAATGTCACACATTCACCCCAGTCCGAAGATCTGGGCCCAAATCCATCGTTTTTTTGCACTCCACACCACCCTGGGTTAGACAATGGCGATATGCAAATGAGCTCTGACCCTGTGCCCCATGGGAACAGTCCAGTCCGAACTACAAAAGCCATGTCCTTCCCAGAACGGAATCAAGCATCCGAGGACCGGACCGGTTTCGAGGTAACACCTCTCATCAGCACGGCTAGCTTGACTCCAGTGGTGTGGAGTGCCTGGGACCCACGTCTGAGCATCCCCAGCGCACTTAGGGCGGAATTTGCAAACAAAACAGGTGATGGACCGAATGTGGATCAATGTCACACATTCACCCCAGTCCGAAGATCTGGGCCCAAATCCATCGTTTTTTTGCACTCCACACCACCCTGGGTTAGACAATGGCGATATGCAAATCAGCTCTGACCCTGTGCCCCATGGGAACAGTCCAGTCCGAACTACAAAAGCCATGTCCGTCCCAGAACGGAATCAAGCATCCACCCCCTGTTGTTTAATTATTTTGTCCACAATAAGCGTGGAAGGGTATACTCAGACGTGAGTCCCTTGCTCATTGCACCATCAGGATTCAAGCAAGCCGGGCCGAAGACGGCTGGAATGCCAGAAACCGTTCCCCGGAAGCTTGTTTCCCTCCCAGTGAAAGAATTGGCTTGGTAGTTTGGTTTGCCCTGTTCCCATGATACACTGGGCCAGGGACAGACTAATTTGCATATAGCCAGGTTCTGAGCTGGGATGGTGCAGTGAGCTAAAAAACGGTGCTGGATTAAGCCCTGATCTCTTGACTGGGTGAGAGTATTCTGCTTAATTCAGAAACTCTGTCCATCACCACCCCCTGTTGTTTAATTATTTTGTCCACCATAAGCGTGGAAGGGTATACTCAGACGTGAGTCCCTTGCTCATTGCACCATCAGGATTCAAGCAAGCCGGGCCGAAGACGGCTGGAATGCCAGAAACCGGTCCCCGGAAGCTTGTTTCCTTCCCAGTGAAAGAATTGGCTTGGTAGTTTGGTTTGCCCTGTTCCCATGATACACTGGGCCAGGGACAGACTAATTTGCATATAGCCAGGTTCTGAGCTGGGATGGTGCAGTGAGCTAAAAAACGGTGCTGGATTAAGCCCTGATCTCTTGACTGGGTGAGAGTATTCTGCTTAATTCAGAAACTCTGTCCATCACCACCCCCTGTTGTTTAATTATTTTGTCCACCATAAGCGTGGAAGGGTATACTCAGACGTGAGTCCCTTGCTCATTGCACCATCAGGATTCAAGCAAGCCGGGCCGAAGACGGCTGGAATGCCAGAAACCGGTCCCCGGAAGCTTGTTTCCTTCCCAGTGAAAGAATTGGCTTGGTAGTTTGGTTTGCCCTGTTCCCATCATACACTGGGCCAGGGACAGACTAATTTGCATATAGCCAGGTTCTGAGCTGGGATGGTGCAGTGAGCTAAAAAACGGTGCTGGATCAAGCCCTGATCTCTTGACTGGGTGAGAGTATTCTGCTTAATTCAGAAACTCTGTCCATCACCACCCCCTGTTGTTTAATTATTTTGTCCACCATAAGCGTGGAAGGGTATACTCAGACGTGAGTCCCTTGCTCATTGCACCATCAGGATTCAAGCAAGCCGGGCCGAAGACGGCTGGAATGCCAGAAACCGGTCCCCGGAAGCTTGTTTCCTTCCCAGTGAAAGAATTGGCTTGGTAGTTTGGTTTGCCCTGTTCCCATGAAACACTGGGCCAGGGACAGACTAATTTGCATATAGCCAGGTTCTGAGCTGGGATGGTGCAGTGAGCTAAAAAACGGTGCTGGATTAAGCCCTGATCTCTTGACTGGGTGAGAGTATTCTGCTTAATTCAGAAACTCTGTCCATCACCACCCCCTGTTGTTTAATTATTTTGTCCACCATAAGCGTGGAAGGGTATACTCAGACGTGAGTCCCTTGCTCATTGCACCATCAGGATTCAAGCAAGCCGGGCCGAAGACGGCTGGAATGCCAGAAACCGGTCCCCGGAAGCTTGTTTCCTTCCCAGTGAAAGAATTGGCTTGGTAGTTTGGTTTGCCCTGTTCCCATGATACACTGGGCCAGGGACAGACTAATTTGCATATAGCCAGGTTCTGAGCTGGGATGGTGCAGTGAGCTAAAAAACGGTGCTGGATTAAGCCCTGATCTCTTGACTGGGTTAGAGTATTCTGCTTAATTCAGAAACTCTGTCCATCACCACCCCCTGTTGTTTAATTATTTTGTCCACCATAAGCGTGGAAGGGTATACTCAGACGTGAGTCCCTTGCTCATTGCACCATCAGGATTCAAGCAAGCCGGGCCGAAGACGGCTGGAATGCCAAAAACCGGTCCCCGGAAGCTTGTTTCCTTCCCAGTGAATGAATTGGCTTGGTAGTTTAGTTTGCCCTGTTCCCATGATACACTGGGCCAGGGACAGACTAATTTGCATATAGCCAGGTTCTGAGCTGGGATGGTGCAGTGAGCTAAAAAACGGTGCTGGATTAAGCCCTGATCTCTTGACTGGGTGAGAGTATTCTGCTTAATTCAGAAACTCTGTCCATCACCACCCCCTGTTGTTTAATTATTTTGTCCACCATAAGCGTGGAAGGGTATACTCAGACGTGAGTCCCTTGCTCATTGCACCATCAGGATTCAAGCAAGCCGGGCCGAAGACGGCTGGAATGCCACTTACCGGTCCCCAGAAGCTTGTTTCCTTCCCAGTGAAAGAATTGGCTTGGTAGTTTGGTTTGCCCTGTTCCCATGATACACTGGGCCAGGGACAGACTAATTTGCATATAGCCAGGTTCTGAGCTGGGATGGTGCAGTGAGCTAAAAAACGGTGCTGGATTAAGCCCTGATCTCTTGACTGGGTGAGAGTATTCTGCTTAATTCAGAAACTCTGTCCATCACCACCCCCTGTTGTTTAATTATTTTGTCCACCATAAGCGTGGAAGGGTATACTCAGACGTGAGTCCCTTGCTCATTGCACCATCAGGATTCAAGCAAGCCGGGCCGAAGACGGCTGGAATGCCAGAAACCGGTCCCCGGAAGCTTGTTTCCTTCCCAGTGAAAGAATTGGCTTGGTAGTTTGGTTTGCCCTGTTCCCATGATACACTGGGCCAGGGACAGACTAATTTGCCTATAGCCAGGTTCTGAGCTGGGATGGTGCAGTGAGCTAAAAACGGTGCTGGATTAAGCCCTGATCTCTTGACTGGGTGAGAGTATTCTGCTTAATTCAGAAACTCTGTCCATCACCACCCCCTGTTGTTTAATTATTTTGTCCACTATAAGCGTGGAAGGGTATACTCAGACGTGAGTCCCTTGCTCATTGCACCATCAGGATTCAAGCAAGCCGGGCCGAAGACGGCTGGAATGCCAGAAACCGGTCCCCGGAAGCTTGTTTCCTTCCCAGTGAAAGAATTGGCTTGGTAGTTTGGTTTGTCCTGTTCCCATGATACACTGGGCCAGGGACAGACTAATTTGCATATAGCCAGGTTCTGAGCTGGGATGGTGCAGTGAGCTAAAAAACGGTGCTGGATTAAGCCCTGATCTCTTGACTGGGTGAGAGTATTTTGCTTAATTCAGAAACTCTGTCCATCACCACCCCCTGTTGTTTAATTATTTTGTCCACCATAAGCGTGGAAGGGTATACTCAGACGTGAGTCCCTTGCTCATTGCACCATCAGGATTCAAGCAAGCCGGGCCGAAGACGGCTGGAATGCCAAAAACCGGTCCCCGGAAGCTTGTTTCCTTCCCAGTGAAAGAATTGGCTTGGTAGTTTGGTTTGCCCTGTTCTCATGATACACTGGGCCAGGGACAGACTAATTTGCATATAGCCAGGTTCTGAGCTGGGATGGTGCAGTGAGCTAAAAAACGGTGCTGGATTAAGCCCTGATCTCTTGACTGGGTGAGAGTATTCTGCTTAATTCAGAAACTCTGTCCATCACCACCCCCTGTTGTTTAATTATCTTTAGGGAGATTAGCGCTATTTTGCCCAGTCGTGGTGTCTTGTGGGAGGCATACAAGGCAGTGATCCAAAGCACCTGTATCTACACACATGCCGGGGTCCTAGCAACAATTTCTAGGCACATTGGAAAACTTTAGAATAAGCTCTGTGACTTAGAGAGAGAATACTGTAAGTCTTGAGACAGAGGGCTTCTGCACAACCCCTGGGCTAGATTTCAGTGATGTTACTGCAAAGGGAATCATCTACTTGAGAAGAAATAACAAAGCTAGAGCATTATGCGAGTGCAATCGCCCGAGTAGGACTCTCGCCCGCCTTGTTAGGCATCCATGGGCCTGCTCTGATACTGGTATACTGCTCTGTGAGGATGGCACTTCTGTGCATGAAGTTTATGACATTCTACAGGAGTTTTTCAACTTTTACACTGATTTCTGCTAGACTAAAATTACCCCTACCGATGCGGAGATCCAAATTTCTTGACACATGACGTTCTGACTCCTACCGCTCCTATGCATTTTGACATGCTTATTACTACTGAAATAGTTGAGGTTATCCGCAGTATGCCAAGCAACCAGGCCCCTGGTGCTGATTGACTGACAATCCAATTTTATAAAGAATATGCACACTTTCCAGCACCACACTTGCTGACTAAGTATGAAGAGGCTAGGCGGCTCCCTTCCAGAAGCACACTAGTCACATTTCTTAAACTGGATAAGCTGGCGGAGCACTGCGACTCATACAACCGCTATCAACCTGTGCACGGCCTTTGCTCGACTATGCAGGCAGAGGCACCAGTGTGCATCCCCAAAGCCAGAGAGAAATGGAGCGCTATTCTGGGAGCTTCTTTGAATGTGGAAATACTGCTGCACGCATATGTGGCCCCTCTCTCCTGGTTACAGACTGAGATTAATATATGTCAATTTCCTACACAGAATATACCACACACTTGTTGCGCTTTTCAGTCTGGGATTCGCTTGCTCCAAATGCACTTGATCCAGAAATCGAGATGCTGGCTCCCTCCACTTGGTATGGCTATGCCTGCTCGTTACCACCTTCTAATGTTAGGTACTACGAGCCGTTGTTGACATGACAAGAACACCACTCCCTCCTGGCCTTGCTGCGCTACCTTAAAGAAATCCTTGTTACAGTTCGCAAATCTGTTGCCTAGTCTGCACTCCTGACAGGATAAGAGTGGCAATTCATTGCGGAAGGAGCCCCGTCCGAAATTCGATGACTGGTTGAACGATGTGGCGTATTGTAAGGAACAGCTGGAGGCAAACTGGGACCTGATGCCATGCCATTTGCGTCTTAAAGACATGGAGACTGCTCCGCGAGCACCTCCTGTGGCTCTCTGCGACAGGGACTGAGGGGGAGGTGGGTACTGCAGTTGGATACCCAGGAACTTGCTTGGGATGAAGGGGTTGGGATTTGCTTGCCCTCTGAGGTTGTGGATCTCACTGTCACTGCTTTTGTTTGCTTACAAAAACTAGAAACTGCAGTGGTCATCTGAAAACCTATGTGAACCTGTTCGTGATATATGATCGATTGTTCCGGTGGGCTTTCTCTAATAGATATTTCATGAAGTTTCATTGCTCCCTTCTGGGTGAGGGTAGTGTTTTGTTACTTGCTAAACCATGAAAAATAAAAACAATGGGTTACGTGCAGTTGCACTGGCGTATTCATAGTTGAACATTTACGTCTTAATACCCCCTTGCCATATTACCTTTTATTACACCCCTGAAATAGAAGAATTAGACCAGGACACTAATCATGAGTTTTCTGGATGCTGGAGTGCTATTAGTACCACCTAATAGAACCCAATATCCCAGGGTTGGGAATTTAACAGATGGGATAAACGGTGCTTTTTATCATTTTGTGCTTTACCATGGGTAACAACACGCAGACTTTGGATTTTTTTGCATCAAAAACTATCTGTTCAGGTGTTTGCTGGATTTGCAGCGCAGCTTATTAAATCAGAATGCTTTTGCTTGTTTGCATTATTATACATATAAAAAAAGAATTAGACAACTCTGAATATATTAGCAGCTCTCAATGCGTTTCATTGAACATAAGTAGCTCTCAGTACAGAAACGGTTGGAGACCCCTTATATTCCCATATTATATCATCAGGTCTGATCGAACTATTTTTAAAAATGTGCTCGCTCTCTCTTTCCCCCTTTTTGGCCCCACACACTCGCATCCCCTGCCTCGTCCGATTGCCTCCTGCCTCTGGTTTTTAGGACGAGCCTGGACAGCTTACGCGCTGCTCTGCCAGGCATGCAATATTCAGGTAGGGACCTGAAGCTCCGCCGACACTCCGCCCATATTTCTTTTTTTTTTTATAAGCAAATTTTATTTATCAAGCGGCACATGTATAGCAGGGCCCTGTAACCCAGAGGCGTCTGCACAATCAAAGCATACAATATTGACTTTGACATTTTTAAATCAATACCCAAACAGAAACATGAAAGGTAATACAAAAAAAATCTAACTACCTTCTTCCCTCCCCCCGATTGCACTACACATCTACTCCAGACCGATCCATTCACATTTTTCACATAAATTTCCCACTCGGCTTTAGTTTTACTTCATGGGTTTCCATGCACATTTATCCCCGATGTATGGACTGTCATGTTCTATCCTGAGGAACTGCTTTTCTCCATGTCAACTGTGTGTGTTGTCATGCTTTTCCTGATGTATATTGATCTGCAACCAATGTATTTCTTTGTTGTTATAAACTCAATAAAATTGATTATTAAAAAAAACCCAAAAACTTCCCACTTGAATTCCACCCCTCACCCTCCCAACAAGCCCAAAGCCTATGATCACTGATCCTGATCTACAGGAACCGAGTCTAGGAGCAATCCCCAATAGTCTGCCCACCTTTTCCATATTTTGTAATGCTTCAGTGGGCACCCCCTAGCAATGAAGATAGGTTTCTCCAGGCCCATACAAAAGTCGATGCCATTTTTCCACGCAGCCACCGCAGAGGGCCTTGTAGTCTTCCACGCCATTGCTATGTCCTTCTTTGCTAATGTGAGACCCAACAATAATAAATATCGTTTGTACATGTTGCCACCTATCTCCTCCAGAACATGCAATAGAGCGAGTTTCGGTGAATGGGGAAGGTCCCACCTCAAAACTTCGGACAAGCAAGTATAGACCCCCCTCCAAAAACGATCAAGGGAGAGACACTGCCAGACCGTATGCAGCAACGTACCATCCGCCCTGTTGCATCTGAGACACACAGGGCAGGCAACCAAGCCCGCCCTCCACAGCCGCATTTGCGTGTAGGAAACCAAACAGATATTTAAACTGGACCAGGTGCAGCCGCACCGCAATGGCCGCCCCACGCGGAGCAGCAAGGGCCTCCACACAGTCCTCCTCCACCAGGGGTCCCAAATCCCCCTCCCAATCCTCCCGGAGTTTCCGTGGCGTGGAGGAGCAGTGGATAACCAGGGTCTGCGATATCCCTATATTATCCCACCCTCTAAATCCCTGCAAGACAGCCAATTGCGGTAAACGCCCATTCTCCCAAAGGGGAGTCTCCTGTGTAAGCTTATTCCACCACCCCATTCTACGCAATGCCTGCTTCCAGATCTGGAACAAGACCCTTGTTGCAGAGGGCAATGATCCCCGAATCTGTGCCGAGTACAGTACCGTGTGTAACAAGTGATCTCCCATAATCCGCCGTTCCACTGCATATGCCGGATCCTCCCGACTGCCATACCACCATTCTTTCAGTACAAGTAAATGGGATGCTTGGTAGTATCACAGGATATCCGACGTCGCCAGTCCCCCACAGTAAGTAGATAAAAAACATGTCCGCGGGGCCACACGCACCCTGCCCCCCTCCCACAGGAACTGCCCAAGGGCAGCGTTTACCTGTCTGAACCAATGAGGGGGATCGGATATGGGTGGTTCTGCAACTGATAAAGAAGACGGGGAAGAGCGACCATCTTAAATATGGCTGACCTGCCATAGATAGCCAGTGGCATACGGGACCAGGTCTTAATATCTGTGCGCACTCGCCCCCAGACCGGTACGAGATTACACTCCCAGGCGCCCGCGGCCAAGTGTGTTATAAACACCCCCAGGTATTTTAGCCCTTCCGTCGCCAACTGAAACGATGATGCCCAGGCATCCGGCGCTCCCGAATCTCCGAGCACCCACAGCGTAGATTTGCGGGGATTCATATGCAATCCAGAGGTTTCCCCAAAAATTTGCATCATGCGCAGAAGCCGTGGTCCTGTTCTATTCATGTTTGTAAGGAAGAAGAGGACATTGTCCGCGTACAGCGCAATTCTATCCGACCCCTGAGCCCATTCAAAGCCCTGAACCTGCGCGTCCATCCGCACCCACGCGGCCAGCGGCTCCATACCAAGTGCAAAAAGATACGGGGATAGGGGGCAACCCTGTCTCATTCCCCGACCTATAGGGAACACGGAAGAGACTGCGCCCACTACCCGTATCGACGCAGTGATAGTCGTATATAGAAGGGTCAGATAGGGCATGAACCGTGGGGGCCTAAATTCAACCGACGTATTAATGCAAAGAGGTAGACCCAGCTAAGGGATTCAAATGCCCTATCCATGTCAGCAAGCAGCAATGCTGCCGGTTCACCCAGTCTTTGGATGGCCGCCACTGCAATATTTGCTCGTCTGATGTTGTGTCTGGTCGCCCCATAGGCATACAGCCCACCTGATCCGGGTAGACCAGTGTTGCAATATGAGGAACCAGACGATTTGCCAGGGCTTTCAACAAGATTTTGCCCTCTACATTCAAGATGGGTCTATACAATGCATGCTGTTCCGGTGGCCTACCAGGCTTGTGAAACACCACCACCTCCGCATGCATCCAATCCGGAGGAAGAGAGCCACGCTCCCCCGCCACCGCACGATAATGGGGACCCAACTGCAGAAAATACTGCTTAAAAAATTAGCTAGGAAACCCATTGCGCCCTGGGGCCTTCCCAGAATGAAAGTCCCCCAATGCAGCTCCCAGCTCCTCGTCCATCAGCGGTAGCTCCAGCTCTTCTCTCACTGCATCTGTTAAGAGCCTTGGGCGGGTGGTCGGCCAAGAACCGATCAACCACGTCTGCTGACAGACATTCCTTAGGGGCGTACCAGTCCGCATAATAGGTAGTGAAACTCTCTGCCAGGGCCGGTGGATCCGTGAGAGGCTCACCCGCCGGGCCCAAGATGCCCGGGAGGGTCTGCGAATGATACATCCCCTGGCAGAGTAGGTGGAGCATCTTTCTGGATTTGTCACTCCATTAGCACACTCTACTGCGAGCCGCTAGCCACACCTGCTGGGCTTCGTCCAGCAGGCGTAGTTTTGTTGGGCAAGCAGCAATTGTCGCCTGACCTGGCCACCTCCGACTGCTCGGTCACGACGCTCAAGATCGTCGACATCCGCCTCCGCCTGCCGCAGCGCCTCCCCAGGTGCCCTACGGGCTGCTGCGCACCAAGATATATCCGTTAACCTCAAGGCAGGCTTCATCGCCTCCCATACCAAATCAGCCCCAGTAACTGACCCCACATTTACTCGCAGATATTCATCAATGGCTTTGCACAAATGTACCCTATATTCACTATTTTGCAGGTGCCACACCGACATGCGCCAACGGAACGGCTGCCTCCCCGGCCCCATCCGTATGTTCAGGGCGACTGGAGAATGGTCCGACAAACCCCTTAGGCAGAATCTCCGCTGTCTCCACCCTGCCCACATGCATGCGAGGGACAACAATGTAATCAAGTCTGGAGAATGAGGCATGAACTGCCGAGAGGTACGTAAACTCCCTATCTTCCCAATGCAGATGGCGCCAAGCATCCCTCCAGTCGAGTCCTGCGCTAAAGAATATAATTTCGTGGTACCACTACTCTCGGAAACACCCTTCTCCCTCCACCGATCTGCGGCCGTATCCATAATGTCATTCCAGTCCCCTCCCACCATAGACATCCCGTCTGGCATATCCACCCAAATACTCATTAGGCGCTCCACAAGGTTCCACTGTAATGGAGGAAGGGCGTATACACTTCCCAATACTAGGGACTCCGCTCCAACCATGCCCTGCAGGAATATGTAGCGCCTCTGGGAGTCGGTCCATTGCTTAGTGTGTACATAGGGGACCCTAAGATAGATCAATACCGCCACCCCACGTGACCCCCTTGCAAAGCGTGAGTGAAATACCTGTTGGTACCTGTATCACTGGAAGCAGAGAGTCTTTGTCCCCATGAGGTGTGTCTCTTGTAGTATGAGGACATCCGCCCCAGCCCGCTTATCGTACTGAAGAATGCCTACATTTAATCCTATGAAGGGCACCCCATATATTCCAGCTGATAAAACGGAGGGACCCCAGGGTCCCACACTTCGTACTGGGGAAGCCTTCCATGTGGCTCTGTGGATCCCCAACTTACAACCCATCTATTGTCAGCACTCTCTCTGGTAGTCCCGGTCCACTACTTGAACCTGGCCGATAGTTAAGCCTCTCCAAACTGCACAATATAGACTACTTCACTACCACCCCTCATTGACGTGTCAATCATGGCACAGGAGTCCGCCGGCCTGAGGCCGAGCCAGTTAGAGATGGTGCTTCACAGGACGTAGCGCGGCGCCTGGAGCGTGATCGTCGAAGACTCCTCTGTGTCAGCGGGGCCCCCGATGAGGCGCCCCCGATGATGAGGAGTCAGACTCCCTCCCAGGTGGTGTATGAGCCCGCACCCTTACAGTCTCATCAGTCCATTTAAATGCCTCTTCTGGCGGATCAAAAAAGTGAGTACGGGAGCGGTAGACCACTCGTAGGCGAGCAGGATACAATAAAGTGTAAGGGAGTTTAAGATCTCTCAATCGGGCCTTGGCCGCCAAGAATGGCTGCCGCTGCTGCTGAACTAGTCTTGTATAGTCGGGGAAAATGAGGACGCGTGCATTGTTATACTGTAGGGGTTCCTTGATTCCTGCCTGCTTCAGGATAGCATCGCGGTTGTGATAGTTCAAAAGCTTCCCGATTACTGATCTCGGGCGGGACCCAGGCCGAGGCTTCTGCATGATCGCTTGATGGGCAAGCTCGTTCACAAAGCAACGGGACAGACTCTGGTGGAAGCCAACTCTCCAGCCACTGCGTGAGTAACTGTTCCATATTGCCCCCTCACACTCCTCCGGAAAACCAACAAATTATTATTATTATGTTTGAGCTTGTAAAGCGCACTGTTACCCAGAGGTTTCCTGGCGCTGTGTAACGCTGGGGAACCCGTCCTGGCTTTCCCTGTGGGATGGTCCCGGCTGGGAGTCCCCAAGGTGGAGCCAAGCATCCCCGGCGTTGGAGGGGCCGTTGTGGAGATTAGGCAAGCTAGTGCCCAGAGTTGCCGAGTGGGACCCCTGGTTAGAGTAGGCACCGAAGCGAGAATTATCGAGTCCGCTGACCAAAGTCCACGACCCTGCCGCGTCAGGAATTGAACCCTGGTCCCGGCCGACTTCTGCTCCCGGGTCTGCCGCCTCTAACCAGTGAGCCACACCACTCCACAAAGCGGAGTTTATTGCGTCTTGCCCTCCCCTCTGCATCCTCCACTCGCATCGCTAGGCCCCGCTGAGTGGGATCCAAGGCCACCACCCGTTTCTTCAGTGTGGTAAGATCGTCCTCCACTCCTGAGACGCGTATCTTGGACTCAGTAAGGCGAGAGACTGTGTTCCGCAGATCCTGCCTCAGAAGCATAACATCTGAGCCGACCTCCACTATCTTTGAATCCAGCATGTCTCTGGACTGTGTGATGGCGGCCATAAGTGCAGCATTGTCCGGCATGGTCCCCTGTGGTCCCCCAGCAGACCCCGCGGCGGCTCCCGGACCCGTGAATTTATCTATGGGGCCCTGTTTAGATGATCCGCACCCGCCCTTATCTCGCGTCATGACAGGCCCCGGATTGTTCCCAGCGCCTTCTAACCAGGTGGCAAGCAGTCCAAGGTTTGAGCCGGGTAATGGGGGGGGAGGGCAACCCTCGGCCTGAATTGACCGCCGAACGTGAGCCAATGGCTGTCTGCAAATGGATTGGGGGGAGAGCTGGCCCACAGTTCGTCCAATACTGGCCACCGCCAACAGGTCCCCGCAGCTCCCCCAAAATCAAGTGGGAGCACTATGGCCCTGGACCGCAGCAAGGGCCACCAGCAATGAACCACAATTACCAAATGGCCCCAGTGCGCGTTATTCACAGGAGAACAGGCTACTTCAAAAGTTCCACGGAATGGCCCTCGAGTCAGTCCACACCCTGTGCTGCCCTGCCAAGGGACACCTCCCCGTGCGGCCCGACAAGACCACCGAACCCCTCACCCAAGGGGTGGACAGAGGTACGTAGGGAGCCCAGGGCAGCCACAGACCTCATCACAATGCCGATGTGGGGATACCCCCCTGTACCACCTCCTCGTCAAGTGTAGGATGGTCAAGACACTCTGGGCCTATCTGTGACCCCCAACTCGGCCCAATCGCATCCACTCTGAGGCAAGGATGGGAGGGGGGGAGATCTGCACCACCGCCGCCATGCCTCCGGTAGGGTGTGCCCCCCTCCCCTGTCAGTCCTCCGTTGTGCCGCCGCCGCGCACTCCCTCGCGGTCCGACGTGACGGCCGACACCCGTCGGACAAGTGTAGTGGGGGAGGGAGAGGAAGGAAGGAGGCTCCGAAGTCCGCAGGCCTCGATCCCCATGCTCGGCACCAGCTGGCCCCCACTCCAGCAGCGCCGTGTTCAGGTGCCCCGACTCACGACCAGGCCAAGGGGGTGCAATGGTGTAAGCTTGCCCCCGCTCTTACAGCCCTCATGAGGAATCCGCCGCCGACACAGAAATGGCGGCGGCCAGGCTCGCGCCACCTCCACCATGGCCCGACACGATCGCCGAGTTGCAGTGCAGCTCCAACGTGGGTCCGCCTCAGAGGCCGCCAGTCCATGGGCATTCACCAGCTCTGGTGAAGTCCCGGCCCCGCTGCCCAACGTCTCCGCTGCCGAGGTGGCGCCACCACCAGTCAGCTAGGGAACTAGGCAACTCCCCCTGCGTCCCTCGAGGCCGCCTCTTTCATAGGCCCGAGCCCCCGTCAGCACACTCCCGGGTTCAGCTGCACTCCAGCGCCCCATCCTCCCTCCAATGGGGGACCGCTACTGTCTGCCAACGATGGGGTGTCCGTACATGACCGGATGGCTACGGAGAGACAGGATTATGAAGGATTTTTAGCTGGGCTGGCCGGAGCCCATGTCTGCCATGTCGGCTTGACAAGCCCCCCTCGCCCATATTTTTCATTGGCTTGTGTCACTGTCCACTGTGGCTGTTCATTGGCCAATAAGTAGTCACTCTTTAGTACCGCCTTGTCCCATTTCGTAATCTCCCATGGTGACACCCCTGTTACATGCATTGTTACTCAGTAGGCTTTAATTACAGCCTCCGAGCACTATTTTCTCACATAGCTTTGTCCTGCCTGCTGTTGCAGGAAAGACATGCTCTCTCCTATCACTTTAAAAAAAAATTATAGCACGAGCACTGACTTTGCAATGCAATAGGTCTCGCTTTTGCGAGAATCTAAGCTTTTAGAATTGTAAATGACAATGCCTTTTATTTATCCTTTTAAATACAACACATAAATAAAAGGCAGTGTCATTTACAATGCCAATAGCTCAAACTCTCGTAAATGTGAGACCTATTGCATTGCAAATGCTTGTCTTTTTGGATCCCTACTCCCTTTTCCTGCCCATATTCTCAAGCATGGTGACACAATGGCGGCCACTTTTAACCGATTTAGTCGTAGAGTAGAAGAAAAAGCATTCCAAGATGGTGGCCTGTGTGCCTATACACCAGCGCCCATATTGATTCTTTTTTTTAGACTGCACAATTGCAGAGAAAAAAGCACTGGCAACTTGGGTTGCGTCTAATGTAGGTGAGATCAATTACCGCTGCCAAATGCTTGTTAGATTGTATTCCTCAAATGAACTCCAATGTCCCACGCTCCCAATTATCTTCTTCAGTCCCTCATAAAATGTACTACCTGTGTAATACAAATTATGCAGTTTTTGCATTTACAGTAGAGGATTTTCTGGATAACTTGCAATCTTTTTTTGTTTATATTTTCTATTGGGTTTACTTTTAATAGTGTGCTTAAGAGGCCAGTGGAACACTTAACATAGCAAGTGAGACACATGTCAGCTTACAAATTTCATGTTGGGATGCTAACTTTACTTAGGGGAATTTCCCATTTTTAGGGATGGATCGGGGGAGGCGGAAGATAAGGAAGAGGTTAATCTTAAGCTCTTTCCTGACATTTCACAAAAGACTATCTGAAGGGCAGAGGTAGCTCAGATCGCAGTCTTGGGGCGGCACGTGGAGTACGCCTACTTCTGTGTAAGTTCCTTGAGACTCAGAGATGTCGGGGCAGATTTACATGCCACTTGCGCCACTTTTGCTTCACTTTTAACATGGGAAAAGTGACGCAAAAGTGGCGCATGGGGCTTGTAAATCTGCCCTGTCAAGTCTTGCAAGAGAAACAATGCAAGTGCCATACAAGTGCCATACTCCCTATTACAGAGCATGGCACAAGATACGCGCTTCAAACAGAAATATAAACATCCTTCTCTTTCCTTCCACAAAGTTATTTGGCACTTTTCTTCTGCGATATGTACCTCACCCATCCACTTTCTGAGGAAGATAACTGGGCTGATCAGAAGCTCCCTTCCAAGCGGTTGATGCTGCTGCGATCCGTCTGATGAGGGAATCATCTTCTGGGCTTCTTCCCTTTCACGAGCAATAAGCTCCACCAAGAAGTCCTGCCCAAAGAATATTGAATGAAAGAGGATTCTTTCAACACTTCTGCAACACCAAGAACTACATGAAGCCATATGTAACAATACAGTGTGATCCAGAATGGCCCAACTGATTAAGAACATGTTTTCCAAATCTAAGTAAGATGGTGCCATAGGAGTAGGGTTCGAGAAACATCTGGGAGTTTAGAAAAGAGAGGCTGCACAGTTTAAATAAAAATAGGATGAGGAAAGACGTGAGCCATATTGTGAAGTTTGATATGCGTGTTGAGAGTGAGGGAAGAGTTGTGGCCTGTTGTGAATAGACTGGGGTGGAGCTGTGTATTTTTGTTACTAGTTTGAGCAAAGTTGCAGAACTTTATGAAATGCAATGCAACTGCGGAAGATTCTTTGGAAGGGGCTGGGGCAGGATTGGGATTTTAAAGAAGGGGTGGTGGCAATGCTGACAAATTAGTAAATCGACCAGGGCAGGCTTGTGAATTTAATACATACATCTGAAGACAGACAATGAAACTGGACGCTTGTAAGGCAGAATATCGAACAAAAATATCATCAAACAAAATACTGTAGCCAGAATATCCACTTCAGTAGTATTGTGTAGGTAGGTGCATAGAGGTAAGTATACATTTACTACATTTCACTCCATATTTACGCAGTTTGAAAATGTACATATTGTCTACGTATATACCTGGATCTATACCTTTATTTAGTTACCTTTTGTGTCATGTGATAGTCGATATTCTAGCTTTCAGATTTTCCAGAACAATATTTAATACACAATTTTCTGGTAGAATACCGTCTTGACACTAGATTGGAGCCTGCAAATAAGAATGTGGCGAAAGTATCCTGGGTGACATAGATTGGCAATGTTAAAGAATTTTGCCAAGATTTTTTTACAGAGCTGAGACAGAAAAATAATGGGGGTGGGGCTGTCTAGTATAGCAAATTAATTAATATATTTATTTATGGAGAACACATTCATAACTAACATCATGGTGCTAGGAGATCTAAAATGAATATGGGAAACATAACAGAGAAAAGGTATAGCCAACTAGTAATAATGCCACATATTGTGGGAGTAGTTAGCTAGATCTGAGCAGAGCTGGGGATTCTGAAAGAGGGTTTAATGAATTGGAGAACAGGTCAGGGCAGAATTGTGGAACCTTGAGCCAGGATTTGGATAGTGCAAGGGATTATTAGCGACAATATATTGCATTCTACCGAGTAAGTGAGGGGAAATTGAACACCCATTGCTTCAGCCCTCTGAAGATCTTAAGATTATTTTCCTTTAAGTTCAAATCTCCTGGGAACTATTTTTAGGGCATCATAGCTTGCACTCGGTGTGAATGGGAAATTGAATCATTGTAACACTTTTGATTAATTAATCTTCTGGGACATAATACTGTGTTTTTTCTAGCCAGGTTCAAGGAGGTGATGCAGTAGCCACTATCTTACATGTTTTAGCTCGGACTCGAGAAGATAGTAGAGGTCTATTTGGGAAAGCACAGACATGACTACTTGTTTTAGTCCTTTTGCAAACCTGCAGTGAAGACAACCTGCAGCAAACATATTTTTTTTACTAGAAGCCTAGCACAAATACATTTTCAGTACAACAGATTGGAACTGCAGGATGAACCAGTACTTATTTCTTGATTCCCCTAGTTCCTAAAAAAGTATCCCCCATAATATATTTGAAGGATAAATAACCCCTTGTTTTTGCATCAGGGTTTTGTCATTGTAAAATGGCTATTAATCCAGAAACCTGGATTTTCCACTTGTTCCCTTAGCTGAACAGTCTGAACAAAAAAGGTGTTTGGGGGCAGTAAAGGATGTCAATTACAATATGTTTTTTCGAGTCCTAAAACATAATATTGTCTCAGAGGATTCACCTTAAACCAGGAGTCCCACATATAGCTTTCAGTGGTCTCTGGAAAATATTTGACAAACTCAAGTTGGTCTTCTTTTCAACCTAAAAAGATTTGGGTGTGTTGCTGATATGAAGGCCACTCTATCCTGAAGAAGGACGTCAAAGCCTGAGAGGAACCATTAAAAGATTCAGTAACAGCAGAGACCCAGGTGAAACTACGCACTCAGACGCAGATTTACGACTTCTGGCGCATCTCTGCTAATCAGCAGAGATGCGCCAGAAGAGTTGCAACGCATCTGCCCACCCGTGCGGCGCACCATGGCGCTTGGATAAGCAGATGCGTGACGCATCCCCAGAGGAAATTTGGCGCATTGCTGGAGTTGCGTCGCAAGCGTGACGCAGCTCCAGCAAGCCTCGGGGGTGCCCTATCTGTAACATGCTGTGTCAGTCATTACGCCTGCTTCAAGCAGGCACAGGGTTGTGACGCAGCGTGGCCCTAAAAGTGAGTGAGTGAAATCTTGTAGATTTCACTCAGCTACTTTTAGCAACTTTTTACCTGCACCGGAACGCCCCCCCCCCCGCGCAGGAACGGCTTCTTGTGGCGCAGAGCTTTACAACGAGACGCATCTCCCAGATGCGTCACGTTGTAAGTATCCCGCACCATGGTGCTGGATTTGCGCCGCCGCTGCATAACAAAAGTGACGCAACGGCGGCGTAAAAGAGGCCCTCAGTGACAAGTCTCCAAGCCTCATAGAATGGGCCAAATGTACACCAACTTGCATCTCCCGCTGAAACCCTAGTACATTCCAAAATGGAACTCAAAATGACGGCATATACATGCCAAAAGTTACTGATAAATACATCATAAGAAACATGCACGTTTCCCTAGTCCACTGTGGTTAATACTTTACACTGCAACAGCACCAAAGAGCAATAGAGCGGGAGAATGAAAGCGAGGTACAGAAAGAGAGAAAAAAGAGATAGTGAGCAAGAGGATATCTGTGTGTTACGCATGCATGTGACATGTTTAATTTATCTGCCAATGTTGTCCAATTTAATATACATTAATAATATACATTTTGAACTGTGAGTACTAGTTTTTGTTCAGTTTCAAATAAGGCTAGGTCCTCTATCAAACCTATTTAATCAACATGGTCACAATAACACATTACAGAACTATTTGCCTCTCAACAAATTTAGAAAAATGTTTCAAAAGTTATACTTTTGGGTCAAATGTAACGTTGTTCCGGAAGCTGCTCTGGAGATGTGTAAAGAATTCTGTATCTTCTGATTCCAGAAGGCTCATGACCCTCTCAGCCATGGCATAGATCTCCACCCAGGATGGAAACAGGTTCTGCATTAGGAAGTACAGGTACATGGCCAGCTCATAGGGGTGTTCGGCTGCAGAAGAAGAAAAAACTTTTCAGTGGACCTGGAATAGCTTGACTCCTGGTGACATACTGCCTAATATGCATGGAGCTTGGGAATAAATGCCAAGGACATGAACGTCCTATTTTATAAGCTGGTATGATGGCTCAGTGACTTAAGTGACTCGTGCCCAAGCCATGCACAGTTTTCACATCAATAATTTTATTGTAAATGTTGCAGTGATATTATCAATGTTGTCATAGAATATGTCATGAGTGATTTAATATGCGGAGTAATTAGCAGTGCATGGTGAGGGCACGAGGAATAGTTACTTTAGGGAACGAGTTATAGTTACTTGAGATAAGTATAACTATAACTGGTGAAATTCTGTGATTTTTAGAGTTTGATACGTTACGTTGTAACTGAAAATTTCCCCTAACGATAACACCAGCATGCAGCCAGCCCTACCCAAAGGCAGCCAACCCCGTGCTGCGCAGGGCCTTTGTATGTGCGTGGCGGGTGCATTGGTCAGAACTCAACCTACCAAATGCAGCCAACCCTACTATGCACATGGCCTGCAGCCAGGCTCTGTGGCCAACCCTCTCAAAGGCTTCCAAACACACACTGCGCAGTGCCTTTGGCCATTTATGGCAGGGGTTTGGCCACAGGTCCTCACCTGCGGCCAGGCACAAGACCAACCCCCCCAAAGGCAGCCAACCCCACACTGTGCAGGACCTTCAGTAAGCATTGTGGGGATTGGCCACAGGTTCTGCTTCCATCCCCCCATTTAGCCAACTCCCCCCAAAGGCAGTCAACTCCACGCTGAGCAGGGCCTTCGGTCATGCATCCTGGGGGATTGGCTACAGGGCCTGGCCACTGTGGCCAACCCACTGCATGCAGCCAACCCCATGCTGCACACGGCCTTTAGTCGTGCACGCTGAGGTACTGGCCACAGAGCCTTGCCTGCTGCCAGGCTCTCTGGAGTATCACCCCAAAGGCAGCCAATCCCATGCTGTACAGGTCCTTTAGTAATTGTGGCAGGGGTTGGCCACAGTGCTTGGTCTGGTACCAGGCCCAAGGCCAACCCCAAGCAGGCAGACAACTCCCACACCGTGAACGACCAGAGGCCATCAGTGGTGGCGGCTGAGCCTTCGCCACATAGCTTAGGGTTGGCCTGTTGGCCCCAGAGACCCGGGGCTAAATACAGTTGGACAGGGGAGGGGCGTGTGGGCCCTTTCCAGAGTCAAATATAACAAAAAAAGAAGAGGGGCCGTGTGGCTACCTCCCCATATTTTTATATTTGGCTTTATTATTTGTTTTCATATCATCAGCCTCCTCCGGAAAGTGTTTCCTCTTCTCCCTGACAGCACAAGGAAGACCTTGGTCCAGGCCCTCGTATTGAGTCGCCTCGACTATTGCAATGGTCTTCTTTTAGCGGCCAACGAAGGAGTGCTCAACAAACTTCAAGTGGTGCAGAACACCGCAGCACGCCTGGTGACAAATGCCCCCCCCAGAACACCATCTCTGCCCCTTCTCAAAAAGCTCCACTGGCTTCCTATCCGGAGACGGGTGGAATTTAAGACCTGCTGTGTGGTTCACAAAAGTCTCCATAACCTAGGGCCGCTCTATCTGGCCGAAAAATTTGTTCATCATCACCCCCCTCGTAATTTACGGTCCAGTAACCAGCTGTTACTACAGATTCCACGACATAACAAGACCAGACAGGGAGGACGTGCTCTTTCTGTTATGGGTCCGCGCCTGTGGAACAACCTCCCCCTCTCCCTTAGACAGTGCTCTAGTCATCTAGCCTTCAGGAAAAGTCTTAAGACAACCCTATTTCAGTTTTAGTGCCTGCTAGACCTGTTTCATCTCAGCACTGCGCGGAGATACACCTTCGGGTGTGATTCCGGCGCGTTATAAACCTACAAATAAATAAATAAATAAATAAATTGGGTTTACATTGTGACTGTACATATATATATATTACCTCAAAGCCTTCAAAAGCTGCCATGCGTCATAGAGCAGATAACAAGCAAAGTGCAGGGTGCATAACATACATACATAGGACAAATTTACATGGAAAGCAGATCCAAGATAGAGCATTCTCAACACCAGTGACACTGTAAATTTGCTCACCACAAATGTCTGCTTTTCTATCAAAGTCTACATAATCCTATGCTTAAAGACTTTGCTGTGGAAATGGTAAAAGACTTTGTCCTTTTTGATCTCGGTGTGGATGGTAGTTTACTAATCCTACACTTAAAGACTTTCATAGAAAAGCAGACGCTTGAGGTGAGAAAATTTAGAATGTTGCTGGTGTTGAGAGTGCTCTATATTGGAGATGCTTTCCACCTAAACTTAAGAACTACCCAGAGTTCTATGATTCTTTTTCTGCATAATTTATGCATCACTCTATGCCAGAAAGGGTTTTGTTTTGACTTATACTGGGTGCTCCCTTGTGTCTGGACAAAGCTTTACCTCTCTGAAAAGCTGTGCTAATCCTATGCTTAAAGACTTTGCTGTGGAAATGGTAAAAGACTTTGGGGCAAATTTACAATCATATCAGCAGAGATGCGCCAGTTAATTTGCGTCACGCAAAAAAACCTTGCACCACCATTGATGTGTCGCATTTACAATGCGGCACACCGTGGTGCAAGGATTGATAGATGTGTGACGCATCTATTGGTGTAAAGGCAACGCATTGCAGGAGTCGTGTCGCAAGCACGACGCAACTCCAGCAATGCTTCGGAATGCCTATTTCTATTATGCTACGTCACTCCTTACGCCTGCTTCAAGAAGGTGTAATGATTTGACGCAGTGGCATCGTAAAAGTGACTCAGTGAAATCTTGTAAATTTCACTGTGCCATTTTTACAAGGCTTTTTCTTGCATCAGAACACCCACCCTGCATACATTATACCTAACACAGGTACAATGTAGCGCAGGGCTTTACAACGTGACGCAGCTCCCTAGATGCATCCTGTTGTAAATATGTTGCAACGTGGTGCATTGTTTACGATGCTGCTGCGTCACAGAAGTGTTGCAATGGCGGCGTAAAGTTGTCGCAAGGAGTTTGTAAATCTGCCCCTTTGTCCCTTTCTATCTTGGTGTGGATGGTACAGTGCTAATCCTATGCTTGAAGACTTTGATAGAAAAGCAGATATTTGAGGTGAGCAAATTTAGAGTGTCGCTGGTGTTGAGAGGGCTCTATATTGGAGCTGCTTTCCACCTAAACTTGAGAACTACCCAGAGTTCTCTGCTCCTTTTTTTGCATAGTTTATGCGTCACTCTATGCCTGAATGGGTTTTGTTTTGACTTATACTGGGTGCTCCCTTGTGTCTGGACAAAGCTTTACCTCTCTGAAAAGCTATAATGAAAACAAAACATGTGTTAAAGATGGATGGTATTTTACTAATCCAAAGCTGTAATACTGTGCCAGGAGTGGTAAAAGGCATTGGCCATTTTACAGCTCGGCAAGGATAGCACTGTGCTAATCCTATGCTGGAAAACTTTGCTGTGGAAATGGTAAAATACTTTGTCCCTTTCTATCTCATTGTGGATGGCATTGTGCTCATCCTACGCTTAAAGACTTTGATAGAAAAGTAGACATTTGAGGTGAGCAAATTTAGAGTGCTGCCGGTCTTGAGAGTGCTGTGTATTGGAGCTGCTTTCCACGTAAACTTGAGAACTCCCCAGAGTTCTCAGCTTCTTTTTTGGTTTATATATATATATATATATATGAAGAAAGCAGTCCCTCTTAAAAAGAGAAAGGCAGGAACCTCTGCGGGGATTAAGGCAAAACTCTTTATTTTCAAATTGATGGCGGATGCATTTCAGCCGGTGTGGCCTCTTCAGCGCTCTGCAGTTTTAAAAGTGCACCCCTCCGCACCGGATAGGTGAGAATAACAGCTCCGCCCCTCAGCCAAAGGTATCACAGGTGTTAAAGTTCAGGGTCGGAGGAAATCAATGGACTCCAATGCCCAGGATGCAACAGTGGCTCCCAGGTAAGTATTGCTGGGCAGCGGTTTTGGAAAACACCAAAGAAATAGCTGTAGCATATATATGCACCGAGTGTCTCCACACACTCTACTTCCAATCACCCAGGATCGGCGAAGCACAAAGAGAGAGACGGACCACAGGATCTGACTTCGGGTTAAGTTTTAATGTGCAGGTGAGGTAACAACAGCACGACGCGTTTCGGGCCCGTGGGCCCTTGGTCACATGTAAAGTTGTTACAGGATTTTTTTTTCTTTTATAAATGCTAGTGAAATAACACCCCGCCCCTCAGTGTAAAAGGTTACAGCGGTCACCTGACCGAAGATAGAGAAGAAATACTACCATTGCAATCTTCAAATAATCAGTACATGACATTGAGTATGTTCTGTAATAGGAAAAATTCCTTGTAAAAACAGAGAAAGTAGGTGGCCAAAATTTTTATATATATATATATATATATATAGCTAGATATAGATAGATAGATAGATAGATAGATAGATAGATAGATAGATAGATAGATAGATAGATAACAGTACTTTTCCCTACCCGCAGGACCCTGGGCAGGGATAGAAGTGTGCTCCCCCCCAGCGGATGTGAGCACACTTCTGTTTGGTACAGAGTCAAAATATCGAATTGTAAATATTGACCTACACAAATATCGAGTTAGAAATATCGAAGGTAAAGAATATCGATGTCAAGAATATCGTGGGACAGAATATCGACCCTAAGGTAAGTTATATCGATTTTTTTATATCGATGTAAGTAATATCGAAGTCAGTAATATCGATATCAAATATATCGATGTTAGTAATTTCGATGTTACTAATATCGATATTTGTACTATTGTTATGTATTTAATATGTATGTGTTATATGTTTTTTGTTAAGTATTTTACTTGTTTTAAGTTATATGTGAACTATTTTCATATATTTATAATGGTATTTTTAAGTCAATTTTATGTTTTAGTACCGGAGCGGGTTGTGGGTTTATAGGGGAATAGGGTGGGAATGTAATTTAATTATATTAAATTAATTATTACTTTTTAGGAATTATAAATTAATTTTAGTAAATTTTTGCGTTTAACTTCTGTAGCGGGTAGTGGGTTTATAGGGGAATTGGGTGGGAAGTATTTTAATTGTAATTAAGTAATGAATTATTTTTATTTATTGGTATTGATAATTTATGTATTTTTAATTATTATTAATTGGCAATTAATTATTTTAATTGGTAATTGTTTTAATTGGTAATTAATATTAGTAATTGGTAATTAGTTTATTTAATTAGTAATTAATGTTTGTAATTGATAGTTAATATTTGTAATTGGTAGTTAATGTTTGTAATTGGTAATTAATATATTTGATGTGTAATTAATTTTTGTAATTGGTAATTAATTAATTTAATTGGTAATTAAATTATTTTTTATTGGAAATTATTTGTAAATAATTTGTAATTAATGTGTTATAAAAAGTATTTTTTGGCATACAAATAATATTATTGTTTAATGTTTTTTAATTGGTAATTAATTATTAATAATATTTGTTTTGTTTTTACATTATTTTATTGCTTAATATTTATTATTTGGTAATAATTCCCTACTGTTGCACTCTCTGGAGTTGGAATAGTAATTTTTACCCCTACGCTATCCAACGCTTTCCCTACTGTTGCACCCTCTGGAGTGGGAATAGTAATTTTTACCCCTACGCTATCCAACGCTTTGCCTACTGTTGCACCCTCTGGAGTGGGAATAGTAATTTTTACCCCTACGCTATCCAACGCTTTCCCTACTGTAGCACCCTCTGGAGTGGGAATTGTATTTTTTACCCCTATGCTACCCAACGCTTTCCCTACTGTTGCACTCTCTGGAGTGGGAATAGTAATTGTTACCCCTACGCTATCCAACGCTTTTCCTACTGTTGCACTCTCTGGAGTTGGAATTTAAATTTTTACCCCTACGCTATCCATCACTTTCCCTACTGTTGCACTCTCTGGAGTGGGAATAGTAACTTCTACCCACCCGTTATCCAATGCTTTCTCTACAGTTGCACTCTCTGGAGTTGGAATAGTAATTTTTAACCCTACGCTATCCAGCGCTTTCCCAACTGTTTCACTCTCTGGAGTTTGAATAGTAATTTTCACCCCTACGCTATCCAATGTTTTCCCTACTGTTTCACTCTCTGGAGTTGGAATAGTAATTTTTACCCCAAAGCTATCCAGAACTTTCCCTACTGATTCACTCTCTGTAGTTTGAATAGTAATTTCTACCCCTACGCTATCCAACGCCTTCCCTACTGTTACACTCACTGGAATTGGAATAGTAATTTTTACCCCTACGCTATTCAACGCTTTCCCTACTGTTGCACTCTCTGGAGTGGGAATAGTAATTTTTACTCCTACGCGATCCAGCGCTTTCCCTACTGTTTCACTCTCTGGAGTTTAAATAGTAATTTTTATCCCTACGCTATCCAGTGCTTTCCCTACTGTTTCACTCTCTGGAGTTGGAATAGTAAATTTTACTCCTACGCTATCCAATGTTTTCTTTACTGTTTCACTTTTTGGAGTGGTAATAGTAATTTTTGTCTCTATGCTATACAATGTTTTCCCTAATTTTGCATTTTCTGGAGTGGGAATAGTAATTTTACATTTTACGCTATCCAATGTTTCTAATACTGTAGATTTTTTTTGGACTTTAAATAGTAGTTTTATTTATTATTTAGAATGAATTTAGATAATGTATTATGTTATTAATTTTAAAAATATTGAAATTATATTTAATTTTTTAATTTATTAAAAATAATTATTTTCTTTTTTATGTAATTATTTTATTTGTGGAGATCTATCTGTAATTTATAGTATTTTTAAATAATTTATAAGCAATTATAGTAATTATTAAAATGTATAATTAAGTAAATATATAATATATATTTTACATATGTGTTTAATTAATAATATATTATTATATATCTATTATTTATTAATTTTAAACATTACTAAAAAAAATTAACAAAGTTTATTTAATTTATAAGTATTATTTACTTTTTTTTACACATTATATTTTAACAGATATAAAACGATATTTTTAATTACGATATTTTTAACATCGATATTTTTGTTTCAATATTTTTGTACTTACCATGTTGTAGATAGGATGTCGATATACTTGCCTTCGATATTCCAGCCTCGATGTTTCTGTAGGTCGATATTTTGTCTGTCGTTATTCTGTCATAGATCCCTTCTGTTTACCTGTCCTCTCTGTTGAGGCCAGGAAAACTCTGATTGCTCCAAACTGTCAGGTTGGCTTTACGTATGGTAGTAAGATATTACTTTACGTTAAAGAAACCCAAGAAATTAAAAGAAAAAACCAAATGCTAAAGTGATGTCATAGGTGAAAATTTCAGTACCAACATAACGTTTTAAACGTAAAAAACTCTGAAATTCACCAGTTATAGTTATCTCTAGTAACTATACCTTGTGCTTTAAGGTAACTATAACCTGTACCCTTGCCATACACTGCTAATTACCACACATATTACAACAATCATTATATCCTATGTGATTGAAAATATCTCTGCAATATTTGCAAAAACGTATTGATGTGAAAACTGTGCATGGTAGGGGGTGCATGTTAAAGTTACCTAAGGGCACCCCTCCCCTTTTTTATGGAATTTGGTCCAAGGCGATTTGGACCCTATGGCTTATAAAGGTTCTGGGAGTGAGGCTGTGCACCCCCTCCCCTTATTTTACACAACAGCTCCACGGGATGGAGTTCCCAGGGCCTCACAAAGGCTCAGGGATAAGGGCCCTGCCCCCCTCATCTCCAAAATGAATAGGTAACAACTGTTGTATTTCAAGAGGGTGTTTTTAGCGGTGGGTGTTTTTAGCGGTGAAACACAATATGATTTATGTAATATATCATTAGCTGTTTGTATTTTGGAAAAAGTTTTTTTGCGTCTCTGTCACTTGTAAATGGCTTTCAATATAAATGGCTCTCATTTGTCATCTGAAATTTCCTGATTGCGCAAATAAGTTTATTTATGTCTTTTCTTACACCACCATAATCTGTTTAACCAATACCGATACCATTCCAATATGTCTGCTGAGTTGACACGTTTTTTAGCTATCAGTATCAACATCGAGACTTTATTGAGGTTTTGGTCCATAAGTGCAGACATTTATTTCTGTGATTATTAAACACTTATGTTCGTGCAGTTATCGAGTTTAATTTTTGCTCACGGGTGGACTCACTGAACCAGCAGCGTTCTTTCTTAATATGGCGGCTGACCTTTGTGGCTTCATTGATTCACTAACATGGGAGTTTGACTAGGCTAGTCCTTCCCCGATTCCACACTGGTCTAAACACTTCCGGTTCGGCTGGTTTAAATGCCACAGGTTCTTGGTAGCCTTGATTACATTTGTCATTCCATGACCCTGCATGCCGACAGAAGACGCTGCATACACAATTTCTCAACCCGACTGATGCGAGTACGTTGGATTTGTTGTCTTGTTTTATAGTAGCGGACACCGCTTTGTTGAACGCTATTCTATAGACTACTATAGTGCATACCGGTCTAAATGTAATGTGTTTATATGATTAGCGCCAGACTTGGCCATTCGATACCGCTCAATTCTATGTAGCATTCCACTTTTCATAGATCTCTCTGTATACTATGGGACTGCTTGCTCGGTAGTTGCTTTGTAGCTATTATGTTCACGGTACGTTGCTACTGGTCTATACAACATCTTGATATACTATATCTTCGCATCGTTACATATGTGTCACGATCTATTTTCTTAATGAGAAGGACTATTCGTAACGTTGATTAAGTTACTACACGTTAGTAATGTACGATTTGTTCACCCTTATCTTTAATACCTCTTTAAGTGCCTCACATTATGTACAGGCTTTACAAGCATCCGCATACTAAGACCTATTGCTTACATTCATAGGTTGCCACAGTTATACTGAGTTTTCAGCTACCAGCTTTTCCAGAACCATTCATCATCGAGCGGTTGTATACCTCACCGCAGGTAGGCTTTGGACCACGTGTTTTTCATCAGGTTGCCATCACATAGACCTTAAAACCAAACTAATATAGGCTCCATGTCCCTCTAGATTCACATCTATCTGTTGGATCTTTTTCTCGCATTTCTTGCTGTCCATCAGTACTCGAAGCAAGTCTCTTCAGAAATTTCAGGTAACAAATGTGGATTCTTTATCAGTGATTTACCGTACTGTTTATGCAATTGCATATATAGTCAGTAGGAGGTAGAAAATCTCTCCTGATTGAATCTTCTCCTATATTTGTTTTGTTTCAAATACTGTTGCATAAATTTCAATACTGTACTGTGTTCCAATTATGTTTTCAAGATATAATAATGTACAGTTTCTCTCTTGTCAATGTTTGCGATATGATAATTTCGATCTATATATCAAGTGATGTATCTTCCTTAATCATAATGTTAAGTAAGAATTACAAAGCAAAGTTCATAATTAATTTTTTTAAGGAATGTCTCTACTAAGCATTACCAGGAAGGGGTAACATGCTTAGTAAAATTGGGCACCAGGTGGGTGCCTGACACACGGTTTTTAAAGTTTTTTTTCAAATTGATGAAACATTGATTATGTATAAGTTTAGTGATTTCTAATAATATGTATGGTTAGTAATATGGATTTATTGTTTTAATATAGGGTTTTTATCCAGTAACAAATTGTTCTGTCCTGATGATGGTCTACATGACGACTGCACACTAGACCGAAACGTCGACACTTCCATCATCTCCAGAAGCGTTGCGTTGTCACCAACATACGACCATTGTTGATTGATTAATTTGGTTGTCTGTTAAACACTAAGGAGTTGATGTTCAGTTGTGAACTGATGAGTAGATGTTACATATACCTCCGTTCATGACCGTTTTTGCTTGAATTTACTTTTCTGTATACATCTCCCCAGACTTGCATTTGATGCTTTTCTCACTAAATACAAAGTTTTTTGAATATAATTTATTTCTTCTGTGTGTTCTTTTTCCTTCCTCTGTCTTTTTAATTTACTCCAGTTAACTTTTAAGTGTGATATCCTGTGGATACACTAGAGTTTGATAGGTTGGTACGACTCCTAACTGAGGCTTATTGTTTTCTGAATCAAATCCCTTGTAGCTTAACTTGACTTTTAATATCCAGTGCCCAAGCCTACAAGGGTTTATTGGGTTTCCCCTGCCTATATCACATACAACACAAAAAGGCATTTCCTATGGAAACACGATCCTAACTATAACTACCATTGGGTAATTATAAAATCAGTCAATCAATCAATTCATTTGTAGCGCGCACTACTCACCTATGAGGGTATCAAGGCGCGGGAGGGGTGCTGCTACTGCTCGAACAGCCAGGTCTTGAGGAGTCTCCTGAAGGTCAGCAGGTCCTGGGTCTGAAGCAGGTGGATGGGGAGGGTGTTCCATTTCTTGGCGGCGAGGTGGGAGAATGATTTGCTGCCGACGGTTGCTCGTCGGATGCGGGGGACGGTGGCGAGGGCGAGGTCAGCAGAGCGAAGCTGACAGTTTGGGGTGTAGAAGGTGAGTCGTTCGTTGAGGTATGCTGGTTCGGTGTTGTGGAGTTCTTTGTGAGCGTGGGTGAGGAGCTGGAAGGTGATCCTCTTGTTGACGGGGAGCCAGTGCAGGTCTCTCAGGTGGGAGGCGATGTGGCTGTGGCGTGCTTTGCCGTAGTCCAGTCTGCTGCTGACAAGGGCCTAGTTGACCGTCCTTCTGGTTCTGGTGGGGATACATCTGTAGATCCTGCGGAGCATGCGGAGGGTGTTGAAGCAGGAGGAGGAGACTGCGTTAACTTGATGGGTCATTAACAGCGATGGGTCCAGGATGAACCCCAGATTGCGTGCGTGGTTAGTGGGCATTGGTGCAGCCCCCAGCACGGCCGGCCACCAGGAGTTGTCCCAGGCGGAGGGGGTAGAGCCGAGGCTGAGGACCTCCGTCTTGTCCGAGTTCAATTTCAGGCGGCTGTTCTTCATCCATTCGGCGACGGCCTTCATTCTTTCATAGAGGTTGGTTTTGGCAGTGGTGGGGGCCTTGGTGAGGGAGAGGATCAGCTGTGTGTCATCGGCGTATGAGATGTTGAGATTGTGTGATCGAACGATGTTGGCGAGCGGTGCCATGTAGACATTGAAGAGTGTCGGGCTGAGGGACGATCCTTGGAGTACGCAGCAGATGATCTTGGTGTCTTTAGATTGGAATGGAGGGAGGCGGACACTCTGGGTTCTGCAGGTGAGGAAGGAGGTGGTCCAGTCCAGGGATTTGTCATGGATCCCTGTGTTGTGGAGGCGTGTGCGCACGGTGTTGTGGCAGCCGGTGTCAAAGGTGGCCGAAAGGTCCAGGAGGATAAGGGCCGCGGTTTCTCCGTTGTCCAGCATGGTCCTGGTGGCTATGAGGGCTGTTTCGGTGCTGTGGTTGCTGCGGAATCCGGATTGGGATGGGTCCAGGATGTTGTTCTCTTCGAGGAAGGAGGTCAGTTGCTTGTTGATAATCTTCTTGATGACTTTTGCCGGAACGGGAGTAGGGAGATGAGCCGGAAGTTCGTGGGGTCGTAGGGTCCGCCTTAGGTTTTTTGAGTAAGGCGTTGATCTCTGCGTGGTTCCAGCTCTCCGGGAACGTGGCGGTCTCAAAGGAGATGTTGATGATCTTGCGGAGATGCGGTGCGATGGTGGAGCTTGCTTTGTTGAAGATGTGGTGGGGCAGGGGTCTGACGGTGAAACGAAGTGGATGGAGTTCATGATTTTGATGGTGTTGTCGTCGATGACGTCGGTCCAGGAGAGCAGGGGGTCGTGTGGCTGGGGAGCAGTGAGTCTGAGGTGTCGGTGGCTGTCGAAGGGGTCGGGTTGTTGAAGCGGTCGTGGATGTCTGCGATCTTGCGGTGGAAGAAGGTGGCTAGGGTGTCGCAGATATCTGGTGATGGCAGGATGTGGTTGGAGTTGGAGCTGGGGTTGGAGAGTTCCTTCACGACGTCGAAGAGTTGTTGTGTGCATTGCTGTTGATGCGTTTCTTGAAGGAGGTCCTTTTGGCGGTTCGAATGAGTTGGTGGTGTCTGCGGATGGCGATCCATTGCCTGAGATTGTAGGCGTCAGTATCGGTGTCGGTGGTGTCAGTTGGTGGGTTTAGGGCGAGGGTGGTGATCAGCTGGTCTTCGGTGATTTTGCTTTAGCTGCGGCGGGGGCCCGTTGTGTGTGGTGGTGCCTGGTGGGTTTCTCGAAGGTGAAGTGTATGAAGCGGTGGTTGGTCCAGTGGAGTTCGGTGACGTGGCCGAAGATGATGTGGTTGCTGGCGGAGAAGATGTTGTTGAGCGTGTGTCCGGCGGAGTGGGTGGGAGTCGTGACGAGCTCTTTGAGTCTGAGATTGGCGAGGTTGTTGAGCAGGGTGGTGGAGTTGCTGTTGTTGGTGTTCTCGTGGTGGAAGTTCAGGTCTCCGAGGAGGATGTAATCCGTGGATGCAAGGGTGTGCGTGCTGATGAAGTCGGCGGTGGAGTCGCTGAACTGTGGCCGGGGTCCGGGGGGTCTTTAGGTGAGGGTTACTCTGAGGGTGGCGTTGGGGTCGGTGTGGATCTGGAAGTGCAGGTGTTCGGTGGCGCTGAGGGTGTCATCGGTGCTGGTCGAGATTCTGAGGGTGTTTCTGTGGACGATGGTGATCCCTCATCCTGCTCAGTTGGTGCGGTCTCTGCGGGTGAGCTGTCCGGGATGGCTATGGCGATGTCGGGTGCCGAGGAGGGGTTCATCCAGGTCTCCGTCAGGAAGGCAACGTCCAGGGAGGAAGAGTCGAGTAGGTCCCTGAGTTTGATGGCATGCTTGCAGGCGGAGCAGGTGTTGAGTAGTATGCATCTGAGGTGGTTACGTCCTACCCCGGTGGGCGAGGTAGCAGCTTGGCGGCTGGTGAAGCTACAGCTCCGGCAGGAGAAGGGCCATTGGGTGTGCTTCGGGGCGGCCCGGAAGTAGGTGTATGATCGGCCAGCGTTGAGTGCATGGAGGGTGCTGGCGTCGTAGTGGAGGCGGGCGGCCTGGCGTTCGGCCTGGCGTTCGGCCTGGCGTTCGCGGGGGCCAAGGGTCTAGCGCTAGACACGGTCCAGGCGCTGATGGGCTTGCAGTTGGCGGGCCTTCGGCACGCCAGCTGCGCTGCTGCTCAGCGGCTGGCATAAGAAGGGGAGGTGGGAGGGAGGAGAAGCTGGGAGGCGGTAGCGATTGGGTGAGGGAGGGGGGCAGGGCCGCAGGAAACGCAGCTGCAGGAGAGGAGAAGACTGGAACGCTAGGAAGGGCTAGATAGATAGATAAGATAGATAAGATAGATAAGATAGATAGATAGATAGATAGATAGATAGATAGATAGATAGATAGACAGACAGACAGACAGACAGACAGACAGATAGATAGATAGATAGCCATATAATCCAATACTGCCAATCAGGGGCTCTAGTGGCATCATAAACCTGAGGTCATAGGCCAAGTGGGTTGTAAATGTCATGAGAGCCCTTGTATAGCAATATTGAGCCACATAGCACGTTACTGTTTATGTATTTGTATATCACATGTTAATTTTGAGGTAGGTAGCTTGAAAAAGTAGTTTTCTTTAAAGTGCAGCTAAAAATAGGCACTGATTGGAATTAGAATGTTTAGTTTTGCTTACCTTTCAGTGAATTGTGGCAAAAACAATAGAAGGCTACTGGATTAATGTTATTCTGTGGCATTTACCATATAATTATGGATTTACCAAATTTGCTGTATAAGTTGTCACATAATTTGCACATTTCACAAAAATAGTTGTTTTTAGCTCAAATGGGTGAAAATAATAATGCCAGAGTATGTGCCACATAATTTGCATTTTTGCAAGATGTATAATGTAGACACATATAATATGGATACACCTATATAGTCACTAAAAAAAACAACGGTTAAAGTGACATTATAGTTAGGTGTTGAAATGAAAGGAGAACTATTATAAAACCCAGAAACCACTTAAATGGTCCAGTTATCGTTTTCTAATTACCTGTAACTTGCATCCTCATCAGGACAGTTTTATGTCTTTTTATAAAACGCCTGAGGTCAGACTCCACCTTTTATTAATATTGCGGTTCAGTTTTAACAAATAACAGAGTACATGGGGCTGTACTTGAATAAAGGTTAAGCAGACAGCAGTAAAATTATGATGGACACCAATTTGTAAAGGATCCCAAAAATACATTTTACACAGCCTGCTCATAAGGTGGACCATGGTTTGTTGCAGGATAGATAACCACAGTCCCCTGTCTATACCACATGACTGATGAGGCCCCCTTAAGAGAGCAACTGAGTTTTATGTTGGTGCAATGCTGGCTGATGATCTGCGTTCAGTCCTCTTTCTATCTTGCCTTTTGACATTTTCAAGCAGTCTAATGTCTACAATCACTGAACAATGAGGTAAAAGGATCAAAACACAGAAACTACACAGATATAAGATATTTACCAACAGCAGGGGTCTGCTTCAAGGCGACTTGTAAAGGAAGGAGCCAGTGGATTAGATAAGGGTCATAGCGGCCATTGTAGACAAAGAGGACGTTTAAAGTCTTGCATGTTTCCAGGATCATATGTTCATTGGTGGCAAAAGGTTGCAAGCAAGGTGTATTTTCATATGTCTGTTAAGTAGAAGAATACATAACGTGTTACGTATGCGAACAATTGACAAATTGAAAGTTGCTTTTTTGCCTTGGGGTGGTGGCCATGGCATTATTTGAATTCCAAAGAGTGTGATTGATGGATTGCTATATCATGACTTATTCATGTCAGACAGAGTAAAACTTAAGTCAAAAGGGGTGGAAAGGAATACTGCTTGTGGTAATCCATCACTTTTAACATAGTGATGAAATCAATAAGAGTGACTACTCACCTGTGAGGGTCGTAATGCGCTTGGTGGGGGCTGGGGAGGCTGCAATCCTGATGGCTGCTGAGGTTCAGTTGAGGAGCTAGGTTTTGAGATCCCTCCTGAATTTAGTCAGCAACCGTGAAAGGTAGAGAGGCAGGGTGTTCCAGGCTTTGGCGGCAAGGTAGGAGAATGATCTTCCTCCGGTCCTGGTCTTGTGGAGCCGAGGGATGCTGGCAAGGACCAGTTTGGCGGAGCAGAGGTGTCTGGTGGGTACGTGGAATGAGAGGCGGTGGTTAAGGTATGCTGGTTTGGCGTCATGGAGGGATTTGTAGGTGTGTGTGAAAAGCTTGAACATGACTCTTTTGGTGACTGGGAGCCAGTGGAATTCTCGTAGGTGTTCGGAGATGTAGCTGCGATGGGGATGTTGAGGACCAGTCTCACTGCGGCGTTCTGAAAGTTCTGTAGCTTTCTGAGGAGTT
Organism: Lissotriton vulgaris; assembly: GCF_964263255.1. NCBI lineage: Eukaryota > Metazoa > Chordata > Amphibia > Caudata > Salamandridae > Lissotriton > Lissotriton vulgaris. The sequence goes on from NC_141687.1 coordinate 283,567,734, forward strand.
CTTGAGTGACGCCTGCGTACAGTGCATTGCCGTAGTCAAGTCTGCTGCTGATGAGTGCATGGGTGACCGTCTTTCTGGCCTCAAAGGGGATCCATCTGAAGGTCTTTCCAAGCAGGCGAAGAGTGTGGAAGCATGATGAGGAGACGGCGCTGATCTGGCGGTTCATCTTGAGCGAGGAGTCTAGTATGATGCAGAGGTTTCATGCGTGGTCTGTGGGGGGTTCTAATGCGACAGGCCAAGTTGTAACCATTTAGCCAAGTCGCCCTCAAGTATCTCCCTCATTTATTTTATTTTATAATTTATTTATTGATTTTCATACTTATCAAAACAGGTCAATTTTCATCCCCATAGGTATGCATATTCATTTACCCTTGCAGCATCTAGATAACAGTTACATGGTATGGGGTACCACTTAGCCAAAAAGAAAACAGAAAACTTAACAGTAACATTTTATGGGCAGTTATTTCATAACTCCATGGCCACAAAATCTACACATTTGCAACAGCATCAAGGGTATCAGCAACATTCAGGCTGCAGTGGCCAGGGCGTTCCATAACTTTCAAGGCCAGAATCATGAAGGTGCAAGGTCGGTGTTTGCCAGTCCCAGAAAGGGCGTTTGGGTTACTTCCCAGTCGTCTGCCATCCAGTGTTTAATTTGAGCCGGTGGTTTCTGGTGCTTGGCACCAGGGCTTAACTGTCGACACCGGCACTTATGACAGCTGCCACATGGTGGCGCTGTTTGTATAAATTAGATATGAGCAGAACAGTAACTGTTTATTAATTCAGTATAAATTAAAAACAACTAATACCTGCAGCCCACTATTTTTTATAGATTTTGGGGCCTGGAATAGGCTGGATTGTCACACTTGTTGAAGTATGCAGGTTAGTAGTTGTGTATGTACTGCCACTGGCAATGCTGGCATAGGCAATGGGTTGGTGAAGACTACAGATGCCTCCTGACTAGAGCCCTGGCACTTATATTTTTACAAAGTAAGCACTTCTGCCATCGGGTGGGTGTGCAGGCCCCTGCGCTCCTCTTCCTGAAGTACTGACTTCTACACTAGTGCCCAGTGTTCTACCTCCCTCTTCCATCTACAATGGGGGGGGGGACTCTCCAATGACCTCTAGTGGATTGCAATTGCCATCTTAGCGAGGGCCAAGTTCAGGAACTTTATAGTCACAGGTACAATTCTCTGAATCGGATATGGACCTAGCAGGCATGTTTCCATTTGCAGGTCAGGATACTGAATTGTGCGCTCCAATTCGCCCACTACTGCCTGCCAGAATTGCGCCACGTGAAAGCAGGCCAAAGTCATATGCAAAAAGTCAGCGTCTGTCATCAGAAATCTGAGGCATGTCTTGTCTCTCGACCCATGTATTCTGTTTGTGAGGTGTAACGGAAGCTGGTGTTTCAGGACACCTCGTATGTGTGCTCCGAGACCCTCTCCCATTCCTTGTTGTGCACTTCATGTCCACTGCCCTCCTCCCACCTCTGTCTAAGATGTCTTTGGCCAAGTGGAGCACCGATTTGTAAAACCAAGAGACCAAATTACATCTATGACCTGAGGTGAAGAGGATCTGTAACACCTTGTGCATTGGTGTTTCCCTGTGACCTGCGTTCTATAGCGCCTGTAGTGTTTTCGCACCACTGCTGCGTAAACCAGGAACTGTGAATTGGTCAAGCCTCCTTCAGTTGAGAGCATTTTAAGAGATTGGAGAGGATCCCTTCCCCGTAGCAGTCTCCCACTTCGAGGAGGTTCACCTAAGTCTATGCCGACATGTCACGCTCCTTTAAGGAAGAAAGGGAGACTGACCAGGGGATTGCCCGAGCATATAGAGGGAATCGGCAGGCCAGTTTGAGGAATTTCCTTCAAGAGTGCAGCACAATGGCAGGCAGTTTAGGAGGAGGTCACGGGAAAGGGCACAGCCCTAGCCAGAGAGCCACTGGGTGGGTCACTCTTGGGGTGCGGCAGGCTGCTTCTCTGCGTGGCAGCCTGCCAGCCAGTGTGCTAGCCACTGAAGTTGGGCTTCCATTTGGGACAGTTCGAAGTCAGGGACTGCAATACCACCCTCTCTAGATGGGCGCTGCATGTACCGTAGGGAAACCAGATGTCTACTCCCGTCTTAGATTAAGTCCCTCATTAACATATCCAGTGACCGGAAGCAAGTTCGGGTACCCAGTTATGGGAGTTTTGTGAACAAATAGAACATCCATTGTAATACAATAATTTTTGTGAGCGCTATGCGAGCCATGATAGGGAGATGTATTGTACATTAAAAAGTGACGCTGCTATCCTGATGGTAAATTTTGACTTCCTGATACTGAAGCACATGGGGCTCCCATTGTATACTGTGTGCGGCAACCACGGGGGGATTGTGTGCAGAGTCTTGGAGAACGGGAAGACACAGGTCTTTCCCAGTTGGTGCAGATGCCGGTAATCCCACCTAGTAGTCACAAAATTTGGGCTCTCCAAGGTACCCATGTACTGGCCTCTCTGAGGAACAAAAGAATAAATGTAAATGTAGAGTATTTATATAGCGCACTTCTACCCGGAGGCTTCGTAGCACTGTATTCATACCGCTGTGGAACCCATCCTGGCTTTCCTGTGAAATGTCCACTCCTAGGCACCCCCAAGGTGAAGCCAGGCATCCACAGTGCTGCTGGGGCTGTTGTGGAGATTAAGCAAGCTATTGCCCAGAGTCACAGAGTGGTACCCATGATTAAACTAGGCACCGAGGCGAGAATTATCAGGTCCGGGGAAATTGAGTCCAAGAGCCGCCGAGGCGGGAATTGAACCCTGGTCCCGGGCCAGACCTCTGCATCAGGGTCTGCCGCTCTAACCATTGAGCCACACTTCTCCTTCTCCACAAAGGGAGATGCCATGCTCCTGATAATGTAAGGAGATCCTCCCCCCTCCCTTTCCCCGGCCTTCCAGATGAATAACCTCTACAAATGGCTCAATTGCCAGTATAAAAATAGTAGTGGTGACAGGGGGGCCCCTGCCTGGTACCAGATCATATCTTGAAGGAATCTGATATTTCTGTCCAACTTTGACCCTGGCCTGCGCTCAAGAATATAGAAGCTTTACTCACTTGTCCCACTTTAGTACCATGTTCGTGCGCGCATCACTGCGTACATATATCGGCACTGGAGGGTGCGAAAAGATTTCCGGAGTTCAACAGAGAGTACCACCGCCTCCTCAGAGTCACCTTGTAGGGTCTCAGCTAGGACATATGAGAGGCATCTGATGTTTAAGGATGTGTTTTTCTGTGGGATGAATCTATTTTGATCTTGCTGGATCAATAGGTGTAAGTGAGGTTGTAGACAGGAGGCCAATATTATAGTCGAGATTTAGTATCAACAGTTGGTGGTAAGTGAAAGTTTTTCTCTGGTCTTTGTGTGGTTTGGGGAGGGAAATCAGCAGGGCTCTCCTTCCTCCTGCAGGAAGGCAACAGAGCAAAGTCCTCCCACACTACTATATAAACCTCCATTAGGTGGGGGGCCATGGGAACGAGTATGTCTGAAGTTTGCTGGGAGGCCACCCAGGCCAGGAGTCTTCCCGGTTGCAAGGTCCTTGATGGCGCCCCTAATCTCTTGTTCCATGATCGGCTGTCCCAACGATTGCTGAACATTACTGGGTATAGTGGAAGTAGCTATATCTAAGCCCCACTCAATGTTTTCCCTTTCCAAGATGGCCAATACATTGGTTCTAAACATGGCTGCCATGCTGAAACATTAAACCAACAATAGACTATGTACAGTACTGTAGCAATATCCACAACGACTGCTATGAATAGTTTTTTCTACTTTTATTCTTTTAATTTATTTTGCATATTTTGTTGGGCTTATGCATATTTTATTGTGGTTGTGTCTGGGGAATGAAGAGTGAGTTAGCAGATGGATGAATGGGTGCATGAGTGCAAAGATAAGTGACAAACTGCATGTAGGGTAACTTACTGAGTTCCTAAATCCATCAATTGACACAAAATGCATTTTCATTGTAAGCCAGACTTACTGGCACTGCCAATACTTATTTATTTCTTTTGCTTTCAGTCTGCCTATCAGCTGAATCGCAAAGCAGTGACATAGCTATCACTAGTGCAGCAGGTGCAATGGCACCATGGTCTAGGAGTGGGAGCGGCCAACTGCAGACCTGTGATAATTGTCATCTATTACCCAGTCACGAGGCCTGAGGGCCCATTTTCCTTGTTTACATTAAGGTTCACGGTGCCCATGGAACAGAGCAGCTCTCGCTACAATAATATACTGCAACATTATTGGCTGATTTCACTTAACAGCTCTGTGTTGCAACACAGAGTATGTTACTCCTGACAGGCAGTTTCCAGAGAGGATGTGTTCAACCCTAGCACTGGCAAACCCAATAGCTCTGCCTTTGGCTTTCTTAATTCTTGTTTTGTTTTGTCATGGTTTTAATAAAACTTTATTGCTGGGGAAGGTGCCAGGCCATTAGAAATAAATATAAAATAGCACTGGCTAAAAACAATAGTTTTGGGGTTTCAGAAACCACACCTTGGGATAGTAGTTTCTGGCACTTAAGGGAATTACTTTGTGGATGGATGTGCTCCTTGTGAAAGAGCAGAATGCCTTCACTCACAGTGAAGCTAGGCAATAGCTGAAGTGGACTGAAATACTGCCTCTTGCTGTATGGTGTATTGAGCAGAACAAAATGTGAATGACAAAATAACAGGCCAGTGGATGAAGAGGGCTCAAAGCCCCAATAAGTAAGCACAAATAAACATAATTTTAGTAAAATCAAAAGGTATTGGCTAACAACATACCTAACAAGCATTTGCAATGCAATAGGTCTCGCATTAGGAAAGTTTGAGCTATTGGTATTGTAAATTACACATTTTTTATTTATGTTTTGTTTTTGAAAATAGCAAAATTAATAGCTTTTTCATTTACAATGCCATTAGTTATAACTTTCGCAAATGTGACACCTATAGCATTTGTAATGCAATGTGTGTTGTATTTACGTGACTTAGTAATCACAACATGAAAGCAACACAATTCACATCACCCAGCCAGGCTGGGCGATGTGAATAAAACAGATTTGAAGAAACATTTCCATTGAGGCTTCGGCTGCATATGTTATTTGTGTTGCTTTCATGTTGTGATTACTTACAGTATTTATACTGCCATAAGTTGACGTGTGCCCAGATCTATGTTGTAACAATGATATATGGATCTTGGTCCTAATGGGAGGTTAGAGGTTCTCCTCCTTTCTGTGGCACCGTCATATAAGTTACTTAAAAACATAAAATTACGTTACACACGGTAGGCGCCATTTTCTGATCGACACGACAAAAACCTGTTTCTTGCCTTATAAACAGCTAAGGCCGTTAAGTTTGGAAGCATTTAGTCGTATTCAGTTTTCATGAAATGAGACAGGCATAACACATTCATTACCAGTCATTCTTCCCATTGCTAAAACATGAGAGTTTATTGTCTAAACAAAATGTTTAAAAAGAGCAAATTGTGGAAACAAATATCTACTTAAATGTAACCCGCTAAAAGTAGTTGTTATGTGAAAATGTGATAGCATGTCCAGGGTAAGGGAAGAGGAAATAGAAAGGTCTTCGCATGCTCTGCAAATGTTACAAGGTAAGAGCAAGATTTACAGGCCTGTTTTCAAAAAAACAGAGCAGAGCTCTGAGCTAAAATGCTCTGCAAATGAAAGGGAAGCTTTGCCAAACATGAGTAGGAAACTAAGAAACAAAATTATGCCACAAAACAAACAGATAAGCACCAAAGTGGAAAAATACCAGTAGTTTGCCACTTCTCTGTTGGAGAAAACAAATGACACCAAGTAGGGACAAAAATGAAAGATTAAACACCAGCAAGCAGGCCTTTTTAAAGGACAATTGAAGTAACAAATACAAAATCAATGGGCGGGCCGTACCCCCACAAAATGTATAATTTCTCAAAGAGACCGTGCTATTGCTGTCTAGGCTAACCCTACATAAGAAGGTGTACTAGAATGGATGCCTGAAACGCGCAGTAATTTTACAGATCACGGGGAGAAAAACTTTAAAGCCACATAATGCCTCATCTGATCTATCATGTTTCTAAGCATATTAAATCAAGTTATTTGCTATGCCTTCTTTGTACTCACGATGATATAATAGGATCTACAGGCCTCAGAATGCAAAAGCAAAAACATAGACTCGATTTAGCATGTCCCAGGAGGTCTGCCTCTCTGTGGTAACTTAACATAACATGTATATTGTAAAAGCACACATTCACACAAGGGTATCTTGGAGCTGAATAACAGATGCTTATTGTTACCAACTCAATAGTACTCAATTTATCTACCTCAGAAGGATGAAAGGCTGAGTAGACCGACCAGGATTTGAACATGAGATCGAACACAGGTCGCTACAGTGAATGCACGAGTCCACCAAGCCACCAGACCCAGCTAAACATAGATAAATAAACCCACAGCACAGAAACTGGCAGACACAAATTAAACCATAAAGCCAAAGAGTATATAGTTTGCTGATTGCGAAATGCTTTTTACCTCAAGTGAACTAATGTCAGGTGTGTCACTTTCAGTCAAGCCTTGCTTCAGAATACCTAGCTTGGTCAATGTAGACATGTGGGCGCAACGCAGATTCAGACGGATAGTCTACTTTTCACTATTACACGTGTTGTTTTAAAAATCCCAGTAGCCAAACTGCAGGGGCGCATCCTGTGTAGAGGGGTGGGTGGAGAGAATAGGGGTATTTGAGGTATTACACCACCCTAATAAATATATTATTTGGTAAAAAGTTTGGCACAGGAGCTTACAGTCGAGTATGGTTAGGTGTTCGTCGGATTTCACCTGGGATTTTTAAATACCCAAAAACCCACACGCACCCTTCTGTTTTGAAAGATCTTAAAACGGGTATCACAAGTGCCACTGAGCCCTTGACACTTCCACCCCGGCGACGGCAGTAGAGTAAACATGGACTTTGTTTGCATCCAGTTGACTCTGTCTATATTTGTTTGACTTTTTTGCCAGTGCCCGTGAGCTCGTCATCTGGCCTCAACCACCAGTGCTCCTGCCTCCGAGCCTGTAACGCGGCCTGTCACTCAGGTTCGCGATCCCCCGCCCTGTCACTCAGGCTATCAAAGGCGAGAGACCCTCAGAGAGAGACCCCGCGAGTAAGACCCCCGCGGAAAATTCCTCCACGACACTCTCTAAATTGACACCCCCAATCATGTTTCGTTCCCATAGTGCCATTCACAGCGAGAGACAGTCAGAGAGACTCCACTCTGAAGGCATTGAAATCCCACAAAAACCTTAACAATTTCTAAAAGATTCCCAAACTTGCTTCAACTCCGAGGCATGCAGGATCCCCGGGGCGGCAGTGCAGCACAGAGCGGGCGGCTTCCCTTGTGAGGTGCGGCGTGGCCCCGGGAGGTGGGGACACAGTGCGCTGGAGTACGCTTCAGGCGTATGTGGCGTACAGGCAGGCACAGTGCGATTTAGTACGCTTGTGCACGAGCCGCACTTAGAATCCTCACATGCGGTGTGGCTTCGGGGGCTGTAGAGTGCGAGCACGTTTTCTTCAAGCCTTTTCCGCATTGTTGACGCCAGCCCCTTTGATGACACATAAATGAAAGCGAAACTGACACGCGCACGTTACACATGAATGAAAGCGCAACAAGCAGCGAAGGCGCCAAAGCACGCCCACGAGGTCAAATCTCCAGCAGGAGAAGCGCGTGTCAGTCTGCTGTCCACATTTCCCCCAGAGTGATAACATAAGTTGTCGAGCCCTAGACAGCAAAAGCTTCGCTTTTGCTTTCGTCTAGGCTCGACCTAAAAAGGTGTGAGGCTTGGCCTGAACTCTGGGTCAACTTATTCAAACTCACACCTTTGTTTAGCAGATATGCCTTTTTTATGCATCTTAAGATCTTAGAGACCATACTGGTTATACCGATTTGTAGAGAGCACTTTCACCCAAGGCGGGTATCCAGGCACTGAGCAAAAGTCTAGCCAAATCTAGGGCCTAGTGGGACTACTCCAAAAGCTAGGACTTTAGCTTCTTGCAAAATTCGAGAAGTGAGGAAGAGTCTCTTTTGTGTTGCAGCATGTTGTTCCATGCTTTAGGAGCGATGTAGGAGAAAGCTTGACTGCTGGATCTTGTTTTCCATAGGCGTGAGATGTGTGCAAGAGTCTGGACAAGTGGAGGGGTCTGGAAGATTTGTAAAAGCACATGCAATTGTTGAGGTAAGCTGGACAACTGTTATGTATTGCTTTGAAAGTGTAGGTGAGGAGTTTGAATTGTGCTTGTTTCTGTAGGGGGAGCCAGTGGAGGTCCTTCAGGTCTGGTGTGATGTGTGTGCAGTGTTGGAGGTTGAGAGTGATTCTAGCTGCTGAATTTTGAATGGTCTGCAACCTTCTGATGAGTTTTTGGTTGTTCCTGGCATCGAGTGTGTTTCCGTAGTCCTGCTTGCTTGTGATGAGGGTGCGCATGATGGTTATCTCAATTGGGAGGCATTTGAAAATCTTCTGCAGCATCTTTAAAGTATGGAAGCATGAGCCGGTGATTGCGTTGACTTGGACAGCCATGTCGAATTTGCTATAGCTGACGATCCCGAGGTTCTTGGCGTGGTTTGTGGAGGTTGGTGTCGGCCCCTGTTCTGTTGGCCACCAGGAGGAGTCCCATGGTGAAGTGCTCTTCTTGAAGATCACTATTTCGGTCTTGTAAGTGTTCAGCTTTACGCTGTTGTTCTTTGTCCAGTGGGTGATTTCATTCGTAGAGGCACTGGGCTTGATCCGGGTGCTGCGTGTCTTGTTCATGAGGGAGAGAATGAGTTGCATGTCGTAGGACAAGAAGTTGATGCGAGAGTGGACGATGCTGGCTAGAGAGATCATGTATGCGATGAAGAGGGTTGGGTTCAGGGAGGATACTTGTGGAACTCTGCAGATGAGGTCTCAGGCGCCCAAGGTGAAACGTGCCTTGCTGACTGTCAGTCACTGATTGCGTGCTTCCAATCAGGAAGGAGTAGATCCAACACAAAGTGTTCATTGGATGTGGTGAGAAACCATGTCAAACACTGCAGAGAGGTTCAAGAGGATGAGGACTGCTGTGTCTCCTGTATCCATTGAGAGTATATGGATGTCAGCCATGGCAGTAATAAGTGCAGTTAGTGTGATGTAGTTTGGTCTGAAACCAGAGTACGTGGTGTTGGTGGTGATTAAGGTATTTGTTGGGGTGGCAGTTGATGATTTTCTCTAAGACCGTGGCCAGAACTAGTAACAGGGAGATTGGTCTTTTGTCGAATGCTGAAAGGCCTGTGGTGGGTTTCTTCAGCAATGGGAGAACAGTTGCGTGTTTCCAAGCAAATGGGAAGGCTTTGGAAGGGGTGGAAGCTTTTAGATTGGTTGTGAGCATGGCCCTGATGAGTTGCAGACCAATGGAGTAGACGTGGAGGGGGCTGCGGTGTGATGGGGCCCCGGAGTGGATGGATTTCATGGTGGCAGCGGTTTCTTCTGGGGTGATGACGAGCCATATAGTTATAACTGGTTCTTTGGATAATATCGGGAGGCGTTTGGCACGGTCTGTTTGGTCCGATTGTGGGTTGAAATTGCTGTAAATGGCAGTGATTTTGTTGCTGAAGAATTGAGAGAGATTGTTGCAGATGTCCTGAGAGGGGTTGATCGAGCTGGAGGGGCCTGCAGGTTAGGTGAAATCCTTCACAATGGCAAAGATGTCTTTGCCTCTGTTGGTGCTGGCATTGATGCGGTATGCCAGAGCAGCACATTTGGTGGTACAGATCATTTGGTGCTAGCTTCTCATGCTGGATTGGAACTTGATCCTGTCTGGATTTTCCTGTCTCATTCTTCATGTGTACTTCAGTTGTTTGTAGTGGAGTTTCATCAGCCTGAGTTCCTCTGTGTATCAACTGGCCTGGGGTCTAGATCTTATTGCATTGTTGTGTTTGAAGATGGCCTTCAATTCAGATCCTGAAAGCATATGTCTAATAGCAATTGGAAACAAATCATGCTTGCTAATGTCTATTGTTCTGGCATGGGCATGCTTTCTTTTTGAAAGACCGTTGATAAGCATCAGGAGTCTTCATCAGTGACCAGGTGTATTTTTACTTCCGACTTGAGGCACACAGGCCACCCTCTAAGTCAAAGGGAGATAGTACTGAAAACAAGATTTTAATTGTGGTTTTCCCCCACTGGATACTGTCGTGACAGTGCAGGTTTCGTTACAAGTGCCCGGAATAATAACTGCTTTTCTCTGCCAAAGGAATCACTGTGACCAAGGACCCCTGCAATTCTGGGGGCAGGAAATAATATAGATTACAAGTTTTTGGGAAATAACATTAGAAAATCGGTGCTGCCGTGCTGATGCCTACATGTTGTCCAATAGTGTTACATACGGAGATAAGAAGCCAGAGTTTCATGTGAAACACCACCATTTGTAACACACTGGGATTCCTGGGCACTGAAGTGAGCCCCTGGGGCATGCAATTCGAGGCCTACACACCCAGAACAAAGGCTGGAATGTATTTGGAGCAAAAAGAGCTCTTGTTTGAGTGACAACATTCATGAAGTGAGAGGCTGAGCCGGGTGAGACCCGATAAGCAGAGTCTCCGCTGAGTTCTGGACTGTGCACTTAACTGGCCCATACTCAGGAATAATTGTTTACGTGCATGGCCTCCAATAATGATAACAACCTGAAACCTGCAGGTTTCTTCCCATGTTCCCATGGAATATGTATGGAAAATAGCAGTATTTTGTGCTTTTAAATCACACAATCCATTTTGTTGATTAAAATAAATTATCATTAGTGTTCTGCTTAAAAGAAGATTTGCAAGAATGACCTGCAGTTATCATTGGTCAAACACTGACGAGCTTTAAAGGCCACTTGACAAGAAATCTTGTGGTTCTTCCCCAAGTCAATGCATAATTGAGCATTTAAAAGCAAACTGAACAAGTAATAATGGTCACATCCTAAAGGGGCTATTACTGAATGAGGTCACTATATGTCTCCTACCCTAAGCTGACATCATAGAACAAAGGAACATTCTATTGCTTGTGCCTGAATGCAAGACAGGCTAAAGAGAACTGTATTTTATCTTTACACTGGATGTCCCCTTTAATATGCTTTAAAAAAACAAAAGGACCTATATTGCCCTTTATTTGTCCGTTCCTTCTTCTCAATTTCTTCCTGCATGCTTTCTTTCCCTCTCATCTCCCTCCTTACCATTTGTCGCATTTGCCTCTCACCCTTTCTGTTCCTCTACATCTGACTCTTCCCCTTATGCTCTCACTTGTACTTAGTCTGTACTCTCTTCCGCTTTTTCTCTCTCACTCTCCCCATTTTTAATCTAACTTCCGCTCTATCTTTTCTCTTGCTGTGTTCCCCCTGTTTCTTTTTCATTATCTTTGTCAGCCTTTCTCCTAGACACTATATCTTAGACTTTGCTCCTTGTCCCTCTTTCATTTTGTACTTCTGTTACTTTCTCCTTCTCATCCCTTGTTTATTCATGCCACTTGCACATCTTTTCTAGAAAGCCTTATCTCTCCCTTCGGTCTTCTCTCCTCTTTTCACTCTTTGTCTCCTGGGCACTTCTCCTCATTTCTCCCTTTTGCTGTTCACTTCTCTCCCACTACTATCTCCCATAGTTCTATCAATACTCGATGTAGGTCCAAGTTCAGTGTTGTTGATGTAAAGTAGATATGAAGGGAAAGATTTAGCAAGGTTGGCATGTACAAAACACCATCTTTACTGTAAGTTTAAAGAAGGCACTCTACCTCTACAGCATAAATGCTGTGTCTTTTCCCTAAACATTCCTGGTCACCCGTACAGGTTATGAGAAGGTAGTCGTTTGGGTGGGCAGTGAACTCTAAAATGAGTAATATTTCAGTGTTTTAAGAGGACCTGAACATCATCCCTAGTGGAACACAAGCATGTATTATTTGTACACTGAAGGAGGAATACAATCTATCTGTCCTTTGCCAAGTACAGCAATACGAATCCACAAAAAGTATCCAACAGTGGAGCTTCTGTATGTCATTACAGCATTTACTGACAGGGGCAGAGTTAATGAACAAACAACTCCAGCTGTGATGGCCATTTTGTGTAGGTGTATCTAAAACGTGTTATTTATCCAAGACGTTCCCAGAGTGGGGAACACTCCAATCATTTGCTAGAAGCATTAAGGACAGTGAGAAAGTGTTAATTATTTCCTATTAAAAGTAAGATAGCCCATCCTGAAAACTCCTCGTACAATTTCAACCCTGAAAAAATGGTGCTTTCTCATTAAAGGTAGAACAGTTCTGCTTGCAAGCGTTGCATGGTTTACCAAAATGCTCCACAGCCTTGCTGAGAAATTCTGATACTGTCTGATTTCAGGTACAGCTGCTCTGCTGATATAGGTTTGTACTGTCCCATTTAAAATGTAGTTCTTTATAAGAAGCTGCTATTTTGCCAAAGTATGTGGTATGCTACTGGTTCTTCAACTTTAATGAATTGCAGATCTCGCTAGATGACCTGGTGCTGTTCCAACGAAGGTCCTTTTAGGAATTTTATTTATCAATTGTTAAACAGTATACCTTTGGTGCTTGCACACTATATAATATCAATTAATCATCAGAAGGTTCTGATTATTATGTAGTGAACTGTGTAGTATGAGTGTTTAGATGCCAAAGCATCGAATCACATAGCCCTGCAGTTCGAATACTGGACAGAACTTCCTGACTGTAGGACGGGTGGGAAAGGAGAGAGACAGCACACAGTAAGATAGAACTGGCTCTGTATGCGATGAGACCAGCTTTACTAGAAGAACAACAAGTATGGATGTGGGCATTTATTGAGTAAAGGTTTTATCAAGAGTAGCCTCCTAACAGTCTTCGCCCCCTTATCAGGGTGAGCTTCAGACACCAACATTGTATCCACACACAGCAGAAACAATCCTGAATAGGAGGCCAAATCTCTTGAGAGAACCACAATTCAGTGTTCAAAGAGAAATCCCCCCATGACCCCTCAAACCGCACACTTCAGGGATCCAACATAGCTGATGCACCACAGATGTGAACGTAGACACGCTACGCGTTCTAACCAAGATCCTGCCCAGGCCTACAATGGTGGTCCTTCTCAATGGGGGTCTGCGACTATTGGATTCCTGTTGACGATGACAAGATTCCAGTGACATGCTGAGTTGGAAGTCACAAGAGGATGGGATCAATCACTTAATGCTACATTGTGGGCAATCTTAGAGCTTCAGGCACTGTGCTGTAGCTAATGAGCATGATGAACTTTTCTGAGTGACACATTGCCTGAGCACCCACATAACTCTTTTTTGACTCCCAGATAATAATGTAATGAAGTAGGAGTGAAGACTTCTATGGAATACTACACTAGGTCTGCTGTGTGGAGCACATACAGTGAGTGCATTGCGAAAAAAACGACAGAGTGAATTAATTCAACCACAAATAATCCACCAGCTGAGACTTGAAAGGTTTTGAATCACAACCTGATTTTAGAAGCTGTTATCATACATTAAGTGTGTTCCTTAATGTTGTGTAGCCACCCAGATGCATTCTGCTGTCTTCTGGGCCGTTGTGTCAATTAGCCAGCAGGGCATTAGGACTTGTAACCACATTGCTGTTGGTCACTTTTTCTGGACACTGGATACCACTTTCTGTGGATCGTAAGTGAGGGGAGGTTTCAAGGGGCGGGGGAACATAGGGACAACGCATGAGGGGGGAAGCACATGGAAGGAGGCTAACTCCCCCAGAAGGAGCCACAAAGTGTATTAGCAAGGGAATCAAATTAAAGAAGTAACGATATGCATGTACGGTTCACGTCTACCTTATATCTACCGCAGGAAAATATCCAACGCAGAACGGACCTCGGAAAATAATGGTGCTGACAGTGTACTTTTATTGTGCACTGGTCATTTAAAAAAAAAATAGACATAAATATAAAAAACAGGCTTTGATGACAAACCACTGTATAAAACCTCTGATCTGCAAGATGGTTTGAAAGCTGTTATGGTAGACTATCACTGCCACAGGCCATTCTTTGGCAATGGCGTCCTTTAAACACACCACAAAACAGGTATCTCCTCAGATCTAGAACGTCATGTAAGAGCTTTATTTTACCAGCTTAATAAAGCTCCGGGTGATGATGACTGTTAAATCACCCATGACAGATTTCATCAGTTTTTCACGGCCTTTGAGACAAAAAGTTCTTGCAGAAGTGCATATTGGCAAAGGCACGTGGGTCTGACGAGATCATTATCTTTCAGGGTGTTTTGGCAATGGCTCTTGCAGAAGCAACAGAGATGAAGAGCGCCACAGCATACTTCCGCCCAGATACAGTCTCATACTGATGGGAGGGCCCCTTCCAGCTGCTGTTCACGTTTAAAGGTAAAAACACATTATGTGAATTCTTTGTGGCTTTCAAAATTCTAAATGTAAAAAGATAAGATGCAGAAGCATCAGACACATCCCTCTCATTGCAGAACAGAATGAATGGCAGGTGCACAGACCCTCTAGGAGTCGCCGAGCTGCTCGTCGTACACGTTAAAAAATAAGGACGATATTTTCACGCACTCAGAGTGGAAGGAGGTTTGTAAAGTAGTAAAAAAGGGCTCATGTAACGCACAAATCAAACTAGCCCACTTCAGTTTTCTACACCGCACATATATCACCCCAGGGCTACTACACCGTTATAGACCCCACGAAACCGAACACGTGTCCACGGTGCCACACGGCTCCAGCGACATTTTTACACTTGGCCTGGGAGTGTCCCGCTGTACATGCGTATTGGGGACACATAGTTGAGTCACTACAGAGTGTAGGGGCAGTGACACTATGGCCAGAACCCACAGCTTGTTTATTGGGCATGCTTAAACAACGTAGGGGAGGAAAAATGCAAAGGTAATTCACACAATTGGCTCTATTGCTTGCGAAAAGGCGAGTAGCCATGACATGGATGGGCACTGGGGGACCCATGTTGTTAAAGTGGAGTAAAGATGTGACAACATGGGCTGTAGCAGTGGAACTCAGGCTACGCGGATACAGGGTAGACGAGCATGCGGAAAAGGAACTCGCTTTATGGAGAGAGGCCATGGAGGACTTTGAAGCCACAATAACAACGGAGCAGGATGCAGTGATTTCAGGCGCTGTTGCGGAGGGAGGGGATTTGCCCACGAAAAGTCTTGATCCTAATGATGAAGGAACTTCCCCTGCGGACCGCATGTAACACAAGTACTGTTGCTTTAATATTGAAGGCCTTTAAAAATACAAAGCATTAAAAAATGGGAATGTACCAATGGACACTGCAGGGGGAAAGGGAGAAATGGCTATAAAGTTGATTTCATGTTTGTAACCGTTATATGACATAGCACTGTTCATGTCAACAACTGTGAAATAAAAAATAAACACATTCTTAAAAAGAAAAATAAGGACGATGTCAATGGATGATCTTTTGACGAGGGTTACCTCTACTGTCTTCACTGGAGTGAGAAGATGAATGAGCCTTGTCTGTGGTCTCTGATATTGCTTAGTTATTCTACTCTCACATTATATTTTGCAACATGATTAGTGGATATTGTCCTAAATATTGAATGCATAATGTAACTGCTTTCAATAAGTTTAGTCCTTTTCATTTTCTTGACAGCTAGCTTTGTAACTTTGTGCTTTAGTTTTACATTCTAATAACAAAGGGGGGAGGGATCCAGAGGTGAGGTTGCCTAAGTCCCAATTGCTGTACCCGACCTTTGCTCTTAGGTGTCATGACTGCCATCGGCGTAGATGTCAGTTTCATGTTTTTATTGTTTTAATATTCACATCTCTTTTCTTGCTAATGTTCTCCTGTTCATTTATAGTAAGGGTGACCAGCCTCTTCCAGGTCATTACAGACCATGTTTCCAGTCCTGAACTTTCGTGTGACCACCTAACGCATTCTGGTGTTGTAGTCGTTTTACTTCTGTTTAAATAATTAAAGTAACACACATAAACACTATGATTTCTTTGGAGGGACTTACCCCTGTCACTTATGGGCAGGGTTGTAATCCCTAAGATGGCCATTCTGCCAAGGTGCTTTTATGCACTACAAAACTCACTATACAAAATCCCGGCCAGATACTTCAGAACGCTAGAGAACTTGTTGACAGACCTTCTGTGGGGTTCCAGGCGTTAACCCATTAGCCTCTCTAAGTTGCAGAGACCATGGCAATTAGAGGGGGGGGGGAGTAGAGGTCGCGTGTATTGAATTTAACTATATGGCTGCACAGCTACAGCACACAATTCATTGGTTGGATGATCAAGATAATTGGGAAAAAAGACTCCTAGAGGGGTTGTATGGGGGGATGGGTCCTTGCCGTAATTATTAATGTGAGGTGAAGGGGTCCGCAAGGACTCCCCTTACATTATCTGGCACGTTGCTGAGGTGTGGGAAACCACAATAAGAAAGGTGGTGAGACATGTACCATACGCACCGGATGCACCTCTGTGGGTAATACCAACGTTTGCCAGGATTGGTGTGACAATGGAAAGACGCGGATGCCTGACGATGGGGGATTTGTACTACAATGGCCAGTTTGTGACGAGGGAGGGTGCGGAAGCCTCCTTTGATCTGGGAAGAGGACAGGTTTTGCAATATGCAAAGATTTTCCGTGTGGCCAGCGAACTGTGGCTGTCATTTACGGTATAGCTCCCCGTAACTAGAATATTGCAAGTAATGCTGGAAATGGCCCAAGGGCGACATATGACAACTCACCTATACCAGGCAATACGAGATCACCTACCAAGGAAACCACTCCCCATTCAGGCAAGATGGGAGGAAGCGACAGGAGAACACATGACGGCAAAAGAGTGGGGTAGAATACATGAAGGGGTAAAATTGGGGTGCTCTAATGCTCCATTTAAACTAATTCAGTGCCATTTTGTGCATCAAGCTTACCTCACTCCTAATATACTGAGTAAAATCTATATAGAACGATCCAATGTGTACCCCTGATGTGGAGAAGCGGAGGCTGACTTCTTGCATGTGGTGTGGTCATGCCCTTTGGGGGGTAATATTTTAGGAGGAGGTGTTGCAGAAAATATGGGTGGCCTCGGGATGGGAGGTCCCCAGGGAGATACATAGAGTATTACTAGGACTTCTCCCGACGCCCAAAAATATAAAGCTGAGTAGGAAATTTGTGTTGCTGGGGTTAATAATATCGAAAAGACTAATCGCGATTCAAAGGCTGAAGCCGGCAACCCCAAAGGGTGAAAGATGGTTGAAGGATATGTGTGAGTGGGCAACGGCCAAGAAAGTAAGAATGAAGCAAGTCCACAGAGACGACAAAGTAGAAGACGGCATCCAAGCATGAACAGCAATGATTGCTGACTTAAGGACCTCCACAAGAAATAGATAGAGATAAGGACCGCATTGTTAGGGAATCATACAAGACACATATACGTAAGTCAGCTGGACAAACCGGATACCACAGTGACGTAAGAGGTAATGCAGACGTCCAATAGGAGGGAGGGGAAAGTTGAGGAATTATATTGGCTTGTATGTAAAGTATATGGAGTTAAGTAAAACAGAGATCCATGATGGGGAGTGGGTTTTGGGGGATAGTCTACAAAACGCTTTATTATATAACCATGTATTATTAAAGATGGTATGCAGAATGTGATAATGTCATATGTGAACATACCCTTGGGGCAAGATATTGTATGGACTATTACTTATAATGTCTCCAGATGTAATATTGAAATGCCAATAAAGTTGTTTAAAAAACACTATTATTTATAGGGCAAAAGTTCAGGGTTGGAGAAAGTGTCGGTGATAACCTGGAGTAAGTTGGCTACCTTTTCATAGTAATCTTTTTTTACTCCCTATTTTTTCTGTCTTTGGAGCGTACGGGCAGTGGGATCCAGTATCTGTGCTATCCACAGTAGTCTTGCTGCACAAAAGGATTAACAAATATTTTCTCCGAGAACATATGTTCTCATGCAAAATGTTGTGGCTTAACATCTCATGATCCTGCCCCTTTTTCAATGTGCAGTTGTCTAGATATGGGCTAGGATTTCAACTGTCTGGTGATGTATTTACTTAAAATATTATGCTTGAATCTGCAAGGTCTTAGCTTTCCTATTAAACATAGAGCTCTAGGAGAGCATAGCTAGCCACTTGAGGGAGTAGACATGTTTCTGAGAAGCACCTCCACACCCTGCACAATCAGTATCTAAACGCTTCAGAACGACCATGTGGATCACCTTGAATAACCAAGAAGCTGGGCGGGACCAGTGGAGCCTGGCAGACGAGAACTGGAATTTGAAGCAGTTTCTCTGGTAAGAGCCACAACAAGGCATGAAGCCGGGAAGCTCATTCGGTGTGAGTCATCCCGCTTGCAAGCGCATGCACCTTACATCAGAAGCAGTGGTTGACGGTGAGCCAGGAAGTGGAAATTAGGTTTTCTCCAGGGTGCCGGCGGGACCCCAGTTAGTGGATACTTATGCTGCTGATGCGATTGGGAATAAATACAGACAGTACCACCAGGAAGCGACGGGCACCCCTATTCTTGAACACAGGTTGAAGCGGGACGGGGAGCCGCTGCTCCTACTCAGGGAGCTGCTGTCATCCCCATAGGTGGACTGACAACGTTTTTGCCTTCCGAAAATTGGGACAGAGTGAACCCAGATAATGCAGACCACCACAGTTTCTGGATAGGAATAATAAAAACTGCAGAGCCACATTCTAGATGCTCGACAGTGGACCACTCAAAGGAGGGCACATATGAGTAACTGAGAAACCTCCCTCAACTGCGGAAGGAGTGGCAGTGGTTCCCAACTAGATCTGAAAATCATAATAATAGGTGCAATTTACCTATGGCAAGCAACACCACAGAACTTCACTGGGGCAGAAGTCGGATCTATAATAAACCAGTGTGATTACTGTGATCATTCCTCTTTAGACCTTTTCCTTTATCATGTGCTTGTTTGCAGATTCTTATATCTGTTTCTGTTAGAAAATCTGATGTTTTAACCAATGTTAGTATCATGTCTGCCTCGTATCTAGGCTGGCATATTTTTGTTATTTTAATATGATTGCTGCCATAACAATATGGACACTGACAGTGAATGCTTTTCTGATTATTTTAGTTAGAGGGGAAAATTATCTAAAATCTAAAGCAAGATGACACTTATCACCATGCTTGTTTTTAGGTCTCGCCTGCCGATGCGCTTGCGCATTCGAGCTGGCGAGAGATATAGGGGCTTAACCAGAGTTTAACCAAGTTGCGATTTGATACAGTGCACGTCAACACAAGTACGCGCATTCTCTACACATGCACTTTTTTCAAGCCTTTTTCATTGGCTCTCCACTTAAACTCCTCCCACCCTCTCCCTGTCTAGCTCACGCTTCACTTTGATCACACCCCCTTTCACTTATTTAACGTTCTTTAATTGGCTTGTCATTTAAAGTCCTCCCACCCTCTGCCTTTTTATCTCGCGCCTCAAGCTGATCACACCCGCTTGCCCTCCAGCACCCTATCACGCATCACACAGGCCCCACACTCATTCTACAGCCTGTCTCCCATTGGCTCTCCACGTAGGGCACGCTCTTTTCAGCTGACTCGCACGCCTCACGCATCACACAGCCACCACTCATTGGCTCTCCACTTAAAATCCAGCCACCCTCTCCCTGTTCAGCTCGCGCTTCACTTTGAACACACCCCCTTGCATTTTTTTTACGCGCCTCAAGCTGATCACACCCCCTTGCTCTTCAGCACGCTATCACACATCACACAGGCACCACACTCATTCCACAGCCTGTCTCCCATTGGCTCTCCACTTACGGCACGCTCTTTTCAGCTGACTCGCGCGCCTCGCGCTGATCACCCCCCCTTGCACTCCAGCACGTCATCATGCATCCAACAGCCACCACACTCATTCCACAGCCTCTCTCCCATTCACTCTCCACTTAGTCCACGTTTTTTTCAGATGACTCGCGCGCCTCGCGCTGACCACCCTCCCTTGCACTCCAGCATGTCATCATGCATCCTACAACCACCACACTTATTCCACAGCCTCTCTCCCATTGGCTCTCCACTTAGTCTACGCTCTTTTCAAATGACTCGCGCGCCTCGCGGTGATCACTCCCTTTCTCTCCAGCACGCTATCATGCATCCCACAGCCACCCAACTCCTTCTCTCTAGCAGCCTCTCTGCTATTCGTTCTTTCGGCACGCTGCCCTCTCGCTCATACCACCCCCTCCCTCACACAGACTATACTTTCATTGGGTGTTTACTTAGTGCACGCTGACAACATAAAGCTCGCATCCATGATGACTGGTGCGCCTCGTGCTGATCACCCCCCCTTGCACTCCAGCACGCCATCATGCATCCTACAGACACCACATGCATCCTACAGCCACCACATTCATACCACAATCTCTCTCCCATTGGCTCTCCACTTAGTCCACGCTCTTTTCAAATGACTCGTGCGCCTCGCGGTGATCACTCCCCCTTTCTCTCCAGCACGCTATCATGCATCCCACAGGCACCCAACTCCTTCTCTCTAGCAGCCTCTCTCCCATTGGCTCTTTCTGCACGCTGCCCTCTCGCTCACTCTGCAACACCACAAACAACACTCTGCACCAATACAACCCCTGGTACAGACAGAAACAGGGAGTTGCCATGGGTTCCAGGTTCTCTCCTTCATATGCGAACCTGTTCATGGGCAGGTTCGAGGAGGAGTGGATCTGGGGCCCAGGTGGCGTACAATGGAGTGAATTCATCATATACTGGGGTCGTTACATAGACGACTGTCTATTGATTTGGGCTGGAGATATGAACAGTCTTAAACAATTTTGTGAATACCTGAACTCTAATATGATGGGGATACACCTTACATATTCAATAAGCAAAACTCAAATAGAATTCCTAGATCTCACACTATTTATTGAGGACAACAAAATACAGAGTAAACTATATAGGAAACCAACATCATGTAATGCCATTCTGCATGCTGGTAGCGCACATCCCAAACATCAGATCCAATCCATTCCCTTTGGAGAATTAACTTGAGCAAGAAGGAACTGTAGCAGAGAGGAAGACTTCTCAGAATGTAAGATCAATATGAGAACGAGATTTAGAGCAAGAGGGTACAATGCAGATACTATTACCAAGGCAGAATCTAGAATTGACATCACACCTAGAGAAGCCACACTACGACAAAAACATAAAACTGACAATGAAAACACCAAAATTAGACTAATCACTAACTATGATGACGCAGCAATCATATTAAGAAACAGTATGAGGAAACACTGGTGGATATTAAATAATGACAGATCTCTGAACAAACATATTACCAAACATCCCCTTATCACTTATAGGAAGGGGAAGAACATTAAATCCTGGGTGAGCCCCACAGTTAGTGGATACTTATGCTGCTGATGCGATTGGGAATAAATACAGACAGTACCACCAGGAAGCGACGGGCACCCCTATTCTTGAACACAGGTTGAAGCGGGACGGGGAGCCGCTGCTCCTACTCAGGGAGCTGCTGTCATCCCCATAGGTGGACTGACAACGTTTTTGCCTTCCGAAAATTGGGACAGAGTGAACCCAGATAATGCAGACCACCACAGTTTCTGGATAGGAATAATAAAAACTGCAGAGCCACATTCTAGATGCTCGACAGTGGACCACTCAAAGGAGGGCACATATGAGTAACTGAGAAACCTCCCTCAACTGCGGAAGGAGTGGCAGTGGTTCCCAACTAGATCTGAAAATCATAATACTAGGTGCAATTTACCTATGGCAAGCAACACCACAGAACTTCACTGGGGCAGAAGTCGGATCTATAATAAACCAGTGTGATTACTGTGATCATTCCTCTTTAGACCTTTTCCTTTATCATGTGCTTGTTTGCAGATTCTTATATCTGTTTCTGTTAGAAAATCTGATGTTTTAACCAATGTTAGTATCATGTCTGCCTCGTATCTAGGCTGGCATATTTTTGTTATTTTAATATGATTGCTGCCATAACAATATGGACACTGACAGTGAATGCTTTTCTGATTATTTTAGTTAGAGGGGAAAATTATCTAAAATCTAAAGCAAGATGACACTTATCACCATGCTTGTTTTTAGGTCTCGCCTGCCGATGCGCTTGCGCATTCGAGCTGGCGAGAGATATAGGGGCTTAACCAGAGTTTAACCAAGTTGCGATTTGATACAGTGCACGTCAACACAAGTACGCGCATTCTCTACACATGCACTTTTTTCAAGCCTTTTTCATTGGCTCTCCACTTAAACTCCTCCCACCCTCTCCCTGTCTAGCTCACGCTTCACTTTGATCACACCCCCTTTCACTTATTTAACGTTCTTTAATTGGCTTGTCATTTAAAGTCCTCCCACCCTCTGCCTTTTTATCTCGCGCCTCAAGCTGATCACACCCGCTTGCCCTCCAGCACCCTATCACGCATCACACAGGCCCCACACTCATTCTACAGCCTGTCTCCCATTGGCTCTCCACGTAGGGCACGCTCTTTTCAGCTGACTCGCACGCCTCACGCATCACACAGCCACCACTCATTGGCTCTCCACTTAAAATCCAGCCACCCTCTCCCTGTTCAGCTCGCGCTTCACTTTGAACACACCCCCTTGCATTTTTTTTACGCGCCTCAAGCTGATCACACCCCCTTGCTCTTCAGCATGCTATCACACATCACACAGGCACCACACTCATTCCACAGCCTGTCTCCCATTGGCTCTCCACTTACGGCACGCTCTTTTCAGCTGACTCGCGCGCCTCGCGCTGATCACCCCCCCTTGCACTCCAGCACGTCATCATGCATCCAACAGCCACCACACTCATTCCACAGCCTCTCTCCCATTCACTCTCCACTTAGTCCACGTTTTTTTCAGATGACTCGCGCGCCTCGCGCTGACCACCCTCCCTTGCACTCCAGCATGTCATCATGCATCCTACAACCACCACACTTATTCCACAGCCTCTCTCCCATTGGCTCTCCACTTAGTCTACGCTCTTTTCAAATGACTCGCGCGCCTCGCGGTGATCACTCCCTTTCTCTCCAGCACGCTATCATGCATCCCACAGCCACCCAACTCCTTCTCTCTAGCAGCCTCTCTGCTATTCGTTCTTTCGGCACGCTGCCCTCTCGCTCATACCACCCCCTCCCTCACACAGACTATACTTTCATTGGGTGTTTACTTAGTGCACGCTGACAACATAAAGCTCGCATCCATGATGACTGGTGCGCCTCGTGCTGATCACCCCCCCTTGCACTCCAGCACGCCATCATGCATCCTACAGACACCACATGCATCCTACAGCCACCACATTCATACCACAATCTCTCTCCCATTGGCTCTCCACTTAGTCCACGCTCTTTTCAAATGACTCGTGCGCCTCGCGGTGATCACTCCCCCTTTCTCTCCAGCACGCTATCATGCATCCCACAGGCACCCAACTCCTTCTCTCTAGCAGCCTCTCTCCCATTGGCTCTTTCTGCACGCTGCCCTCTCGCTCACTCTGCAACACCACAAACAACACTCTGCACCAATACAACCCCTGGTACAGACAGAAACAGGGAGTTGCCATGGGTTCCAGGTTCTCTCCTTCATATGCGAACCTGTTCATGGGCAGGTTCGAGGAGGAGTGGATCTGGGGCCCAGGTGGCGTACAATGGAGTGAATTCATCATATACTGGGGTCGTTACATAGACGACTGTCTATTGATTTGGGCTGGAGATATGAACAGTCTTAAACAATTTTGTGAATACCTGAACTCTAATATGATGGGGATACACCTTACATATTCAATAAGCAAAACTCAAATAGAATTCCTAGATCTCACACTATTTATTGAGGACAACAAAATACAGAGTAAACTATATAGGAAACCAACATCATGTAATGCCATTCTGCATGCTGGTAGCGCACATCCCAAACATCAGATCCAATCCATTCCCTTTGAAGAATTAACTTGAGCAAGAAGGAACTGTAGCAGAGAGGAAGACTTCTCAGAATGTAAGATCAATATGAGAACGAGATTTAGAGTAAGAGGGTACAATGCAGATACTATTACCAAGGCAGAATCTAGAATTGACATCACACCTAGAGAAGCCACACTACGACAAAAACATAAAACTGACAATGAAACACCAAAATTAGACTAATCACTAACTATGATGACGCAGCAATCATATTAAGAAACAGTATGAGGAAACACTGGTGGATATTAAATAATGACAGATCTCTGAACAAACATATTACCAAACATCCCCTTATCACTTATAGGAAGGGGAAGAACATTAAATCCTGGGTGAGCCCCACCTACCCACCAATGTCCAAGACAGTTCCAGATTTGCTAACTCAGAAAAGTATTGGTTTCTATAAATGTGGGACATGTAAACTATGCCCCATGGCCATGAACAAGACTAAAACCTTCTGTAACTATATGGGGAGAGAATTCAAGATCAGACAAATACTTAATTGCAACAGTTGTTTTGTAATTTATATGATCACATGCAAATTTGGCAGTTTCTACATTGGTAGCACCAAAAGAGCGCTCAAAGATAGAATCTTCGAACACGTAAAAGCTATCAAACATCAGGATGTAAGATATAACACTGCCACACACATAAATCAGTGCCCCAAACAAGGAAAAAATAAAGTAATTGGTTTCTGTGCCATTGATCAGGTCAAAAATGATCCCAGAGGGGGTAACAGGGAACTGCCTCTACGACGTAGAGAAGCATCATGGATACTGACAATGCGGGCGGTGGAATACGGAATGAACTCAGACCAAGAATTACACTATTATCTGGGTGACTAAAATATTGTCTCATACTGCCAGAATATGTTTATCCATCTGACATAATAATAAGGCCATTTATATATATACTGATTGATTCTGCAACTATAGCCTATTTATAATGATTGGTAATGTGCCCTCCGTCCCAATCTAGGACAACCAATGTGCTAACAAATGTTTTTCTTTAATGTTTTCTAATTTGTTTAAAACAGGTGACAAATATTGCTCAGGATAAAGAATGCCTCACAGAATCGTGTATAATCACGTACTATTTTAAAACGTACTAATGATAGATAACCGTTATTGTGGCCGAATGCTAAATGTCCTTTCCTCTATAATCTACATGTACTTTTCTGGCCCCATAGTTTGTGAGTCAAACATAACCAGGTGACGAAGACTTTTTTCGAATGGAAACGGATATACCGTACTGATATACATATTCGATGTCATAAAAGAATGATATTTAATTGCGCACTCCACTTTCGACCTTAATACTAATCTTCATGAGCACCGATAATGAACCGATTCTAATAATGTGACATGTCGAGATAATAAACACTGACCCAATATGGCCGAACGATATGACGCGATGGCGCTTACGCACACTGTCTAGCCGCTCTACGTAGGAAGTCTAACCAGAATGGTATATACTTTCGGGTTAGCAGACGCGGGTGTTCCACAATACGGAGGAACCTGCTCGACACGAAGCTATACTTTCCCCCGTGACTTCGAATATAGGAAGGTAAGACCTCTGAATGAAATAGACATAGATAGATAACAAACCCCAACGGGAGACGACTATTACGGAATACTAATGACTTTCCGTATATATATATATTTTTTCCCTTTCTCTTATATGGTCGACAGCTGGGGTGTTGATGAATACTTAAAACCGATGCAAAGATGATAACCATTTGATCCCTCTAAATAATTGGATCCAAACACTAAATCACCCTGATCGCATCTGAGATTACATATCGATTCATGATTTGAAAGGTAAGCCCGATATTCCGACAACATAATGAACTAAATTAACCCATGTACTAGCTGTATAGTTACGCCATATACCTCCACCTGGATAATTTATAATATATACATATATTCTCCCACAGCATTGACTTACGGACAAATAAATCAGGGGCATAAAGAAAGTTTTTAACCCAGCCACGTGAGGCTGGGCCGGAATTACAACCAGCAAGAAGGTACGTTTCTGGGCCGGTTTAATTGTTAATCATTGACTCACCGATATGGAGGATACTTCCCTTTACATGAAACTTATCAAATGTACATATATTGATAATTAACAGGCTCATAACGTAACGGTACTGAATATCAGGTAAGCCTTTGAGTAGTAATACTCAGTCTGAATAATCTCGGGCACATCACGTTTGTTATTAACCCACCATTATATATGATGATTGATATTCTGCACTGGTATTCAATAACGATCACCCTATTATGATAATATGACTGAAATATACAAGGGGTGAGGCATAGCGCCGGATTGATAACGAAGAAATCTGATACAACCGGTGTAATTTGTGACTTCACGAACTGTGGAGCACTCTCTTGTCTCATAAAAAGACAAGTTTCATCCTGTCTATGGGAGACATCTTCTTCCCACCTCTTTTTCCTAGCAAGAACTTCTCACTTGCATGACATGTAAACAAATAATCAGAAAATCAACTACATGTACAAAAAATTTGACCACTAGACAATGTATCTTGAAACTACAATATCTGTTTGTATTGTATTTTCTTTCCCAGCCCTGATGAAGTCGTGGGTACCTGCCCATTCGACGAAACACGTGTTGGCTGGACTTGGAGAAAGCCTTAAGGATTAAACAAACCATATATATAATCTTGACCTGTATTTACTTTGTGAATCTAAATTGTGACACTGTTTATTGTAAATATTTAAAGTTGGTGTGATAGGACTGAGTATACAATTTGGATCTAGTGATCATTTGTGGGCAAGGATGATGACCCATACCTAGGCACCCAACAGCTAAAATTAGTGACCTAAGTCTTGCCTATATTTGTAAGCGCCACCACCACTCAGAACCTTCATCCTCCTATTTTCTCTACATTCATACCACAGTCTCTCTCCCATTGGCTCTCCACTTAGTCCACGCTCTTTTCAAATGACTCGCGCGCCTCGCGGTGATCACTCCCCCTTTCTCTCCAGCACGCTATCATGCATCCCACAGGCACCCAACTCCTTCTCTCTAGCAGCCTCTCTCCCATTGGTTCTTTCTGCACGCTGCCCTCTCGCTCACTCTGCAACACCACAAACAACACTCTGCACCAATACAACCCCACTCAGTACCACACTGAAAATGATCGACACACAGCCATCACTCATTACAACACCAACATCAACAAGCACCAACACACACCACAACAACATTACTCTGCATCACCACATTATCACTCAGCAACAACACATTTACACTATGCACCAACACAACAAAACTATGAACAAAAACAGTAACAAATAGCACAACAGCGTAAAACAGCACCACTACAAAAGTATGTGCAACAAAACACTGCTAATTTGTCCTGTTGTGCTGCTGAGTGATGCTGCTCTGCTGCTAAATGATGCTGTGGTGATGATCAATGATGTTGTTGTGGTGCAAACTGTTCATGTTGTAGTGCTGAATGATGCTGTGGTGATGCTAATTAATCCTATGATGTTACTGAGTGATGCTAGTGTGTTGATGAGTGTTGCTCTGGTGGCGGTGAGTGATGCTAGATATGTTGCTGACTAATGCTAGTGTTGCGCTAAGTGATGCTGTTGTTGCACTAGTACTGTGGTAATATCACCAACATTACATATTAACACAAAATAAGGGCCAATTTACAAGCACTACAATAATAGGATTACACCACATTTAAATAAAAAATAAACAAAACAATGTATTCATGTAATGATAGACTAAATAACACGCCAAAAATAACACCTACACAATACTAGAGTACAACAGCACAGCATCACTCAGCATCACCATAGCACCACTCAGCACCAACACAGCAACACTCCTCAGCACAACATAATCACTAAACAACACCACATTATCAATAAGCACCAACACACCATCAGTCTGCGCCATTCCAGTAGCAGTCAGCAACAACACCACAAACAACACTCAGCACCAATACAACACCACTCAGTAGCACCACAGCACTACCACACCAACAATGATCGACACACAGCCATCACTCAACACAACACCAACATCAACAAGCACCAACATACACCACAACAACATTTCTCTGCACCACCACATTATCACTCAGCACCAATACATTTACACTTTGCACCAACACAACTAAAGTATGAACAATCACAGTAACAAACAGCACAATTGATTCAAACATGCACCACTACAAAAATAAGTGCAAGAAAACAATGCTAAGTTGTACTATTGTGATGCTGCTCTGCTGCTAAATATTGCTGTAGTGATGTACAGTGATGGTGTTGTGGTGCAAAGTGTTCCTGTTGTGGTGCTGAATGATGCTATGGTGATGCTACGTGATCCTATAGTGTTAGTGAGTGATTATTTATTTTATTTATTTATTTGAAAGTTTTATATAGCGCGAACAAGATCTTTGCAGATATCAGAGCGCTTTACACAGAGAGGGTACATGATGGAGCATAGTCAAAACAGGTAAGTCAATAAAGCTAACAATACAAATAGGTGGGGTCAAAGCTAATAATGTAAAGCAATAATACAAGTAATAAACATAAGCAAAAGGGTCGAACAAGTAGTACAGATCTGTGCAGATTCTTTAAGAGTCCGAAAATAGTAGTTCAGGTGTATTTAGCCAGGAGGATAGCTTTTACTTCTTTCTTAAAACGTATAGTGGAGGAGATGAGCCTGATTTCAGGAGGGAGTGAGTTCCAGATTCTGGGTGCCATTCCTGAGAAGGGTCGTTTATAGGTTTTTTCCTTCCAAAATCTTCAAGGCTTCAGCAGAAGATTGTTTGTGCCTCTAGTGCTTCTAGAGCCGCCAGAGATTGTCAGCTTCTGAGTGAGGTAGCCGGGTGAGTTAAGGTGTGTCATGCAGGCAATTTTCAGGTGTATTCTGCCTTCAAAAGGCAGCCAGTTCAGGGATTTCAGGTCAGGGGAAATATGAGAGTGCTTTTTTGACCCCGTGATGAGTCTCGCTGCAGCGTTTAGGGAAGCTCTTAGGGGTGCAGTAGTGGTAAGGGGGAGACCGCAGAGGGCGATACTGCCATATTCTATTCGAGGGATGACTAATGCTTGTACTGCAGTTTGGAAGTCCTTGGCTGGGAGGAAGGGTTTGAGTTTCCTCAAGGTATTGATTTGGAAGTTCGCTCCCTTAGTTGCCTTGCTGATATGTTGCTGCATGTTGAGATTGGTGTCAAGTGTTATGCCTAGAGATTTTGCTGAGTCCACGATGGTGGGTTGGACATTGAGTGCGGTTAGGTGTTTCAGCCAAATTGGAGTGGTAGAGATCTTCGCTGGAGGTGAGATCAAGAGGAACTCTGTTTTCAGAGCATTGAGTTTGAGATGATTATCGGCAAGCCAGGATTGGGTGCTACTGATAGTTGTGTTCAGGAGCAAAATGTCTTTGGGGGATTGTAGTTTGAGATAAAGTTGGGTGTCATCGGCGTACATGTGAAAGAGAACATTGGATGCTTGTAACACAGTGGTGAGAGGTTCCATAACTAGGTTGAACAGAGTCGGGGATAGGGAGGATCCTTGGGGGACGCCTAGCCATACAGGTATTGGCGAGGACATCATGTTGTTGCTCTTGAATTTCTGCGACCTGTTATGTAGAAAGGAAGTGAACTACTTGAGAACAGTTCCAGATATACCCATTCTTGTGTTTAGCAGTTCGAGTAGCTTCTCATGTTTAACGGTGTTGAATGCTGAGGAGAGATCAAGCAGGATGAGGAGGCATGTGTCGTTTTGGTCTAGGATTTGAAGTGCGTCGTCAATTATGTGAGTCATAGCAGTTTCTGTACTCTGCCCTGCTCGGAAGCCTGATTGATGAGGGTTGAGTAGCTCAAACTGATCAATGTGTTTAGTCAATTGTAGTTGTGCGCATTTTTCCAGCAGTTTGGCGAGAGTGGGAATATTGGTAATGGGACAGTAGTTGTTCAGATCAGAGGGGTCGGCTGTAGGTTTCTTTAGTAAGGGTGTGACTTGTCCAACTTTGAGGGAATCAGGTATGGTTCCTTGTAGAAGTGAGCTGTTGATAATTTTAGTCCAGAGTGGGAGAAGCAAAGGGGTAAAGTCTTTTACAGCGCCAGCAGGAAGGGGGTCTGTGAGGTGATTGGATGGTTTCAAGGTGCTGAGCAGTTTGCCAATTTCTTCTTCAGAATAGGTGTCAAAGGATGACCATGTAGCATTGTTTTTTGGTTCAATGGGTGCTATGCAGTAGGGTCTGGAGTAGAGGCTTGCGTCAATGAGGAGATCGCTCTTTATGCTATCAGTTTTTTGGATAAAGAAAGCGGAGAAGTCTTCACAGGAGGGTACTTCGCGCACAGTGCTGAGTGGTTGGGGTAGCTCCTTTGTTTGTGTTCTGATTAGCTCAAACTGTTTTCTCGGACGGTTTTTTGCTTGGTCGAGCTGGAGGCTGAAGAAATCTGATTTTGAGCATTTAATTTTCCTGAAATAAGCGTTTCTCTTTTTCTTCAGAGTTTTTAGGTGCAATGCAGAGGGAGCTGATCTCCAAGTGCGCTCTGCCATTCGCATGTCTCGTCTATCCTCGTTGAGACTCCCGTCGTACCATGGATTGGAGATTTTGGTGGAGGCTCTTTTTAGCTGCAATGGTGCAGCCTCATTAATTATTGAGGTTATAGCGTTGAGATAGTGGTCAGTCAAGGATTGAACGTCCGTCGCGCCGTTAGGTGGAAGTAGGAGATTGCAGCTGTTAGGAGGCAGAGAGCTTGGGTTGAGTTTTTTCAGGTCTCTTTTCCAGACTTAGGGCTTGGAGGAATGAACCGGGTTACTTTTAACTTTTTCATTGATGAAGAATGTGACAATATGATGATCTGACCAGTCACAGGGTTGGATGGACTCAAGTTGGATAGAGTCCTCTTTGGAAATGATAAGGTCGAGGATAGAACCCTTCTCGTGGGTCGGGCTGTTGCATATTTGGGTAAGGTCATGGGCATTGAGGAAGTTTTTAAGGCTATTTACCACCGCGTCATTGCAGTCGTTCCAGTGGAGGTTGAAGTCGCCAAGGTATATTTAGGTGATGTTAGTGTGTTGATGAGAGTTGCTTTGGTGGCGGTGAGTGATGCTACATATGTTGCTGACTAATGCTAGTGCTGTGCTGAGTAATGCTGTTGTTGCACTTATGATGTGGTGGGGCAAAGTACACCACCACAGTCACAAGGTACAAAAGAACAGCATCACTCACCATCAACATAGCACCACTCAGCAACACAACAGCAGGACTCAGCACCAACACAGCACCACTCATCAACACAACATTATCACTAAACAACACCACATTATTACTAAGCACCAACACACCATCACTATTCCAGTATCACTCAACACCACAACATCACTCTGCAACACCACAAACAACACTCTGCACCAATACAACACCACTCAGTACCAACACAGCATGCTAGATGATCCTATGGTGTTAGTAAGTGATGCTACTGTGTTGATTAAAGTTGCTCTGGTGGCGGTGAGTGATGCTAGATATGTTGCTAAGTAATGCTATTGTTGTGCTGAGTGATGCTAGTGTTGCAATGGTGCTGTAGTGGGGCTCCCTTACTCACACTCCCTTACTCACACTCCCTAACACACAATCCCTTACTCACACTCCCTTACTCACACACCCTTACTCACACTCCCTAACACACACTCCCTAACACTCTCTTACTCACACTCCCTTACTCACACTCCCTTACTCACACTCCCTTACTCACACTCCCTTACTCACACTCCCTAACACACAATCCCTTACTCACACTAATTTACTCACACTAAATTACTCACACTCCCTTACTCACAATCCCTTACTCACAATCCCTTACTCACAATCCCTTACTCACAATCCCTTACTCACGCAATCCCCTTACTCACACTCCTTTACTCACACTCGCTTACTCATGCTCCTTTACTCACACTTGCTTACTCACGCTCCCTTACACACTCCCTAACACACAATCACTTACTCACACTCCCTTACTCACACTCCCTTACTCACACTCCCTTACTCACACTCCTTTATTCACACTAACTTACTCACAATAAATTACTCACACTCCCTTACTCACAATCGCTTACTCACACACTCCCGTACTCACACTCCTTTACTCACACTTGCTTACTCACGCTCCTTTACTCACGCTCCCTTACTGACGCTCCCTTACTCACGCTCCCTTACTCACGCTCCCTTACTCACACTCCCTTACTCACACTCCCCAACACACAATCCCTTACTCACACTATTTTACTCACACTAACTTACTCACACTAAATTACTCACACTCCCTTGCTGTAGTGGGGCTAAGTACACCACCACAGTACCAGGGTACAACAGCACAGCATCACGCAGCATCACCATAGCAACACTCAGCACCACAACTGCAGCACTCTGAACCAACACAGCACCACTCATCAGCACAACATGATCACTAAACAACACCACATTATCACTAAACAACAACACACCATCACTCTGCAACATTACAGTATCGAAGTTGTGCTGTTGTGCTGCACTGGCAGAATAACCCTACAAAAAAATTAAACTCTGCAACACCACTACAATAACAAAAACCAACATCTAATAGAAAACATATACTGTTACTGAAAATAAATTATTAAATAAACATTTGGAAAAAAGAAATTAAGAAAGACACAGTGAATAAATAAATACAGTACAATAAACACATTTTCATTCACATTAATGTCGAAACTATCAAGATATGTTGGGAAAACATCACATAGAATAAATACATTGCTTTATATTAATGCAAAGCTACTTTGATACATCTAATCAATAAAATACATTACATTCCGAAAATACATTACAATATATTTCATCAAAAACGCTTTAATACATAACAGAAAATATTTAACAAAGATGCAAATAAAAAAAAATCAGTACATAAGCTAAATCGAAGAGTGACACCATTGATCAGAGGTACATCCCAAACAATACTAAAAGTATTTGCAAAAAACTCATACGGTGTAAATTTAAACATTGCACATTTAATATCAAGAAAATATAAACATCAAGACACTAAGTACACATACTATAACCTAAGAACATAGGCGAAAGAAAATACAGTCTCAATACACACACGTATGGAAAACATCAGAATCAATAATCCATAAAGAATTAAAGTACAATAATTGGAATATTTACATCTACAACTACGTAAAAACTACCACCGTTCTCTCGCAAATATTCGCCAACATCGCGATAATTACACGTAAACGCACATCGAACACAACGCTACGTCACTAAACCGAACGATCTCTTTGACGAAAAATTACATCACAAAGTAAAGTAAACAAAAGAATTTATATACATTGATACTTTTATATATAGCAATCCAATCTATACAAAATAAATCCAATAATACATACGTACCCGAAAAATAAACATGTCGCTACTTCATAAAGTAACCAACCATTAAGAAACTGATAATAAGACTATGGCACACTAAAGGCTTCGATAAGTGGGACCGGATTGGCATCTCCAGGGTGGAGGACATGTTGCTGCGAGGCGAGGTGAAATCTTTTGCCCAACTACAGGCAGAGTTTCAGCTGGGTGGAACGGAATATTTCCGGTACGCTCAGCTGAGACATGCACTTTTGTCCGCCATGCCAGAGGGTGAGGCGATTCCCGACAGTTCTCCCTTGGAGGATAGGGTACTGGATGGCCACATGCCGGACAGTGCCATCTCCTTGACGTATAAGAAACTGATAAATGCACGTACAGACCTCCTCCTGGGGGTGAGAGATCAGTGGGTGCGGGACGGGATAGAGATTGACGACGAAGATTGGCAGTGTGCTGTATCATCCCCCAAGGAGGTCGCCATCTCTTCCCGTCTTCGGCTGGTGCAGCTCAAGATCTTGCACAGGGTTTATGTCACTGGCCCCACGCTTATACACATGGGACACTCCGTTGATGGCCTCTGTAGGCGTGGCTGTGGTGCTCTTGCCACATTCATGCACATTATCTGGGAATGTAACGCCATAGCTTCCTATTGGAGACGAGTGCACACGATAATGAGTGAGGTGACTGGGCTGGAAGTGCATGCAGAGGCACGAAGATGCCTCTTGAATATATGGGGCCCGACAGACCATAACGTGGCCCAGACCCAATGGGTGACCCTTGGTAACATGGTCGCGAAACGGGATATCGCTCAGATGTGGGGAGCTACAACGGCCCCGAAGGTGGTACAGTGGAAGGCCAATATGGATTGGTGTATGTTCCGGGAAAAGACTGTTTATGTTGCCAGGGGTAAACCTAAAAAATGGCAGAAAATATGGGGGGCCTGGAATGAGTATAGGGGTGACATTTGCGTACCTCCGGAGTCTGCTCCACAAGAAGAACACCTGTCCCCATAGCCTATGATTCCAACTGGTGATTTGACATTTTGCTATCCTGTGTTTTCCTCCCCCTGCGTTCCTAGTATCTCCACTGTACTGGTTATCACTGTGTTCATTGTGCTTGACCGGCCCCTTACCTATGCCTCACTGTATACTGGTTTCATTGCCTTCTTCTTTGCGCCCGTCTTAGCGCTTCTTTCCGTCCCTTTCCTTTTTCTTCTATTTGTTATATAAAACTTGAAAATTTAACCTTCATTCGTTCTGGTATACTGTTTCTTGCACTTTGACATACTGTGTTCCATTCTGCTGCCTAGCCTCCGGGATGTAAGGCTGAATAGCTGTGTGCATTGTTTGAAAATAAAGTTTTTAAAAATAAAAAAAATAAAAAAATAAACTGATAATAAATTTACATTAAAAATAAAGACTATCAATAACACATTCAAGAAATGTAGTAAATACATTTAAAAGTTACAATTACCTGTCAAACGACGCAGCAACAAGACCGGACGAACAACACGCCTTTCCCACGCAACGAATAACGAAGATCTGGAAATTACCTGCTGACGCACGTCAAACGCAACGCTACGTCACTAAACGTAGCACTGCCATTGGCTAGAAATTACGTCACGCCCTAAACAGATTGAAAGTTATGGAAAAAAACTAGAACGCTAACCACAAAAACGTCACAAACGTAAAAGGAAAACATAGCGTCCAAAATGTTTCTAACACAAACAATACATACGCAGAATACATAAAAATAGAAATAATATCAAACACTTCAATAAAAACAATTACAAAAAATATACACACACATATGTGTAGAGGCAACGTGTACAATGCTGATTTAAGATTCAAATATTGTACATAAATTAAAAAAAGATGACAAAAGTGAAAAATCTCAAAGACAGATGGTGTAGTGTTCAAAATGCTTTTATTTCGATTTTTATCCAATACACACTCCAACGTGTACAATGTAGGAAAAAACAATATTGCCATTTTTAACACTACGACATCTCTCTTACAAAATAATCACTCTTGACATCTACTGTTAATTTATGTACTGCATTTGAAACTTACATCAGCATAGTATACGTTACCTCTCAACATATGTGTAACACACCAATGATAAACATCACAACAGCTACACACACCAAGAACAGAACATCACTCAGCACAATATACACATTCTGCACCACTCACCACCACCCAAAAAATAATAAACAACACCACACCAGCACTCTGCACCACCACAGCATTACTCACAAAACAACACAACATAAGTTAACACAACAAGGTAAATAGTAGCCAACACACCGGCAACACTCAAATCCAACACTGCATCAATCATCGCAACATCATAATCACTACACCCAACACCAGCTTCACTGTGGTACACACCAGCATTAGTGAGAGCAGCATCACCATCACTTACAACCACTGTAAACCAACACAGCACCACTCAGCAACACCAAAGCATCAGACAAAACAACACCAACATCACTACGCAAATAAAATTTATACTGAAATAAAACAATTCTGAAATAAGTAATATCACCAACATTACATATTAACACAAAATAAGGGCCAATTTACAAGCACTGCAATAATAGGATTACACCACATTTAAATAAATGATAAACAAAACAATGTATTCATGTAATGATAGACTAAATAACATGCCAAAAATAACACCTGCACAATAAGATCTTACTAACAAATAAAAAACTCTTGTAAATTATAATTAAAAGACCATTCCTATACATACGCCAAAAAAACAAATCAATTTACACCAAAAAAATACACTTGGAAAAAGGGACGGAAGTAATACACTCATGTTATTAAAAATACAAGCCCAATACTGTACATACGATACATGAAATAATAACCCAACACCTACTAAATACATACCGATTCTATCGAAGCATGACAATACTTTAATACATTACATTATTAATAATTAACAACTCGGAAACAAAGGAAAATACTATTTGCAAGAACAAAAAAAGTACACAAAATCAATAAATGCATACAATACACACATTGACTATACCTTAAAATCAATACATTGCTATGCATTACATAAAATTACATTAAAACATTTCACATTCACAATTTAGAAAGTTCAATACATATTTAATAATATACTAAGTACATAGGATAACGTAAAAAAAGTTGCGATACAAAAAAGTCTAAAATTAATATTAAACAGTAAAAATTTATAAAATAAATCTCTACATAATCAATAATATATTCACATAACATATTAAATAGTATTAACACCTTGGCTGCTAATTGGTTTTCCCGCTGTGCGCTAGAGATGCAGGATCCCCATTGTTCATGACAAGGTCAACTCGTCATAAGCACAGGGCAGATAAAACCCATGACGAGTTGACCTTGTCATGAGCACTGAAGCGGTTAAAAAAAACTTACCTGTCAAACGACGCAGGAAGAAGACAGGAACAACAACACGCCTTTCCCCCACGAAAGTTCCCGAGCATCTGGGGATTTCCAAATTAACGCACGTCAAACGCAACGCTACGTCACCAAACGTAGCGCTGAGATTGGCTAAGGATTACGTCATACAACAAACACATTCAGAATACACAAAAAGACTAGAACGCTAAACACTTAACGTAAATCACGTAAAGGAAACACATAGCGTCCGCCAATTTTATTTCAATAAAACTTTATACACAACGTTAAAACACAAAACATTAAAACACATAACACATACTTAAAAATAAATACATACAAGGACATGTTAGAATAAAAAAAAAATGCAACACACTAACACTCACACATTACTATAAAACATCAAACACAAAGCATAACGCCACAACATATAATACACTACATAACAAACATATACACAAAACCATTAATACACACCATCACAAGAACACAACAACTCAACTATGCAAAACTCAAACAACACTTAGCACCAACACATCAACATGTCAGCAACAGGACAGCACCACTCACAAAGAATCCAGCATTACTCCCCATCAAAAACACATAAGTCAGCACAACGACACCAACACTCAGATACAACACAAAAAGACTCAGCAAAAAACATGCATCATTTAACAAAACACCAACATCACTGTACAACACCACAGCAACACTCAGCACCAGCTCAGAATCAATCTGCAACATACCAGCATTACTTAGCGCAACACCAGCAACACTCAGCACCAACACAACATAATTCAGTCCCATACCACAGAAAAAACAAAAACGCAAAACACCTGAAACAATCAACAAAACGACATTAACTATATCAATCACAACATTTACAATACAAAAAAAGAAACACCACAACACCACTCAACATGATCACAACATCACTCAGAAAAAAAAAATGTAAATACATTTTTTTTTACTAGAAACTCATTCTACTACTATACCACCCTCACTGTACAGACATCAATCTACCACTCAAGCACACTCACTCTTCCGCTTGTACGCCCTCACTCTACCTCAATTCACTCAATTGCCC
Source organism: Lissotriton vulgaris (assembly GCF_964263255.1). NCBI lineage: Eukaryota > Metazoa > Chordata > Amphibia > Caudata > Salamandridae > Lissotriton > Lissotriton vulgaris. The sequence continues at coordinate 283,605,606 of NC_141687.1, forward strand.
TCACACCTTCACTGTATCTAACATCACTCTACAACTCAACAGCTCTTCCTATAACACTCTATCACACTCACTCTACCACCATAACTCTAACACTATAATGCTCACACTCTACAACCCTCACGCTATAAATCAACCTCCCTTACACCCTCAATATACTACACTCACTCTACCTCCCACACTCTATCAAACTCACTTTAACACACTACCTCCCTCACGCAACCACTCTACAACACACACTATACATCTCTACCACCTCACGCAATCACTCTAATACTAACACTCTACCACTCTAACGCACTCACTCTACCACCCTCACGCCCTTCACTCTACCATCCTCACTCTAACACTCTACCTCACACACTCTACCACTATTGCACCCTCAATCTAGCACTCTACCACCCGCACTCTACCAATCTACTACTATCTCTCTATCACCCTCACTCTACCACTCTACCACCCTCACCCTAACACTACAACACCCTCACTCTCACACACTCAATCAACAACTCTACCAACCTCACACTAACACTCGACCGCCCTCACTCAACAACCCAAACTAAACCACCCTCACTCAACAACAATCACTCTATCCCCCTCATTCTAGCACAGTCACTCTAACACCCTCACTAACTCTAACGCAATCACTCATTATAACGCCCTCTCTCACTCTACAACTCTCACTCACTCTACCAACATCAATCACTCAATCTCAATGACTCACTTGATCGCCCTCCCTCACTCCATCACCCTCCATCACTCAATCGATCTTCATCACTCTACCACCCTACATCACTCTACCATCCTCAAACATTCAATCTGTCGCACATCACTCTAACAACATCCATCACTCTATCAGCCTCCCTCACTCAATCGCCCTCACTCTATCACCCTCCCTCTATCGCTCTCCCTCTAACGTCCACCCTCGATCGCCCTCCCTCTATCTAATATACTACCTATATCTATCTAGCAAACTGACTAACTACTGCAACAACATAGCATCACTCAGCACCACCACAGCATCACTCAGGGGCACCACACATCACTATGCGCAACAACAGCATATTTCAAACACCACAGCATCACTTGGACACAAAACAACATCACTCAGAGCACCAACATCCTCAATCTGTCCAAAAAAAAAAAAATATTCAAATATATTCTACCAATGTTTCAAAATTTATTAAAATAGTCAAATTAATATGTTAAATGTTTTCACTTCAAATCATGTTAACACTAAAATTTGTGAGGGCAACACGTGTAAGACAGGGGGGAAATATATATTGTAGCTTTACTAATGCTAGCCATGTCACATGTGAAAAAAATATAAATATTGCCATTTCAAATATATTAAATAAGAGTTTTATTTTTAGCAAATAATAAACAAAAAATTTCAACACAAAAAACTCAAACTTTCCTATTGCGAGACCTATTGCATTTCCAATGCTTGTTTCTTATTGAGACTTTAGTGTCTCCAATTTCATAAACTTGAGATTAAATCAGCAATTAGATACTATAATAACCGAGGTATCTGGCCAAAGTTTAGAGGGGCTTTGTGCTAAATCTATCAAGCCAGAGGCCATGCCAGTTTGCAACAATAACATGCCTCAGTTGGTGCAGAGAAGTGGCCTTCCGCCCAGCACTGCTTATAAATCCCAGGCAAGGGCTATGATTAGGAATACATAAATAGCTATTTTTTTTTACCAAGTGAAGGTATGCTGTGTAATCAATTTTAAAAAACTTGATGTATTGGCTTGCTATTTTCTGCTTCTGCTAACTTCTAGGATAGCCCTAAGATGTACAGTGTTAGGATGCTAGGAGCTCTCCAACCTTGTTAGTAATGTTTTCGCTGGCTATGTAAATGTAAATTTATTTACTCATTCTGAGTGATTACCAATCATATTTTATGCAATAGACTTGGGTTTTGTAAATAAACATTTTAAAGTTTATCCCATTTTTCAGTGCCATTATGAGTGTTTGATAAGTTTATGAGAGGGTTTGGAGTTCCACTGTGCCCCTAAACTCATCTATTGGGACTAAATGTGACTGTTAAACACCACCTAGACAATGTTGCTCAGTGGGTTGTGGATGGGTCTCAGTCAAACTGGATTTCTAATTCATATTGGTGCATTGACCTGAGTCCTTGCACCAGGGAGTTAGAAATCTCACCACTGCAGCTCTTAGGGGAGGGGGATTGTGATAAATTCAGTCAAGTGTCAAAGAGGGGCAGCCTTGAGTTCAAAGGTGCCAATAGCGTGGGACTACGTATATACAGCAGCAACCACCATACTTCACCAACGAGAACACATAAGGGGGCCGATTATGATGGCGGACGGACCTGAGTCCGTCCGCCACCATAGAGTAGGAGGGGAACCTCCGCATGGCCTGCGGAGTTCCCTCCTGTGCAATTAGGATGTGACTGCCACCCTGGCGGTCACATCCTCTATTTTTACCATTGCGGCGGGTGCGGCTTCAAGCTGCATCCGCCGCAATGGTAAAAATGCATACATTGCATTTGTATGCAGAAAGCGGCAGGCACCGTGCGGTGCCTGCCGATTTCTGCATACAAATGCAGGGGGGTACCATAGGTACCCCCCATATGCACCCCCCACCATCCCTTTCACCCAGGGGGCCCGCAACGTGTTTCACAGCCCATCCTAATCTGGCTGACGGTGTCTGAGAGACACCGTCATCATATTAGAGCTTTTCCGCCGTGGTTGTAAGCCAACCGCGGCGAAAAGCTGCGGACGGAAACCAGGACCCACCAGCCATCCTAATGTGGCGGTGGGTCTTTGGTGGGTCCGCAGAGGATTTTCCGCATCCTCCGGGCCGGCGGTGGCTTCCGCCGGCCCGGAGGATGCGGAAAATCCTCTATCGTAATAGGCCCCATGGTTTGGCATTGGAAGAGATACAAGACATGCTAGAGGTTGTCCACTCACCTCTGGCAACAGAGTGTAGCCTGGTGGGGTGATTCCCCTGGGAGCTGCCTCAAAGAGCTAACTGACCAGTCAGTGGAACAGGCATGAGCAATTAGTGAAAGAGCTCCTTTGAGCAAAGTAAATGAAAAAGGACAAGGAAGCAGTGAAAATGATGGCAGCAGATCAGGGTGCAACAGAGGTGGAACAGACCTGCTCCGAGGTCTCACAATAATTCACAAGAAATTAAGCCTGAGATAAAGTCTAGGAAATCAGACTTCAAACCTCAGTTAGCTAAAGAGGGACCTCACTACTCCAGAAGTACCAGTGAACGCTGTGAAGAAAACAGTCGATGAGAGATTGGCGGAGCAACACCACATGCACGGCGAGATTCTGACACTGAAAAAAAAGGCCAAAGAACTGTCACTGAAACAGGAAGATCTAGAGAACAGATCTTAAAGGAACAGCATGCGCATTTAGTGACTACCAAAAGGAACAGAAGGCTGCGACTTACAATCCTACATCAGAGACCTGCTACACTATATATGAAACAAACCAAACACCAAACCCCTGTGACTGGGCCATACACACACAGTGGGCGGTAGCAACACAAAAAGTAACTTCCCCTCAGATATCATTATTCATGATCACTTCTTTGACAAAGAGAAATTCATGTGCATTGCTCATGGAATGAAGGACCTCACCTATAAGGGCCACATGGTTCAAATGTTTAATGATCAGGCCCTGTCAACACTACAGAGACATCACTCCTTCAGGGAAGTCATAGACCTTCTGAGAAGCAAATAAATTCCACAGCACTGGGAACATCCTCTTTGTTGAATTGTTCAGCGTCTCTATGAAGGAAGCTGTGTTGACCTGCTAGGGTGAGAAGAACCTACAGATGTGGAAGAACCCGCAGACAGGGTAAGCCCAGTGGTCAACTCAGGGGACAATATAGCTAAAAGAAAGTAGCTAAGAAAGCTAGAGTTTGCAAACCCACCCCGGAAATGATAGCCAACTCTAAAGACAACTTATTGAAAAAGTTACTAAAGGTGGATGCATATGCAGGGGGTCCAGCCATCTCAGCAGTTTCCGACCGTACATAAGATTCTGAGGAAGAAGACATTTGACTTGCTATAAGAGATGAATGCGTTGTAAGAGAAGGGGGGGGTGCACATCCTAATGTTGGAACATAAGCAAGTGGTGGGGCCTTCTAAGGTGATTTCTATACCTACAGGTAATGGATACGTCAAGTTCGATAAGGGGGACAAGGTTTGAGGGTTGCCACATTTCCATTGGAATGTAGGGTAGGAGAAGTTGATTATTGTTTACTTTGTTCGTTTATGTTACCTAGGGGACATTTAGTCAACTCCTCGGCCTACACGCAGGAACACAACCATGTATGTTACTAACCCACCATAGACACCAGCTTCTCACCCAAGAGACAGAAAATAATATATGTGTGATCACTGTTGAAACTAGTCTCACTTTCAATGCAAATGGCTATTAGTATTGAATTTGCTACACAAGTTCAACTACAACATCTGCCTTCGTCAAGAACGCACCTGCTGAAGGAAAGCCTGTTCATGAATGAAATCTAAAGGCCAGATCTGCGCTATTTTGCGGCTTCGAGGGAGTGTCAGGCCTGAAGGTGAATTGGGCTAAATCAGGCATTTATTCTTTCCAGGCAGATGTGGCTACAACTGATATAGTAATCAACGGGACTGCACTTGCTTGGTATCCAACCATGTTCAAATATCTGGGCATCTATATCTATAGATCCCCAGCAGATATTCAGGAAGGTAACCTAATGCGTGCCATTTCCTCCGTAATGGCGCAGATACAATTTTGGAAGACCGTACCGCTCACTGTGAAGAGCCATATTACTTTAACAAAGATGATAGTATTGCAGAGACTGTTATATTATTTTGCAAACCTTCCGGTATATGTTCCGGTGCGACTGTTTCGGGAGTTGGAGGGATTAATCAGAGGGTTAATCTGGAATGTGGGTTGACCCAGGATAGCATTACAGAAATTGTATGCACCACCGGAGAGCAGAGGCCTGGCAGTTCCACATTTAGAACTATATTATTTAGCTGCACAGCTATAATGGGTCGCAAAGTGGCTGAGTGACAAGAATCTGACTGACACTGCAACCGAGTCATTTACTTGGACGCAGACTCAAATCTATGATTTGTTTCACTCACCGGTGAAACTCCCCCGCCTGCCGCAGATACATATGGAATTAGCCCATAGATGCTACTGAAGGAGCCTTCCGCACACAAAAGACACTATCCCTTACGCCCCAACGCTGCCGCTCATCAGGACACCCAGAGGCAGAGACTCTGTGACAGGCGCAATGCTGACACCCTGGACTGCAGCGAGGGTGGAGACGTTAGGAGACCTATTCGCTGATGGTGCCCTTATGCCTTTTTTAACCCTAACGGCGGACAGCGGCGTTCATTCTGCATGCAGCCATCATAAGGATGCTGACATCGGCATGGAATGACTTGACAAATGAACCACCGACCCATCAGCTGTTGCAATATCTGCATGTGATGGGGAAGGGGTCACACGTGACCACTGGCTGGTACAGGCCATACTTACTCATGTACTGAAATCGCCGCAGAGTCTCCGCGCACATTGGACTGAGGACAGAGGCCGACCATGGACTGACAAGGAATGTGTTTTAGCCGGTGCTACACATATACCATGCAATTCAAGGTTTAAGCTTATACAAACATATATCTTACATAGAGCGAAAGATCAACAAATACTTAAACATTAACACCTCTGAATGTCTACAATGCCGCCTGCTAGATGCTGGCCTTCTACATATGCTGTGGTTTTGTCCCTTAATTCTACCCTACTGGCGCGCGGTTACAGAGACACTCACGAACAGCACTAACACCGAGGTACCCAACACATGGGAGGTCTGTATTCTGGGATTTTACAAACAAACAAAAAACAATCAAGTAAGTTCTAGATTCCATGACCTAGGCCTTATAACTGCAAAACGATTGATAACCAAGAGGTGGAAACACAAGGAACCACCGGAGATGTCCCACTGGTTAAAATCCCTAGAGATCTGGGCGCAGGCGGAGAGCACTATTTTACATAGGGAGGAAACAGCAAGGTTACGTAAGTTTACCATCGCACAGGCCTGGGATGATACCCTCAAAACCATTACACACTTTACTGCCACACCACACACGTCCCCTACGCAAAGGACAGGAGATAGGAATTAAGATGTCGTCTGGGTGCAATATACACTCCGTCGGGGGGGAAGGGCCCACGCACATTCCATCATGTTACCTCATGCATATGACTTTAGAGACAGAGAGCCCTGGCAACCATGCAGCCACATATGGTTCAGGAACGTAACTTGCATCCAACACAAACCCACAGGCCTAGACATGACTGCACTTGAAAGCCACCTAAAACACTAGATACACGTTCCTCTCAGCATTGGATATCTCCCTTTTCTTTTCTGTTTGATTTTCTTTTATTTTGTTGATTGTGGTTTAAGTGTTTAAAATATGGATATCTTGCATTCAGTTGTGATACTTGCTCCTTTTGCCCAAGCAACATTGTGTTTTGTGCTCCCACAGCTGAATCAAATATGGGCTACACACTTCTGTTCCTATCAGTGTACTAACATATTGACAACCACAGTTGGGAAAAGATATGCATGACAGGCACGTCCCGCTCTTCAATCAGAGGTGATGGTATGCGTGGGCTATTGATACCCATGCTGATCTGCAAATGCACGTTACCTGCCAGGATGCCAAAGTATACCAAGCTAGATTTAAAAGCTTTGAACGGTGTACACAATGACATTGTACTGCTGATCGTGTTATAAGTGCGACTGATACCAATGTTTGGACTAAGTGGAATAAGGAAATCTAAAATGCAATGAAGATTTTTTTTTAAATGAAGGAAATCTAAATGGTAACCCATTCAATGTTTATTGTTAGGCCCCTCTAAAAAGGGTGAGTGTCAAGAGAATCCAGCTCGTTGAAGTAGTGGCAGATGAGGGGGGCTGAAATGTCACACTACAGCTAACTCTAAATGGTGTCACTCATACCATCACATCAAAATATGCCCCATCACAAAACAGAAACAGTTTCTCAAAATCACAATAGAAATTTGGAATTTGGAATTTCCCAAAGGCAACATAATCAAATGCGTGGGCCTGAACTCAGTTATGGATGGGGTAAAGGACAGATCAGCTTACATAAATATGCAAGTGGGTTTGATGTCTCAGGTTAGGAGGAAATGTTTGGGCTATCTACATTTGAAAGATATCTGGTGAAAGATGCTACAAGCCACCACAGACAAAACTCCTTACTATGCTGTCAGAAAACCTAGGCTGAACTAGATCATTTTCTGATTACACATCCCTCTATATCGAGATAAAGCACACTTATATAGATCATATAGCTATATCAGATCATGCCCCAGCATCCTTAAGTATTGCACTGACAAAACTACAGTCCAGAGACCACTACTGGAGAGTCAACTATTTACTATTGCAAACCAAAAAGACAAAGGTGGAAATCCAATGACTTATCTTACAATACTTATAAATGACAGAGAAGGGATTTCAATGTCCACTTTACAGGATGCTCTGCAAGTAATCTTGATGGGACATATAATCTCCATGGTGGCCTAGAGAAACAAACTGAAACTGCAAATATGGGAAGATTTGAATAGACAACTCAAAGAGATAGCGGGGATCCATAAAAGCACAAACTCCATCCAGACATGGACACTAATCTCTGCTCTCAGGGCAAAAGTAAAGTTTAATAAAACTGAAAAAGCACTTTTGAGAACCAAATAAAAATATTTTGCATGGGGGAACAAAGCTGGCCACCTCCTGATGTGTAAGTACAGGAATAAGCAACACATAACAGAATACAGGAGAAGAGTGATCATGAAGGATATACATACATGGAAGACGCCGCAATAGCGCAAGATATGGCTCATCTTAAGCACTCCTTTATTCCCCAAAACACGTCAAAGGGCCAGATACATAAATATTTTGAAAGCCTTTATTACCTACCTAGCAACACATGTAGACAAGACCATCAGGGTAGAAGTCCTGTCAAGTACAGCAAAACTGAAGGTGGGTAAAGCACCTGACACCCATATTTTACAAAGGATTTTAGGGGCACTAGCCCTAGTTTCAACCAGATACTATAAAATACTTTTGCAGCTGTAGAGATGTTGGCACCCTCAATGGCAGAGGTGCAAATAACATTGATCCCAAAGGCTGGGAAGGATCAGATCAGACCAGACTAGATGCAAATCGTATCATCCACTGCTTAAATATTCACAGACATACTAGCGGCACAATTGAGTTCCCTATTGCCGGATTTGATAGACCTGGATCATCCTGAGTTATACCTGAGCACAGCCACAGGGACACACTAGGTTGGTCCTTCAACTAATTGACAATATTCATAGAACAAATAAGCAGGCACTAATCCTAACTCTTAATGGTGGAAAAGCATTTAACGAAGTGGATTGGGCTTTTATGGAGGGTACATAGGTGAGATCTGGCTTCCCATCCACGTTTAGTAAATCGATGATGGTGAGCCATAAGGATGCAGAGGAAAAGTTAAGTGTGAATGATTGCTCTTTAGACCTCTTGAAAATCAGGTGGGGATGAGATAGGGTTGCTTTCCGTTCCCATTAAATTTTGCTTTGTACATAGAATCCTTTGCCGAAACATATGGTACAATGAAAAAATCCAAGGAATTCACAAAAGAAAGGACACACTAAAGTTTTCGATGTACTCATATGGCATCCTAATGATACTGACAGATCCGACCTGCACCCTTCCGCCAATACTAGAAGATATTAGAGAGTATGGGATAGGTTCAGGATACGAGATTAAAAATGTTATATCTTAAATATTAAACTTGATAATTTTCATTTCCCTAGGTAAAAGGCTACAGGCAGAACATTTGTTTATGTGGATTAACACACCTTTGAAATGTCTGGGGATTGCCATTACATAAGATCTCAACAAAACAATGGAAGCTAATTACACACCCCTAATACACAAAATACAGTAAGATTTGTAATCATGCAACATAAGAGGGCTATCATGGTTGAGCTGAATGGCCACAAAAAAGGTACACATCCTGCCTAAAATCCATTATTTCTTTCCAACTAGCTCCCTACCAATACCAACATCACTGATCCGAAAATTAAAAATATTAATTGATCAGTTCATCAGGACTGGAAAAAAGCCAAGAGTAGCTAGGCGAGTATCTTCACACTTCCTCACAAACAAGGTGGGAGGGTTCCCCAGATGTGATGAAATATTATCAGGCAACACATCTAGGTCACCTACGGGTACGGACTCATACACTATCACAAAAACAAGTATGCGTTTTAGAGCAAATAATCATGGAGGTAATTACAGATAAAGGTACCATGGATGTATAAGGCAAACTGTAGCTTGCTCTACATTTGTAGTGTGCGATAAACTAGCCATGGGTAAGGGCTTGGCTACATTCCCCTTACCACTCACACCTATATTAGGGAATCCAGGATTTATTCCAGCTCTGAAAGACTCCTCAATTAAGAAATGGGAACTGCAGCAAAAGATGAGGAAATTATATCTTTTCATAAACACAAGTATCAAATCATTTGAAGACATAAAACATCATTATAATCTTACAGAAACAGATTCAAGTATTATCAAATACAACACTGTGTACTCCAGCCCTCCATTAAACCATACTCTATTAGACATGTCACCCCTAAAGAACTTTGATTGTTGGCTAAAATAAATTGAAAAAACTGATTTGGATAAATTACAGACACCCCCAGATCATTTAAGCGAATGTCTAGCCAGAAAAGATGGGAGCCACAACTAGATAGAAACCTCACTGAGGAAGAATGGAGAGATATTATTATTTCAGCTAAGTCAGCCTCAGCAAAAGAATCCATGCAAAAAAACTTTCATTAGGGGTACTAAACCCCAGCCACTGGTCCCTAGCTAGACTATACACCTGGAACATTCAGAAAGATTACATGCCGGAGAGGTTGAGGCTAGAGGAGCACATTAATTCATTTGCTATGGCACTGTCCAAAACTCCATCTATTTGGGAGAAAATAGTCAATGCATTTGAGAAGACATACCAAGATTTCAATTGTACACTAATGTGGGGTTAATACAGAAACAGTAATTTTCCCTCCACTTGATAAGAGAAAAGTAAACTGCCTTAGCTCTATATTCATCAAACAGGTAACTTCTAAACAGGTGACAGCATTATGGTGCACATCTAAGATTTGGGACTTCTTAGGAATGGAAAAGATCACATCACACACAGACCAACAGGACAAGGGCCTCGTGGAGATATAGACCCCTATCCTAAAATGCCTTTTCCAGAACTTCAGAGACCTCTCATGCCCAAAAAACATACAAGTCCTCTACATCATCCTTGAGAAAGTGTCTAAGATGGTAATGAGACCTACACATGGGCCACAATGAACAAGTCTATTAGTAATTAAGACATGGCTTAACTTATTTGGTGTCAGCTTAAAACTTTGAATGGCCGGTTGTACACACCTCACTGTAGTGCAAGTAATGGGTTGAAGGGGAGGGGTGGAGGTGGGGTTGTTTGTTGGTAATATTACTACTCAGTGAGAGAATGATGCAAAAGAACGAATCACACTTAGTCACCAGCCAATATAGGTGAGATTTTCAGTATCTCTCTATAATAAAAGGGAGTTAAACCATAAACATAGAGCTCTACTACTTTTACTTCATTCCAAAGAATATGCTGTTATCACAGGACGCCCGCTTAAATAGTCAATGTCTAAAAAACTACTGGTTTCCCACAAAATTACACAACGCTCATACGAAATCTAAAGGTTCACCGATACTGCTCACATAACATCATATACTTACAATGATGGCAGAGTACTGGAGATAAGAAGTGAAGTAAACAACCACCTCAAAACGTCTCTATTTATGGCCACAATGACAACAGGGTCTTGTTCTAATTTCTGATTTGTTGACTAATCGCTCACTTTGCAAGTGGAGATCGGGTTATCGCAGGAGATCTCAACAATAATCTTAACCCAATTCATGTCTGTTCCTCTTCCCAAATCGGGAACAAAGACCCTCCCCTAATTTTATAGATGGGATACGTGACCTAGATGTCCAGTCTATGGCGTATCCAACATAAAATGGAACAAGGTAACACTTTGTTTTTGAATGCGCATAGATCTCACTCTCAAATACGCTTCTTCCTGATCCGAAGGTCAATTCTCCTCAAAGTGACATTGGTGCCCGGGCTCTTTCTAATTTATAGCCCTGTTCTCCTGAGAGTGACATTAATAACCAGGTTTCATCAACACATACTGCAGTAATTCTGGATCTCGACTATACTTAAGTAACCCCAAAAAGACCAGCTTCCCAATTTCCTAATGCCTTTAAACATGTTTGTACTGCAGAAGTTGGCGATGTACGATAAGGGGAAAGAGGGCTAAGGCAAGCAGAGGCCACACCATTGCTCGAGTAAGTGAGTCGAGAGCAAAAAACCTATTGGAAAGTAGGGAATTCAATAATACTATTATTCAAGGTAACCTAAAAGCCCATACACTTACCACTATTAGTTCTGAGAACAATTTGGACCAGGTGAAAGTAATAGATTGACTCCTGCTGATAACATGGCACAAACAACTGGAAAGAGATAAGTAGCAACCAGTTACACAAGAACTTGAAAACAAAAAAAAAGGTGAACACAAAGGAAGGGGACCATGTGAGTAAACTACCGTTAGTGGAAGAACACAACCAATACAAATGTTTTGTATAGAGCAACTTGCAAGCTGCTTCACCCAGCAGTAAGACCTCCAATTCCCCCCTGGTCTTTCTTCATTCTCTATAGGACCAACGCAGACTGTTGTTTTGTAGGTTGCTTCCAGTTCTTATATTTTTTCTTTACATCTTGCATCTACGATTGGTGGAGGCTTGTTTAATTAGTAGTATAAGTTCACCGTTATCACTGCTACCATACAAAATATGTGAAAATCAAGCCAGGACTCTCATACAACAGATTAGAAACACTGAGGGCTCTTTACCTAATGATAATTTTCCTGAGTGTATCAGTCTCAAGACTGTGTCCCCCAACAGCAAGGTGGATTTCTTTCCACAATCCGCTTTGAACTGGTAAAAGCCATATATGAACCAGTTACCCCTTACAAGTAAGAGAAAGAAATCAGGTCTTTGCCTAGAAATGAGGTCCATGAACCAGATGGCTTTTCAGCCTCCATCTTTAAAGCATAGTTTGATATCCTAGTTGAAAGACTCACTAAAGTATTTAATCATTTTGTGACATCCTGTGTGGTCAATCCCTTAATGAGGGTTTCAAATTTGACTCTCACACTAAAACCTGACAAAGATCCACAAGAATGTAGTCATGTAAACCTATTGCTTTTGCTATGTAAAAAGGGTTTCCAAAAATACTCGTAACCAGACTGGTTGTGTTTTGGATGCTCCTTATCTTGCTTTAACAGTCAGCATTCATTAAACAACATCACATCAGAGGTCAGAGGTCTCCAATAGTTCTAGCTGACCAGAACATTTGATCTTCATCCCTTCATTACGGAAGCATGTTAGCAGAGTGCCAGGCACAGGGTGGCAGAAGGCCCAATGGGTATTCCTAGGGAGGAAACAGGGGGAGAACTGGGCATCAGGGAATCTGATCTTCAACCATCACTTGAGCAATAGGACTGTGTAATCTTCCTCCATCTCTTCCGAAAGTCCAACAAAACAAGAATGATTTGTCAGGATCTGACTTCGGCATCTTCCACTCGACTACATAAGTCCAAGTTAGGGGGTTTGAGCTTGTAGCCCGCAGAACATAATTCTTACCATTCATCTCCAATGTTAAGAGCCGACCCTCTGCCCTGTGACGTGGTCCACCGTGCTGTGTAAAACTTTTCTTAGTATTATGTCAATCCCAACTGCAGCTCCAGAGCACATGCAGCATCAGCAATACCTTTCACGATAACATCGGTGAAGTTCCTCACCCCACAGTCTGCCTCTGAGAGAGGTCACAACCCTGTTGCCACATTTTGTAAGCCCCATCCCCGAAATGGAGGAAAGAGGCTTTGTCAAATTGCCCAACTTGGCATGCCTCAAGGTCACTGCTGTCTTTTATTTGGTGATTTCTGTGGGTAGGTGGCCATCACTCAGAAAATCCCAGTCAGCGGATGACAATAAGAAGCCAGGAAGGGTAAGTCCCAACTCAGCAATGTCGACATGTCAATTTTACTTCACTAGGGCCAGCACATAAAGATAAAAGTGTGTATTGAGTAAGTCCCAGTGTTCTGAGCAGCATGCAAATCTATGATAGTTCTTTATGCATATATAGTAGTGGGGACTGGACCGCTGTCCCCGGGGTACTGCCCACACCACACCAGTCCAAGGGTATCACATATATGGTCCGCCAGACTGATCAGCTGGCACCTCTCTAACCTCAGGGACAGCACTCGGTCCACAGAGGCCTTTCTAGCAGGCCTAGCCTCTCCCCACCAATTGCGCAAACTCACCCCTCTGTCCATATTAGCCCTCGGCCTTCATCCATGCTGAGCAGTGCGACGATCAACAATATTCCTCCAGTTTCAGTCTCCGAGGTGGCAGTCACTCATCTCACTGGCAGGGCTGCAGATATGCCTCCACATCATGTGGGCCTCTCTCTGCAGGGAGCACACTCGCTGTGTCTGGACAGCATGGCCAGGAGCAGGGGCCAAACTGCAGAGTTTCAGGAGATCTTGTGCGGCAAGAAAGACAAAGAGGTCCCAGAAATCCCACTCACACAGCTCTCAATGGACGCTACAGTTCCATGTGTCCCAGCAGCATCCACGGCCCCGCCCAGGCAAGTCTGTGTAGTATTGAAAGTTTTGGGAACTCTCAGCAACAACAATGTTGCTAGATGTGACCTCTGCACACCTCCCCCACCGAAGTTGCGGACTCCTCCGTGTACTGGGCAGATGATAATAGGTACTGTTAGCAGGGCACACCACGAGGTTCTACAATGTAGGAAGGTTGGAGGAAGGTTGACGTGGCCCAGGCACCCCTCTCAGCCCATTCTCCACTGGCGCCGCAGCCTGGCATGTCTAGGCCACTGCCCGTGCAGCCCCTCACCCTGGTCCCAACAAGGCACCACCAGCCTCAACAGGAGTCAAGTCCGCCCTTGGTTTTGGGCAAGACACAAGTCGGCAGGCCTTTGGAGATCAGGGAAATTGACACTGTCCACTATATCGGCAGGATGATGCCAGATATCAGGGCTATTGGCACAGAACCCTAGCTTGGTACACTCACCATCTTGCGCACTCAGCTTTTGCCCCTTGCACTTGCATACTGGATGCGGTTGAGCAAGAGAAGCTCCCAGCGATCTTCTTATCCCTTGACACAAAGATAATTTTGATAAGATAGAGTGGAGTTAACCACCAATTAAAAACAACATAACAGCTAAGTTTGAACACCTTAAAAATGCAATTAAGGTTACTGCTACATCTTCTTTCCTGATTTATCTGACTGGGGCACAGGAAGGATTGCCCAGTTTCCCCACTGCTGCCTGCCTTCTCTCTGAAACCACTTATTAAAAATAACTATTCCAACAACAATACCCATGGTATGTTTGTGGATAATACCCTTTGCTTTCTTTGAAAGGCTAATGAATCGCTACCAGCATTAGACAGATTATTTAGACAGAATCAGTTATAGAAAACCTAAAATGATGGGCATGGATGCTCATGAACAAATATCTGAGCTTCATTCTACCTAAACAGAGACATCTACCATTCTCTGGTCTGAAACCCTGAACTTCCTCCCAAACATACTTCATGTAGCATAGGCAGTCCCCCTCTGCGTCCACTTTGAAAGTTATAAGACAGAAACTGAGATGGTTTGTTTGTAAGAGTAAGAAGCCAAAGGTCAAATGATCATCTGTATAGGAATCAGTGAGTGACAGCGGTTTGTATTTCCCACTATTGGAACACTATGTACGTGCAGCCCCAATTGACTAGCGTTAGAATGAGCCACACCAAATACAGTGAAGCCGTAGTTTGTTATTACACAAGAATACTCAAACTCGTCTCTCTCTCTCATATTTTGTGACTGATAAATAATTTCACAAGCAATTAGGCCACCTCTTGAAGACAACACCTGTTTATCTAGACCACTGGTACCTGACTTTGTGGAACAATATCTAATGGTAATCAACAACATTACAAGTTATCCATCCTATTTTATCCTCTTGTGTTGTTATTAGGCTTTGCTGGCAATGAAGAGGAGCAGCCATTAAAGTCACAACAGCGCCATCTGGTTACATTTGTTATTAGCTGCCAGGTTAACCATAGTGCAAGTCTGAATCCTCCTCCAATGCAACAATGGTGGAACAAAATGTGGCATCCAAACGAGATGGAGAAACCATCAGCCACAAACTTATGTTATGTTATGTGTATTTGTAAAGCAGACTCTCACCCTCAAGGGTATCCTGGTGTTGAGAAGGTGTGTGTACCTAGCACTGCCAATGGCAGATTGCTTAATTGAAATGCCAGGTCTTCAGCTTCTTGCAGAGTTTACGGAGAGAGGAGTAGTCTCTGATTTGGAGTGGGAGGTCGTTTCACGCCTTTAGTAGCAATGTAAAAGAACGCGTGTCCCCCTGATCTGGGGCTGTGTATAGTTGGGATGTCTGTAAGTAGGACTCCTGCAGAGTGGAGGTGTCTGGATGGCTGGTGGAAGGAGATGCGACTGTTCAGGTAGGTAGGGCCTGAGTTTTGTAGTGCCTTGAATATATGTGAGAAGCATTTGAATTGAGTGTGTTTGTGTTTCGGGAGCCAGTGTAGTTCCCTGAGTTGTGATATACATTGAATTATGTATAGGAGGTTGAGGATGAGTCTGGCTGCTGAGTTCTATATGGTTTGTAGTCTTCTAGTGAGTATCTTGTTGATCCCAGGGTAGACGCTGTTCTCATAGTGCAACTTGCTGGTGACCAAGATGTGAGTGACATGTTTTCTAGTGTTTATTGGGAGCCATTTGAAGATCTTCCTCAGCACTTTCAGGGTGTGGAAGCAGGATGCAGTGACGGCACTTACTTGTGTGGTCAGGTCCAGTTTGTTGTCAATGATTATTCTGAGGTTCGTGGCATAGGTTTTGGGTGTGAGTCCAAGTTTGGATGGCCACTGGTTGGAGTCCCATGGTGAGATGTTCTTGCCAAAGATTACTACTTCTGTCTTGTCGGTGTTGAGCTTGAGACAGTTGACTTTCATCCAGTTAGCAATTTCAGTCATGCAGGCAGTGAACTTGTTTCTTCTATTGTTTGGATTGGCAATAGGGCTGACGATTTCCAAACTTCGCACCTGGCAAGCTAGAGGAAGGCCTATTGAAGTTGTAAAGAGCTATACATATCTGGGAATTCTATTTGATGAAAATCTTCTTTTAAAAGTCATTTTAAAAGATGGCGACGGAGTAGGACGTGTCTCTGTGTCCCTCCGGCGCCACGAGTCTTATAGCTTTGTGTAGCACCCTCTCGAAGCTCCCATCCACCGGGAATTGCTGTCCTCCAGACACCCTGCTGCGGCGGGGGACCGGTTGAGGGGCTTGTCTTGCCTGCCGGTGCTGCATTTAGCCGCGACGGAGAGTGCGGCCTACACCGCGCCGGAGCCGGAGTGCGCTCTAGCTGCGGGAGGCGCGGGACAAGGACGGCGGCGTGGCGGAGGAGCTGCCGGGCGGAAAGGAGAGAGAGCGGAGCCCCGTCGCACCTGGCTTGGCTGTGTGAGGCTCCGGAAAGTGGATCTGCGGTGACACCAGGAGACCGCCGCTGTGAGGTGCGAGGTGAGCGGAGAGCCGGCTGTGAGGCCAACTAGAGGCCGGGGCTTTGGGGCCTAGGCAGGCCTGGTGTTCTGACGAAGCGGGAGAGCCACCTCACAGCCCGGTTACTGCGGACAGCGGCGGTAGGTCCTGATGCAGCGAGGTTGGGCCTTACACTAGTGAAGCAGGCAACGAGGGAGTGTGGAGTCCCGGGGCAATTGAGCGGGAGCCCCAGTCGACCTGACGCTCGCTTGCACAATCCAGGGGAGTGATTGTGCGATAAACCGGCCTCAGGACATTAGCAAGGCCCAGGTGGAGTGGATTGCGGCCTAATGGGCCTCGGCCTGAGTGATCAGAAGTCCAGCCCGACCTGAACAGCATCTCGCCTGAAGCGCGCTGTGCCCTCGCTCGGCGCTGGCTCGCCCTGCACGCCGGCCCTTTCCCACTGCCTGTCTGGGGTAGCGGCTGGATCTGTGCACCGTCCCTCCCCAGCAGGGCACTACCGGTGTTGCTCCAGTGGAAGCAAACTCAAAGGCCTCAGCCTGAAGTAAGGCATCTGCGGTCAGTGCGGAGCCTGCTCGAGCGCGCGTGGACGCCTAGGTCCAGACGTGCGAGCGGCGAAGAGGCCTTACCAACCCCGAGGGCGTGTAGAGGACGAAGAGCCCACTTGTCGGCTATGGCGGCAGCCAGGATGAAGAAGGAAAAACCGGGCAAGGACGGAGCTCCGAAGGGTTCTGGGCAAGCCGTATCCCCAGTGGCTGACAAGTCCCCGGGTCGGAGCCTGGCGGAGGAACCGGAGACCAAGGCCTTTATGTTGGAGCATTTCGCCGCAATCAAAGAGGACATTGCAGGATTGCGTACCCAGCTGGCTGCGGACTTGAGGGAGGTCCGGAGAGACGTGGACGAAGTAGGAGAGCGGGTAGCCACGCTGGAGGAACATGACCTTGAGATGGGGGGCGACATACACCGGCTTCAGCAGGACGTTAACAGGCTTACTGAGCAGAACCTCGACCTTCAGGCACACGCGGAGGATTTGAAGAACCAGTCCCGCTGCAACAATATCCGGATCAGAGCGATCCCATGGAAGGGAGAGGGAGAGGATCTCCGTGAGTACGTTGAGGCCCTCTTTAAGCAGATCCTGCAAGACGAAGAGGTCACGGACATTCGAATGGACAGAGCGCATCGGGTGGGCCTACCCAAAGGGTCGAAGGCACCACCACCGGACATCCTCGTCTGCGTGCATGACTTTCAATTGAAGGAACGGATCCTTAAGATGGCACGCAATGTCGTCCCGCTGCAGTTCCGTGGGCACAACCCGGTGCTCTTCCAAGACCTAGCGGCATCTACATTGCAGAAGCGCAGGGACTTTAAGCCGGTCACATCATTCCTGCGAGATTGCAACGTCGCGTACATGTGGGGTCATCTTTTCCGGCTCATTTTCCGTTAGCAAAACAAACTGGTTCAGGTGTGTTTGCTCACAGATGCCGTGGACCTCCTGGGTATTGAATACACAGAGGCGGAGTCAGCGGGCGGTGGCATACATTCAGGCGACGACGACGATCAACGGACTGGCAGAAGGTGACCCGCTCTGCTCTCAAGAAGGGTCCTGCCCCCTCTGCACGTCTCCAGGAGAGAGGCGCAGCTGTAGCCTCCATGGGGCTGGTGACGGAGGCGACCCCGGAGGATGCCTCGGAGGTGCCGTGAGACCGGAGAGGGTACACAGATGGACAGATGGCGTCGGGGGGGACACCCCCTGAAGGTACTCTGGTATGTACTGTTGGTTGAACGAGTCCCGTATCGAGATGTGGAAGACTGTGGACTGGTACCTATTCCCCTCGCCTTTGTGGCCTGTTCTACGGACTTGCGTACTTCACTCTGTCTTAGTCTACTTCAGTTTGGTTCTGTTATGGGGGGGTTCAGTGTAAGTGTTGGTGGAGGGGGGGTGTGAGTGTAGGGGGGGACTCTGCATCAGACCTTTGCCGCTTGTACATACGTGTGCATCTCTGCTCCTTGCCTTTATGCTGATGGGTGTGTGCTCTGAACGCCTGCGCGGGCCATGTTCGGCCCTGGTCCTGCCTCGGGACACGAGCGATACTGACCTAGTTGGATTGGGATGGCTAGGGAACTGAAAGTGGTGAGCCTTAATGTTCGGGCCTAAACAACCCAGTGAAGCGCTCTGCTGTCCTGTCACTACTCGAACAATCTGGGGGTGATGTCTGCCTCCGACAGGAGCCGCACCTCCTGCACAAGGACGAGCGCCGAATGCGCAATAAGAGATTCTCCCTCCAGGTGTGGTCGTCGGGACTGGCTAAGTGTTGCCCTCCTCTTTAGCTCCCGGTTGCGATGTAAGGTCTTGACCCAGCTAGTAGATATACGGGGGAGGTTCCTGGCGGTGCGGGTGCAATGGGGGGACACGGTTTTTACCATTGGGTCCATGTACGCCCAAACACACAGCAGGAGTCCTTTCTGCGCACAGCCTTGGCCCAGGTCCTTGCTTCCCCTGACGCTTTCCTCTTAGTGGGGGGGGACTTTAACCTAGTAATGGATGAGACTACTGATAGGTAGGTGAATAGGCTGCATGGCTCGGGGTCCTAGTCGGTGGGGGGGAAGCAGTGGTTGGCAGATGGTGGTTTGCATGATGTGTGGCAGCTGCAACATCCCCAGGAGTGCGACTATACATATTACTCAGCGGTACATCAGACATATGCGCGCCTTGACCACTTTCTGGCCTCCTCCGCCCTATTGCCCCACCTTCACGATGCGGATATTGCCCCCCGCTCCCTCTCAGATCACGCGCCCCTGTCGGTCATGTTCACCCTAAGCGGCGCGCGCCCTCCCTCAGCTGGCTGGCGGCTGCGCGACTCCATGCTTCGTGTTGACTCTGTAGTGGACACTATCACACATTACTTCACCGAGAACCCCATCGGAGACACGGCGATAGCATCTATTTGGGAGGCGCTGAAACTGGTGGTTAGGGGGGACTTTATTGCTTTGGCCGCCACATATTCTAAGCTGCGAAGAGATAAGAGGGAGGAGCTGGAGAGGGATGTCTGTGGCTTGGAGGCTGTCCACAAAACATACAGGGGCCCGCAGGGTTTGGAGAGAGCTCGAAACTAAGAGGCGCATGCTGAAACATCTGGATCTCGATAGTGCAGAATACGAGTGGAGACAAGGGGGGTAAGATGCTCGCGCACCGCCTGTGGGCCCAGCTCCAATCTCGGGCCATCGCCGACATCCGGGACCGCCAAGCTGTTTCCCGTACCACTGACACTGAGATCGCTGCGGCCTTCCGCCATTTTTACCAATCCTTATACACAGAAGAAGGTTCCCCGCCCGCAGAGTGTGACCGGTACATCGCGGCGGCTGGCATTACTCCCCTATTGGAGAGTGCAGTCAAAGATCTGAACGTGGAGATTCGCGTGGAGGAGGTTATCTCCGCTATTGCCTGGCTAAAGGTAGCGAAGTCCCCCGGGCCCGATGGTTTCTCTGCATTGTTTTTACAAAACCTTTTGCCGGGAATTGGCCCCGTTTCTGACCCACCTTTTTAATTTGTTCCTGGAGACAGGCTCGGTCACCCCTTCTATGTCAGATGCTGCCATAACGGTCATACTTATACCTGGCAAGGACCCCGCTGATTGTGGTTCCTACCGCCCAATCTCTCTCCTTAACATCGACGCCAAGCTCTTCGTGGGTATTCTTGCGGCGCGACTTAGCCCCCTTATGGACGGAGTGATTGAACCGGACCAATCGGGCTTTGTTCCCACCCGTCAAGGTAGTGACAACTCCAAGAGATTGCTACACCTGATGGATGGAATTCAACGCGCACAGACCCAGGCCTTCTTTCTATCCATCGACGCGGAGAAGGCCTTTGATAGAGTCGAGTGGGGGTTCCTTTTCCGAGTGCTGCGGGCTTATGGACTAAAGGGCAATTTTCTGCGCTGGATCCAGGCCCTGTATGCATCTCCAAAGGCGGTCGTGCGGGTCAATGGCTGCAGATCGGCACCATTCTCTATCACCAGGGGAACACAGCAGGGGTGCCCTCTCTCGCCGCTCCTGTTTGTGTTTTATATGGAGCCCTTTGCCCAGCGTGTCAGATCCCACCCCGACATTGCGGGCATTCGTTTCGAGCCGATGAGCATAAAATAAGTCTGCAAGCCGATGATGTTATCCTGGCGCTGCAGAGTCCTGCTCCCTCTCTGCGCTGCCTCACGGCGGAGATTCGCGCTTTCCATGCCGTGGCTGGTTTTAAGGTTAATTTCACTAAATCTGAAATCCTTAACATCTCGATCCCGCCGGAGGAGGTCATTGATCTGCAGCGGGATTTTGACTTCCGTTGGGCACACTCGGATATCTGGGCATTCGCCTGGCATCGACCGTGCCCCGGACGCTCTCCCTGAATTATACTACTCTGATGGAACGAACTACCAAATCTATTTCTGCTTGGTCGCGCCTTAATCTGTCGTGGTTTGGCAGGTTAGCGCCTATCAAAATGACGCTTCTGCCCAGAATACTTTATATCTTTCAAATGCTCTCCCTTACACCGCCGAGAGGGGCCCTGAAAAAACTCCAGGGATTGCTGAATAGGTTCTTCTGGGACAACAAGCGCCCCCGTGCGGCCTTCGCAACGGCCATACTTCCTGCTGGCAGTTTAGGCTTTCCTCATCTCATGGCCTACTTCCAGGCCGCCTGCCTGCGCTTCGTGCTCGAATGGAATAGGCCAGAATCGAGTAAACATTGGTTATTCATGGACCAGGCGGTGGCGGGCCGCAATATTTGGCGGGAACTGTGGTTACCCCGCAAGGATAGGGCGTGGGGATTATATTCCTCGCCGGTGACGTCACCAACACTTAAAGCATGGGACCAACTGGCACTACGTAAAGGTTGGACTACCTTCCCCTCACCCATGACACCGATTGTGGACAACCCCGCCTTCCCCCCTTGCCTTGCATCTCCGGTCTTTCATCGCTGGCGAGAGAAGGATTGTAAGAGGGTGGGTATGCTTTCTGAGCTAGAGGGGCTTGTCCCCTTCTCGGACCTCCGATCTGAACATTCCCTATCGGATGTATCGGATAGTTTTGCTTATGCGCAAGTAACTCATTGGGTGTCACATCCGGACAATATGGCCTTGATGTCGCGCTCCCTCACAACCTTTGAGCAATGGCTCTTACGTAAAAAGAATGACCGGAGCCTTATCTCTGAACTATATGCCATGATCCTGCGTGATCCACAGCGTCAACACACAAAGGCGCAGGTGCGTTGGGAGGTGGAGTTGGGGCGGCCACTTTCACAGAAGGAGTGGGATCAGGTATTCTACCGAGCCCATCACACGACAGCTAACACAGCGGGTGCGGAATCGGCCTATAAACTTGCGACGTACTGGTACTATACACCGTCGCACATCGCATCCTGGGACAGGGCTAAATCCGGTCTCTGTTGGAGGGGGTGCGGTATGTCGGGCACTCTCCTGCATTTGTTATGGCACTGCCTTAAATTGGAACGGTACTGGAAAACAGTTCTTGAAGAACTAGACGCTGCGTTCCAGATCACACTGCCTAGGCTACCTGAGCACACATTACTAGGCCTCCCGCACCCTGCTTGCTTCCCTCTTCGCACACCGCTAGGGCGCAAATTGCGCTAGGATTGCTGACTGCGCGGCAGGCCCTCCTGGCGCGTTGGGGCTCCCCGGACGTCCCGGATGTGCGTGACTGGTTGATGCGCCTGTGGCATGTCTTGGCGATGGAACGGCTCTCCTTGAATATGGATGGTAGAGGGTCCGAGTATGCTTCCCTGTGGGCTCCGTTTCTGAGTCTTCTATCTAAAGAATGCAGAGAGGTTACATGCCCAAAGTACTCGCAAATTCTGCAGCTCATTCCTCTGGATTCAATGAGGGCTGTGCCAGGGCTCTAAGTTCTGGGACCAGATCTGCTTGGGTTGGAGCGGTGGGTGTGCTATACGGATCTGGGCTAATGGCTGATGCGGAGTGGGGTGGGAGGGTGGGGGGGGATGGGGGGGTCATCGAGGGGAGGAGGGATGGAGGGGGGAGTGGGGGATATGTTCTTTGTTTTCCTTCTTTGTTCTGGCTGGTTCTCTTTTCTATGAAAATTGCGGACTCTGCTACGCCGGCGGGGAATGCCAATGGCTTTTATTACACAGGACCGCCCTCCGGGTTGTAGGTCCGAATGCCGTGTTTAATTACTGCTTGTTTACGCCCTGCCGGCGAGTCGATGACGGCAGCTGGGCTGTGTCTGAAGCTAACTTGCCGCATAATAAAATGTTTGATTCTAAAAGTCATTTTAATATTCTAAGAGCTAAGACATCTTGTTAAATCTTTGATTTTAAGACATTACGTAATAATCTAAGAAGCCAAACCTATCCCTAAAGGGAAGGATGCCAAATTACAAGATTTATTGTTAATTAAGGCTTGTAAATATGTTTTTAGAATTCCAAAAGACCTTGATCAAGCTGGAATACGACTGAAATTTGGACTCCAAAGTCAAGTCCTAGTTAAACAGGTGTCTTTTTAAAAAAAAAAAGGCATTCCTTATTTTTATCACCTGTAGTCTCTTTAGCAAATAGCTGTTAGCATGAAATAAATTATTCTAAGTACGTTAGTGCCTGGAGATCCTATCTAACAAAGGGCCTAATTATGATGTCAATAACACAAATAATGGGGTGATCCGGTGTCCCTCAGAACCTATGTATTAACATTCAATAAAACAATTGGTTCTGTTGGGTTATCAACAATTACTTTAAGAACTGCTTTCTAGTATAGAAAGAAGAGAACTTATTTATGATACACATAGCAATATTGTGCATGAAAGAAAATGGAAAAACTGAAAAAAACACACCGAAACAAAATTCAATTTGTATATTTAAATTAAGCATCAAATACTAGAGGCTGTCACAAAAGCAAACTTCATTGCAACAGACATAATAGGTGACAATTGTGAGTAAGTGACATGGTGATTAGTGATATGGACAGTACACTATATACATGATGAATAGAGGTGAAGTAAAAACAGGTGGGAATATTAAAAAACTATTTTTCTTATTGTCCTATATGATTATGCACATGTATTCCAAGATTCATTGATGAATTAATTTATGATCCTGGTAGCTATGCGGACATCTGTAGCTTGTCGACGTTTCGACCCTTGTAGAAGCGCACATTTGAAGTGCATCAGAGCAGGTCTTCCTCAGGACTATGGGAGGGTGGATGCAAATATTTCCCTGCTCAAAGTTAGAGGAAATAGTATTATCAAACATAGGTGACATCTGCTCTGTATATAGTACAATGAGATTATGTGTTTGTTACTTTGATAGTGCAACAAGTCCACTTTGAGCCGCACTACCTTTGGCATTTAATATGGTAGTTCATCCAATTTTCTCATACCCAAGAACTTGGTGCACTTACTATGTTTAACTCAATGAATATACAGTCACTGTCAGGTGTGATTGGAAATTAGGGCCATCATTACAATGTCAGGCGGAATCACTTCCGCCCAACACTGCATCAGTCATGGTACCAACCGACATCTGGTCAACGGTCTCGACCGTCACATTAGGATGAGACTGAACACTGTTCGATTGCATTCCTATATTTTACAGTGAGACCATGCATTACGGATGTAAACCGGCCATAATGCATGCTCCCATTGTCCATTGTAAAATGGGAGGTGCGGTTCATCCCTGCAACAAGGTGCAAGGATTAACGGGGGGCACCATAGGTGCCCCCTCGGCCTCCAACCAGAGGCCTTGCACCCAAGGGGGCTCTGCTGGGGCCCCATAAAGACGCTTTCCGACATGGTTTTCATGTCGGACAGGACGGCATGGAAACCATGTCGGAAACCATCATTGAAATCTCAAGGGCAAAAAGGCCCGCCCTTGAGATAACTTGACGCATTCCGACTGGTAGACTGGCTCTCCAAGCCCATCAGAAGCCAGCTTGAATGACCGGTCGGATTTGTTTCCGACCGCCTCCATTGTAGTGAGGTGGTCGAAAAGGAATCCTACTGGCACATTAGGATTAGGGCTCCCGGTTTTATGGTATTTATTTTTTCGCCATTTCCGTCTGTATTTATTTTTTGCTAATTTTATCTGTATTAATCCTTATTTAGTTTGGGTTTTGTGGAAAAATTAAGCTGAAATTAGTATATTTCCACATTTATTTAACCAATAAATATGCGCTCATGATTGAATGCCTGCCAGGTTTCAGAGATATGAACACCCGCAGAAGATAAATCAGTGCATTTATATGAAAATATGCAAATTTCAGTATCAACCTTGCGCATATCTACTGTTGTTAAAGCTTCTTTACCAAAATTCCTTTCTTTTTTAACCCCCTTATCTATCAATCCACACATCTATTGGCATGTATTTAGAATTACTCAAAAAGCAACCCAATTTCCATTTTTATACATTAAAAATAAATACAGACAGGAAAATTAGTGTTTTCTGTCTCTATCTATCTATCTGTAAAAATCAGTAAAAACGGAAAACAAGGAGCCTTAATTATGATGCGGTTCGGAAGGCTCCGACCGATGGTGGGAGTCTTCCTAATCGCTTCGTAATCGACCCTAAATGTGCGAGTGCAAGTGATAGCTGTTACACAGCATACACTACAAAATAATTGGGTCTTGTAGCGCACTGAGTCACAGGTAATCATCAACAATGCTTTAGTCACCATACATGCTATCAATATGTCTACATTAACTCATGGGGATTCAGTCGGAAGAAGTTAAACCTGAAGGGAGCGTAAAACTGAATTGAGCCGGGCCAATTCTACTTATGGGAAATGTAAGAGTTACAGAAGGAAATTGCTGTCAGTGTAAACGCCATGCTTATTATGTACAGTTGTGTCTTACAAATTTCAGACTTTACCTCAACCACTGCATTTTCTATAAGTCCTGAAATTGGGGACCGTGTCGCGCTTCTCAGTTTTAACTCTTCAAGTCTGTGCTGTACTATCCGTCCAAACTTCTCTCTGGCCCCTTTCTCGCTGTTTCTAAGGCGAAAAAACATGTTACCGTGTAATTAAGCGTGAAAGAATTGCTTGCTTTCTTATTGCATATGAAAACAATGTATTTTATGCTTCTACCTCACCTATCCACTTAATGAGCCATCTCGTCCATGTAGTGCCAACCGTCTTTTCATGCAGGTCTGAAATCCTCTTGCGCCCTCCTAGCTCAATAAAAATAACTTCTTTCCCCAACTCAGCATATTTTCCTGCTTTCTGAGTCACCTTTTTATAATGTGTGTTTCCACACTCACAACAGCTGAAGTGATTGTCCCCACTAAGGAAATAACACATCGCTCTCCATGTGTCTTCAAGGGAGTTGAGGACTGCCGCTAAACGCCTAATGATGCTTGAAGCAGCTGGATGAACACGCACACAAAAATAATACTGCAAAGACTCCTTAAATTGCAAATCTGGGGACTTTGGAGCCTAGTAACCATAACCAAAATTTACATTATTATACCATCAAGTATTGTGATATCATTTGAGATGTCATGAGTGATATCACTGACCATGTCATGAGCGATGTAATATGTGAGGTCATAAGCAGTGCATTGCGGGAGCGTAACTTATAGTTAGCTCAGGTTATCACTGCTGCATTTTTGTGGTTTTGTATGTGTAAAATGAGAGCCTAGCTACAACGTCACTGTAGCCTTTAGTTTTTTCAGTGAATATATATATAAATAAATATTTATATTGTTATATATATATGTGTTAACAGTAAATATATAATGTGCGGTTTATCACCTGCACATTGACTTTAAGTGTTATTTTTGGGTGTAATTTTTCATTACGGATCAGTCCACACCTGTGCCGTAGTGTAACAAGTTAGGGAGAAGGACTGTGTGAGAAAGTGCTGAAGCGCATTTCAGTGTAACAAAATGATCTTGCCCCTGTGTTGGTGTCCGTTTCTTGACTGAAGAAATTGGAGTTGGAGTTGATATATATATATCTATATATATATATATATATATATATAGTCACTGAAAAATATACAGGTTACAGGGGTGTCAAAGTTAGGCTCAGATTTCACTCGCACAAAACTAGAGAAATTCAGTAATTATAGTTAACTGAGCTAACTATAAAACTATAACTTACACCCTCACAATGCACTGCTTATGACTAACATATTACATCACTCTTGACATAGTCAGTGACATCACTCATGACATAACTCATGACATCTCAAATAACATTATTGATGACATCACTGATGACATGAGTGTTAGTGTTTCAGAAATGTTTCTGAGACTTAAAGGTATATACTAAGCTACAGCATAAGATGAATTACCATTCGTTCTGTACTATTAACTAGTGATACTGTTTCTAACATATATCATCTGAGTGGCTTTGTGACTGTCTGTATCAGTGTATGAATGAGTGTCTTTGAGTGGCTGCATGGCTGTGTGAGTGGCAGTATGGATATGTCACGGGGTGTATAAGTGGCTGTGTAGGCCTGACAGTGGGTATGTGAGTGGCTGTATGGGTGTGCAAGTGGGTTTGTGAGTGGTTGTATGGGTGTGTGAGTAGGTGACTGAGTAGCTGTGTGAGTATGTGTGTGATTGTATGGGTGTTCGAGTGGGTGTGTGAGTGGTTGTATGGATGTGTGAATTGGTTTGTGAGTGGTAGTGCAGGTGGTTGGGTATGTAAGTGGGTGTGTGAGTGGTTGTATGGGTCTGTGCATGGTTTTGTGGATCTGTAAGTGGGTGAGTAAGTGGGTGTATGGGTGAGTGAGTGGTTGTATGGATCTGAGTCAGTGTGTGAGTGGTTGTGTGAGTAGGTGTGGGAATGAGTGGTTGTATGGACATGTGAGTGGGGATGTCAGCAGTTGTGTAGATGTGTGTATGGCTCTGTGGATGATATCATCACTGATGTCATCGCTGATGTCACTGACCATGTCATGAGTGATATGATGTATGAGGTCATAAGCAGTGCAATACAGGGGCATAAGCTATAACTAGCTCAGATAACGATTACTGTTGAATTTCACTGGTTTTGTACGAGTGCAATCTGAGTCTAAGTATAGCGTCCCTGTAAACTTTGCATTTTTCAGTGAATTTTTAGAGGTTTTTAAAATTCTATTTCCTAACTGTAACGTCCTTTTAACCTTTGTTTTTTTCAGTGAATAGTTATTTCCTAACTATAGCATCCCTGTAACCTTTGATTTTTGGTGAATCCCTACCATTTTTAGGTCTCGCCTATTTTATCCCATAGGGATTGATAGGCGAGATTATAATAAGCGGTCCGAAAAGTCTATCTAGCTGCGGTTCGCGTACAATTCATGTGAGTCAGGCGCGTGCACATCATCGCCAGCCACCTCACACATCACACACCACCATTTGTCTGTGCCTCGGCATCAGACTTCAAAGGCTGCCACTCCTCCGCCCCCCCAATCGCCCCCTCCTCGCAATGCCAGAACATCCTTTTAGGGCTTCGACAACCCGCCCCGCCACCCCTCCCTCACCCTCTCTCCTCTTCCTCGCACAACTCGCGTTTATTATTTTTTTTAATTAATTTATCGCACTCATCCCCCAGGGTCTCTCCTCCCTGGTCACTGTTTAAGCACTTCTCTCGCATACTCTCACAAACTCGCCCTCGCTCTCTTCCCTTACCAGTGGATTGTCTCTAGTTTTCTTGTCATCCGTTTTTGCATCCTCGTGCTGTCCCACTCTCTAACCTCCAGTTTTTTTCTCTTCTCTTGACCACTCCTTTTAATGTTTCCATTCTTCCATTCCTGTTTCTCTCTTTCTCGTACTCCCTGTCTCTCACACACACTTTATTCTATTTGTCTTCCCTCTTCCTGTCAACGTTATATGTACAGCGCCCTCCTTTCCCTTCTGCTCTCTTATAACTTGTCAGTTAATTGGACTACAACATCTCTCTCTCGCAATTAAATAGAAGCCTATTTAATAATTCACTCTCTTGCGTGGCATGGGAGGGTTTTTAACATAATGTATAGTAATTAAAGTTTGCCAAGTTTAACCCCGGCGCACAAGCGTTATTTGCTAATAAGAGAGGTGCGCACGTAGCCCTGAGTGGCAGGCATTCCGATGCGCAGTGAGAGGCGGGTAGGCAGACAGACAGAAAGGGGTAGACAAACAGACAGGAGGAGCGAGAGCGAGACAGATAACAACACTCCCTATAAACAGTAGATAAAAACACATCTCCGTCTGTTGCAGTTCTTGTCTTCCCCGCCCCAACCACCGTTTTCATTCCTTTTTTATTTGTTTTACTTTTAATAAATGCTTACCCCAGTTGAGCTACTGCTGTGCCCCGTCCCGCCCCCCGAGTCGCACCTTCCTGCTCTGCCATTCACTTTTCATCTCATTCTCGTGAATTCTAGTAGTTTCCTTCTGTGCCCCCACCCATCCCCAACCCACGTCCAACCCAGCTCCACCTGGCTCCGCGCCCCTTCTCTAATCAAAGCCTTATATCAAATATGGCTGAGATACCCGCCACCCCCTCTCAACACAATCCCCAAGAATTGGGAAACCGGAAACAGTTCTTGAACTTTTGGAAGGCGGGAAGGGAGTTACCCTTCCCGGCCGTATTTATTAAAATATGAAACAAAATCAAAACATTAAAATAACAGTTTCATATCATGTACAATTTCATATCCACATTACGATGTTTGGCTAACCTTAACATATATCTAATACAAATGTTCTCCTAGCCTATACTAACATCCTTACAAAATTGCATTTCAAATTGAAATTGTACATCCTAACGTTAAGGGCCAACGGCAAGGTCGTAACCGGTGTCAGATCCCTAAACCAGAACTCCCCCCTCACTTGTGAGGGGCGGTCGCACAGAGGACTTCACCTCGTGTGCCATACCAATTTCCCTTGTCTTGACGGGGGCCCCTGTTAACTCGACGCCATGTACGTGGTCGTCCGAGGACTCGTGTGAGGTGTCTAGAAGGTAGCATAGACCCCCCTCCCCACCCTACACAACTTACCACATCTGCCGTCGCAGATGTCCTGGCCCCGGGAAATTCCCAGGAGGGGCCCGTAGCCCCTCCTATCCAGGGAGGGGCCTTGACCGCCTTCCCTTTCCTTTAGGCGTCCCGTCCTTAGAAGGGACCGCCTCCCCGTTGAGGGGCCAATGGCCACCTCCCCCCGGGCGCTCCCAGCCGTAATGGGTGACGCCCCCCCCTAGGGATCTTCCAATGACTGCTCACCGATCATGACCTTACCGCCACAGGCCGGATAGTTGACCGGCTATCCGGACCCCCCACAAAACTCCTACCTAAAGGTCATGTTGTAAACTCCTTAGCCATGCTACGAGGTCTCCTATTAGTAAAGAATTCCCCACCCGGGACAAGTGGACCCCATCCTCTAGATACATATTGTCCCCCCTGATACAACCATGAGGAATCGAATGCAAAGTACTGGCACGGAACAGTCTACCAAGCTTGTTGTTAATCTTTTTCACAGAATGATTTATAGCAGACACTGAATTAGCCCCCCGCCACACCTTTCGTGGAATCATATGGGACCATGCAATAGTGCACCCTGGAACCCTCCTCGCCAACCAACTTACTGTGGATAGTATCGCCTCGAGAAGTAGTCGTCTACCAGTGGTCACCAAATCATTGCCCCCAAGATGTACTATGATTATAGCTGGCGGTGACCTTGTCCGCCCTAATAAACCCTCAAGAAAAGGTTGAAACAGGTCAATACAGAGCCCGCCCCTTCCGTAGAAGGTCACCCTGTACCCGTATTCCCCAGCTGTGTGAATCATGTCACCTGCTTTGAATACGTCCCCGGCACGCCTCACGTATGAGTGGCCCACGACCCACACCACTCTTTCATCAGCCGGTGATCTCTGACCGCTGGTTCCCAGGTGTCGGGCCGACTGCACAGTCCGCCCCGCCTCGTAGGTTTGCGAAACTGTAACCAAACAAAAACAAGAAGCGTGAGTACATGATATCAGCTTCACAACATGTGCAACCGCACATACCTTTTGTAACAATTCGAGGACCAACGCCCCAACTGTTTCACTTTATCAACACTCAGACCCCTGGCTGTAGCCTCTGTAGCAGTCCCTATCCGGAAGGAATGAGTCCCAAACATGAATGTGCTCTCGGCACAGTCCACCCCCGTATCCTGCTTATTCTTTGCCACCAGTTCGCTTACCCGCATAGCCCCATGAAATGCTAATGCAAAAGCGGCCCGGAATAACACTGTTTCCGCCTGGGATGAACAAGTAGCAGGGAGTACGGACAGTAACAGGGCCAACCTATCCAGACCTATAGGGTGCCTTTCATCTACTCTGCGACCCTCAAGGCGTTGCCACCCACGCAGCGCTTTCTGTACCACAAAAGACGCTGTAGGGTCCTGGATACCATGAGCCCGCGCCATGAAGGAAATGGCAGCCCGATGCCTCTGGGCCGTGGCCACCGATTTTCCTGCCCTGCGTAGAGACAGTAAAAACTTTATGACCAATTCTTCCTGACCCCAAAGCTCTCCCCTAGCTGAACCCAAAAAGGACAAATAGGAACGGAACGCCCCTTCATATGCCTTCCTTGTCCTAGGTGCTAAACTCTCTCCCACGAGGTTTTGTAGTTCGGGGCACCGAGAGACCAGAGAGCTTCGGGAAATGGTGCCGCCACCGGGTCCGCTGTGGGCAGAAAACCCCAGAAGGCCTGCATACGGAAACGAGAAAGCGCATCAGCAGCCTGATTCAGTACCCCTGGCACATGCCTCGCTCTAAAGAGCACGTTCAATTGCATACATAGTAAAACAATTTCCTTGAGCAACCTCAGGATCCACTTGCATCGTGCTGCCTGACTATTGATACACTCAACAACGGTCATGTTATCAGACCAGAACAC
Organism: Lissotriton vulgaris; assembly: GCF_964263255.1. NCBI lineage: Eukaryota > Metazoa > Chordata > Amphibia > Caudata > Salamandridae > Lissotriton > Lissotriton vulgaris. Next base: position 283,637,213 of record NC_141687.1, read on the forward strand.
CACAGAGTGATCCCTAAACCCCTCAGGCCATGTCTTCAAAGCCACCAGAATAGGGAACAGTTCAAGAAAAGCAATGTTACTTGTAAGTCCACACTCGTGCCACCATGACGGCCATCTTTGAGCCGACCAGTGATTGCCAAAGATGGCGCCAAAGCCTATACTCCCCGCCGAATCTGTCCACAGCCCCAATTCTCCGGAGGACACCGCCGGCTTCGTCCAGACAACCCGACCATTGAAGTCCGCCAGGAATGCCAACCAAATGCGCATGTCCTGGCGAATCTCGGCCGAGAGCCTCGTGCGGTGATGCCCCTCTTTAAGACCGACCATGGCTTGTGCAATCGAACGGGAAAAGGGGCGGGCCATTGGCATCACTCTAAGGGCAAAATTCAACTGTCCCACAGTCTGCTGTAATTGATGCAAGTTCACCTTAGTTTCTCTAATACATGCTTCAAGGGAAGCCCTGAATTTCCGCACTTTTTCTTCTGGCAAGCGGAAGCAACCTTCTTCGGAATTGAGCTCTATTCCAAGAAACTCGAGCGAAGTTGAGGGCCCCACAGTCTTACCTGGTGCCAATGGCACACCAAACTGTCTCATCAAATCACAAAATTCATCTAGAGCCTGTGCACATTCTGTGTCCCCGGCTGCCCCCAAAAACAGAAAATCGTCCAGATAATGCATGACATGCTGAAACCCCGTAATCCTTGTGAATGCCCATTGCAGAAAACAACTGAATTTTTCAAAATAAGCACATGATATGGAACAGCCCATTGGCATACATTTATCCATGTAATAGCGCCCCTGAAACATAAAGCCCAGGAGACGCTGATCGTCCGGGTGTACCGGGAGCAACCGGAAAGCGGACTCGATGTCGGACTTGGCCATCAGCGCTCCGGGCCCCAGGCGATTCAACATGGCAACTGCATCATCGAAGGATGCGTACCTCACCGAACAAAGCCCTGGGTCTATTGCATCATTAACTGACAAATCCCTCGGGGCTGACAAATTATGTATCAGTCTGAACTCACCCCGGTCCTTCTTGGGGACCACTCCCAAAGGTGAACAAATGAAATTAGGAACTGGTGGCGTGTTGAATGGTCCTGCCACCCGACCCCGGGCTACCTCTTTCCCAATCTTTGCTTGCACCACTGCCGTATTATGTAGGACCGAGAGTTGGTTCTTACACTGTGCTTTCCCCTGAAAATTCCCCACCGGGATGCGGAAACCGTAAGAAAACCCATCTCGCAGCACCCCAGCGGAGACATGATCAGGGTATTCGCTGAGCCAAGGAATCATTGCCATGGTATCAACCGGTGTAGGTAAAGCCGCCCCTTGGACTATGTCAGACCTGTTTGGCGCTTCCCCTACTGCCGTTATCACCCGTTTTGGCTCTGCACATGGTCTCGGGATGCGAAGACTGTCCACACCCCCCACATTCATGTCTAAACTTGCATGACCCGTGGGGCCTCGTACACTTTCCCCTGTTAAAGTTCCAGCATACCCCTTTTTTACCTGTATTGCCGTTCGGCTTTGGGTGATGCTCGTTACTTGCTCCTGTCCGAAAGGGCGCCCCGGATGGTTGGCGGGAAAGTTCACCCCCGCCCCCCCCCCACCAGTGGCGCCTTCAACATGCCTGATTGTTCCATCTTTTGCCAAGAAATGGAGTCATAACAATCCCACGTCATAGATGCATCGAACTCTTTGGCTTTACGAAAAATATTATCATAACAAAACCACTCGTTGCCGCTATATGTCTGCGAATATTCCATAATACGTGACTGGTACACAGGTAACTCGGTCAATAAATCGGGTCTCCGTTCCCCCATAATTGAAGTAAATATGCTAAAAGCCCTACCCCAGTTACCTATCGTCTCATCGACTCTAAAGGCGGCCATTTTAGCGCGCCAAACACTCGGATGCATGAGTTCCTTCTGAACTTTCACATGCTTGATCTCATAATGGTCGGTTAGTAAGGAGAACATGTTTACGTATTTCTCAGCCCATATCCGTTCTTTGACCTCCATCGGGATATGCTGAGCCAATCTCTCCCTCCTCGAGGGTACCGACCCCTTCCCCGCAATCGGCATTAGCTGCTTACCTGAGCTAGAAGATGTAACCGCCGTTGCTGCCGAACTCGTGCCCGCTGTGAGTTGCTCTACTGGGGCATGCGGGGAAATAAACGGACAAGTAGGTTTCGCGGCCTCTCGAGACTGCCGCAACTGCCTCATTAATTGCTTGGCTTCCTCAGCCGTGTCCCCCGGGGCCGCGGGACGCCCGCTGCTATTACCCAGCCATGCCGCCAACTGGGCGGCCAATTCCGGGGGCATGTCCCCTTCGTCCACTGGGGTAACCACAACGGGGATCTGCTGACCCTCGGCAGGAGCCGGCGCGGGAATCTCCGCCGGTCTAGGAGGGCTCATCGGGGGAGCCTCCGGAACTGGGACCTCGTCCTCGCTTAACCCGTTCCTGGCCCTCTTCCTTCTGCCGGCCGGGGCCTCCGTCGGGTTGGGTCTTTTTGGCCTTCCCGCACCGTCCCTGGCCGCCATTTTCCTTTTCATCTCTGCCATGTCCTTCACCAACATCCGGATCATCTGGTCGGTGCTGACCTTCTTCGCGACTCTCTTGCCCGGCATGATTTGCAGCGCTAGAAGAGAAAAGAGAGAAATTACAAATTTCAAAAATGGCTCTTCGTTCCGTCTCGAGCTCACGTGCAGCGAGGAGGTGCAGCTTCAGAGCACAGGAAGAAGAGGATGCTTTCTTGGCTTGTGGCTCCTTTTATTCTTCTTGGGGCGGGCGTGAACCCGCCCCCTTCCGCCTCCCTGGGCGTGGCGGATGGCTTCGGTGTCTAGGACAACCCACTCTTGGGCGGGAAAAAACGCGCCCCGGCTACGCCGCTTCGGGCATACCAGCCGAGACGCGCCTCCCGCCCAAAATGGCTTCCCGGGGGGATCGGGGTACTCCACCATACGTTCGGGGGGACCGATTGGTCGCCCCTTTCCATTAAACATCTTCTGGCTCTCCGTGTCGGAGCTCTCTCCATTTCGTCCCCGTCATACCCCCCTCTTACTACCCCCTTGTTATTGCCTTTCTTTGTAATGCGATCCAAACACATTATGCTTAGTTTCATTTGCAACATGCACTGGCGAGCCATGGGCATGCTGCACCTCCCGATTTATGTAACTGCTGCTTTCAAGCTTGTGAACAGAAGCTGCTCGTTGCAAGTTAAATGATAATTCAACCCCCCATACACACACAAACCCACACACAACTGCCCCCAGACACACACAAACCCCCACACAACCGCCCCCACACACACACACAACCCCCCACACACACATCCCCACTCACACAACTCCACACACAACCCCACACACACAACTCCAAACACACACAACCCCCCACACAGACACACCCCACCCCCAAAGACCCCCCCCCCACACACACACCACACACAGAACCCCACACAACCCCACACACACACAACCCCACACACACAACCCCACACACACACAACCCCACACACACACAACCCCACACACACACACACACAACCCCCCACACACACAACCCCACACACACACACACCCACACACACACACACCCACACACACCCCCCACATCCCCCAAACACACACCCCACACAACCACACACACACACACACACACACACACCCACACACACAACCCCCCACGCACACAACCCCACACACACACAACCCCCACACACACAGCCCCTTCACACACACAGCCCCTTCACACACACAGCCCCTTCACACACAACCCCCCACACACACACACACAACCCCACACACACACCCAGTACAAACACACAACTCCACACACACAACCCCACACACAAACACAACCCCACACACACACACCCCACGCCCCCACACCTCCACACCCCCCCACACACACACCACACACACAACCCCACACACACACAACTTCACACACACACACACAACCACCCACTAACACCCCCACACACTCTATCTATCTATCTATCTATCGCACTCACTTAATCTATTGCCTTCACTATATCTATCTATCGCCCTCACTCTATCAATTTATCTATCTATATATTGCCCTCACTCTATCTATCTATCGCCCTAACTCTATCTATCTATCTATCTATCTATCTATCTATCTATCTATCTATCTATCTATCTATCGGTCTATCTATCGGTCTATCTATCTATCTATCTATCACCCTCACTATCTATCTATCTATCGCCCTCACTCTATCTCTCTATCTATCTATAGCCCTCACTCTATCTATCGCCCTCACTCTGTCTATCTATCACACTCACTCTATCGCCATTATTCTATCTATCTATCTATCTGTCTATCTATCTATCTATCGCCCTCACTCTATCTGTCTATCTATCTATCTATTGCCCCCACTCTCACTCTATCTATCTATCTATCTATCTATCTATCTATCTATCGCCCTCCCTCACTCTATCTATCGCCCTCCCTCACTCTATCTATCGTCCTCCCTCACTCTATCTATCGCCCTCCCTCTATCTATCTATCGCCCTCCCTCTATCTATCGCCCTCCCTCTATCTATCGCCCTCCCTCTATCTATCGCCCTCCCTCTATCTATCTATCGCTCTCACTCTATCACATCACCACAGCATCACTCAGCACTACCACAACATCACTATGCGCTACCACAGTATAACTGAACGCTACAGCATCACTCGTCGCCACCACAACATCACTCAGCGCCACCACAGCATCAATCTGTGCAACCATTCAACAACAACTGGTTCAAATATATTCTCTCAATGTTTCAAGCTTTATTACAAATGTCACAAAAAGATGTTCATATTTCACTTCTGTTCTTGGATTTTCGTCACAATAAAATACACTGAACATTATCTTCACAAAAGTCATTTACAAAAGTTTAAGCTATTGCCATTATAAATTACAATAACTTTCATTTAAGTATTAATTATTTAAAAAAAATAAAAGCCATTGTTATTTGTAATATCAAAACATCTAAGTCACGTAAATACAACACATATTGCAGTACAAATGCAATAGGTGTCGTATTTGCGAAAGTTAAAACTATTGGCATTGTCAATGACAAAGCTATTAATTTAGCTATTTTCAAAACCAACACATTAATAAAAAAATTGTCATTTACAATACCAATAGCTCAAACTTTCCTAATGCGAGACCTATTGCATTGCAAATGCTTGTTTAATGTTATTTTCTAACTATAGCAACCCTGTAAACTTTGTTTTTTTTTCAGTGAATTTCTAAGTTTATTTTAGTTTGATTTCCTAACTGTAACTGTAACCTTTGAAAGGGGGTACGTGAGTGCCTGCATGGGTCAGTAAATGGGCGGCTGAGTGGCTGGAGGGGTCTGTGAGTGGGTGTGTGAGTGTTTTTGTGGGTGTATCAGTGGATGTGAGAGTGTCTGTGTGGGTGCGTCAGTAGCTGTGTGAGTGACTGGGCCAGAAAGGAACCTCACCTGTACCTTTATCCAAAAAGAGTCCAGAGTTTTGCACAAAACATCTAGCCAGCTGGAGTACTTTCTACTGGTTAATTAGTAAGTGCTACCTCTTTTGGTAATAACTAGTGCATATTCTACACTACAGCTGCATAATGGATCATGAGCAAATATCTCCAGTTACCTTGTGTGTGTGTAATTTCTGCAGTGGGCTTGTTCCTTAAGCATCTTAATCCTCAAATCTGTGATAACATGAATCTTCTTCTATAGAAGAGGATGAGACTACAAAGAGGGGAATCTCCATCAAACAAGGGTTCGTTCTCCTAACTATATAACATAAGTGCTTCTTTGTTGGTGGAGATCTCCTCAAAATTCCTCTGCATAAAGCACGCATCACCATTGGAGGCCTTTTGAAAAGCTGTTCATCAACATGGGAAAAGGCAGAAAGACCTTTGCATACTACTAAGGAATACAGGGAGGGCTAAATGGGCAGACAATGCAGATGACTTCGGGTATTTGCATACTCGGGGTAATTAGAAGGAGAACCATGTACTCTGCTCTCAAGGCAAGAAAAAAATCACTTGACAGAGTCACTACAGATCTGTTTGCACTCCAATAGATCAACAATGCATTCCCTTTACTAAGGATTTCAGTTTGTTTTACTACATGGAATACAAGAGAAACACACTTACTTTGCCTTCGCCAAGACCAAGAAGTTAGGACCATTTGTGCCTTACAGAAGTGGAGCTTCCACTGGGGCACCTGCTTTTTTTATATTTGTAAGTGCTTCCCATTGAGGTTTAATTTCTGTGAAATGAGCATCAGGGCCATAACGGAACCTCACTTTTTCCAAGAAGAGTCCACAGTTTTGCCGAAAATGTGTACTCTACTGGATTACTTTTTTCTGGTTAATTAGTAAGTGTTACCTAGTTGGTGAATATTTTACACTACAGCTGTATAAAGAACCCAAAGGTAATGTCTCTAGTGACCTTGTGTGCATGTAATTTCGGCAATGGGATTGTTCCTTGAGTGTCTTCATCCACAAGTTTGTGCTAACATGAATCCTCGTCAAGAGAAGATACAGGTGTACTTTCATTTTATGCTATAAAGGGGGAGGGCAGCACGAGGCCCCCCTACCTGAGCTAGGGGATCCCACCCCTTGAGGCCCAGCCTCTTGATGCTGGGTGCCCATGATCCCAACCAGGGCACCCAGTCTGCAGGATTGGGAACCACAGGGGAGCCTCGATGTCCCTACAGTCCATGACAGCTACCCGCCTCCAGTGCGGGTCGGCATTGCTCCTGCATGCAGTAGGCAACTAAAAATGCTCATCTTCATGCATTTTCCTGCCTGCTTTCTTGCCTCCGTTTGGAGCCTTTTTGGTTGTTGGGCTCATTTTGAAATGGGAAAGTGCACTGGGGAGTTGTGCATTGCCTCACGTGAGTGGATTACACCGATTTGTAAATGAAGGACCACCCCTCGGAATATGCCAAAGGTCCATCAGTATATTTCGTACTGCAATTATATTTCCATAGCATAAGGTGCTGCAACCAACTTTCTAAAATACTTAAGTGCCTAGTCCTAAAACAAAATGCTAGATTTCAGGCCACAAACATTATGTAAAATGGGTCTTTGATGGGATGGAAAAATCCCATGCATGCATTGCTGCTTCGAGTTCCCCATAATGAGTTCTGAAGATTTTTTAATTTATGGGCCTCATCACAGTTGAATATCGTGTGTGCACTGAGGGTTTCCAGTGAAAAGGAATGCAACTCAGAATGTTGTCCTGTGGTCTGGAGAGGTACAACATCAAGTATACCATCTTTTACCAAATGTGACTGCCATCAGCTCACTGGAATCTAGATGACTGATGGTATTGGTAGCAATAAATCATAGTGGCAAGACTTTTATCTGTTACTTGCTAGGGAGAGTTGCCTACTCACTTCCAACTGATCCCTCTGGCCCATCCATGTGGAACATTGATAACTAGTCTGTATGAGTTTGTATACTTTCTGTCTACAGTAGACCATGCCTGGAGATTGTATGCAGCACCTGGGAATCGATTTTGATTATCTTCACAAGAGTTGAACCTCACATGAATGGCAGGGCTTCTACTCAACACTTCTGGGGAACTTTGAAATGGACCAGGCTTGACAGTGTGGAGAATAGGAGACAGGGGGTCCCTCGGTATTGTAGGAAAAACCCTTGCCCCTCTTCCTTCTTTCACCAACGTATTACCTGCATTAGATTCAGTGATGATTAAGTGGGGAAGCCTCTTCCTCTTTTGTGACTTTGTTTCGGGTCACCCGAACATGAGACTCTCATCTCCATCCCACCATCCTGTTAACATTGCAAGATAAATACTATGACTGGACCAGTCTGGGAGTAATATGCAAAAGGCAGCCACTGACAGAAACTGATCCAGCAGGTGGACTTGAGAAAAATTGAATCATTGCATCGAAACTGAGTATAACTATGGAACAGAAACTACCAGAAGTGTGCTACAATATCTGTGCCAGAAACCTTGGTCCCACTGCAGTGGTGATTGAGAAACACTTTTGTACCCCAGGGTTGGTGTATTGAACACCAATACCTCTTCCCTAGGTTTGGCCCAAAACATGAGCTGTTCTGCAGCCATCTAGGAGGACCTAACCGGGGCTGCCTCGATGGGATGAACTGGCCTACCGTTTTAAAAGTGTGCTGGGTGTGTCCTTGCGCAAGGAAGTGTTGTGTAGTTCCTATAAAACCTATACAGGCTCTGCGCGTCGGGACAGCATACACTGCAGGTTTGGAGTCAGACTGATTCTGAACACCCCCACCGGGCATGTTGGGCTTTTGTACCAGCTAGCTCACAGTGCCACTAGAATTTCCTCTTACCAAGGAGAGAATAGTTCTTGGCAAAAATTGAACATGGCAACCCTGATCCCTCAGGACCATGGAAACAATATACCACTTTTCGCTTAGTCACTCGTGCTTACTTAGTCTTTCTTAGAGAGGTACACAGAATAAACAGCCTGGGTGTTTTCAATAAATATTTATTGAACAGTTGGTATTCTGGTGTAAAATAGATGAGCTGCAACAACCATTAGAGTTTAGCAGATATATAGGATTAGAAACACTATGAAAGTAAACGGATGGTAAAGCTCTACCAACTTTCAGTATTCAAGAATATATACAAGTATATAAAATACATGCTAATAAAAAGATGCATACCCCTACTGATGGAGCAAGGTGGCAAAAACAAAATTTTGTGTACCCCTTTTAAAATCAATGTTCCATAACGTTAACATTTACTAATGGTGTGTTGTGGTGAAATAATCAACAATAGTATAAGACGCACACAAAATGTACACGTGGGTAAACTAATTTTGCTTGTATGAAGCAATATAATTAACTAATTTGTATTGTTATTGTGATGTGAACTAATGCACAGCTTAAATATAAATAAACGCAACATGAATGTGCTTATTGTACACGTTGTTGTGCCAGAAAGTCGTCGGATATGTAAGTATGAAACGCATTTATGTGGCTTACTTGCTAGGTAATAACTAATGGGGAAACATTAGTACGGTGGGAGGTAAACAGAAGGGCTTTAGTTCCATATTTAACATAAATATGTGTTTGTTTCTATGATAGTTCCAAAAGTGGCCTCTGAGGCCTAGTGAAAACATGACAGCTCTGGTAAACAGCGAGCAAATGCTGGATTGCGCATGCGCGCCCAAAGCCTACAAGTGAGAGTGAACTGCCTGTGCTCGGACGGGAAGTTCAAGGCTACTGTGCCCTGGAAGTCAGTATGATTGCCAAAACATGGACATTAGAGTGTTCTGAACGTGAGAAAGAGAAGTGAAGTTGCAATTCAAGGATATGACTAGGCCAGAGACTGTTTAAAACAATGCTTCTTTAGTAATTTGCTGATTCACCGTGAACATGATGCTGTAATGATGAGGAAATGCTCATCTACCCCAAATTTGTCCCATCAGAACCCGAGTTGGCGATGTTAGATACTTTTTAGATAGATTAAGTTAGGAAATTAATGTATAAAAAACCCTGATTTTGCTTAGAGGTAGTCGCTCCTTTCGATTTCATCTCGAAGTGCTGTTGGATTGCAGATCGATTCCTGGATGTAAGATTCTTTGATTTATTTCTTGTTTTCTTTGCAGGACTGAAGGATAAGATGAGGGAGTTAGTTAGGGATGTTAGGAGAGAATGAATTTGGAACTATCTGTTCTTTGCTAAACTTTTACTTAAATCTGAAATGAATGTCTATTTTCCGAGCTCTAAAATAAAATGATCATTCTGAAATAAAGTTTACGATTTTTACTGAATAAAGAATTAATTAATGCCTAAATGTCAGACATACTAAAAGTTTGCTTTAAATAAAGATTAGGAAATTGGAAAATTAAAAGCTGGTCTTGTAATTTTTCCTACGCCTGATTTTCTTTCTAGCAGATCCATTGCCACTATGGTGGTGTGTCTGAATAAAATTCATGTTTGTTAAAACCATGGTAAATCGTTTAAAACTATAAGGTGTAAATAATAACTAGTTAAATAGGTTTAGACACTCCGCCAATGTTACAGCATTACTCCTTTATGTTTCACCAAACCCTGAAGTTGAATTGAATGAATAAGAAAAAGTGTGCAGTGTTATGGGCCCCACTGGTGAATAAATGTGAGTTTGGATATTTCAGGGCAGTGGTGATGCTGACTTAGAAATTATTTTTGGAGTGACGCTGTAGCACTACGATGGATGCCTCCCTAACTAAATAACCCTAAGTGTACCTAGCATATGTGTAGGTGTTAAGCCAAGAATCCTTCTAGGATAAAGTCAACCCCATTACCTGAAGTGAGAGACTGTGGGACCCCGTCCTGGTCTCCAGTTGGACACCCCGTGAGGGATGTTAGACCACTGCGAGCTGGAGTATCTGAAGTCAGGAATCACAGCGTCTCTGGTCAGTGTGTTGGCTGGGAAGTCTTTGTCTCCTCTTAGCAAGATGTGATGTGTATATACCCATAGGTCTCCCCAGGGGTCCTACCTCGCTGTAATACTGTGTCGGATTTAGGATGACGTTGGGAATGAACTTTGTACATAGATATTATACATGAGATGTTAGTCCTGCTGCGCTTCCAAGAATCCTCATGCATAATGTATGAGATTTAAAACTAGGAAAACCAGTGTTCTGGATGCAGTGCCATATCTAGGTGAAAGGTCAGTCCCTGTAAATTGTTATAAGTGGAATGTAGGGAAGAATATAGGTGAAGGGTTATGAAGGTACCAGGGCCTATATCAGGGTACCTATATGGAATATAACAGAAGATGCTGCCAAGCAGGCGGGGACTGCAATGAGCGGCAGCAGCGTAAACAGAAGAAGCTGACCATGACTCAGGGTAAGGCCTGGCATCACCAAGTCATAGGTGGAGGCCTGAAACTCGAGGATGCCCCCATCATGCGCACAAGCTGAAACACCCATGACTGCAGGGAACCTATGACGATTGCAGACATACCTCACAGGATTTCCCAAATAGGGCCTGAGGGTCAGGTGTGAAAAGGGGTCTGTCTACTTGATGTTCAATGTTGGGCTCAATTGCAGAATAAAGCCCGGGGACACCAGTAGTAAAGGACTCTGATTGTTATAATATAAGTCCAGTAATCCCTGTGTGCTCTTCAACTCCCCAAAAGAGTTCCCAAACATACCTATGCACTTTATCTGCCCTTGACTTGACTCATCGTGGGTGTTCATGTTATGTACCATATTGCTTTTTGCACGATATGTTATGTATACGTGATTGTACATGCATTTATTTATTTGTTTGTATAACTAACAGTGCTTAATGTAAAGCGCTCTGATATCCGCAAGGGATCTTGTTCGCGCTCTAAAAAAACCTTCAAAATAAATAAATAAATAAACAATATAGAGATGTTTCCCCTTACTTACAGCACTGCTCATTCAACCCTTTAGCTGGAAGATTTGATCAAAGCACCCCTGCAACACAATGTCCTCAATGATCCAATGTTTCAGTGATTTCAAACAACTGTTGCGAATAATGCAGCAGACTGCAAGCTGCGCTAATTTAAAGTTCCTTTCTCACAAAAAATAGACATGACTGAAAGATGCCCGATAGGTGACGCCGTGTGCTTAAACAAGCATTTACATTTTCAACAAGAAAAGCAATCTTAAAATAGATACTTACTTTTTGCAGTCAGTAAAAAGCCCTCTTTGGTCACTTCTCAGGAGCTTATGAACCCAGATGAATCGGCGCAGCCCCTTCGGGAGTAGCTTTCCACCCAGCCTCTCGCAGACTGCTGGCAGGTGTTCCGGGTGTGACGATAGGATAGCGCACACCGACTCTCCCAGCACTTCACTCCCTGGACAGTTTACAGGAGGGGCCTTTGGTTCAGACGCAGAACTGAGGTGTTTGTCTGCAATAAACAGTGCGAGAGATATTCAGTACTTAACAGCCCAGGAGATGTAGATGTGCTACACTACAGCCCCTACCGATACCAGACACATTGACTCATTGTCAGCAAGAAGCCCATCTATACAATCAACATGGATTTACTGAAGGCTCAATGCTTAATTTGTATAAAACAAAAGAAAACGAACAAGGTTAATGTCACACAGCTTTTCTTAGGAGCCCGCTGCAGGAGATGCTGAGTGCTAGGGTTACCAAAAGCCATGGTTGCCTAATCTTGGTTTCACCTCATGTCTCTTTCTATTACTGTCCCTCTCTTGATGTCTCTTTACCTTATTCTTGCAGGTTCTTTAGGTTTGACGTAAATCCCATTTGTGGCAAACCTATTGTACTATATACATATTCTAAGAGGCTTTGGTTTCTGCTTTTCACCCTTGGGCTTCTTAGGCTCAGGAATCTTCAGCCACTTACTTGAGACATTGTCAATCACAGGTTGAATCAGTACACAGAAATATTTTAGTTCCACCTTCTTTCTATTGGCTGTTTGGGCATATTCTTTGTCCTCCATTGGAATATGATAGCCTTTTTGAAACCTGAAAGTGTGCTATGTAATCAGACTTGAAATCTTTTTTCAACTGTTGCACTGATGCATGCTTTTTTATTGTTTTTGTCAGTGCTTGAGTGCTAGTGATTCAGAAAAGGGGGTGGTGATGAACAGAGTGTCTGAATTAAGCAGACCACTCTTACCCAGTCCAAAGATCAGGGCTTGATCCATCACCGTTATTTATCTCACTGCACCATCCCAGCTCAGAACCTGGCTATATGCAAATCAGTCTGTCCCTGGCCCAGTGCATCATGGGAACAGGGCAGACTAAACTACCAAGCCAATTCTTCACCAGAAAGGAGACAAGCTACCGGGGACCGGTTTCTGGCATTCCAGCCGTCTTCGGCCCGGCTTGCTTGAATCCTGATGGTGCAGTGAGAAAGGGACTCATGTCTGAGTATACCCTGCCACACCTATAGTGGCCAAAAACGATTCAGAAAAGGGGGTGGTGATGAACAGAGTGTCTGAATTAAGCAGACCACTCTTACCCAGCCCAAAGACCAGGGCTTGATCCATCACCGTTATTTATCTCACTGCACCATCCCAGCTCAGAACCTGGCTATATGCAAATCAGTCTGTCTCCCTTTTCTGAATCATTTTGTCCACCATAAGCGTGGAAGGGTATACTCAGATGTGAGTCCCTTGCTCATTGCACCATCAGGATTCAAGCAAGCCGGGCAGACGACGGCTGAAATGCCAGAAACCGGTCCCCGGAAGCTTGTTTCCTTCCCAGTATAAGAATTGGCTTGGTAGTTTGGTTTGCCCTGTTCCCATCATGCACTGGGACAGGAACAGACTAATTTGCATGTAGCCAGGTTCTGAGCTGGGATGGTGCAGTGAGCTAAAAAACGGTGATGGATCAAGCCCTGATCTTTGGACTGGGTAAGAGTGGTCTGCTTAATTCAGACACTCTGTTCATCACCACCCCCTTTTCTGAATCATTTTGTCCACCATAAGCGTGGAAGGGTATACTCAGATGTGAGTCCCTGTCTCATTGCACCATCAGGATTCAAGCAAGCCGGGCCGACGACGGCTGAAATGCCAGAAACCGGTCCCCGGAAGCTTGTTTCCTTCCCAGTATAAGAATTGGCTTGGTAGTTTGGTTTGCCCTGTTCCCATCATGCACTGGGACAGGAACAGACTAATTTGCATGTAGCCAGGTTCTGAGCTGGGATGGTGCAGTGAGCTAAAAAACGGTGATGGATCAAGCCCTGATCTTTGGACTGGGTAAGAGTGGTCTGCTTAATTCAGACACTCTGTTCATCACCACCCCCTTTTCTGAATCCTTTTGTCCACCATCAGCGTGGAAGGGTATACTCAGATGTGAGTCCCTTGCTCATTGCACCATCAGGATTCAAGCAATCCGGGCCGACGACGGCTGAAATTCCAGAAACCGGTCCCCGGAAGCTTGTTTCCTTCCCAGTATAAGAATTGGCTTGGTAGTTTGGTTTGCCCTGTTCCCATCATGCACTGGGACAGGAACAGACTAATTTGCATGTAGCCAGGTTCTGAGCTGGGATGGTGCAGTAAGCTAAAAAACGGTGATGGATCAAGCCCTGATCTTTGGACTGGGTAAGAGTGGTCTGCTTAATTCAGACACTCTGTTCATCACCACCCCCTTTTCTGAATGAGTGCTAGTGACACACTGATTGGCTTTGCCAATGCTTTTTTCATCCCTGTTTTCTCCCTTTGTCATTATTTCCTTTTCCGCCTTTCTGTGCTTCACCCTGAGTCAACGTGGGATGATGACAAATAAGACAAATAAGTCTGATCAACAAACTCGAGTGCTTGTGCCCACCACCTATAACCACCTACAGAAATTAAGCACTGTCAGAAATCAGATCACTCAAAATACTGTCTTTCACCCCACACACGCTGCCACATCTCACAGACTAGCTCCCTCTACACTTCGTCGCCTGGAAATTGGTTCATCAAAAGGTGAAGGGTAGAGGAAGTGAGTTCACACACTCTTTGACCCTCAACATCTTAGGTTTGGCCCCTACTCTCTGATGACATTATAGGGTTAAGGGGAGGGAATAGAAACTATTTCAAGTTCATGATGCAGCTTTTTTTTAGATACCTGAAAAGTTGAATTTCCATGTTGCTATTTTATTGATGCCAGGGCTAGAATTGGCAAGCCGAGGGTAGCAGCTGCTAATCCTATCTAACACTACATGAGATTCAAGCCCACCTGCAGACTAACACGTCCCGCCTGGAAATCAAAATGACTCCAGTAAAAAAATGTGGACACTAGCGCCATACCGTAGAAGCCCGTGAATAGAATGAGGCGGTCGAGGCTTCCTTAGTTGAGTCTTGGCAGCCATTTCAGCTAATCAGCCGACGCTCCAGCCTGCATCCCACTGGGAAAATACCAGCGTGGCCGAAGGGCCAGCCCAGCCCAGCGAATCAACTTCAATCTCACTCTTCCTGTAGCCCACCACTTTCTCCTGATCACATTTCTACACCTAACTATAACATAATAACGTGGATGGCTGTGTCATTTTGACTCCTGGCACCCATGCGCTAGACCATGGGTACTCACAAACTTTTTCTCGGGGGCCAAAATTGCAGTCTAGCTTGTGGCCGAGGGCCGCACAGATGGACCTGAGCGATGGTGTCGGTGGGAGGGGAGGGGTCAGTGGGGGCAGGGTAAAAAAAAAATCACCCCCTTTTCAAAACATTACTAGTCATTCAAAATGTGCTATATGTATGTATGTATGTACCCCGAATAAATACTGTCAATATTTATATTTTTTTACTGGGATCTGTGAGTTTCTGACCATAGTTTTCCATCTTTGTCTTGTTTTGAAAAGTGTTGACGTACCATGTTTGTGGGTCCCAGGGCCGTGAATCTTGTAGCACTTGTAAGCACTCCCAATGATAGCCCTGGGTTTCATTTTTGGCTACCCTCCGTGCTGAAAATGCAGCAGTGACACACACCACCACCACATGCTCTCGTGAGTGGAGTCAAGTCTGGGGAGTGCTGGGCCCTACACTCAATTACTCTGCGCCTAGGATCCGCTGTGATCCTATGCATTAATTCTGACCCTGCGTTCTAACTCGGACCCTACAATATGACTGTTTCATTCTTGCCATATTCCTCTACTTTACCCCCTCATCCTGCCTCTACCCACCACTTTGGCCTTAATAATTCACTTTTTTTTCTGACCCGTCCCACAGCTTGGCGTTCTGTCTCAACTTTACTCTTCTCCTATTGTTTTACCCTCACTGTACACCACTCATTATACCTCTCCCTTTACCCATGGTTCTTTCCTTATCTCATAAATGCCTCTCACACTCACTGCCCCTACCCCTCTTTCTATTACTAGAATCTCAATCTGCTCCCAGTACCTCTCTGCTTTCTCTCTCTGACCCAACAACCTCATTATTCCACCTCTCTTCACTCTGCTTATACTCATTTCCTGGCCCTTCTATTTCACTATGCTCATAGCCTTTCGTTTTGCACCTACTCTGGCCCCAACGTCTTAACCTGCATTCACTCTCTCCACACCTTGACTTTTTAACGCTGCTCCTGCTCTCCTTCCATCACACTCTACCCCTATCTGGTCACACCTCTTTGGTGCCACACTTGTCTATTTTATTCATCATTATTTCTCTCACTCTCCTCATACCCTATCAAACTGCCTGGCCTCTCATTGTGCCCTAACAACTCATCCTAGGCCTAACCTCTCATTGCACGCTA
This sequence comes from Lissotriton vulgaris, assembly GCF_964263255.1. Classification (NCBI taxonomy): domain Eukaryota; kingdom Metazoa; phylum Chordata; class Amphibia; order Caudata; family Salamandridae; genus Lissotriton; species Lissotriton vulgaris. The sequence continues at coordinate 283,653,391 of NC_141687.1, forward strand.
ACTCACCACTCTAAGTCTGCCCTCTTGTTGTGCCCTACTGCGTCACTCAGCACCTACACACTCATTGTGCCTGTACACCTTCGCTCTACTGAATGTTTACTCTACTGAACAGCCAGTCCCTTTGTCCTTCCTGCAGTTCTGCCTTACACCTTCACTTCACAGCTTCCCTTCACTCGGCTGCTAACTCATAGTTTTTGGTTCCATTATTGTCGTACCCCTCACTATTTCCTTGCCCATGTCCCTGACTTGGCACTCACCTTTCATATATCTCTCTCAATATAGTCCTTACGTGTAGAGCAGCCCACTCTTCCTGTCCTTACTCTGCTCCTGCCCCATCACCCTCTTTATAACCTGCAATACCCTTACTCTGCGCTCATGTCACGTTGCTCCTACTCCCTCGCTCTCTTCTCTTAACCCTTAACCTTTCCATATCTCCTCATTGCGCTTATTGTTATGCTTTTATGCTTTCTGCCGGTCCCTCTGCTTTTCTTTCTCTGCCCCTTCCCCTTACCGCTACCGGTTCATCCTGCCTCTGCCCTCTATGTTCACACTGAGCCCTTGTCCCCTCAGCTCTGACTCTACCTAATGTGTTCCAAAACCAATAACTATTTGCTGTTCAATTTGGCAGCATGAAAGACCTGATGCTACATCAGTTCCACGACTCAGACAGGTAGTGTTGGATGACTGAAAAGTAATACACTTTCTAAAGCAATGCAAAAAGCATGCTGAATTGGCTGTAAAGAATGTTAGAAATATTGTCCGCAACACAGGCACATACATTTTTCACTCGCATTCACACAATTTCATAAAGTAGGGAAGCTGGGATTTATCTAAAATTATCCTACTGGGCTGCTTCCGATGCATATAACTTTGTGTTTAAACTGTATCTCCCCCAATTCCACCTGTAAACCAAAGCTGAACTGTTGTGAAACGAGAGCCTGTAGTATCCCAAATGCCTAAAGTGAAGTCATGCCTGAAAACAAAAGGGTATGCGCAGCCCATGGATTCACGTGAGGGCATTGCTGGATCGTGATTTTATTTATTCTGTTTACACTTCGTGCCTGCTCTGACACCAAGAGGAAAGAAAGTCCGGGCTCCGCCAAAACCCTAACCAGGGGCCTTAAAAACATAAATGTAACTACAGAGACAGCGATGTTTTACCAGCACCAATTGAAAGATTAAAGAGGCCACACTGTGAGCAGCACGTACAGGCAGCACAGCCTCAATGGCAGAGTGAGCAGGTGACGCCTGAGGGGCGAATGAGGGTGGGGGGTACGGGTGAGCATGCTGGTTGTCCACGCATGCCCTTTTCATACTTTTACCGGCAGTGCGTCCCCGAGGAATTACAGCAGACCGAAATGGGGCCGATTTCGTGTCTGCTGATTTCCACGGGGGCCGCATGGAATGGCCTAGCGGGCCGCAATTGGCCCGCGGGCCGTACTTTGAGTACCGCCGCGCTAGACTCAAACCTCCCTCTGTCTGTCGACCTGTGGTCTGACTCCTCTCTGAGCACTTATTAAATTAACTTTAAACCCGTCTCCTCTAAATCGCGAGTTCCACCGTCACCTCTGCCTCCGAATGTGCAGTAACTGAATACCATCAATTTGAACATACTAGCCAAGCTGGGCCCGATATACAACAATGAAAATAAAGAGCAAATGACAACATGCCAAAACTTATGTCTGTGCATGTATGTCAAACTTAGTTTTCAGGACATACACACAAAATACCTTTTCCTTAATATATGAAGCCATGAACTTCCTATGAAATCTTCCTATGTTTGTGCACACAACTTATATTTGATCTTACATATGTTTACATTTCCAGACATACTTGTCTGCTTTGGAGATCTGTGTACAGAAATGTCTGTTTAAAGAAAAATCCAAGTAGAAATATGCTTTTTATAAAACACGCTGGGCCACAGGGGCACATGTGTAATCTGTACCTGTTGACATTTATCCCCTGGAAAGTCTAAGTACGTTTTCTGCGCTTGAAAAATCTGCTGCAGAAAAATATGACGCGGCAAAAAATACACTACAGAAAGTTGTTTCTACTTTTTACCTCAATTACGCTCACCTACGCTAATTCATCAACATCTACCAGCACTCAAGTAAGTAAATAAATACAAGTGTGTGGTTATAGTTAGATCAGAATTTCCAAAGAAAGAGCATTTTATGTATCGCTAATAACTTCCTAAATCTGCATGGAACTTTCTAAAAAAAAAATCATCCACCTTGGCTCTTTTATTGGAAGTTGCACACCAATCTGTCAAGCGGAGGTCAGATAAAAGGGGATCCCAAAATATTGATTTTCGATGTTAATTCCCGTAGGAAACTTTGCACCCTGATTCAGGAAAAATGGCTGAATTATATTACTCCACATCTGGCAGAAAGTTAGAACTTCACTCGGAAACTTGTTTTTGTGATTTGGTGTAATAGGGTAGGAATCAAGGAGGTGCTTGGGATGGACTTGAAGGGTATCTGATGCAACACAAAAAAGTGAGCAAACCCAAAGCTTCTGCTGACAACAGACAATACACCAGTGGATATCTGTACATGTGCTCATGTTAAACAGCTGTAATAAGAGTGCTGTAGCCAGATTTGATGTGGCAAGGATATTTATAAAGTGTGGAAGTAGATTTGTTGAATATTTTTATGCACTGCAGATTTTTGAATAATTTAGGATGTAGGCCATTCCCATTTAGAAGTAGTGTAGATCACATTGGGGTTGTGATCATGATCCTAAAGCATAATCCACTCTGCTCATCTCAGGAATGTTATTGTATTTTGCTAAAGGATGGAGGGTTGTCCATTGAGTGTGGCAGAAGGTGCCTTTTTAAGTCTCATTAAAGTCTGTACAGGAATTGTCGTTGTTAGGTGGTTAAATAAATGTAAAAAGAGAGTAGCATTCACCAAATGTGGGTGACTTGGCATATATTTTATGTGTACAGCATGTGGTCAAAGGTTATGTCCATTATCACATGATTGGTGACAGAAAATATTCAACAGGTGTAATGTGTTGAATTGATTCCACAAACACTATAGGACATTGTCACAGTAGCTGGATGATGTCATCAGTGATGTCATTAATGATGTAATGCCATTTAACGAGCCACGTAAGGTCATAAGCAGTCCATGGCAGGTAGCTCAGTAAACTATAACTTGTGAATTTAATTGTTTTTTAGTTTTTTAAACGTTAGTCTTTTATCACATTTCAACACCCAACTATAACATAATAATGTGGATGGATTTCTCACTTTGTAGCTCGCCATGTATGGCACTGTGCTAATCCCATGCTTAAAACTGTGCTAGAAAAACAGACATTTGAGGTGAGCAGACTTGGAATGACGGTGAGTTGTAGATTTTATAGATTCATTGTGACATTTGATTTTTTGATTTCTTGAAGTATGAGCAATGAATTGTTATAGGTTTCAGATGTAATACATGTCATCATTATGAGATGTAACTCTTCACTTTGCACAAAGAGTATTTATTTCGAAGGGTGGTGGGTTTGTTACCTTGACAAAGGTTCAAGGGAGCCGAAACGCATTGGACTTGCTTGCACAATAAAGAATAATGACGGTATACCCTGGAGTGCCCATCTTTGATTGTCCAAGTTGGTGACATATATATGTAAATATATATATACACCAATACTGTAGTCCTTTTCTCCCAAAAACAGCATGCCGTGGACAAGAAATGTTGCAAAGGGGTATTTTTTTAAAGCTTGACAAACACCTTACCCGTTTCAGAGCTTGCACCTCGTGATCAAGGAGCTTCGCCATCCCGTCGCGGACAGCTGTCATCAGAGGCTCGGGTAAGGCGACTGCGCTTTGCTGTGGGATGTAAATATATATATATACATACCACCGAAGTGCTCCAATAAATGAGCCACAGACCCTGCGGGGTGGGTCTGTGTAGCGGGACCGGAGCCACCCGCAAATACATCCACCGAATGCTTTCCTTACTTCCAGAAAAGCACACCGACCTCTGATGGGGGTTGAGGAAATGCTTTATTTTCTTTTGTGAGAAGATGAACAGGTAAAGAACACCCAACGTGTTTCTCCTCCTGCGAGGCTTGATCACGGGTGGAAAAGTCTCTGCATATGGCTGCCTGCGTGAATTACACTGCATTTAAGCCTTCTCCCAGAGTTCAACTGCACACAGATGAGTTCCTTTTTTTTCAAAGTAAACAGCAGCGTGGTGAACTTTATTAATACTCACATTCACACAGTTGCTGCTTTGATGTTTAAAATGAAAACAGTGTGCAGATGAAAGTTCGTTTTTAAACCTGTTAAAGTACAACTGTTCTCCTCGCATTTCATTTTCAACACAACCTTCCATCCGCCAGTGGAAAAATCCCTCCCGCTCCCCTTGCCTTTTCACCTGCCATTTTCATATAGATCAATGTCTGGTTTTTAGGTTTCGACCTGGCGAGGGCACACAGTGCCCCGCCCAGATCGAAAACTTTTGTCAAGAGTATGGATGTTCGGACCGCCTCTGTTTCCCATTGGCTAGCACCATAAATGGACGCTAGCCATTGGGAGACAGAGGCTGTCAATCACGCTTTCCCGTGAAAACGTGATTCGGGGGCGTTTCTGTGTCTTTTTTTGAGTACCACCCTCTCCTCTTCCCATTGGCTGGAATTTTACCTTCCAGCCAATGGGAAGGGGAGAGCGCGAAAAACACGCCCCCGAATCTGCCGGCCGGGACACCCCCGTGACGTCATTCCCGGGCCGCGCTGTGATTGGCTGCCGGCCCGGGACCTGACTTGTTAAACTTGCATCAAACAATCACGTCTAATTTCAATCATCCCATTAGCCAATCATCTCCACGATCCGGAAAAAGGCTAACTTCCCCTCTGTAGACGTGCTTCCTTTCCAGTCCGCTATCGTTAAATCCCCTTAATGCGCATGCGTGGCTATTTAGCGTGTAATAGTGTCGACTTGTACGGTTCCCTATCTGGTCCACCTGCTCAAAAACCAACATGTCGAGTGTAGTCTCATTTCCCAAATAATCCTTAATGCTCCTAAATTCATTGCTCCCCAATCATACAGTGCGTAGAGCTTTCTCTGATCTAAATAATTGCCAAAGGGAAAGCAAAGTTTTTCCGTTCCAAAATCTCTCGCATAGGTCCCGACCTTGACCATTCAGGTGAAAGTACACAAACTACGACCAATCAGGATTTTTCTAACGACCCCCATCTAAATGCGCCTCTTCCAAATCCTGTTCTATACTCTTGTAGTGTGTCAAGCAAAGCAAAGTGTTACGCGAGTCCTGCCAAATCAAATTGTATGAAACGGTATATGCTATGTGAATACTTCGCACTATCCATCCTGCACCTCATCTCTGCCCTATTCCACACTTTAATACTGAATAAATTCCTCGCACTAATTGCGATCACCTTAATGTACGCTATCATCTCTTACATTTTGTTACTCCGCCGATTCACTAAACAACATCCAATTAAGCCTCATTATGTAGCCGATCAAGAAAGATCCATATATACCAGTAAATTCCTTGCGCTACGGTTCTCCATGTTTATCTGACTCCATTCCACTTGTTCCCGGTCGACTCTAGCCTTACAACGTGGCCACATCATACTCCAATCAAACTCAGTGAAACGGCCCTAGGGTCAATGAGGGTATCTCCTCAGTTCCTATTCAGTGAAATCAGCGTTTCCCAACTAAAAAACGTCAACACCAGTTTAAACCTGAAAATGATATAAAAAAAACTTGCTAATCCGTACCTGTTCCTGCTCTCAGCCACATTACTTTCCGATGACCATTTCCACAGGTACAGCTTATGCTACTACTCCTCTGTCTACCGATACCAGGGCCAATCAGACACCTCATCGGTACCTATTCACAAATTTATTATGTTTCTCAACCAAGAAGCGCATGAACATTCATTCAAAATAGAAAAAGGAACGATTAAAAAGCCTTACTAGAATAGGGTAGGTATCTAGGAAGGATGGAGATGACAAGCTCATGGTGGAATTGAGGAATAGTAGATATGATTTCAGGCGTGGTGATGATGATGTACAAGACACGCATATATACGGACAAGTAAGGCTTTTTAATCGTTCCTTTTTAGGTTTCGACCTGGCGATCTGCGCAAGCAGTTCGCGCAGGCGAAATCTAATGCTTACAATATTGGCTATAGGAACGTCCCCCGGCTCCCATTGGCTAGCTCCATAAATGGAGGCTAGCCATTGGGAGCCGGATCTGTCCGTCAAGGCCGGACCAGATTCGGGGGCGTTCCCACGATTTTTTCGCTCTCCACCCACTTCTGATCGTCATCGCGGCGGTGGGTGTGTGTTATTTTTTTTCCGAGTCGGCCTGTTTTCTTCCTTCTACAAGTGTCTGTTGTTGGAGTTGGCTGCAAGATTTGAGTTCCCACGAAGCGATCAGGTAAGGAGAATTTTCTTTATAAATGTGTTTTCACTTTGTATGTTTATACGTATTTTGACGTTTTTGCTCTTAATGTCTTTTTTCTGTTTCCTTTTGTTTTTATCCCGTTCCCGACCCCCCTCCCGCTGTCCGTTCCCGCCCCCCTCCCGCTGTCCGTCTAACCGTTCCTGCCCCCCCCCCCCCCAGACTACGTGGAGCAGAAATGACGGGGTGTTTTAACTCAGACAGGAGACCTCTCTCACTCCACATAAGCACACTCCAGGCAGTCCCCTCTCCTCGGTATTTGATAAAATTGAGTGCAGAGTGTGAGTGCAGAGTGCAAAGTGAGTGTGCAGTGTAGTGAGTGAGCAGAGTAGTGAGTGAGCAGAGTAGTGAGTGAGCAGAGTAGTGAGTGAGCAGAGTAGTGAGTGCAGAGTGCAGAGTGCATAGGGAGTGCAGAGTGGAGAGTGGAGAGGGAGTGCATAGGGAGTGGGGAGTGCAGAGGGAGTGGGGAGTGCATAGGGAGTGGGGAGTGCAGAGGGAGTGGAGAGTGCAGAGGGAGTGGAGAGTGCAGAGGGAGTGGAGAGTGCAGAGGGAGTGGAGAGTGCAGAGGGAGTGGAGAGTGCAGAGGGAGTGGAGAGTGGAGAGTGCAGAGGGAGTGGAGAGTGGAGAGTTCATAGGGAGTGGCGAGTGGAGAGTGCATAGGGAGTGGAGAGTGGAGAGTGCATAGGGAGTGGAGAGTGCAGAGTGGAGAGTGCATAGGGAGTGGAGAGTGCATAGAGAGTGGAGAGTGCATAGGGAGCGCAGAGTGCATAGAGAGCGGAGAGTGCATAGGGAGTGCAGAGTGCATAGAGAGTGGAGAGTGCATGGATAGTGCATAGGGAGTGCAGAGTGCATAGGGAGTGCAGAGTGCATGGAGAGTGCATAGGGAGTGCAGAGTGCATGGGGCGTGCAGAGTGCATGGAGAGTGCATAGGGAGTGGAGAGTGCATAGGGAGTGCAGAGTGCATAGGGAGTGGAGAGTGGAGAGTGCATAGGGAGTGGAGAGTGCATAGGGATTGGAGAGTGCATAGGGAGTGCAGAGTGGAGAGTGCATAGAGAGTGCAGAGTGGAGAGTGCATAGGGAGTGCAGAGTGGAGAGTGCATAGGGAGTGCAGAGTGGAAAGTGCATAGGGAGTGCAGAGTGGAGAGTGTATAGGGAGTGCAGAGTGCATAGGGAGTGCAGAGTGGAGAGTGCATAGGGAGTGGAGAGTGCATAGGGAGTGGAGAGTGCATAGGGAGTGGAGAGTGCATAGGGAGTGCAGAGTGGAGAGTGCATAGGGAGTGCAGAGTGCATAGGGAGTGCAGAGTGGAGAGTGCATAGGGAGTGGAGAGTGCATAGGGAGTGCAGAGTGCATAGGGAGTGCAGAGTGCATAGGGAGTGGAGAGTGCATAGGGAGTGGAGAGTGCATAGGGAGTGGAGAGTGCATAGGGAGTGGAGAGTGCATAGGGAGTGGGGAGTGGAGAGTGCATAGGGAGTGCAGAGTGGAGAGTGCATAGGGAGTGCAGAGTGCATAGGGAGTGCAGAGTTGAGAGTGCATAGGGAGTGGAGAGTGCATAGGGAGTGCAGAGTGGAGATTGCACAGGGAGTGCAGAGTGGAGAGTGCATAGGGAGTGGAGAGTGGAGAGTGCACAGGGAGTGGAGAGTGGAGAGTGCATAGGGAGTGCAGAGTGCATAGGGAGTGGAGAGTGGAGAGTGCATAGGGAGTGGAGAGTGCATAGAGAGTGGAGAGTGCATAGGGAGTGGAGAGTGCATAGGGAGTGGAGAGTGCATAGGGAGTGGAGAGTGCATAGGGAGTGCAGAGTCCATAGGGAGTGCAGAGTGGAGAGTGCATAGGGAGTGCAGAGTGCATAGGGAGTGCAGAGTGGAGAGTGCATAGGGAGTGCAGAGTGCATAGGGAGTGGAGATTGCATAGGGAGTGCAGAGTGGAGAGTGCATATGGAGTGCAGAGGGAGTGCAGAGTGCATAGGGAGTGCAGAGGGTGAGCAGAGTGTGCAGATGGAGTGCATAGGGAGTGCAGAGTGCATAGGGAGTGCAGAGTGCATAGGGAGTGCAGAGTGCATAGGGAGTGCAGAGTGCAGAGGGAGTGCAGAGTGCAGAGTGAGCAGGGAGTGCTAGGGAGTGCTAGAGAGTGCAAAGTGAGTAGGGAGTGTTAGGGAGTGCTAGAGAGTGCAGAGTGAGTAGGGAGTGCTAGGGAGTGCTAGAGAGTGCAGAGTGAGTAGGGAGTTCTAGGGAGTGCTAGAGAGTGCAGGGTGAGTAGGGAGTGCTAGAGAGTGCAGAGTGAGCAGGGAGTTCTAGGGAGTGCTAGAGAGTGCAGAGTGAGTAGGGAGTGCTAGAGAGTGCAGATTGACTCCAGAGATTAAGCTAATGGCAAAGTAAATGACAATGCCATTTATTTATCTGTTTTCAAAACCAACACATAAATACAAATTTTGTCATTTACAATGCCAATAACTCTAACTTTTACTAAGGCGAAACCATTGCATTGTAAATGCTTGTTGTTGTTGGGGTGGCGAGGCGGGCCGGACTCACTGAAAGTCAAACAGCTCCGAAGTGCTCCGATAAATGCACACAGACCTCTGAGGGGGTTGAGAAAATGCCTTATTTCTCCTCCTGCGAGGCTTGATCACGGGTGGAAGAGTCTCTGCATATAGCTGCCTGCGTAAATTACACAATTACTGGGAGAAGGCTTAAATGCAGTGTAATTCACGATATAACGTTTTTAAAAACTTTTTTACGCATTTAGGTATTGTAAACATTTTTGGCACTTTTTGTAATTATTTATACACTTGGATTGGTATAGCGTGTTGATATGTATTTATTTGCGGAGTTTTGCACATTCAATTGCACTTGATTGCTATTTGCACATTGACTATAGCCCACTCGGGCCGAATTATCCTGGTAAATATATATATATATATATATATATATATATATATATATATATATATATATATATATATATATATATATATATATATATATATATATATATATATATGGAAAATGCAATAATATGAATAGACGAATAGGACGCAACAGGCATGTTGGTGTAAAAAGATCAAAATGGGTTCCTTTTTATTTTAATTTAGTCCCCTGTTTTTACAGATGTCCTAGGCGAGCTTGTTGTATGATGAATTTTTTAGCAGTAGCAATTTGAATAGACATGTATATAGGATACTGATAAAGTATCTTTCTATTTCTTGAATTTATTCAGAAATTGTTTTTACATGTTTTTATTCACTGCACTGTTATACTCATGCATTTTAGCATTGTTGTTTACTGTATTTTACAATTATTCTTGAGACATATTTATTGCAAATTACCTATATGTTTCTGACCTCAAAAAGGATACAATAGTCTGTCTTCTGTGTCCATGTATTACTCTCAGCACGCTAGCACTTTAAAAAGGTCACTCCGCCTTCTCAGCAATGTCATGTGATCAAGGCCCTTCGCGGGCTGAAACGCGTCATGGTGGACTTGCTGTTTGGGCTTCAATAAAAGAATATTTGCACCAGTTGCGGGTTCGTCTCGTCTTGTCAAAACTGAAAATTGAAGACGTTTTATGCGATATATATATATATATCTGGCACTGGCAAAGCTAATAAGTCTTGCTATGCGAGAGCTATTGGCTTTGGCAATGTGTTGTCGCCAAGTTGTACATGTTGTGGCTGCTGTTCAGCATGGTTAAAAGTTAATGGCGTGGAGTGGCGTGGGCTAGATTGGATTGGGTTAGAGTGGAATGGGGTAGATTGGGGTAGAGTGGAGCAGGGTAGATTGGTGTAGAGTTGTGTGGGGTAGAGTGCTGTAGAATGGAGTAAGGTGGATTGGGGTAGAATGGAGTGGGGGAGTTGGGTAGATTAGCGTGGTAGATTGGAGTGGGGTAGATTGAATTGGGGTAGATTGGGGTGAATGGGGTAGAATTTGGTGGAATGAGCCAGATTGGACTGGAGTAGTTGGGGTAGAGTGGAGTGGGATATATTGTAGCAGATTGGAGTGGAGTGGGTAGATTGGGGTGAGTGGGGTAGATTGGGGTGGAGTGGGCTATTTTGGAGCTGTTGGGGTAGAGTGATGTGGGATATTTTGTGGTAGATTGGAGTGGGTAGATTGGGGAAAAGTGGCCAGGAGTGAATTGGGGTAGATTAGAGTGAAGTGGGGTAGACTGGAGTGGAGTTAGGTAGATTGGAGGGGCGTGGGGTAGATTGGGTGGATTATAGCAGGGTAGAATGCAATAGGGTGGAGTAGGTTGTGGTGGTTTGACGTGGACTATATTGGGGTAGATTTGAGTGGAGTGCGGTAGATTAGGGTAGATTGGGTTAGAGAGGGGTAGATTGGTTTACAGTGGGGTAGGTAAAAGTGGGGTATGTTGTGTGGGGTAGAATGGAAGAGGTGTGGGGCCGCGGCCAGGGCAACAGACGCTGGAATCTGGGGCACACGGTTCGATCCCTGGCACCGGCAGCAGGTCAGCCCAGCACCATTTGACTCTGGGCAATAGCTTGCTTAATCTTCGCGGCGGCCCCCAGCGCCGGGATGCCTTCGGCTGTTCGCGCTTTACAAATACTGGATTTACATTTACATTTTTACATTTACTGTAGTGGAGTGGGGTAGATTGGATCATAGTGGAGTGGATTATGGTAAATTGGAGTAGAGTGAGGTAGATTGGGTTAGAGTGGGGTAGACTGGAGTAGAATGGGGTAGATTGGGTGGAGTGTGGTAGATTGGAGTGGAGCAGATTGGGGAAGATTATAGCGAAGTGGTGTGGGGTAGATTTGGGCACATTGCAGTGAAGTGGGATAGATTGGAGTGGGGTAAATTGAAGTGGGGCAGAATCAAGTGGAATAAGTGGTGTGAGGGGCGTGTTGTGTGGTGGCTTGAGTGGAGAAAACTGAAATGGGGTGGAGTCAATAGGCGTGGCATGTCGCAGAGGGTCTTAGAGTGGTGGGGCATAGAGTGTCTTAGAGTGGAGGGGCAAAGAGTGGAGTGGTATGTCGGAGAGTGGCGTGGCACTGAGTGGAAGGGCATAGAGTGGGGTGGACTGGGGTAGTGTGGAGTATGCACGGGGTGGTAGTGCACCGCCATTACAGACAACATATTTTCAATTGAAATGACCATTAAATTTGCCCCGGTATACGTTTTTACCGCACACAAACATAACGTGTGCAAATGTCATCACCTAGTGTATTGATGTATTTTGATCCTATTCAAATATTTGTTTCCACCACACTTCAGAATTACAAAACAAAATGTGTTTCATTTGTACTAATTCCGAATATTCTGAAACATCAGGACAGTTAATATTTTTTGGTTGTTTGCTAGAAAAAAAACATTCTACACCCTCTCCTCTTACATGGGTATTGAGCAGGATTGTCACATACATTCTCTCACATTCAAGTCAGAGAAAGAAAAATAAACACCAGTCTCCCTGGAAGAGACAGCCTGACATTTGACCTCTGTCTTTGAATGCACAGCAAATGTGACAGAAACAGAACAAAATTTAAAGGCCTGCTCACAGAAAGTGAGTTTGTGGAAGAATACAGTAAATAAGGTTTGGGCAAAGGGAGGGACAAACTCGAGCAAGACAGCCCAAAGCAAATAAAACCAGCAAAAAAAAGGTAGAACATGTGAGTTACAAACCACAAAGCTAATCAACTTTCTGAAAGTCCCCAAGATGTTTTAGCTGCTCTGGCTGGTGAGCTGCAACCTAGCCACTCTGCAGACCATTACAACTGTCAGGGCTATTAGGAATATGTGGCATAAAGAACCAAATTATTCGGTAATGTAATATAAATTATGCTGCTAAAAAATGCAAACTAAGCAGCACATTCATTGTCACTATTTTTATCCACGTAAGAACGAAACAATATTTGCTAATTATGTGGCAAATGCAGTAAATCAATAAATATACACTAAATGCTGCAGCACCAGAATTTCCTAAATCCACTGACACTCACAATAGTCTACTGTATTTTCAACAGCTTAGTCAAGTAAAACATTGTAATTTCGATCAGTGTCCATTAATAATTATAAACTTCACTTTAAAGAACTGCTATAAAATTAACGTTTTATGAAATATCCATAATGGGCACCAGGTACCATGGCTAATATGGTCCTAGTTCGCTATCTAGGAGATCTGTTCTCATTTACAAACCACTTGGCCTTCGGCCTAGTGACATGTGACGTCATCAGAGCCCTTCAATGGCAATATTGGACCATGTTACATATATACCTGTTATTTATTCATTCTCTTTCTCACACTTTCTCTCTCTCAATATTATATATATTATATATATATTTATATATACATACATAAATATATTAACGTTAAAGATTATTTATAGCTAGGAAAACTTCACTTATTATTTCTATACACAACAAACTTAAACTACACAAATATTAGAAATGTGCATTGTGCATGCTGCCCAAAACTTACTATAACTCGCAGACCTCCTTACACAGTGTTGTGAACTCGGTAGCCAAACTACATTAGGTATAACTCGCCCCTCTACCATGCACATAAATTATGTAATTTCAGATGTTATGAGTGTTCTTATGAATGTTATGATTTAACATGATACAAGTGATATAATATGATAGGGTATGTAGTCTGGCTACGAGTTCAAAACGAAGTGTGCAGAGGTCTATTAGTTATAGTTACTTTTGGGTGACTAAGTTATAACTATAACTTTTGAATTTCTAATGTTTTTGTAGTTTAAGTTTTTCTTTCGTATAGAAATAAAACACTTTGTTTTTCTAACAATACCTAATCTTTAACCTTTGTTATTTTCATTAAATTTCAATGTCTTTTTTTTATAAAAATATGTTTCAAATCGAAGAGTTGAGTCTTGTCCAGTTGATGCCACTGTTTGAAGTATCGTAGGGTACAGTGGAGGAGAGTGCCATACAGTGGAGTGTCATAGAGTGTTGTGTCGTAACATAGTGTTGTGAAATAGAGTGGAGTGGCATAGAGTGGAGTGGCATAGAGTGGAGTGGTGTAGAGTGGGATGGAGTGTAATTGTGGAGAGTGGAATGGCGTATGATAAAGTAGTGTGTCATAGAGTGTTTCGGTGTGCCTTAGAGTGGAGGGTTATAAAGTGGAGTGATATAGAATGGAGTGGCATGTCATAGAGTGGAGTGACGTGTTGTAGAATGCAGTGGCATGTCGTAGAGTGGAGTGGCGTATCGTAGAGTGGAGTTGCATGTCGTAGAGTAGAGTGGCATTTCATAGATGGAGTGGCATGTCATAGAGTGGAGTGACGTGTTGTAGAATGGAGTGGCATGTCATAGAGTGGAGTGACGTGTTGTAGAGTGGAGTGGCATGTCATACAATGGAGTAGACTGGTGGAGTGTCGTACAGTGTTGTGTCGAGGAGCGGGAATTACATCCTAGGGGAAGAATAGATACTGCGAAGTTCTGGGGCAAATTTTTCCTTGTATTCTGAGCTTCAGTCCGCAGAAGCAGGAACAACGAAAGAAACTGGGTGTTCATGTTCTGATTTTCCCAATTTTTCCCAAATCTGAGGACAATTTTCTGGCTAAATTTGCGTCCATTTTACAGGTGAAATGTTTCTTGGGAGAAAAAAAAACTAAGATGCTTGTTGTTTAGCAATATTTATCATTTCAATGTATTTGGAAACTCCAGATTATCTATAAATTTAGACTGAGGGCCAAAGTGTGTAAAAACATACAGTACAGCAGGTAGGGTATTACAAGAGCTGCACAGTAAGTGCAATTGATTGCACTGGTCAGACATAGACTCGCATTACAAGCTTCAGAGAAACACTCAGATAGGGCTAGTACAGCATGTGTACATCCGATCATGGTATTCCGAATTGTCGAAATTTACCCCTCATCTGAGATCTTTTCCTGTGCACATTTTAGAAAGTAATACCTGACACAAATTGCACGGAGAAAAAAAGTTCAAAAGAGGGAAATTATGCGTCAATCAAAGGCACACTCCGTTATTGGGTTTATCCTCGGGAAAAATTGCAGAGCACACAATGTGAAAAACAGAAAAACAAATGGCAATCTTAAACTGCGTCACTCTAAGTGGGAGTTTTGCAGCCTGACGGAGACTTCCCTCAAAGATGCTCAATAATCAAAGACAAGTCTCTCATTGCATCTTAAGCATCAAGAAGGAAAATGCATTTGAAGTTATGGAGCTCAAGGGGTGGGTAATGCTGATCAAAAGCCATCATATGGCTATAAAAATTAATTTTATGATAATATGCATCCACTGCAATGTGTAGTTGCCAGTAGAAAAGATGCATTACACATAATTCACGAGTCAGTCGTTTTCATCCATTCATATGCTTGAGATTCATGTGTCCCATCTTAAGTGTTTACAGTGTTAGTTTCAGAGCTGCCAACGCTGCACTTCTGTATCCAGTAAACCGACTGATCAGGGACCACCCGGAGCTTTACAAGTTCAAGCCAGAATGTGTTCATAAAGAACATTTGTAGCCTGTTTATTCACAGATGGGTTACTTTCTCACTCTGGAGCTTCCTGCCCCCTGATCTCTTCTCCATTGAAAGCCAGATGCAACCAGAAAAAAAACTTTAAATGCAGCAGGGGCCATATTACACATAAACTGCACTGTGACTGTTTGTGCCCCTGCGCCCTGTCAGAGAGGAATCACGTTAGTGAAAGGAGGAGCAGCTGCTTGAAATGGCCAATCCATCTTTCACAGTACAGGAGCACAGTATTACAAAAGGGAACAGAGATCCCTCTGCAGGTGGGTGCAGTGAGAACTGCACCAGTCTACAGGGGGATGCCTGGGAGCCCATGGGACCCCCTTCTGAACTCGTGAGGGTCGCTCTTGAGGGCTGTATTGACTGTGCAACACTTCTTTGTCGATCGCAGACAGTACACTTCCTGACAGCCTCTTTGTCTCTGCACTCGTACCCAAAATACAGCACGGGTGCATAGGCAGCATATTTAGCTCATTTGCTCATTTGCTCATTAGCTCATTTGCATGGGGCCGTGCTATATGTGCGCCACCGCTATCTGGAGCCGTACAAGCATCTGCTAACCCTTCTGTAATATCTAATTACCCTGGGGGCACAGAATGCAGGCACACCACATTGTGCTGGTATCAAACAGGGGGAATAGGGGTGGACGATTTTTGAGTGGGGTCCAATGTACTCGTCCTGAGAAGCAGCTACCAATAAAGTTGTACAGAGTTCCCCAGGGGGAGCTAAAGAATTTCAGCTCAGCCTTTCTTCTCTCTCACTCAATAAAAAAGTGGGGGTTGAGTGCATGGTGTAGACCCTTTTCAGAATGTAAGGATACCTCACACAGGCTAACGGCAGGACCACAACTGTTGTCCCAGCCGATGACCGTCCAGCGTCATCATCGGTATCCTGCTCCTACGACAGGCTGGCGGTGCAATGCCCGTCGGGCAGCAAGAGAAGCTGCACTTTGGCGGAGATCTTCTATTCCGAGCCAACGGGTGTGTGGGTGTGAGGGGCCTATAAAAAAGTGCAATAGTGAGCGTGGTGGTGTGTCTTTAAAAAAAGTCAGTAGAGTCCTAAAATAGAGAAGATTTTATTGGTCAGGCTCACTGCTTTAGTAAAAAAGTGAAGGGGTATTAAGGAGTGGTGAACAATGAGACCAGACCTTTATTCAACCCTTCTTGTGGAAACGGTCAACATGTTTCTCGCCCTAAGGGCGATTCATCAGGACCTTGTGCTCATATGATTGCTAGCATCCCCCAAGATTGGGAGGATACTGGTATACGACCTGTATAGTGTCGTTCGCAAATGGTTCCTTGAGACGGACCTCCTGAAAGAATGAAGAAAAACAAGCAACCAAACAATGATGTCAAAAGTAAATCATTTTTGTGCCTATATCCAGGGTGTCGGCGGATACGAGCCCAGTGGTTAACGTTCCGTTTAGGTGGTGGCATGGTCGGGTAGTGCTGTGAGTGAGAGTTGTTTAGAAATGTGTAAACATATATATACAGTGCGCCTAGGTGAGCCACTCTGCATAGTGCTGCCATGCTGCATCGCTATAGCATGCATCTAAGTGAAGGCGTCGTATTCTCGCCTGGGTATTTGTACAGGGAAGTGGTGCATCCTCATTTAGTCGAGCGGTGAATTTCACCAATATTAGAATATTTGTATAAGCATTTGTAGGCTAAGGTTTGAGCCGCAAACGCTGAAAACGCCGCACAGTAAAAACCATTAGAGGTAATTTAATGTAATATTGACACTCTGTAACTAAGTAAATTCAACGCTGGCGGGGAGATCGTGTGTCCCAGCGAGAAAACATTAATTAAATAAACAAACAAGTTAAGCAAATCAACATGCCATGCTGGACGTGTGCGTCTGAGAAAACGCGTGCGTCTAAATAAACGCCAGTTTAAGAGTCACTATCCCACTTACCCGTAGGAATTCCTGTTAAAAGCCTCACACGCTGTCCAGGTGGGGCCAGCAGCGATTGAGGAATTCCTATGAGGAAAGTAGCGTGTTTTAGCGGGATCGTTGGGAAAAGTATCAGGCCGTTAACCCAATACCGTAAGTGGGCTGGCTGCGTGTGTAAGCAGGAAGCAGGCTGCCCATCAGACCCCAGATCCCCACCTTACCTCAGATGTCGCTGGTGGCAGGCTTCTATACACCTACCCCTCCCACTGGAATTCCGGTGGCTGGACAGCTGGCACCGTGGTACGGCAAGGTCCAGTGTTGATAAGGGAGAGTGAAGCGCGCGTAGGGGGTGTGTCACTCCAGTTGCTGGGTTACGGCGCTGGGGAGTAGAAACCAAGGAGGGGTTGGTTAAGGATAGCGCGGACCTAGTCAAAATAAACCGGCGCCATCTTTGAATGGGTTTGGAAGGCTCGCAAAGCATGTTTGGGGCACTTGGGAGTGGACAACTAGTCCAGAATGATAATAATAATAATGACACTCTAGCGGGTTTAGCCCTGGCATGCGCGAGTATAGAGCATTGGAGGCATGGCCGGAGAATGTGCTGAGGCCAACTCAGAATGGGTTTAGAACTTATATATACATCTAGTGGGGCATGTATTAAGGTGCTTGGGAATGGATAACTAATCCAGATAATTGGTGACCAAGGGGTGAGTATCGCCCTGGCGTGCGTGATTCATAAGCAAGGGAAGAGCTGGAGATAGCACTGCCCAAGTCATACAACACGGAGGCCATCTATAGATGGGTATGGAAGTGCAGCCAGGCATGTTGAGGCACTAGTAATTGGACAACTGGTCCAGATTGATCACTATCTGGCGAGTGTCGCCCAGGGCACCCCATCATTCAGTCCCAAATCGTCGCTCTGAAGCCGATGTATCCATCTCTGTTCATATCTGAACAGGGCTTGTTGGTTCAGGTTCGGTAAAGACTCGATGACAGTCCATCGAATGTTCTCTGGAGAGTGATTGTTGTCCTTGCAGTGTTCGTACAGCTTTGTGTGTGTTTTGTGACATCGGATGTTGCTGTTGTGCTCCATTATGCGTTGCTTAACAGGACGCATTGTCATCCCGATGTACAATAAATCGCAGGGGCAGACCAAAACATAAACGCATTTGGAACTGTTGCAGTTGGTATGTCTGTTCATTGTCCAAGTGAAATTTTTATTCAGTACAACGGTCTTACCCTGGATGGTCTGGGGGCAGACGACACAGGAACCACAGCGATAGTGTCCAGTCACTGGGGGGAGGTCCCAGAGTGTATTCACAGATTGAATGCTGGTTTTCTTGGGACGGGTATGGATAAGTGTGTCCTTGAGGTTAGCTGTCCTTTTAAATGCAAACCGTGGGTGCGGTAACTCCATACCTGCGGAGTTGAGAATGCCCCAGTGAGTGCTGACAGTTTTTTTGATGAATGAGGAGTTTCTTGTAAATGAAGTGACACAAGTGATCTTGTCATCCGGCTCCTTGGAGTGTGTCTCAAGAAGGGCCTCTCTGTTGTTGTTGAGGGCTCGTTTGGTAGAGTTTTTTAGAAGACGCGTGGGGTAACCCCGGTCGAGGAGTTTGGTTTGCAGGGCTTGTGCGTGTCGTTTGTAGTCAGCGATTGAACTGCAGTTTCTCCGAAGGCGGAGGAATTGTCCAAAGGGGAGGTTATCCCTAAGGGATTTCGTGTGGTGACTGGAATAAGGCAGAAGACTGTTCCTGTCAGTCTCCTTCGTATAGAGACTGGTGCTGATTGTAGTTGGCTCCAGGATTATGCTGAGGTCCAAATAGGGTATGGATTTATCGGAGATGGTGGCCGTGAACTTAAGAAAGGGGTCTTGTTGATTTATCCATGTGCAGAAGGCCTCACATGTCGTCCTATCCCCCTTCCAAAACACCAGGATGTCGTCGATGTACCGACGCCAGCACGTGAGATTTTCACGGAATGGGTTGTATTCAGGGGGGTAGATGTATTTTTTCTCGAACGATGCCATGTAAAGGCATGCCAGGCTCGGCGCAAAGGTCGAGCCCATCGATGTCCCGCGGATCTGGTGGTACAGATTGGACTCGTATTTGAAAAAGTTCTCAGTAGCTACACCACATTGTGCCCCAGGGCCACTTCATGTAATATCCTGGAGCCATGTTATACATAGTGTGAATTGCCCTGGTTTGTGCCAGAGCACACCTTTAAAAGGAGCTCCAGGCCACATGTTGAATTGTGGGGCTAGTAGATTTGCTTTCAACATCTTTGACTAAATGTCAAAATTGCCCGTAGGTGTTATGAAAGACATCAGACAATTCTCTGCTATTTTTCTTACATTTTACAAAGTTGATAACCCATTTAAAAAACTTATTTTACACATAAAACTATGAGTAAAATCTGCTCATGTAGTTTGAGGATTCACTCTTTCTTTCATAGCATGCCTTAAAACCATCATCGGTAATGCAAATTCTTTTGTATAGTGGAAAGTTTTAAACCAAGTTTCACAAAGTACAACATGGAATGCAGCAGCCTAACCTTCCTTAACACAAACAATAAGTAAAGGACGGGGTAGTTGCAGAAGGAACATCACATGATTCTATCACACCTACAGGACAGGTACAACACAGGTAGCTAAACATTTAAGACAGAGAGAGATGAGTTAAACTATAGTTGTGAATGGCTCCCATAGGAAGCCTTAATCGTGACTAACTGGATCAAAATCCGGGTACTGACTGCAGAACAGTCACAACAGTGGTTAACCATCTAATTAAAGAATATTGTGAATCATCCCGGGGAAGCACTCACGCCCCCTTGGTTCCGGCCCATATCTAGGTTATAAGCGACCCAAGTGCAATTGTGGAAAGGCAGTTGTCAGTCATACCGGTCTCCTCGAGCCTCTTCCAGGTCTCCACAGAGCCGTGGGAGACAGGAGAAGGCGGTGCTGAACCTATGCCGAACATTTCTTCCCTGTCAGCGTAGGTCTCTGCAGACCCGCACAGAGAGAAAAATTAAGCCACACTCACCAGGGGCTCTTACAGTGATATCTCTCCACTCTCGAGTTACCCCAAACAAATGATGGACGGAATGCTGACAATGCAAACATTCTCCCACAGTCAAAAGATCTGGGTAAAATCCAGCCCACTACGCCACCCGGCTAGGTAGTCTCTCCACTTTTAGCACTGCTTTGGGCTGGGTGGGGGATGGCACAGAGTGTGGTGAGGTGGTTAAAAATATTTTTTTTTTAGTTTAGGCTTTTTGTGAGGGTGGTGGGAGGCAGGAGGCCAGGGATTCTTCTTTCCTGTTAGTGAGAGGGCCTGTGGGTTGGGAAAACATCACCATGTATTCCTAGTGTCTTACATGTTAAAAAGTCCTTGCACACTCCTCATCACAACATGCACAGCTAGACTAAATAATCCAATTTGAATATTGTTTTTATATTAACCAGAAGTGCTCATTAATCATTAGCCTTAAAATAGGTGCTAAGCGTCATGACTCCAGGAAGCCCAGAAGCCATGTTATTTAAGCTAGTACATCTGCACATTTCTTACAACTCATAGGAACACATAGCTTCACTTTCAATGTTGGCAAACCCAAGCATGATTTTACAAAAACCAGTTACTTCAGCAGCATATGTGTCTTTACCTGCATTTCAAGGACTTTGCACATTCTCTCTGTGAGACAATCCTGCCTCCTGCTCATTCGTTTTGTTTCTGTGACGTCGTTATGCTCCATAGACTTGTATTGAGAGGAAAGTGTATAAGAACTGTCCAAAATATTTTAGCATCACATGATCCGACTAACTCTTAAAGCCAGATGGGCTGTCAGCTGACCTGACAATTGTGACTTATTGTTTTGCTGCTTGTTATCTGTGCATTAAACCCATGTTAGATTCGCAGTCTTCTGGATGTTTTACGTTTTATGGAAGGGGGTGTAGGTGAGTGGCAGGAGACCTGGTACCATTTTTTATGGGGGATTTGGGAGAGGGGTTTTTTCAGAGGATTATGGGATGGCCATTTGGAGGCCAGGAAATTATTTTTTAATTGGGAGAGGGTACCTCAAGGGTCAAAGAGGTGGGTAACAGTTGGACACATTATTGAATGTTGTTTTTTGCATGTTAGATATGGCTCCCCCACTACTCCTCCAAAGAGTTTAAGCTTTGTTGTAACTTCACCCAGAGTCTCCGCAAATCTGAACGAGATAGGAGAAAGTGGACAGCGCTGTACCTTCACTAAACATCTTCTCCCCTGTCAGCACCGGTCTGGTCAGCACGGGTCTCTTTGCAGACCACTGAAAAGAAGATGAAGCTGTGCTGAGAAGCAGCTCTCACAGATCCCCGGAGGAGATGAAGTCACTGAGATGAATGTGTAGGTGATGAACCGGTGACTATGCCAGCTCCGACACCATTGTCACTCCTCTTACATTCCATGTTAGTATCCTGGGAGTCCTGCTGCCGTCACTCATGGTCCTGCAGCTACTGTTGATTCTACGAGGAGAGGTCATTACCTAGTAGGTCGTTGTTTGGAGCAGCCCTATCACAACCAACGTAACTATGCTCTGGACAGGCACACAGGTGTCAACCTCTTCGAAAACGTTTAGATGTGTGCACACAAGGTGCTGTGCAATCCCAGCCTCGGTGCTGTACCTGTTCAAAATGTTGAGGGCCGCTACTGCAAAGATGGACCGGCTGTCTAAAGCAGCCAGGCTGCCTTCCAATGCAGGTGGCACAAAGCCTGCTATACAAAGGGGGACCGAGTTCCCATTGCAAGCAGCCACGCCCCATGCAAACGAGGGGACACCCCAAAGATGACAGGTGTGATTCACTCAAACCTTTTTTCACATTCTTGTAATACAGCCCATGAACCCCTTTTTATGACTTCATTTATGGTTTTCCATAACAGCAGAACATGATCATACAATAATGTCAGTTATACATGACTTGGCATGGACATCACAACTTATGGAAGCCAACTGGGTACACATATATAGAATCGAAATATGAGTCATTTGAGCCTCAAGATTGATAAATTTGTCCACGTTCACAGATCTACAATGATGGCATTAAAAGAGAAGAGGAATGCACGAAGGAATCCTTATTCTGCACTGCTAGGTAGTCTCGCAAAGGAGATCGAATATCCTTCCGCCGGGAGTGTCAGGTAAGACAGTGGGATATATATGTATCCATCATATTGTCACGTTATATATTATGTCCTTGATCCAGTCTTCAGTTTTAGGGAGTGCGCTCCTTTGCCAGCGCACTTCTACTCTTTCTTTGGCGAGTAGCAATGCAAGGGCCGCGTATAAACTTTTTGTATGTGAGATCACGCAGGCTGCTGCATGGAGGGCTGCATTGAGAGGAGCTATACTTGATTTAGAGAGACCTGTTGGTACCTGCTTAAAGCATATTTGCATAATTGAGCTGAGAAGTCACCATTACTTGGATAGCTAGTTTAAGGTCTGTGTTTAGGAAGGAAGGACTTGTGTTGTAGAGTAGTTTCAATTGAAATTTACATTTCTGGCCAGCACGGAGGTTAAGATGTGTAAGTTTATCAAGGTGGACACTGAGGAATTTCACAGAGAGGATAATGTTGCCTGAAATTCCCATGTCTTGGAATTGGTGTAGGCAGCTGTTGGGGAACACTCGGCCTTCGCTAGGGAAAGGAAGAGGAATTTTGTCTTGTGAAGATTTAGTTTGAGCTTCTTGGCTGTTGGTAACTCTGCCAGGTTGCCAACACCAAAATGTTGACTGTAAGTCTCTGGGAATAAATATGGGAACAAGTGAAGTAAAGCCTCATTGTTTCCATGAAAGGCAAATTGAGGAGGCAATAACAAGGAAAAAGCAAAGAACGTAAACCCTCAAAAATAGTCAGCAAAAAGAGTTATTTAGGAATATTTCTTCCTGATTACTTCTCACTGATTGCTCTCTGGATGCTAGATAGATACGTTTGAGTAAAATCAAATGCTACTAATGAACAAGTTACTTACCTTCGGTAACGATATATCTGTAAGAAACATTAGTTAGTATTGGATTCCTTACCTTAGAATATCCTCAGGCGTCAGTCTGGATCCAGAAACTTTTGCGTAGCAGTATCCCTGCGCGTCGGTAGGCGTCGTCTGCAGGCGTCCCCTGCGGCTCCGCGTCCGTCGTCGGCGTCGTGCGCCGTGATGATGTCACTGGAGTATATAGACGCCGCCTCTGCGCGCTGATGTCAGTTCTTTGTACACAGCTTTTCCGCGCCAGAACACGCAGAGCCATGTGAGAACCAACACTGGTGCCATTTGAAACTAGGGCCCTGAAAGGGATGTCCTTAACCCTAGGTATCAGTTCGCAGAATGGGGAGGATGGGCGGGTTCGGTAAGGAATCCAATACTAACTAATGTTTCTTACAGATATATCGTTACCGAAGGTAAGTAACTTGTTCATCTGAAAGAAACACGTTAGTATTAGATTCCTTACCTTAGAATAGATACCCCAGCAATACCAACCCCGGTGGTGGGTCTGCGAACCAATACATTCCTACACCAGAAAGTCCTGGAGGACAGAACGGCCAAAGAAGCCATCCCTCCGGACTTGACTGTCCAGGCAGTAGTGCCTCGCAAAGGTGTGCAGCGAGGCCCACGTAGCCACCTGGCAAATGTCCTGCAAGGGGACTCCCCGGCCCAGGGCAGTAGTAGCCGCCGTGGCCCAAGTGGAATGGGCCCTCAGCCCAACAGGAGGCTCCTTCCGAGCCACAGAGTAGCACGCTTTGATGCACAGAACGACCCACCGAGAGATGGTCCGTTTATGTACCGCCCGTCCCATCTTCGCACCCACGTAGCCAACAAACAGTTGGTCATCCACCCGGAACTGGCGTGTGCGATCCATATAAAATGAAAGCGCACGTTTTGGGTCCAGACGATGGAGCCGCTCTTCATCCTTTGAAGGATGAGGAGGCGGGAAGAAGGAGGGGAGGGTGATGGACTGCCCGATGTGAAAAGCAGAAACTACTTTGGGCAGGAAAGAAGGTCTAGTCCTTAGAACCACCTTGTCAGGATGAATGGACAGGAAAGGAGGTTTGACAGAAAGAGCCTGGAGCTCACTCACTCTCCTGGCAGAGGTGATGGCAACCAGGAAAGCCGTCTTTAAAGTCAGGAGACGGAGAGGACAAGAATGAAGGGGCTCAAAGGGAGCACACATCAAAAAGGTTAGAACCAGGTTCAAGTCCCACTGAGGCATCACAAACGGAACAGGTGGATACATGTGTGTGATGCCCTTCAAGAATCTCGTTACAATTGGGGACTTGAACAAAGAAGGCTGATCAGGAAGCCTTAGAAAGGCTGAAAGGGCCGAAAGACAGCCCTTGATAGTGCCCAGAGCAGAGCCCTGCTGGGCAAGAGAGAGAAGAAAAAGAAGAACCTCGGAAAGAGGGGCAGAAAGAGGATCCACAGCCTTTGCTGTGCACCATGCCACAAATCTGTTCCACCGACAGGCGTATACCGACTTTGTGGAGGGACGCCTGGCTGCCAGAATTACATCACAGACTTCAGGAGGCAAGTCAAATGGCCTCAACTGCCGCCGCTCAATCTCCAAGCATGGAGGTGGAGACTGGACAGGTTCGGGTGGAGGACCGTCCCCTGCTGCTGCGACAGAAGGTCCTCCTGAAGGGGCAGGCGGACCGACTGACATGCTGAGTAGCTCGGGATACCAGTACCTTCGAGCCCAGTCCGGAGCCACAAGGATAACTTGGGCCCGGTCGCGCCTGATCTTCTTCAGCACTCTGGGCAGAAGTGGTATAGGCGGAAAGGCGTATAACAGACCGCAACTCCACTCGCGCCGAAAGGCGTCGCCGTGCGAGTGCCGTCTTGGAAACTCCAAAGCGCAGAACTGATGACATTGCGCGTTCTCTTCTGTGGCGAATAGATCTAACCAAGGCTCTCCCCATTGCAGAAAGAGGCCTTGCGCCACGTCCGAGTTCAGACGCCATTCGTGATCCATCGAGCACCGACGGCTGAGTTTGTCCGCCCTGGCGTTCAGAGAACCTGCCAGGTGTTGAACCGTCAAAGTCACGCCCTGACGTTCCAGCCACTGCCAGAGGCGCAGAGCCTCCTGGCAAAGGGTCCACGACCCCACCCTGCCCTGTTTGTTGCAGTACCACATGGCGGTGGTGTTGTCCGTGAACACCTGCACTACACTCCCGTTGACAAAGGGGAGGAATGCCTTCAGTGCTAGACGAATCGCCCGTAGCTCCAACAGGTTGATATGGAGCCGGGACTCCGCCAGAGACCAGATGCCTCTGATCTCCGACTCTCCCAAGTGGCCTCCCCAGCCCTGGAGGGACGCGTCCGTCACGACAACGTGCTCCGGTTGGGGAAGGGAGAGGGATCTGCCTCTGACCCAATTGCGGTCCGTAAGCCACCACTGCAGTTGTCTCGCAGTGCCCTCCGAGATCAAGACGTGGTCGGACAAGTTGCCCTGATGCTGGGCCCACTGAAACTTCAGGTCCCACTGCAGAGCCCGCATCCGCCACCGGGCGTGATGCACCAGAAGGATGCAGGAAGCCATCAGCCCCAGCAGCCGCAGCGTCAACCTGACTGAAACCCGGGATAGCGGCTGAAAGATGGGAATCAAAGCCTGTATATCCCGGACCCGCCGTTCCGGAGGATAAATCCGAAACTGCGCCGAGTCCAGAACCGCTCCGATGAAAAGGAGCTTTTGAGAGGGACACAGGTGTGATTTCGGCACATTGATGGAGAACCCCAGCTCGTGTAAGAGGTCTGCCGTCATCTGAAGGTGGTGGACGACTGTCTGGGGCGAGCCCGCCTTCAACAACCAGTCGTCTAGGTAGGGGAAGACTGAAACCCCTAACCTGCGCATATGGGCTGCGACCACCGCCAACACCTTTGTGAACACCCGTGGGGCGCTGGTAAGGCCGAAGGGGAGCACGATAAACCGAAAGTGCTCCTGGCCTACCGTGAACCGCAGGTAACGCCGGTGGGCCGGCAGGACGGGGATGTGAAAATACGCATCCTGCAAGTCCAACGCTACCATCCAGTCTTGCGGGTCTAGAGCAGCCAAGACCTGAGCTAATGTCAACATCTTGAACTTCTCCTTCCGGAGGAAGCCGTTGACGTTCCGTAGATCCAAGATAGGACGTAGGCCCCCTTTGTCCTTCTTGGGCACCAGAAAGTAGTGGGAATAGCAACCACGCCGTACTTCTGGCCCAGGAACGCGCTCGATGGCCCCCTTGGCCAAGAGGGCCGTAACTTCCTCCTGCAGAAGTGCCAAGTGGTCCCCCGACACACGGTGGTACTGCGGTGGCATGGCTGGAGGATTGGTCTCGAAGGGGAGGGAGTAGCCCCTTCGGACGAGTTGCAGCACCCACCTGTCCGATGTGATTGTGCGCCAGCGGGCGTGGTGATGGCGAACCCTGCCACCCACTGGCGTCACATGGGCCTGAAAGCACGGACTAGGAGGATTTGGAGGCTGATGCTGCGGGGGGAGGTGTGGCCTGACCCCGCCGTTGACCCCGACCACCTCCACGGCGGTTTCCACGGCCGCCACCGCGTTGATAAGATTGTTGCGGCGCGTGGCTGGCTGCACGTGTGGGGACGCCCCTTCCTTGGCCACGAAAGGAGAGAAACGAACCCGTTTGCTGGCGCTGGGTCGAGAGACCCAAGGACTTGGCCGTGACCCTGGAGTCCTTGAAGCGCTCCAGCGCGTGGTCCGCCTTGTCACCAAACAGGTGACAGCCATCAAACGGCATGTCCATCAAGGCATTCTGGACATCTGCCGAAAAGTTGGCGGATCGCAGCCAGGCGTGGCGACGAATCGCCACCGTCGTGGACATCGCTCTGCCCAGCGAGTCAGTCGTATCAAGACCAAACCGTATGGAATATTTTGCTGCGTCTCGGCCCTCAGCCACAGCCTTGCCGAGCTTCGCCCGCACCTCCAAGGGGCATTCTGGCAACAGTTCCGCGACCGTATCCCACACAGAGTGGGTGTAGCGGCCCAAGAGGCAAGCGGTGTTGCAAGACCGCAGTCCCAAACTCAGGGACGAGAAGACCCTCTTGCCATACTGGTCATACCTCTTAGATTCCCAGTCGGGCAGGGCCGATGGGAATGCGGTCTGGGAAGTCGAGGCCTGGATCACCAGACTCTCAGGGGTGGGATGGGTGGACAGGAACTTGGGGTCGTCCGGGCACGGACGGTGGCGTCTGGCCACGTTCCTATCAACAGGCGAACCTGAAGAGGGCCTGGACCACGTGCCCAAAAGAACGTCTGACAAAGCTTTGTTAAACGGCAGCAGTGGCTCCTGTGGGCATGACTGCGGTTTGAAGACCTCAGTGAGGATGTTAGGCCTCACGGCCGCGACGGGGAGCTCAAGGTGTAAGGCCTTGGCAGCCCTCATCAACACCACTGAATAAGCAGCCCCCTCCTCCGATGCCACGGAAGGAGGAGAGACAAAGCCAGGGTTAGGAGAGTCGTCCAGACCACTGGCATCACCCAAATCACCTGTCCAGTCCACGTCGTACTGACGCTCACGTGACAGAGGGTCCTCAGACCCCTCCCAACCCTCTCCGTACTCTACATCATCTCCATATTCGGAGTCAACAATGTAGACCGGCTCCTCGGGGTTCACAGGCCCCATCGGCGTCGAGCCCGGCGTCGAGCCCGGCGTCGAGCGACGCCGGTCCGGATTCGGGGAGGGCATGGGGACGCCGCCGCCCGGAGCCAGCGCCAGAGCCCCGGAGCCGGCACCGGAGAACCGGCGTCGCGCGGGGACGGCGTCGGGGGTAACCCCGATGGAATCGGCGCCGGAGAGGCCGGAAGACCAGCCGGCGTCGACCCCGAAGGCCCCTGCGGCGCCGGGGTCGGAGCCGTCGGCGGCACCGGGGCCGGAGCACCCGACGCCGTCGAGGCAGGGACACCCGAACCGCCAGGGCCCCCGGACGGTAGCACTGGGCCCGAAGGCGCCGTAGGCCCCGTCGGAGGAGTGAGCGCCCTCATGGCCATGAGGAACGCCTCAATCTCCTCGGGCGTCGCACCTAGCCCAGGGACCGGAGGGTATGGAGCAGGCCGTGCCGGCGACTCTCGCGGAGCCGCGGGGGTGGGGTCACCCGAACCCCCGGCCGCGTCGCGCGAGCGTCGGGGGGAGTCGGAGGTACGATGACGACGCCCCGACTTCTTGTGCTTCCTCCCTGAGGAGCCAGACGAATGGTGACGACTTCCGGAGCGCTCGGCACGGCTCCGCGACCGCTCCCTCGAACGCTCCCTGGACCACCGGCCGGACCGGGACCGCTCTCGACGCGGGGCCGACACCCGGAGCTCGAGCAACTTGCGGGACCGCTCCCGTCTAGCTTTATTAGTCAAGGCCTGGCAATCGACGCAGGCGTCCACGTCGTGGTCGGGGCCCAGGCACCGGAGGCAGAGTCGGTGATGGTCCGTGACCGACATCGTGCGGTCACAACCGTCACAATTCTTGAAACCGGGCATCCTACCGGCACCAAAAAAGTATAAGAAGTTTACAAAACTTGGTCAAAAGACTGGAGTACTGCTCTTCGGATCTGCGCTTACTGGCGCGGAAAAAAGAAGAACTGACGTCAGTGCGCGGAGGCGGCGTCTATATACTCCAGCGACGTCATCACGGCGCACGACGCTGACGACGGACGCGGAGCCGCAGGGGACGCCTGCAGACGACGCCTACCGACGCGCAGGGGTACTGCTACGCAAAAGTTTCCGGATCCAGACTGACGCCTGGGGATATTCTAAGGTAAGGAATCTAATACTAACGTGTTTCTTTCAGATGTTATAGGTTTATTTTTCACAAACAATGAAGGGTGAGATTTATACCCCGCTGTGCCTCTCTGATGTGAATGTCATCTCCCTTATTTGGTATTAATGACATGATCTGTCTCCCTCTGCCATGACGTTTCCAGAAATCTGGCTTTCCATACAGAAGTAGCTTGATTCTGGGCTTGTGCTAAGATAGCAGGTCTGATGTGCAAAGGAAGCTCCTGTGTTTCAGTTTAGGAAGTCAATAAGTATTGACCCCTTTCTTACTCAAGAAATGCTTGAGACCGCAAAACCGGTCCAAGATACTTCATATTATTATCTCACTTTTTGTGTAAAATTTGCTGCCGCCGTATTTGGCGTTTTGTACGGCTATAAATAACTAGTGTTACTATTTTTAATCCAATGGTATAAGTATTAGAAATTAGAAAGGATGGAACGTGAAGTTTGTTCTTCTGGAAAGTGCACACAGTATGTAGGTACCAATTTATTTTGAGGAGAGAGCGCAGACCCCTGCTATCGACATCCATTTAGTGGCAGATGTGAAGGTAGGGATCTTGTCCGGCTGATCCATCTCCACCCAAACCTGCCACATCTACTAGTGCCCCACCATGGTGATTTGGGAGCTTGACTGGCAGAGAAATGGGGAAGCAGAAGAGTGACGTGGACCCTACAGTTCGAAGTTGTAGGAAGCTCCATTTGTCCACAAGCCTTGGATCTGGGGAAACTGCGGGTTGTCCCAATCTGTCATGGATTTCACTAGTCTAGGTGCTGCCAAAGGATCTCTGACACTGAGATTCCCTTTGCACTGCTGCACACTCATGGCAGCCCAGGAAACAGAATCCTGAGATTCCTGCTTTGCTGTTGAACACTCATGGCACAGTGGGAAGAGAATTCTAGGGACTCCCAGTCCAGTTGTGCACCCATGCCATAGTGCCACCAATCTTTGCAGACCACCCTGCAGAGGTGGACACCAGTATCTCTATAGATAAGCTGATGTCTACTACCACACAATAAGCAGAATGGCCTCAACCTACATAAGGAGATGCTTTATGACCAGTGGCACAGCAGAGCTTGAGTAAAGGTCAATTCTAAATATGGACAACAGAGAATGTGCATTAAGTCACTCAGTTGTCTTATTCTCATAAAGCAAATGGGCTATAGGCAGAGTGGGCTACTGTGATACAGATACTATGAAATGGCAAGTTACTAACATGTGTGTTTGTAGAAACATTTAAACAGATTTTACATTTTCTCCTGCCCGCTAAACTTGCGACTGATCATCCCCCCAGCCCATCAGTAATTCGACTGTTTGCCTGACATGTGGATGACTCAACTTCTATTTTTAAAATTACTGGTCTGCTGAGAAGTCATCTCCACAAACCCTCCACCTAAATAGCATGCAGTTATGAATGGTTGAGTCTTACCTCTTGTGCCGTATGATAGTACAGTCTGCCGACGCATCGCTAGATGCACATCTTTACTTTCAATGGACTGCGGTCGTCGTCTTGCCAGTAAGGCCCAGCTTGAAAACCAAGTGGAAGAGTCCTCGTCTCTGGTCGCTTCCACATCCTACAGTGAGGACACACAGGGTTTCATTTAGGGTGTGCAGGCATTTTGGACTCTGATTCTACAAGTTACAATACACTTGAAACAGGGAACTATAACATTAATACTACTACTAATAATAACAATAATGACATAACATAATGTGAGCTATAAGATTATAAGAATATCAACAAAAATGTATGATAACATTCATGCACGATAGCAAGGGGACACTGGACATGTCGGGTGTGTCCTCAGTACACAGGTCCCTTTCCATATAAAATACCTTTATCACGCAAACTGAGTTTATGGTAAATAAGGCACAAGCATTAGAAAACTACCCCCACGTGGATCTATTTCTTAATTATTTCTTAATTTCAATACATTTCTATTCTCAAACAATTAGCTTTATAATCTGTCTTAATTGCCCATAAACAAAATTTGCTTTTGATATAATATTCGATTTTTGGTGCTTCATTCAAAGTAAGCTTAAGATATAAACTTAATTAAATAACATTAAAAGCATATGAATCATGTACAAAAATATATAATAATCTAATAGTTACAACCAATACCAGTCATTACACAGTGACACAATAATTATAATGGAATATTAATAGGAACAATAATTAATATTAGCAAACTGAACAACGATACAATGGGAAAATAACATGAAAATAGTACAGTATGATATTAAAATTTAAATAGTATATTGATAATGTAGTAGAATACTATGATCTAAATGTAATATTAATGACATATAACGACATTATGATGATGAATACCAATCTGTTAGTGATGTATGCCATTTCAGAGTACTTTCCATCAACTTTAAACTTTGGCCCTCATTACGATGAGGGTCAGAAAGCCCCTGACCTGTGGTCGGAGGCTTTCCAACCCTCACCGCGGTTTCAGTTTCAACTGCCGCATTACCATGCAGTCGGTCGAAACTTAAACTGGCCGGTCATTCCAGCTGGATTCAGATGGGCTCAAGGAGCCCGTCGGCCAGTCGGACACCAGCACATAATCCCTATGGATGGCATTTCCGCCGTAGGGATTACGATGTCGGTTTCCGACAGGCTTTCCATGTCGGGCTTTCCGATATGGAAAGCCTGCTGGAAAGCAACATTGGGGCCCCCTAGCAGGGTTCCCTTCATCCAGCGGCCTCCAGTTGGGGGTTAACCTCAGCACTGAGTGGCAGGTACTCTAAGGTGCCTGCCACCCGGTGCACGGATTAACAGATTCTCCCATTTGTAGTTTGTGCTACGACCGGTTTACGGCCGCAGCACAAGCTCCCATAGAGAAATGGGACTAGGCGTCTGCTCCATGTGCAGTCGCATTGTAATCGCAGTAAGACTGTAAGGGGGTTTTTGAAAGCTACGATATCAAGGGCGCACTGCCTCAATTTCTACGTTACTGTGTTTAGTTTGAAAGGGTAGCTGTGTAGTGCGTGAAGAGCAGACGGAAAAACACCCTTAACCGTCTAAAAAGTCAGAGACTAAACAACAATTATACAGCTGTGCTCTCGCAACCACATAAAGGTGTCACAAAAATCAGTACAATAACAGGTATGATCAAATGAACAGAAGCAGATTCTTCAGTGTGTTTCTTGTCCCAGCAAAGAGATGATTTATTGCATCCAGACTTGAGAAATGTCACAATATGCCGACACGTGTTTCGTCGTGTGCCGTTGAGTCAACACGACTCTTCAGGGCTTTAGACTCGACACCAGGAATGGGTCGAGGGTAGTCTGGAACTAATGGTACTGTTCTATGCGGGTAGATTAGAGAGATACACTGCTTATTTCTGGTTCAAAAATATAGGTGAGTAAAGGTAGAGTATCCAGTGGAATCAAATTCCGTTGTATCAGCTAAGTTCCGCCCTATCGGGTGTGTCAGAATCTTCACAATAAAAACGCTGGAAACGGGTAAGTTTCAGGCATGTAGGTCAGATTCTGTTTAATCAGCTCTGTTCCGCCCTATTAGGGTGACGGAATATCCAAAATACCAGCGCTGGAAACGTGTATGTTTCAGGCAGTGACCGGGAGGGGATCCATCGATTAAAAGGCATCCAAAAACGTGTTCGTTTTCTTGGTAAGCGGCGTTTCTTAGTCTGGTATCCCTCCTCTTTAGGTTCCCGGTGGCCGTCTATCGTGAAGATTCTGACACACCCGATAGGGCGGAACTTAGCTGATACAACGGAATTTGATTCCACTGGATACTCTACCTTTACTCACCTATACTTTTGAACCAGAAATAAGCAGTGTATCTCTCTAATCTACCCGCATAGAACAGTACCATTAGTTCCAGACTACCCTCGACCCATTCCTGGTGTCGAGTCTAAAGCCCTGAAGAGTCGTGTTGACTCAACGGCACACGACGAAACACGTGTCGGCATTGTAATCGCAGTGTCGAACGCCGATCGAAGGTTGGTTGGTCCAGAGGCCACTACGGTTATGTCCGCCCGACATCGTAATCAGCCCCGAAAGTGTGTCATAATGACCAAACTCACAAATATGCTCTTTGTCGAACACAGGCAAAGATGGAAGTGTAAAATAAAAAAAGAAGTGTAACTGTCACCGTGGTGGTGGAGAAGGGGCAGCGGAGGAAACTGAAGGGAGGGTGTGGGTTTGTTGAAACAGATTACAGTTGAGGTGACTCACAAAAAAACAATTGGCTTCAAAGCACATAGTATACAACGGGAATTGTATCTATTGAATATCTGCAAGCCCTTGAGCACACAACCTGCTATTCTCCTGGCAGACAAACCTGTTGCTCCTCACGGCTGGACAAGTGCAGTTCCATGTTGGTCTCTATGTGGCTGCAGGTGTCATTGACAAAACTCATCATCTCAGGGGCCATACCTTTAAAGTCCTCATCTGGAAGTGGAAAAACAAATTCAGTGTTAAGTAATTTAGTTCATAAAGTGTGAAACTAAAAACTCTCATACGAGTGAAAGAAGCCACGCCTTCCTAAGATAATGGCACTTCTTGAAATTCTAAGTAGGAATTCCCATTACATAAACGCAATGCAATCTTCATTCTTTCTATCCAGCCATTTTTCTTGTTTCCTTTTCACGTCCATCCCACCAGCCAGTACTAGTTCATTTTATTCACATTTCTCAAGCCTTACACTCAATGATCAGCTGGTGGCATAGGGACTTGTTTGAGGAAGCAGAAAGTCTAATGTTTGGTTGCAAGGCCTGAGCTGTTGACTGGTACAATATCTCATACCTAAGAGTGAGTGGGACAGTTGCATTTATTTACTGAGCTTTTGTTGAGTGGTACATGTCAATTTGTGGATACTTCAGAGGAACGTTTCCCCAAGTGTGTCTTAAAATATGTAATAGTGTGTCTCTGTTTGATTTACCCTTGTTGTAATATGATTGGGTAGTGGTTATGGCATCTCTAAGCTCTACTGCCTTCAGCAAAGCATCAACATTTAACAATTGCCTCAATATAGTACACATATTTTCCTGATGCATACGTAATGGTAAGTCATTGCAGAATCTGGGTGACAAAGAGTGACATGCCGGGTAGCTTTAATGAACAATTAGATGTGTTAATGCATCAAGAGTACACCAGTTGAGGAGGAGTGGGGTGGTAGGCTCAGGGGAGTGGCTCTTTGGCATTGAAAGACCTCATTTTAAACATACAAATAACTTGAAGAATTAAAATGCCCTCTATTAACTATATAGTATTATATGTTTCCCTTCCCTCTCCCCTTTTTATTATTTTTCTTTGCATATTTCTATCTGCATATTTTGACATGCAATTTTCATGTATTTTTCTGTATGTCTTGCTTCTTATACTGAAAACCTCAATAAAATATTTTGAACTTAAAAAAAATGCTCTTAGGTCTGACAATTGAAGAGTATTGGGGTTACATCTCACATTATGATTAACATACTATCAGTGAATGTGAAGCAATGCTACTACAAGATACTGCACTTAGGAGGCAGATTAGAACTCACATCAGTGAGTATTTTGCTCTTAATGATAACTCAGAGATCTCCCCATTGATGCTACGGAATGTCTTTAAGGTGGTATGTAGAAGAAAGAGGATCGCCTCCATCGCTGAACACCTTAGAATAATAGATAGAGACTCAAAGGCTTGAAAAAGAGTTTAAAGATGCAGAGAAACACTAGCCCGAAAATCCATCTTTTCCTTGGTTGAGACGTAATAGGTCTCAGAAGTCAGCTAAAAACAATAATGAAAAATATGTTTTTTTCCAAAGGATGTAACTAACAGTACCAAGTGTCCACCTAAATCAAACCAAAATACTGAATGTTAATACTTCAATTAGGAACCCGAGGAAAATTGGGGGAAAGTATGAGACAATGGAGACACTAGTTCGGAATGGCATCAATAGCAGCCAGGATCGTCTCAGAAGAACCACTGCTCAGTAATCTTAAATACAACAACATATTGGACTCTGGTAAACACGTTTGTACAATCATATACCAGGATACAGGCTACAGTGCTAAATACACAGAGGAGAATGCAGTTAACAGTTAAGGCTCAGATGAGTAAATGCCGATATAGGTTAGCTTGACATCTGTCTGAGGATATTTGTTAATAAAGTGTGTGGGTTGACTCTTTGCAATACAAATACCTTCTGTTGTTTCATTTTGCTGTGTTCACAGGAAAGTTTTTTGTATTCCCCGTTGCTGCATGGGTACGACTTCCTGGTGCAGATTTTCACCTTCCAACATGCAAATCCTCCTCTCTGGTCTCCATGAACCTTTATGTCTTTCTATCTTACAAGATGTTTTAGGAGCATCAATTTGTAAGGTCAAATCAACCAGTGCTGCTGTTGTTACAGGTCGCTTCACCACCAATGCTCAGTTCCACATTTAATACTTGATAAAAATGTTGCGGCCTCTATTTCATCCGTAAAGAGAGCTCCTACAGATAATTGTTACATGTGACTTATATAACTGACCAGGTCATAATTGCTTTGCAGAAGCGTTTATCACCCAATTTGATCCTCTGGTTTACTTTGCCTTCGACCAAATGTAGCTTAAACTGCTGAATAAATTGACAATAATTAAGCCAAGGACTTTGATTGAGCGAGAGAAGTGTGGCACAGGTCAGGGCATCTTTCAAGAGGCAGGACAAACTGAATGCCACTTGGGAGGCATCAGTAGGAAAAGCTTGGGGTTTAGTTATAAAGTGCAATAGACATCAAGCTAGGAATGTGTGAAATCATTGTAGTTCTACTGAGAATTTATCAGGTGGTGCAAAGACATGTGGAACTCCTCTTATTATGCTTGCATCAACTCGAGGAGCTCCAGATTCATTGGCTCCATTAGTTACACATTCTAAAGTACACGCCACTTTGCTTGGGCGTCCTTGGGACTTCTCAGAAGGGGGTTAACATTAATTAATGGATCCATGTTAGCAAGAAAGCTCGCGGTTTCCAGATTGCCTTCAATTTTAGAGATTGCTTGTGCCACAGCATGCAAAGGACTGTTGCAGTATCCATAATGGGGTGGATATAGGGCTGACAAACTATCAGAATTTGGAAATAAGTTATGTTTTACACAAAGGATATAGCTGGCAGTTCCAAGCACCTACCTGTTCCAACCGAAGTACTGAACCTTAATACTACAATTGGGAACATGGGGAAAATAGGGGTAAGGGATGAGATATTGGAGACACTGGTTGGGAATGGTGCTAAAAGCAGCCAGGATTGTCTCAGAACCAGTGCTTGATAATATTACATAGACACAGCGAAAAGCTATTTGACTCGAGTAAACAAGTTTGGAAATATATATATATATGTATATATTACCACAATCCAGTCCTGAAAGTTCAACGCTGGCGCTCTTTTTCATTCAAACGGTGCATCTTTTCCAGCAGGACCACGCCGGTTTAACTTTTCTGAAGATACAACCCCACTGCCAGACAGTAGTGGTTGCATAAGAAAGACGCACTCACTCGGGTGTTATGAAGTTATTAAGATGACTTTATTTTCAAAAACTCTGCCTCTCCCAACGTGTTTCACCTTCCTCTGAAGGCTTGATCACGGGATGTCACCAGGTTAAAGAGGACATCTTTTATTTCTAAAGGCACCATTTCACTTCTTTTTTCAAAGTGATGCATTATGGGGTGTGTAGTTTCTCTTTCTACTTTGCTATTTTATGTGAATTAACAAAGGTGAACATGTGATTTCACTCAGGTGTAGTAGAGCACTTTTTAAAAAAAAGCAATGGTCCAAGATTTATTTACTATGCAGTATTACTATTGGGGTTGATTCTAGTCCCAATAAGTTTTGCTCGCTAGTGAGCCATTCTTAGATTACTTTCACATTTTGTTGTGCTCTCTAGTGAGCTATTTTTCATGCCCAGTATTTTTAGTATTGAATTCTCCTTTGTCATTTGTTCTTTTTTACTTTCATTATAAGAAAACACATTATTTTAGTTGTTTTTCGTTAATAATGCAATCTCATGTCTCACTAGTGAGTTTTTGCTCTCCAATTCATGCCGATGTGATTTTATTCATTAGAGGTGTGTGTAAAGTTCCTCATTTTGATTTAATCCTCTGGGATCTAGTGTCTTGAATGTTACAATGTGGCGTGATTCTTTCTGTCTCAATACACTTATTCGATCACCTCCTCGCTCTGATGGGGTTGTCTGTTCCAGTGGCCAAAATTTTAATGATTCCCATTTTCCTTCGTGGTGTGCCTCCATATGTTTTGCAATCGCATTGGATCGATCTTTGTTTGTTGTTGCTTGAGTGTGTTCCAGAATTCGCTTCTTTACCTCAAAGATCGTGCTCCCTATAAAGCGTTTTTTACAGGGGCATTCCACCATATAGATCACAAAGGTACTTTTACATGTCAAATGTTGGTTGATTTTCCATTTTTAACCCGTCCAGTATAAATGTTTTTTGTTGGTATTGCAATTTTAAAGACTTTGCAATGTTTACAAGGCCAAAACCTTCTCTTTAAAGCCAGGTGGTTATCGGGGCTTCTTGAAAGTGGCTGTGTACAACCTTGCCGCCTATATTCCTAGCACGTCCGTACGTAATGTTTGGATGATCTCCAATGATTTCTGATAGGGTTGGATCCAAATTTAGAATTCCAAAGTGCTTCTGGATTATTTTTGTTAGTTTCTTATTTTCTGCACTGTGCGTTGTTGTAAGCCTTATTTGTGTGTGGTTTGTTTCAGTTGTTTTAGGTGGTTTGTGTAAGATGTACTTCCGATTCTGTATTACCACTTTTTGAAGACTTTTTTCGATTACTTTTTGGGATATTTCCTTTTGAGGAATCTGTTTACAGCTGGTTGGCAGTGTCTCAAAAATTCAGTATCAACTGAGCAGTTTCTACGGAGTCTTAAAAACTCCCCATATGGGATACTCCACTTCAACAATTCATTGTGAAAGCTCTCTCCATTTAGGGTTGAGTTTGTCACAGTTTTTTTTCTATGTAGTGTTGTTTTCAGATCATTATTTTCTACATAGATTTCTGTGTCTAAAAACACCACTCTTTTTTTCATTGACTTCATAAGTGAATTTTAAATTCATTGGGCTGTTGTTTAGTCTTTCAAAATAGGTTTTAAATTCATTTGTTGATCCATACCAAATAATTAGAAGATGGTCTATACACCAAAGGCATAGAACTATTTTCTGATGAAATTCATAATTTGCTGTGCACCATGCCACTTTTTGTTCAAAATACCCCATGGTTAAATTTGCATAGTTTGGTGAGAAGGAGAAGCCCATGGCACATCCTTTTGTATGTATGAAAATGTGTTTGTTGAATAAAAAGATATTATTCAAGCATAGGGAAATCATTTGATTGAGCATGGTATAGTGTTCTTTGTATTGGATGTTACGCTTGCCCAAGAAGTGTTTACAGGCTTCCATGCCTATTGTATGTTCAATATTTGAATATAATGAGATGACATCCATCGTAATCAGCTTGTAATTTGTGTTCCATACAATAGTTTCCAGTTTTTGCAGGAGATCTGTCGTATCCTTCAAGTACGAACTTAGA
This sequence comes from Lissotriton vulgaris, assembly GCF_964263255.1. Classification (NCBI taxonomy): domain Eukaryota; kingdom Metazoa; phylum Chordata; class Amphibia; order Caudata; family Salamandridae; genus Lissotriton; species Lissotriton vulgaris. Next base: position 283,691,516 of record NC_141687.1, read on the forward strand.
TCTTTAACTAAGGGTGCCAAGAATTGATCGATATAGTCTGAAACCGGTTCCAATAAAGAGTTGTTTGCAGATACTATAAGTCTTCCCGGTGGATTAACTTTGCTTTTGTGAATCTTGGGAAGACAATAAAAGGTCGCCATTGTGGGATGTTTATTATTCATGTGTCTGCGTTCATCTTGATTAATTAGCCCATCTTGGACCTATTTTGTAAGTGATTTTTACAGTTTTTCTTGTATCTCTTTTGTTGGGTCTTTATTCAGACATTGGTATAATTCTGGGTCCATTAGCTGTCTCTCTGCTTCCAAAATATAATCCTGTTTATCGATGATGACGATATTACCGCCTTTGTCTGCGGGTTTTATTTCAATTGTTTTGTCCTCTAGTAGAGCTTTCAAAGCATCTACTGTTTTTTGGATAAATTGTTTTTTCCTTTCGTTTGTTTCATTTTATATAATTCTTCCGTCATCAACTCATGGAATATATCGATTTTATTTCCGGATGGTAAATTTGGGTAATATTTGGATTTCAATTTTAGACCGCTTTCTCCTGCAACGTCTATTCTCTGATATTCCTGTATTTCCATGAGTGCTGTCATTTCTTGGGTTTCTGTTACCGTGCCCATTGTTATTAAAGTTTCAAGACCACTGGCATCTTCAGCCTGGAGGGAAATAATTTTTGGTCTAGTTGTGTTTTGTGCCCCATTGTTTCCTTTTTCTGCGTGGATCTTTGCCAATTTTAATTTTCTTGTATACTTATATAGTTCAATTCTTGCTTGGGCAACGTCCAGATGGGATGTCGGACAGAAATGTAGTCCTTTTTTCAGGACCTCATTCTCCTCTGTTGTCAAGATTTTCCGTGAAAGATTGATTACATTCAAGTCCTGTTGCATTGAAATCTCCTCCTCAGGTTTTATTTCCTGGGTTGCCTCAAACGATCCTGCGACCATGTATCCACCTTCCATTGTTCCTCCCTTGCCTCTCTGGCCTCTCCTTGTCTTCCTCTTGATGATCCTCTTGATGGTCCTCTTATATATATACACACATTTATATATATATATATCTGTTCGACGCTGGAACATTGGCTTACCCTTTGGTCAGCAGCAGATAGCTGTGGTCCTGCCAGGATCCAGGCTCAGAGCCAAATATGACAAGGAGTGGAGAGACATGTTTCTTGAGAGCTGAATTAATGCAGGTAAGATTGAATGTATATTAAAAACAGACGTGGAAAGATAAAGGGGGCAGGAAATGTAGAAGCAAGGTAACGGGGACACAAGAAAGAGACATGATGTCAAAATGCAAAGGCTGACAAACTGTATTTATGCGGAGATAGCTGAAACAACTGCACCATGCTGCAAAGCATCTTTCCGTTGTTTAAGTGAGCTCTATCACTTAACCGTAGACGTGGGGATAGTGAGTACTCTTACTACATTCAACCTTCCTGTCCTTCATAACTTCCTTGCTTGTCCTCTTCGGATCATGAATGAAGGTCTCCCCTTACTGGATTTTTGGCATTTTGGTTTTATTTTGTTTATTGGGTTTTGCAGTTTGGCTTTATTACTGATTTGTTACTGCACCGTACTTTACACATCGCCTCTAAGTTAAACATGTCTGCTCTTTTCCACTGCTACCAGGGAGTTGAGCTCAGGTTTATTTAGTGACTTTAGTAGTTCACCCTGGCGTGGGTTATGACTTTTCCTCGAGGTGTTTAGTCACCCACCCTATTAATATTCCTGTTTCTAACAATGGGTTTTGGCCCAAATTACAGATTTCTTATAAGGGCTAAACATAAGACATCTAAGGTAGGTATTGTCCTTTAATCCGTACTTCAGACATGTTTACTTCATGGACGGTGATGCTTCCTGTCTCTCCTATTATTTGCCCTTAGTATAGAGCCCCTGTCTTGCCCTATCAGACAAGCAGAAGATATTACGGGTTTACATTCTGATTCTAAGGAGTATCATCAGCATCATTTCCACCTCACCTTTGAATCCAGGAGACATCCTTCTCTGCTCTAGTCAGCCAGTTATAGAATTGTGAGAAGGTGGCGAGCTACAAAATGAATATATGTAAGTCTGAGTTACCTACCTAACCCTGGAGGGAGAAGAAAAAGATTGGCTGAAATTTTGCTTTTAATTTCGCTGTTCAATAACCCACAGATAACTCAGCGATTTCACAACTTTATTCAAACTAATTACCCTCTTCTTTTTGTCACATGGTTTGGGGTACTAAATTGCATTAAAATTAATATACTTCCAAGAGTATCATACCTTTTTCAGGGCCTTTAATCTAAAGCTCAAGCACACTTAGAGTCTGTGCAAAAGGCTATGGCAAACTTTGTCAGGAAAGGACCATGACCTAGGGTGACCCTTAGACTTTGAAAAAGTCCTAAATCTGAAGGTAAACAGGCATTGCCAAATTTCAAATTGTCTTCCAAGCGGATGTGGCATGGCTCCCTAAAAATGGTAAACATCGTTTAGAACGAATGCGAAACAACACATTCCATTACAATGTGGTCATTACAATGACTGTGTTGTTACATGGCAAACCATTACAACGCAAGTTGGAACTACGACTTGCTGCAGTGGGCAGAAGGTGTTGGATTTTAAATCCAACACCTTCCCTATAGTTGCACAGACTGGAGTTAAAATAGTAAATTATACTATTCCAATCTCCAGTGCTCCCCCACACCAAGTCGGTGTAACAACTTGAATTGCCATGGTATGCAATGTAACAACGCGGTTGTTGTAATGACTGTGTTGTAATGCCATGCGTTTTAAACACATGCATTGTAATGTGGCCTATTCTCTAAAAACTGGTGGCCTTCTTATTTCATCTTAGCATAACTGTGTCATTAGTACTAAAAATCTGGCACTCGTGGCTATAACAAAAAGACAACCACCTTCCTCTTTCCAGATATATATACATTGACTTTCAACCTATAGTTTACTCCAGGAATCGTGTCTATTCCATTTGAAAACTGGCATGATTGGGTTTGCAGAATTATAGCGGACACACTTGTTGACATCTTCATAAAATCCTTCAACACTTGTAAAAGTTAATTAATATTGAAGGAAGATTAAAGGCATTATTATTGGCAACTTAGACATTGGGTGATGCAACCTAAGATGAGAACGACTGTCACTAGAGAGGAGACAGGATTTGAGAAATTGTACTTCTCATCCACTGGGAGCTAAGGGTATGCAGACAGAATGTTGAGTTGGAAATGTCGACATTCTACACAAATATCGAGTTTGAAATACTGTGAAAAGGAAATATCGACAGCCAGAATATAATGGTCAAGAATATCGAATAAAAGGTAACAAATATTGTTTTCGAAGATATCGAAGTCATTAATATCGTTTGCAAAAATGTAATTGTTTAAAATATCGATTTCTAAATTAATGTAATGTATTTTAGTTTATTTTTTAACCCCTTCCCCTTTTTACCCCATTGCTATCGAACACTTTCACTAGTGTTGCACTAACTGGAGTGGAAAGTTTAAGTTGAAAGATTTTTAACTAGTTTAATGTTTTAATTTATATTAAAATGTTTTTTGTATTAGATTGTATGTTATTGGTGTATATACACACACACACACACACACACACACACACACACACACACACACACACACATATATATATATATATTAACTATATATATATTTGTAATTTTTATGTAATTTTAAACAGATAATATGAATGTAAATTAATAGTTTATTAATTGTTTTAAAGTATACATCCATTAATTATTATGTATGTGTGTTTAACTTTTTTTAATTAAGTTTATTTGTTGTTTGTTAAAATGTATTTTAAATCTACTTTATTTTTTCATATTAATTATATTGTTTAACATATTTAATATGTTATTTTGTTATATATATCAAAATCAATATTTTTGCTTCCCAAATTTTTTCATCGATATTTTTAACAACTATATTTTGTACATCGACATTCTGTCAGTGAATTGGAGCAAAGGTGTGATATCTAACCAATACTCAGTTTTACTACATTATGTCAGTCATATTCATGGGCCGATCAGTCAAACTCTGAATGTTCTTTGGGTATGGTTATTTAGGACAAAGGGTAAGAAAGATTACATAGAGATGTGGCTAGAACTACAATCAATGTACAAATGGCCCCGAGATTTCTTACAAAGTGCTCTGTACCTGGCACTATATGCACATTAATTTACACTGTTCATCAGTGTCAGTCCCAAATTTTTGAGAGGCTGTGGTGACTAGGGTAGCATGTTGCATATCCAGTGGTCCCACCCTGTGTTGATCCTATTTTGGAAAGAGTTTTTGGAAGTGTTTAAGTCAATTCTGGGTTATCTGACTCCAACAGGCCCTGGAGTGTTAATTCTGGGACTACGACCTTCTGGGGCCCCATGAAAATAGACAGATCCCTGTTGTGGTAGTGTCTGGGGTCAGGCAAGCTAACAACTGCATGCCTATGGAAACGGTTGGAGGCGCCATCCTTAACCCAGAAGCATATGAGACTTTCACATATTTTGGCGATGGCGCACCTGGGTAGTAATGGCAAGGTTGAAAGTGATTGCAATTGGAAACCACAGAGGGAATAGATGTCACAGGGACTTCAAAACTTAGCATGTCCCCCGAGGCTGAGAACGAAGAGCTCCCAAGAGCGGTTATGAACTAGTGGAGTTGCTTTTTTACAACATACCAGTTCGCTAACAGGGGTATTGAACTGAAAATACGATGCAGGCATATGTCTTTTGTAATAGTGCTATTGTTCTAAAAGAAGTATCATTTGTTGAGCCCACGGGGTGGTAACTGGGGTGAGGAAAGAGCTTTCAATAACAATGTTGTTGCTGTGATTACAATAGTAAGATGTAACCCTTGCCTAAAAATGTGATGCAACAGGTATAGTCTAGATGAAAAGTAACTTTTAAACTTGCATTGAATATAAAAGGGACTAAGCTAAGAGAGATCTGTACTTAATAAACAAATATTTTTTAAAGTAATCCTATAACTCATAAGAAACCGGCGAAGAGTGAGTGATGTAACTCAGAGATGTGGCCTTGTTTCTTTCAACCAAGGTAAGTCTTAGTTCTAGAGTTAGAAACTTTTGGTTGGTTATGAATAATCAAGTCATTAGTTCACAGCTTATCTACGACCAAATTCCAACAAATTACTAACATTGTGTAAAGAATGGTTATTTGTAGGCTGGGGCCAGGGATAAACGGGCTGACCTGACCATACCTGAATTTTTTTTATGAACTTCCAGCCTGTCTGAGTAAACACAGTAGAGTTCCGTAGCTGCGCGGGGTCCCCTAGGAGGACATCATTTATGTAAGACACTGAGCTGAGACAGCTTTGAAGACGTAGAGGAACACGTAGTCTCGGTCCCATCTTCTGCATTATCCCCCTGCTTTAGTTCTCTTAACTTACAGAGACTCCTTGACTTGATTTTATTCCATGGCGTGTCACTGTGGGAAGCTGTAAGTGTGAAGGATATCAGGAGGGGGTGTGGACAGTAGGAAGAAGCTGAGGTTTAGATATCTTGCTCCTGGTGAGACACTTTAGATTTCTACCCTCAAGCTTATGCCAGAGTTTCATTTTATGCGGCTGCCTAAGGAATGGGTGGCAAGCTGGTGGCGCATGCTGGCAACCCTCATACTCACAAAGGCCTCAGGACCGTCCTAATGTCTTCTCCGGAGTTAGAAACATTGCCGTGCTGACACCTTCATTGGTGAGTCGTGCTGAGGACCACCATCTGACTATGCAAACTCAAGGACGCTTCCTGGGTCAAGGACTGCAATTTCAGCCTTGTTATCCCCGCAAGACATCCCATCACTCACACTTTGGATCATGTGTCAGCCTTCTCCGCGGCCTTGTGAAAATCCACTGCTTTGCACACACAGTATGTAGGATTGTGCTGAGAATCCGAGTATTGTATAAAATCAACCCTTGCCCCTTAATAGGATTCGTGATTTATCAACCAACCAGAGTAATTCAACGTTTCACAACAACCTGAACCTATTACATGCACTGGAATCCCCCTTACACGCTGTAAAGGGTGGCAGGGCTAGAGTATGGGAAGGATAGAGGGAGAGAGACAGGGAGGAGAGACTATGAAGAGGCGTGAAAGAGGAGGGGAAGAGAAAATGGGTGGGGGAAGAGAAAGAGAGGATGAGAAGGTGGAACAAACGAAAGGTAGAAAGAAGCTTAAAGACATATAGACAACCATTTTCAGATGTGTACATCATCACTGTTGCTATCACTTTATTCAATGGCACTCTTCGTTTCGCTAGAAAGGATGAATTACTGAGCCATCCTAAGGGGATTTCAACCTATGTCCTGCATGTTGCATTAACCCACTGAGCAACCTCGCTGTTGTATTTATCAATCCGTACACACATGTCGGACAGCAAACTATTCCAGTCTAGAAATGATGAGTTCAGTCCCTCCCTACCACGCCCAGACTGCGGGCAGTCACTCGTTCCACTGTAGATCTGAAGAGGTCACCTGGACTCAGCTGGAAACGGATGCCTTCTGCGGCCTTCGAGCACCTCTCCTGCAGCATGCTCAGCGTGGCTTGCTCCAGCCTCCTGTGCTCTGTCGTGCTCATGTTTTGCGAAGACTAGGACAAAAACACAGAATGGTTACGACAAGAGGTTCTCCACCCGAAGGACTAGGCCTAAGCCTTTCTCAATGAAAGGATGACCTGCAGTAGCTCTAAACTAAGCTTCCACCCCAAAACTTAGACCTTACATGAACACCTTCGCTTTTCCAAGTCCTCCAAAGGGGACGATCTTTGCGGCTCTATCCCCTTAATTCAGAAACACCCAGTAGCGTAGGCATCTCACCGAACCATCGTTCTTCAAAACCCAGTTTTAAGAGGCAATAAAAATATAAGCAAAAGAAGAACTAGACCCCGCCTTTGCTACACAAAATACAGGACATGCAAATATGATAAAGAAGGCAAAAACAACAAAAGGACATAGAAAGCATGTTTAGCACTATATATTTGCATATTTCGCAGGTCGTGAGGAAATGTTTGTTCTCTTTGGGTTAAATCGTTGCACAGGTGCACAGCCCTTGAACTTTGTGATACATTAGTGGCACGTCCTCCTTGTTCATGTACATCTGTCCCCTCAACCCCTACCATAGCACAGCCTTGTGTTTCATTTCCAGCTGCTTTATGCTTTATTTCATTTTGATCATTAATAGAGTGTATTTTGTAAATCAGACAGCTGCGCGCTACCAAAATCCTGACTTTTGATTGGCACTTAGCTGGTCGATATCTGCCGAGGAGATTCATAGCTAGTACTTGAGACACGCCTCGCTATAGCATCAACCCACAAGTCACGGTGCTGTCTTTCCCTCAGAGCAGCCCGCGAGGGTCACAGAGTTCTAATCAGGAACCAGGTTCATCTAGCTCACAGAAGATGCTCTGGCCAATGCCATTGGAGAAGGAGCTTTGGAATGATTCAATTTCCTGTGTAGGAGGCAGAATATGTACTTGAAAATGGTTCTTATCTCAGTTGCTACAAGTGTCTTACATAAAAGAGACATCGAAAACATTCCCAGCTTCTTTGTCTTTATTGTTTACTTGAAGTTTTCCACGTATGTGAAAATTGTGGAGTCAATAACAGTTTGACTATGTTTTAAAATAGTAATCTCATTATTCTGCGTGATTTACAATGTTACTTGTTTTAAAATACGTTTTTGTATGTAATCTTTTTATTAGGCATCATATCATACAGCATATTGCAACAAGCATGATACACTGGCACAGTCTTTGTACATACATTTGATTTGATTTGATTTCTTTATTTGTGAAGCGCCTGAATCACCCCCCAAGGGGTATCTCCGCGCTGTAGGATTGCTTCCGCCAGCCTCAGAAAAGAGACGGATTAGAACACTGAGGTTATAAGGAACCTTCTAAACTGTAGGTGATCTGGGCCTTGTCGCAAGTGGATAGGGAGTGCGTTCCAAAAGAAGGGGGGCAAGTGGGAGAAAGCTTTACAACCTAAGCGAGATTTTTGTAGCGAGGAACAGAAAGGAGAGATTTGGATCCTGATCAAAGAGACATGGGTGGCATATATTAGGTAAATGTATCTGCTAAATAACTGGTACCTTTGCCATTCAAAGATTTGTTCCCAATGCAACCGATCTTAAATCTAATCCGCACCGGAAGCCAATGTAGCTATCGCAAGAGGGGGAGGGAGGATGTTCGAGGGGGAACATTGGATACCAAGCGAGCTGCAGTATTCTAGAATATTGCAGTCAGTTTAAGGATGTTTCATTTGCTGAAATCAGCAGAGCATTGCAATAGTCCAGGCAGCTTAACACCAGTGCCTGGATAAGTGTTTTTCGTATGGTTAGAGGCAGAAAGTGAAATACCTTCCTAGCACATGAAAACATGAACCAACAGTAGATGTTGCGTGCTCCTTCATTATCAGTTTCTGCTCCAGACAGACACCCAGATTTCTTTTTTTTTTTTTTTTTTGTTATTTCAAATATTCTTTATTTAAAGTAAGTTTTTTTCCATATACAAAACAAAAGCAAGCAAAAATTCGTAATACTTGTACCGATCTTGCAAAGTTGCGGCCTGGTGGGGCCATGACAGAGAAAAAAGGAAGAGAAGGAAAAGGGGGGGGGGGGGTGGAAGAGACACCCAGATTTCTAACCACTAGTTTAGGAGTTGGCGCAATGCCCAATTCCTCTGGCCACCACTTAGGAGACCACTTCAGCGATGCTTCTCCAAACAGCATGATTTCAGTTTTCACCGCATTAAGCTGGAGGAAGTTTTCTCTCATCCAGTCAGCGATGGTCATCATACCCTCTGAAAAAGTAGACTGGGCATTTGGATTGTTCTTATCAAAGGAAAGCAATAGCTGAGTATCATCAGCATAAGACATTGGAACAAATCCTAAATTCCTTAGTAATCCCGCTAAGGGAGCAACATAGATGTTAAATACGGTGGGGCTCAAACAGTCGCCCTCCGGTACTCCCTTAGTCAGTTTAGTAGTCTTTAAGCGGAAAGGGCCAATATTGATAGTCTGAGTTCTGTCAGACAGAAAGCTCGTCATCCATTGCAAAGCGCTCCCTTGGAGGCCAATTTCCCTAAGTCTTCTGAGCAGAATCTGATGGGAAATTGTATCGAAGGCTGCCGATCAACACAAGAAGCACCACTTGTCCGTTGTCCAGGGATATTCTAATGTTGTCAGTAACCTCAATCAAAGCAGACTTCGTACTGTGTCTGGGTCAGAAACCCGACTGAGAAGGATCAAGGCAGCTCGAAGCTTCGACAAAATCAGGCAGATGTTTATTTATATGTTTTCTAGTATCTTGCTCAGGAGAGGTAACAATGAGATGGAGCGATAATTGGATAAATCTTCCATTGGGGCTTTAAGGTTTTATGCGGATGGGGATTATTTGTGCCACGTTCCATTCAGGGGGGAGGAGACCCTTTTCCATGGAGCAATTCAGGATTGAACAAATAGGGGCAGCAAGTTGTTTGGCAAGCAGTGCTGTGGCCTAAGCTGGAATAATGTCCAGTGGGGAGCCTGATTTTAGGGTATTCAGTAGCAACTCTACATCCTCGGGCTTTAGTGCCATGAATTTATCTAACCTCTGTGCATCATCTGTAGCCGCAGGATGATTTACAGAGAATTCAATCTGAGGTCTTCCGGCTGAAGCGATTTTATTGTAAATCAATTACATTTTCTGGGTAAAGTGTATTGCTAGTTTGTCACATAGGGCTTGAGAGGGTGTTTCTTCATTATCGCAAGCCTTGGGCTAGGTGAAAGATTTTCAAACCTGATAGAGTTTTGAGGGCGTTCCCTACCTGTTCAAGTTACTGCACTATGTGGGTTTAACAAGAAGTTTTAATGTTTTTATGATATTGTGCCAATGTGAATTTGTATCTTTCTTTATCCTGCGTGTCGTGTATACCATATTCCTCCTGTAACAGTTTGTATCCTATAGTTGCAAAAGTAAAACAAGAGAAGAAAAAAAAGGGAAAAGGGCAAACTATAAGCCAATATTTAGTACAGCGTAATTACATAGCCCCAATTATCACCCTCTGGTGCCGGGTGAGGGACATGGACTTACCGCTAGAACCCAGCATCATATTCACTCCAAGTAAGTTCAACCCCAAAACGCTTCCATGCATATTGTTTCCACTGTGCCATCAGGAGTACTTGTCAGATTACCAACTCTCCATGCAACGCAGCGCAGCCTCCCGTAAGGCTGCGCTGGGTTGCCTGAGAGGGAAGGAGCAGGAGAGTGCCATGTTTGCAAAGATATGGGTCTCTCCTTCCCTTTCCCTTGTGCCGACGCTGATTATAGGTGAGCATAGGTGCGAAGTGACGTCGGAAGCCACCGTAGACCACAATAAAGGACTTCAGTGAAGATGCCACTGGTGAAGAAGGCGAAAGAGTCCGGTGAAATCCAAGGTGGATTCTTGAACAGGAGTACCTGCGAGCAGAAGGGACAGAGTCTATGTCACTCAGGGGTGACCAGGAGGCACAGAAGACCAATGACCACCGATGATGGAAGATGCAGGAGAGTTGACGGTGGCGTTGTCGCTGCAGCTGTGAGGACCAAGTGACGCTGTGGAAGACCAACAGCCGTTCACAAGCTGTCCCATGTCGGAAGTCGAGAACCAAGGGGTCGGTGTCTGATGGGAGTACCAACAAGCCTTGGCAGCAGCAACAGATGTGGGAAACGAAGATGGTGCAGTGTCAGGACCAGCAAGGTCCAGGGGACTCACCAAGTGCAGGAGAGTCAGAGCAGGCCCGGCGCAAGCAGAGAAGCACACTGGAGTCAAAGAAGGCCCTTAAAAGGACCCACAGGCTGAAGGCACAGGCATCACTAGAGGACCTCGAGCAGCTCACTAGTGAGTGCCGCAGATGCGGTGAGGATGGAGATCTTGGTAGCAAGAGATGCTGGAGGCTGGAGCTTCTTGGAGCCCGAAGAGCTCTGGAGAAGAGAGTCAACAACCCTTGGTAACACAGGTCTTGCGATGGTGGGATGTCGTTGGTGTTGGAGCTGGGGTTGGAGAGTTCTTTCACGATGCTGAAGAGCTCTTTGGTGTTGTGTGCGTTGTTTTCTAGGCGGTCTTTGAAGGCGGTCCTCTTGGCGGTCCTGATGAGTTGGTGGTGTCTGCGGGTGGCGCTTTTGTGGGCTGTGTGGCTGTCTGGTGTTCGCTCATGGTATTCTAGCCCATGGAGGTCAAGTACCTCCATGGGCTAGAATTTATGCACTGATATCCTAGAATACCATCCCACTAAAGAAGGTTGGGTTTTTAGCAGTAATACCACTCAAGTCACAAACTACGCAACAATATACGTAGCTCTAAATAAATTCCAAATTGTGCATGCTCAGCTTTAAGACCAGGCTACACTGTCAATTTTCTGCGATGAAGGTGTTTTCCATATTGTAGCTGACATTTGTATGAGAAATCCAGTAGCATTTGGTGATCTTTATCTTACACATGACAAAAGTTGTGTTGCAGTGTGCATGAAGTTATTTTAGTGGATGTACCCTAGACGATGCATTTTTTGAGGTTGTAATCTTTGGAAGCAAATCTGTCCAGTCAGTATTGATTGGAACTCATTATCTTTGTTTGTTACAAGGTATGCTCATCATATATGAGGCTATGGAAACATTGCGTTGGAATGCTTTCTGGAACAAGAATAACAAAGTAGGTTTTGCATACCTTATCTCAGAAGTGAACAAGGCACAGGGTGCAAATCATTCAAAAAATCCAGGCAATGTTCAATACACTCAGTTCAAAATCAGAAAACCTGAAACCAAGGTCGTAGAGTTTGTCATAGAAATCGAAGAAAAATCAGAACTTTGCAAGTACTGGGGAAATGTTTAGCATGGGATAGCTCCAGTTAAAAACTTGGTACATGCTAATCAGGAAGGGGATTGGGAGCTGCGCTTGAAGACTGTGGAGTCACTGATTAGTGTGTTTCACGAACTCAGTTGCATAAAGTACCTGAGATACAGGTCCTGGTATGTGGAAAAATTGAAGAAGCTAGAGGTGGAAAAACCATACCTCTACAGAAAAAAAATCCAAAGACATTTTGCGGTGAAAGACAGAGATGGAAGGTTCAATGATGTGGCTCCAGATATGAAACTGGAATAGACGATCCAGAGATCACAGAAAAACTCCAAGGGAATTGTTGGTCAGACATATAAAAGTGAACATGTTGTTCAATCGTAGCTAGTTTACCATGAAGTCCTTTCTATTTGCAATGCAGATGACAAATGCAAAATTAATGGACCATTGTGAAATTTTTCCTCACCACAAACTTGTGGGCAAGAGAGGAGAACATTTGAAAAAACATATCAACAGCTGTCTTCATTTCATGCAGCAGCAAGGAAAACCCTTTGAAATGACCGTGCCTGTGCAACCTCACAACTTGGTGACCAAACAATATGTGAATAACAATATAAAGACACGTCTATTAGATGTCCTAGGACATGGATCAAGAGCATACCCAGCACTGAAGCCAGAGAGATTTGTATTGAAGGAGAAAAAGCCGTTTGACATAATCACTAAAGCTAAACTTCCACGCTTTAATTGCCGTAGTAAAAGTTTGATCGAGCCGGCCACTACAAAACTGGTTATAAAAAAACTACTTTCACAAGCACATAGAGAGATGGATATAGCAAAAGACAAGAGTGAATTTATCAAGGACATTCTGTCGCATGATTTTCTTCCAACAAACACAATATTTGAAGGAGATGTTGCAACCAAACCAGTGTAGCACAAACTCCTACAAGAGCTCGAAAAAAACCTTTCACCTGAATAATTTCAATTTGAAAAGGTGTCCTCATTGAAAACTGTTGTTGTTGTTGACTATATGTCATGTTAGTGAATGGTCAAGATTTTATCCATGCAAAACTTCAGAGAAGCCATTCAGACTGTTCTACAGTCATCAAAGTCATGTGGACCTTGCAAGAACTGCACATTGTCTTGGACAGTTATCTTGAACTATCTGTCAAAGAATGTGAGAGAAATAGACAAATGTCTACAAGTGGAACAATTGACACCTATACCTATGCAACTTAATACATTCTGATCATCAACATCGAACAAGATGAACTTGGAGATGTTAAGTCACCAAAACATTGTTGATGCTTCAGTGAATACTGAATTTCCAATTATTGCAAGTGGAATGATTGTCAATGAGGAGTTGGTGCCTGCAGAGATAACTTCAAAAGTTACGGCCCATATTGTTCAAGAACTTAACACGAAATTGGAGGAAGCTGACCTTCCTGTTGTGCCATATATTGAGTGGGCTGTTTGAAATGGTTCCAATTGGGTCATTGTACTTTCAAATGACACAGATGTTATTATTGTGCTACTTAGATTTGTTGCAATGTTCATAACTTAAGGATTGCCAGAGTTATGGCTACGTTATCAAACAGGCGAATAAAGACTTAGGGGCCGATTACGATGTCAGTGGGACTGACACAGACTGCAATTCTATGTCGGTCCCACTGACATCTTTAACTGCAGTCAGACAGCTGCATTACGATCCCCAAGTACCAACTGACAGCTTCCAATAGGCTCAAGGATCCCATCGTGAGGGGGTCCGATCACATTTCCCACAATGGGGGCGGTGCCTTCAGGCACCACCATGGCGATTACCATTCACCTTTCCGCCAGCAATTTCACATCTGTTCTTCCGACATGAAAATGATGGCAGAAAAGCTTTTTTGGGGCCACTAGCAGGGCCCCTGTCCCTGTTACCCCTTCGCTATTGGCCCTAGTGGGCACCTGTGGTACCCCCTAAACATACCTGCATCGTATGGCAGGCACGACCTGGGGCCTGTCACAGGCTGCAGGGGTGTTTGTAAGCAGGCGTCTTTGCATTGGGGCGTGTGCTGTGGCCCTTTAAAGGAACTTAGCACAAGCCTCAATGCAAAGGGGCATGTTCCCAACTGCCTCCATAGTGATCTGATCCTAATTTGATGGGCGGGACCACTAACTACCTGTCGGCAGATCCCGTTCCTGCAACGATAGCGGTGAGACACCGTAATCGGCCCCTTAATTCTGCTTCATATTCTGTACAAGAAACTTAACCCAGAGATGCCTAGTGTTGTTATCAAAATTATATCTAGGGTTTGGGGGGTAGCCAAATTACCCTGAAACCAATCATACAAACAATGGCCTGCGAGAGACAAATTTGTGTGTTATTCCATCCACAATAGAATATCATTTACTATTGGGTTATTGCAATAGCTTTGCATACATTACTCTAGCTATTATGTCCAAAGAAACTGCTCCAGACATCTGCAACTCACCTTGTTCGTTTTAATTTACTCTTATTACAAATTCATATCTGTTACCACCATTTAATTTAATATACTGAATCATCAACCATTGCCACTATTACACAAACATTAAAAAGTTCTTATTGCAACAAACATCAATCAAAGACAAATTTTTTTTAGATCTTTTTGGACATTAGATTTGATGTGAATTATATACACATGTGGATGACCCACAAAACGGATGCATCCAGTATATTAAACAAAGATACGAGCTGTCTATCAGTTGAACAAATATATGAGGAAAGATTGTATAATGAATGTTTTAATGTTTGTATAAAAGTGACAATGGTGATGATTCAGTATATTAAATTATGTGGTGGTAACAGATATGAATTTGTAATGTGTAAATAAAATAAGAAAAAAAGGTGAGTTGCAGTTGTCTGATGCAGAAGTGTACCTGCTATTTGGGTGACTTTTGACACAGTATTCACCAATGCACTTCCCGAACCGGGGTACATGGACAGACTGTTTGTGCCTGGAACCCATTGATAAAAACCGGGTATCGGCAATAGATGGGGTAGAGAGGGTTTCCCGAAATATACACCTGACGCACCTAACCCCCAAACGTTTTGCATGCATGTTTAAACAGTACATTTGTTTGGAAAACTAATAAAAGATTTAAACCATAAAGGTGCAGGTTCCAGATGCCCACACTGCCATAAGGTAGATGCAGACTTCTTTCATATGGTGTGGCAGTGTCCCAGTATATAACAATATCAGCAGAAAGCATTAAGAGAACTGGCGAAGGCAAGCCGGTCGAACTGGGAGCATGCATGTACTCCATTATGGTAGTTGGCTCACCTGTGATCAAGGCTCATTGAAGAACCGAAACACATAAGGTAAAGAGCACACTGCCATCTGCTGATTTATGGAATAAAATGCTGGTGGTCACTGAAACTGGGCTTTAGCGCTTTTTGGTGTGTAACTATTGTTCACAGGTTGCTCCGTCCTCATTATGCTTGAAGCCACCCTGCAGGGTTGGGGGCTCCCAGTTCAGAGGTAGATGTCTGATTTTTATGTTGGGAGCATGACCAGCTTGACTTTGTGAAACCAAAGGAGTCAACCTGGCACTTCTGAGCATTAAGGTTTGAGCAAGGGATACAAGAGGGGTACTCTTTTCCCCTCTCGACTTTTTCGGAACCCGGCGCTTCCAAAAGACTTATTGTGACTTCTGGCACTACACAGAGGAGATTAGAGCTTCAATTTACTTTTAATTTACTGTTCACTTATAGAGAGGATGAACTCAAAGCTGCTTTGAAATGACACATTGGCATGAGAAATCTTTCACAAATGTACTGTAACTATTGAAATTAAGAATTTGATTTCAGCTTATGAACACAATTTATGCTGTATTTGGAACTTCAACTGCAATTCATATGTTTATTGGAGTACCTTAACACTGCACTCTGGGTTGTATGATTTTAACATTGAACTGCCGGCCTCGTTATGCCACTTATACCATGCGCCATGAAACCGCATGGTATAAGTGCGCTATATAAATGCTTTTAAATTCAAATTCAAATTCGTTATACTGAACACATTTACTCCATTATGTTAATTGACTCAAGGCTCATTGAAGAGCTGAAACGTGTATGGTAAAGAGCACGTTGCCATTTGCTGACTGATGGAATAAACCGCCGGTAGTCACTGAAACTGTGCTTCAGTGCCTTTTTGGTGTTTGTGATAATTTTTTAGAATATATAGGCAACACTGGATGCGAGTTTGGCGGAACTGTTTAAGTGCCCGCATGCTTCCCACTGAGCTGTGTTTCAATTGTTATACATGCTTCACCATATTATTTTTGTCAGCTTTACTGGTAACATTGCTACTTGGTAATTGCACTGGGCACTATATATCAGTATATTTGTGTCTTACCTGCATTTATGTTCATGAAGAGCTTTAGGCAGCGTGAGCATGTTGCATTTCAGCTGCAATGGGAATTCACACGCTATAGTATGTTTTCCATGTTTACCATTTGGGTCAGTGGGATGGGCTATTTAACTCATGAGCTTTGCATTGCCAAACTTGATTGACAAAGGCCTCTTAAAGGCTGAAACGCGTCTCCCCTTGTGCTCGTGATTGAGAGCGTCCTGCACTAAGAAATAAATGCCAAATCCAATGCCACTTCGTGTCCGTGCCTGCTTTTCCATGGAATTTCTGTGGGAGTTGGGTGTTTTGGTTTATATATATATATATATATATATATATATATATATATATATATTACCTACTGGCGGTCGCCAGTAGGTAGTTATAGTTAGGATTTTTTTCAATGTTAAATCTCAAAATTCTATTTGGAATAACTTTGGCGCCGGTTGACGAATCTGACTGACAATTTCCTCAAAATGGCCTCGCGTTGTTTCGGTCCTTCCCTGAAAGTTTGGGGGGGATTCGTCAAGCGGGGGCCGAGATAAAAGGGGGGTCCCAAAAAAACATTTTCCCCATGTTAATTTCCATAGGGCGGTCCATTTCACTTTTAGCCCGAACGGCTGAATGGATTTCCACCAAATTTGGCAAAATTGTAGGGACTGGTAGCCCGATGTGCCTTTGCTATGTCTCAAGATATGTGCTCCAGTGGATTTTGAGTAATTTAGGTGCGCACGGAAATCTGATTGGCTCTTGGGTGTCTGTAAACATTCGAAACAGTCCGGAGCGGCCACCATCTTGTGTCTCGGTAGTATGAGAGACACAAGAGGTGGCCAAAACAAAGGGGGAAATGACCATAAGGGGGCAGGGTAGATCCCCCCTGACCCCCTAGGTTTGATGTGGGGGGCGTGCCCGGTACGCGCACCGGGGAGCGTACCATGAGGAAAAATGAATGATAGAGTTTTTAAAAAATGTAGCCTTTTTTTAGAAATTGGAGGTAGTTCTAAAAAGAACTGTTTTTTTTTCTTGTTGTTGTTTTATATTTTTTATATTGTTTTTTGAACATTTTGTACTTTTTTTGGATTTTCTGAACAGTTTTAGATTTTTTTTGTATTTTTCATGGGGAAAAACGAAAAAACAGGGAATTGAAAATGGCTCAACTAGAGCAAAAAACTAAAAGAAAAGAAAAAATTAGGGTTGATTGGGGCATTTATGGTTGTCCCCAGCAAGGACGATGAGCTTTACGCTCTGTTCTCTGCAAATCGGGGCTGAATGCACAGCATCGTCTCACTTTCTTCTGGTGCAGACGCAGTGGGTTGTTTCCTTTTTGAGCTGGTTCTTGTTGATCGGGGAGGGTTACTGGCCAGTTCCCGCATTTCTGCAGCAGAATAGTTTATAGGATGTTTGCGCTGCATGTGGCGTATCATTGTGTAGTTCCCAAATGAATATTTTTTATTTGGGTTTCCCCTGGAAAGTTCCATGCCACAAATTTTGCAACTGACCATTTACTTTTTTTTTCCCTCTGGGAGAGTAAAAACTCCCAAATAATGTGTGGTCTTGGCTGGTATGGGGTATTGTGTTCTTCCAGCCATCTTGAACTCCCCTCCTCCTCCTCCTCCTCTTCCTCTTCTTGAAGACCACCAATGATATCTTGAGGAGGTCCTTTTGGTGGTTGTGGTGGTGGTGCAGATGCACCAGCTGCTGCTACTACTGAAGCCATTATTTTGAGCAAAAAAGTAGAGAGAGCTACAAACAGGTCTTCCTAAATCAAAGGACAAAGTCAGAATAAGGAAAAAAGGTGGAGTCTTTCATCCTTTTGAAAAAAAAAATGTATTGAACCAATGAAAAGTGTTATTTTCAGGTCACATGACCAGGGGCTTCATCATTATGAAACCAAAACTGTTATGAACCAATAGAAAATGGTTATTTTCAGGTCACATGACCCGACGCGCTTACGCTACGCGCCCCGGGTCGCGTCGCGTAAGCGCGTCGGATGTTTACGTTGCGCGATCGTATTCGCTCGAGTGCTTCCGGGTGCGCTTACGCCGTGCGTATCACGCGGATGCGGCTACGCGATACGTCACGATCATGTTTTCGTTCGCGATATTGGCGCTTACGGGACGCTCACCGGAGCGCGCCCCGGGGCGCTTTATAAAAGTACGCTTTTCGGGGCGCTCCCCGGGGCGCGCACCGGGAGCGCTCCAAAGCAAAAAATAAAAAAAATAAAAAAATTGGGAAAAATTGTAGGGACTGGTAGCCCTATTCTCAAGTGGTTTTTACGAAAATTAACTTTGAAAAAAATATATATTGTGCTACATTGGGCTATATATATGTTAGAGCCAAAATGTAGGCCAAATGTAGCCCACTGTAGCCCAATGAAGCCCAATGTAGCTCAAAGATGGCCACCAGAGACAAAAAAAATGTAGCCCAAATATTAGCCAGATGTAGCCCAACTGTAGCCCAATGACAGAATGTACCAGAGTGTTCTAAACAACTAGAGCGCTAACAGTCTTACTTATAAAGTGAAACTTATAGTTAGGAATTAGCAATAAAAACTATGAAATTCACTGAAAAAACCATAGGTTTCAGACCAGTTATAGTTAGGAATTGGCATTTAAAAAACCTATGAAATTCACTGAAAAAAACATAGGTTTCACTCCAGTTATAGTTAGGAATTAGCATTTAAAAAACCTATGAAATTCACTGAAAAAACCATAGGTTTCACACCAGTTATAGTTAGGAATTAGCATTTAAAAACCTATTAAATTCACAGAAAAAACCATAGGTTTCACACCAGTTATAGTTAGCTGGAAATTTTACTGACATAAAACCATTGAAATTCCACGTTATAGTTAGTTGGACTCACTATAACTTGCGCGTGTAATGCACTGCTGATGACGTCACATATTACATCACTCATGACATGGTCAGTGACATCACTCATGACATCACTGATGACATCATCCTTGTGACAGAGTGACAGACCTCCTTTCACTGTAATGTAACCCATGAAACACATATTGAAAAATATAAATTAAAAAATTTTTAAAAGTGGAGATACCCATACCAGTTACAACAACCAATTCAATAATTCCACCATCTATATACACATTCACTCATTCACCAACAGTTCTATATAGTCACTCATACATCTACTCACTCATCATATGTAGTGATACACCTATACATCCTGTTACACACCGACAGTCATCCAAAAGTTACTCACACACATACTCACACATGCAAATAAACTATTGAACATCAATTTATTTGCATATACAGCTATACACACACTACCACCTTACTTCTAAGGAAACTTACACATATTTACTCTCTTAAACAATCACTTATAGAAACACATACTTATTTAAACAAGAACTCTTTCAATCTCTCACTCTCACATATACTCACTCATGTACATCAATACTCACATATACTAGATTAAAACATATGTAGTTACTGATAAAGACACTAATGAGACAGTCATTCACTCACTAACACACCCATACCCACAATCATCCATCCATACAGTCCTGCACATATGCCGTCTTCAAAACACACACAAACAGTGAGTCAGTCATTGATGCATCTATGTGCTAAGTAACACTCCCACCAAACCATACAGACATTCATACTGATACTAAAAAAACATCTAATAACCCATATACACACACATGTAGCTACTCACCAACCCATGCAGCCATTTATACACAAAGTGAAACACTGATACATATATTTAAATATTTAAACATTACTCGTTAATATATGTATTCACTAAGATACACTTAATAAGCCAGTTAACCAATCATTTTTTTTTAAAACATCCATTTAGACACTTATTTAAACATGTATTCTTCCATCGACCTTTACATATACATATATAAAACATATTTATTTTTCAGAAAGGCACACATTCACTGGATGGTGTCATCAGTGATGTCATGAGTGATGTCACTGACCATGTCATGAGTGATGTAATATGTGACGTCATCAGCAGTGCATTACACGCGCAAGTTATAGTGAGTCCAACTAACTATAACGTGGAATTTCAATGGTTTTATGTCAGTAAAATTTCCAGCTAACTATAACTGGTGTGAAACCTATGGTTTTTCAGTGAATATATATATATATATATATATATATATATATATATATATATATATATATTTCTTCAACAAGGCAACAGCATTCGTAGCCTCAAACGGATAGCAGACACGAAAATCTTCAAGCTGGGTGCTTCATTATACAGACCCCCTCTGGCAGACGCGTTTCGCCTCACAGCTTCATCAATGTCAGTTTGTGCAAACACAGAAGTATTTAAAATCACAATACGTCACATGTTAGAGTAAACATAATAGACGGACTTATGCAACATTAGGTGTAATATTCATGGTGGCCATCTTATAATGTGTTATTTACATAAAAGTGAATGTCAAAAACAAAGTGCTCTGTGCTTTGTGCATGGTTAAAAGAACAACTTAATTGCAATAGGATCCAGGGTGAACCAAAATTACAGTGCCTCTTTAAGACATTCATTAAATATTTTCTTATATTTGTTTATGCACTCCTATCTATATTTACTAAATATATACAATGATGTACATCACCGTCACCCTTGTGTCCTGCATAATTGTGCCCTGAATGGGCAGTCACACTGTCAAGCCTTTTTATAAGAGAGGGTTTTCTTACTTTAGGATATTTCATGATTTCGGGCAATACATATCTACACCTATTTCTACTCTCAAATATTTTGCCTGATCTCTTAACCAGGGTACGCTCTCCTACTATATCCAAGATTCATTATTTCAAATGGGTCCACAGCTCCTCATCATTATTTAGCCCTGTGGACGGGGCGAAGGGTTAAAGAGGGAGCAGCACAATGGCGCTCAAGCAGATGACCAGTGACTGAGTAGTGGTAGATTCGAACAAATTTGTTGACGTTGCTGCCAGTGCAGAGGAACACCCTGAACCTCTGTGTGAGTTAAAAGCAAAAGCCCTTAACACTGAAACAATTACAAAAGATACTGGGCACACGCATCTCTTTAAATTCTGCTGCTTAGAACAGGTAGAAAAACATGAGAGAGGTGGGGATACGGTGTGCAGACTGCGGGCTTTGGAGTCAAGATATATAATTGACCTTCAAACCAAAGCACCAATAGGGCTAAATAATGACAAAAGATACCGGGCACACATTTTGGAATAAACAGTATAGATACAGTAAAGGTACTCATAAGAAAGTTGACACCGGTGGTTCAAAGTAAGTCGTTTATGTAGATGGTATTCTTTTTAGAAGTGAAAAACAACGCCAGCTGACACGTGTTTCGTCATCAGGACAATGCCTGTGACTCTTCAGGGCTGTAAATCATACAAGGGAAGAAAAGAGAAACGGAAAATATATATACATATAAGTACACAGTCATAATATTTTACATGTGCGTGTCGTGTCACGATAGACACTAAATGTGAAAAGACATCTTACACCCTAATAGATAGTGGAAACCCTAGTAATTTGTTTATAAGAAAAACAAATTAGTGGTGAGGGTGTGAGGTGCTTGCAACCGCAAAACACCACTTGAAATGCATCAAGTGAAAAGGTGGGAAGAAAAACAAGTAGAAAACAAGTATATGAGCCTGGATGTGGTGAATCATTTGTCATGGAGAAAAGCAAATGCTGCAATATTTATGAGTACATGCAACTATTGATACTGAAATGTAGCTGATTCTAAAGAGTAAGTATCAGAGAATGAGAGTACAACTGTTTTACCCATGGTTAGCAGAAAAACATTTGTGCTAATGTAATGTAATGTAATGTAATATAACTGTTTTTTTATATAGCGTGGATTACACTCCAGGGAGCATCTTAGCGCTTCAGAGTGTAAACGAAACAGGTGACTTTGTGCGTGTGGCAGGTCGTGATAGGGGTGTTATATCATGTTTTTACATTGTGTGTTGGATAGGGTGTAGATCCAGGTTTTGAGGGTCTTTCTGAAAGGGGTTTCTGTGGGGATTTGTCGGAGAGGGGGCGGTAGTGTATTCCAGGCTTTGGACCCCAATACTGCCAGGGCTTTGCCTCCCCTGGTTTTAAGTCTAAACTTGGGGATGGTAAGGAGGTTGTCATCTTGGGACCTCAGACATCGGGAGGGGACATAACGTTGGAACATGTTTTCGATGTATTTGGGTCCTGTTCTGTTGAAAGCCCTAAAGGTGATTAGCAGAATTTTGAACAGCACCCTTTTATGTATTGGCAACCAGTGCAGGGTGCTCATAGCTATCGTGGCTGAGGTCCTTCTTTTCCATCCTAGTACTAGTGTGGCCGCTGCATGCAGCACCATTTGTAATTTGTGGCAGACTGTCCTATTAGTTCCTGCGTATACGCTGTTGCAGTAATCGATGCGAGAGGTAATGAGTGCTACTGCCACCATCTTCCTCGCTGAGAACGGGATTAGGTCGAAGAATTTCCTGAGCCCTTTTATTATGCCGAAGCAGGTCCCTGCCACGGCTACTGCTTGTTGTTGGAAACTCAGGGAAGGGTCAAATTTTATCCCTAGGTTTCGCACTGCGTTGGCTGTGTTAGGGGGGACGATAGCGTCTTCTGGCCACAGTGTTGGGTTGAATGAGTTTCCCTTTCCAAAAGGTAGGATCTCGGTCTTCCCCGAATTGCATTTAAGGTGATTCGTGCTCATCCAATGGAAAGTGGCTTTTAGACAGTTTTTAAGCCTGGCCTCTGCTCCGCTGGTTTCGTCCTCCATCACTAGCATGAGTTGTGTGTCATCCGCATAAGAGATGGTGGCTATGCCAAAGGATGATATAAGGGTAATCAGGGGGGCCATATATACATTAAAAAGTGTCGGGCTCAGGTAGGAGCCCTGGGGTACACCTGAGTTTAGTGGTATCTCTTCTGATCTGAACTGGCCCAGGGTGACCACTTGTCGTCTGTTTGTTAGGAAACTTTTCAACCAGCTCAGTACCTTTCTGGTTATCCCTGCCGCGGCTAGTCGGTCTATCAAGATGGTATGGGACACCGTGTTGAAAGCCGCGGACAGGTCTAGGAGTATAAGGACTGTTATTTTGCCCTGGTCTAGCGCTGCTCTGAGTGTTTCCGAGGAAAAAATTAAAGCTGATTCCATTGAGTGCTGTGCTCTAAAGCCAGCTTGGTTGGGGTGCCAGATGTTGTTGGCCTCTAAGAAGGCAGTGAGATGTTGATTTACTTCCTTTTCTGTAAGTTTACAAAAGGTGGGGAGCAGGGAGATTGGTCGCAGATTGGTGAGGATGGTGGGGTCTGGCGATGGTTTTTTTTGTAGGGGTCTTACTGCTGCCAATTTCCATTCCTCTGGGACTACTCCTAAAGTAAGTGAAGAGTTTATAATGTTGTTGATGATGGGATTCACGATCCCTACCAGAGTGTGGAGGACATAGGGGGGGCAGGGGTCGAAAGGGGAGCCTGATTTGATTTTTAGGATTTTTGCCTGGGATTCTTCCAAGCTGACATGCTGAAAGGAGGATAGCTGGTTTATCGCGCTAGTCTTGTTTATTCGGGACTCCTCCAGGGGGAGGGGGTATGGGAAGTCTTTGGTAAGCGTCTGTATTTTATTATGGAAGTAGTCAGAAATCTTGTTGCACAGGGTTTGGGAGGGGGGAATGTCTCTCTGCATGGTTTTGGGGTTGATATAGGAGTTGACGATGTTGAAGATTTCTTTTTGTTTATTGTTGATGTTTATTATGGCATCGGTGTAAAAGACTTTTTTGGCTATTTTTATCATCCTGTGGCAGTGTCGGTGAGCCACTTTATACCTGGTCTGGTCGGTTGTGTCATAGTTTCTGTGCCAGGTCCGCTCTAAAGCCCTGACCTTCCTTTGTTCTTCCTCTAGGGTTGGGGAAAACCAGGGGGCAGAGGTTTTATGTTTCCTGTTTCGTCTTGATCTTGGTGTTGTTTTGCCATTCTCTATAGATAGGGCATCCATCCATTCCCTAAAGGACTGGCTATCCTTCCCAGGATCCCCTACTGATAGCGGTATGGTTTCTAGTGCCTTAATTAGAAACCCTGGTTGTCCTGTTAGGTCCTTCAAGTGGGGCCCTCCCTGGGGAGCGCATGGTTTATTCCCAGGTTTGTGTGTCATTATCCCTTGGAGTTCAAAAGGGATGTAGCTGTGGTCGGAGAAGGTTAGTTCTTGGGGGTTTTTTACAAGGAGTGTATCCAGGTTTGAACAGATGCAGTTGAGGATGTGTCCTGCATTGTGTGTGGGCATGGTGGTGAGTATTTTGAGGCCTAGGACCTTCATTGTGTCAGTAAAGCCTAAGGTGGCGTGGTCTGAGAGGGAGTCTAGGTGTATGTTGGTGTCTCCTAAGATCGTGTAGTTGGTGGATTTCAGGGCCAGGACATAGGCTAATGGCAATCGGATCATAACAAGCCTAGTCACACCTCTCTAGACAATGGTAGAGTCAAAATTGTCTTATTGTTATCCAGATTCAAAAGGCAAGTATTAATAGTAAGATCCAACATGTTGCTACACATGCCAAACAAGTGTTGGTTATGATCGTTACAAAAGATTGAAAACAGGTAGCGCAAACAGCTCTTGTGCGTGATCTACTTAGTCAAAATGGTAACGTGAATGTACTAATTAATTAAAACAGCAGACAAGGCGGTATATATTTATCATGCATCAAGTGATAACAACAATCTAAGTGGTTTAAGACCGATTAAGTCCGACTAACTAAAACATGATCCGGTCAGGCGCAGAGAAAGATGTGCGTGAAACGAGTGTTTAAAGAAATCGGTTAAAACATGCACGCCAAGGTGGTGTGAAATGGCCGATGTCCAAGTCAGGAAAAATTACCTGTAGTGGCGTGGTGTGCGAATTTGCAAGGGAGAGAAAGTATGACGAGGGGCCAGGATAAGTGACCGAGTACATGAGATCAACAGACAAAAAGGTGAAATTGTCAGGGTTACTAGTGCAAGGGAACTCACCCATGTACCGGTGATAATTCCGACCCGGTTAACGGGTTAAAAGAATGCCGTGGGTGGGGCAGGTATGGATGAAAGATGTAACACGAGCGGGTAAGTCCGTGTTCGTCAAAGACCTGTGAAAAAAACGATTGCGAGGGTCAACGTTGAGAGAGGCCGTGCTCTGCGGCCAGCATATGGAGAAAGAGACGAAAAGGGGGAAATACCTTTGGGTGCCGGGTCCTGACCGTGCTCTTCTCGCCTCAGAGATTGGGAGGCCGAGTGAGGGCTGGATAATCGATTATGTAGTGGCTGGAATGTTATGTTATGTTATGTTATGTTACGTGGATTTGTACTGCGCACAGCTGCCCCAGCCAAGGGGCGTCCCGGTGCAAGTCAAGGTAACACACAACAACCACAGGGAACGCAACAGAAAAAAGAAGAGATAAAGGTTAAAACAGAAAAGTTTTTATCGCCTTGCGGAAGGAGAGAAGGTCTTCCAGCAGCCGAATCTCTACCGGGAGAGAGTTCCAGAGTTCGGCCGCTTTGACCCGGAAGGAGCGTCCACCAATACGGCACAGCTTGTATCGTGGAGTGATGGAGAGAGCTTGGCCCAAGGATCTCAAATGTCGAGTGGGGACATACCAGGACAGAAGACCCGTAAGAGTTTGAGGGGCCGTGCCTTTTAGGATCTTAAAGGCCAAGCATAGCACTTTAAACTGGATTCTTGCTCTGACCGGGAGCCAGTGTAGCGCTTTCAGAGTACTGGACACAGAGCAAGATCTGGGAAGACCAACAATAGCTCTGGCGGCAGCATTCTGCACTCGTTGGAGGCGAGTGACTTCGGCCAGATTAGCGCCAACCAGAAGAGAGCTGGCATAATCCAGGCACGATGTAACAGTCGCCTGGATTACCAGCTGCCGCGTATGAGAATCAAAAAACTTCAGGACTGGTCGCAAAGCCCGGAGAATTCCAAAACAGCAGGCTGCCGTTTTCTTCGTATGTCCCACAAAACTGAGAGTGGGCTCCATCCACACTCCCAAGTTTTTTTAATTCCGTCACAGGGAGGGGGGCCGGCCCAAGCTCCGAAGGCCACCACCTGTCCCCCCAGAGATCCGCCCTTCTACCGACGATCATGATATATGAATAGGATAGTTGTCAACCGGGAGTGAATCAAAGTGACCGAAACACTAGAATGTCAACTGAGTAGGTGCCGGAAGTGAGAACATGTTAATTGCGAAAAAGTATGGGAGGAGTGAATTCATAGATGAAGAGACAGGGCGCCTATATTGACCGAGTTTTTGGTTCTATTTCTGAGTGATGGTGACTTTAGCTTTATATGATGATAGATCCCTTATTTCTGACTATAATCCATCTATTGCCTATTGGCTTTGACATAATTATGTGTCCTTTCATCATTCTCAGGCCTGAAGACCTATAGTAGAGGGTGGATCCTGTAGTTCTGACTTTATATATATATATATATATATATATATATATATATATAAATATATATATATATATATATATATTACCTACTGGCGATAGCCAGTAGGTATATATAGTTAGGATTTTTTTCCTATGGGATTTCTGAAAATTCTATGTCGAATAACTTTGGCGTTTGTGGACGGAATTGGCTGAAATTTTCAGGAAAATGGCACATTTTGTTTCTGAGCAGCCCCTGAAAATTTGGGGGGGTTTCGTCAAGGGGGGGCCGAGAAAAAAGGGGGGTCCCAAAACGCGTTTTTCCCATTCATTTTTCCATAGGGCGGTTGGACTCACTTTTAGCTCGAACGGCTGAATGGATTTACACGAAACTTGGCAAAATTGTAGATATGGTTTGCCCGACGTGCCTTTGCTATGTCTCAATATATGTGCTCCAGTGGATTTTGAGAAATTAACGTTTTAAAAAATATATATATCTGTGACAGCGCTCCGGTTAGCGCCCCGGTTCGTGTACCGGAAGCGTAACGGAACTTCGCGAAGCTGATTGGCTCTCCGGTGTCTGTCAACATTCTAAACAGTCCGGAGCGGCCGCCATCTTGTCTCTCGGTAGGATCGAGAGACAAGAGGTGGTGAAAAACGAAGGGGGAAATGAAGGAAAGGGGGCAAGGTAGACCCCTCCTGACCCCCTAGGATTGATGAGGGGGATATTAAAGTGCCCCGCAGGGCAAAAAATAAAAATATTTTTTTTTTGCGATTTTTCGCCGTAGATGCGCGTCCCGGTACGCGAACCGGGCAGCTAACCGGGCAGCTAACCGGGCAGCTAACCAGCAGCGTAACGGGAGTCTGAGGAGAAGCTGATTGGCTGTCAACATTGTAAACAGTCCGGAGCGGCCGCCATCTTGTCTCTCGGTAGAATCGAGAGACAAGAGGTGGAAAAAAAAAGGTGTAAATGAAGGAAAGGGGGTAAGGTAGACCCCTCCTGACCCCCTAGGATTGATGAGGGGGCTATTAAAGTGCCCCGCGGGGCAAAAAAAAAAATTTTTCGCGGTAGAGGCGCTTCCCGGTACGCGAACCGGGCAGCTAACCGGCAGCGTAACGGGAGTCCGCCATCTTGTGCTTTTGGAGCGTCCGGTTCGCGTACCGAGTAGCGTTCCGGTAAGCGTAACAAGGGGAAAACCAAGAGAAACAGTAAAATAAAATTTAAGGGAATAGATTTCCACCAAACTTGGCAAAATTGTAGGGACTGTTTGTTTGATGTGCCTTTGCAAGGCCTCAAGATATGTGCACGTGTGGATTTTGTCTAATTAAGGTTAAAAAAAATATATATATCTGTAAGCGTGCTCCGGCGCGCTTACGTTACGGGTTTTGTTTGCGCTGCAGAGCCGATACGTCACGGTTATGCGACGCGTCATGAGGCGCCCACGTGGCTACGTGATACGTCACGTAATAAAGAATATATTTTACAGCTATAGATATTAGCTTTTAAAAAACCAATGAAATTCACTGAAAAAACCATAGGTTATAGACCATATATAGTTAGGAATTTGCATTTACAAAACCTTGAAAATTCACTGAAAAAACCATAGGTTAGAGACCATATATAGTTAGCTGGACATTTTATTGATATAAAACCAATGAAATTCCATATATAGTTAGTTGCACTAACTATATATTTCGCGCATCCGCAATCCAATGCTGATGATGTCACATATTACATCATTCATGACATGGTCAGTGACATCACTGATGACATCACTGATGACATCTCAAATTACATCACTGATGACATCACTGATGACATCATCCAGTGACTGTGTGTTTCTGTAAAGTTTAAATATGTTTTACATATTGAAGAATGAGTGGATGTATAAGTGTCTGGATGAAGGATTTAGTAGGTGCGTGACTGACTGAGTGAGTGAATAAATGTGTCTTACTGAATGCATGGGTTAGTGACTAAACTGTCTGAAAGTGTGCATCAATATGTCTGTTGTTGTGCAAGCTGCTGCATGTGTTGATCAGTAGCTATATGAGTGGCTATATGGGTTATTGATTGGTTGCCCAAGTATTTGTATGGAAGATTGAGTGTGTGTGTGGCTGGCTGGGAGGTGTGTGACTCTGTGCAGATCAATGTGTACTTGTATCAGTAATTGTATAAGAGAGTAAGTATGTGTTAGTATATGTTTGAAAAAGTAAGGTGTTCTGTGTTTAACTGTATAGATGAGGAAATCGAAGTGTGATTGATTCTTTACAGGACTGACTAGGTGTGTGAGTAACTCTATGGATGAGTGGCAGTGTGTGAGTGTCTGCATAGGTGTATGAGTGCATATGATAGTGTTGTAATAATGAGTGACTGTATGTATGAGTGATTGTATGGGTGAATGAGTGAATGTGTGTGAAGACGTAGGAATCAGTGAGTGCGTATGTAGTAACTGGTATTGGTGTGTCAATGGTTCCAAAAATGATACTCTGTATTTAACACTGGGTGTAACAGAGGTTATTTTAGAGTGTGAGGAGGTGCATTGTATTATCACATGAATTTTATCATCAGTGACGTGATTATTGATGTTAAATGAGATGTCATCAGTGATGTCATCAGTAATGTCATTTGAGATGTCATCAGTGATGTCATCAGTGATGTCATTTGAGCTGTCATCAGTGATGTCATCAGTGATGTCACTGACCATGTCATGAATGATGTAATATGTGACATCATCAGCATTGGATTGCGGATGCGCGAAATATATAGTTAGTGCAACTAACTATATATGGAATTTCATTGGTTTTATATCAATAAAATGTCCAGCTAACTATATATGGTCTCTAACCTATGGTTTTTTCAGTGAATTTTCAAGGTTTTGTAAATGCAAATTCCTAACTATATATGGTCTATAACCTATGGATTTTTCAGTTAATATATATATATATATACTTTATTTGTACATACACAACCCCTATTGGTAGGGTTTGTGTATGTACTTTGATAGAGCTATGTGTCTATTTCATCCTTTTCGGGCCTACAAGGCCCAGAACCAGAGAGACTCCATTTTGCTTTCTGCCTCTGCAGACTGAGATGTTTGTAGGTCAAGTGTGATGTTTTAGTTATGAGGTGTTGTTCGCTCTTTGCAAACTAGAGAGAACCGGCTGGAGCTGAATCTTATCAAGAAATGTCCCTGGGCTCAAGTCTCTAGACGAAACAAGCAGTTGATCACTGTGAGGGCGTCTGGAGCAGGGAGCCTGGTGCATGGATTTGGTGGGAGGAGGCTACTGGCTGGAACTTTCCACTAGGGGAGAGCATTCCATAATAGCGAAGTGCAGAGAGGCAGAGAGTTCAGATGGTTTTTGGAGCTGAAGAGAGCGGTCAGATGAATCTTGGAATGATAGAGGTCAGATGAATCTTGGAATGGTAGAAGGCAGATGGTTTTTGGAGCTGAAGAGAGCGGTCAGATGAATCTTGGAATGATAGAGGTCAGATGGATCTTGGAATGGTAGAAGGCAGATAGTTTTTGGAGCTGAAGAAAGCAGTCAGAAGCAGTTACTTGTCAGAAGGAGTTGTGATCAGAGAGAGCTGGTCAGGATGAGATACAGTCTGGAGAAGATGCAGTCAGAATAAGTTGCTTTGCAGTTGGAGTAAGATGCTTTGAAGACAGAATGAAGTTACATCATGAGAGATCAGTTGGAGCAGGCAGTTAACAGCTAGAGTTTGGAGTGATACCTTTTGGAAGAGAGTGAAGTTATATTGTGGATTAGTCTGTGGGAGCAGCTGGAGTGAGTTGGACATTGGAACTGGAACAATCAGACAGAGTGAAGAAGCTAGTGGAGCAGTTATCAGAGAGGCAGAAACTATATCATTAGACTGAAGTTGGAAGGTGAAGACAGTTCGTGGGAGAGAGGAATCCAGTGCAGAGTGACCGGCGCAGATGTGTGTCCAAGAGTGCAGGGGAGAATCTGAGATGAGCCAAGGCACAGACGAGAGAGGGACCCAGATGACAGCTAGAACAAGACTTCATAATGATCAGGTGA
The DNA here is from genome assembly GCF_964263255.1 of Lissotriton vulgaris. Lineage (NCBI taxonomy): Eukaryota > Metazoa > Chordata > Amphibia > Caudata > Salamandridae > Lissotriton > Lissotriton vulgaris. Next base: position 283,722,114 of record NC_141687.1, read on the forward strand.
TATCTGTCTTGTTATATTAGTGCCTATATATATATATACATTAATCCTTTCCTTTATTTCCTAGGCTATATTCCCTACTGTATTGTTTGTTGCACTGATTAATCCCTTTTCTTTCAGCGGTGTGCAGTCCTGTTATAATTCATTATTCAGCTATATGTGGATATTTTAGTAATAAAGCTATCTTGTTTTCATTCTAATAAAGAGACCCCGCAGATCTGTGTATTCCTTAGATGTACCTATTTCCCTTTACTTTTCAAGCTATGTCTAGATTGTTAGTTATTGTGATGTTATAATTTGCTATTGTGTAATAAAGGGACCCCAGTTCTTAGTGAACCACTGTGCAACTGTTATTATTATGACAGAACTAACCTTTCTTCTAGTCAGATGCTGTTATGTGGACGGATGTGTTTCCCGTCTGGGTAAGTGGTAACTGAGCAAGGGAGCAGGGAGCGTCTAAATCAGAGAATAACCTTTGCATACCGTGATTTGGCCATTCTTGTGTGAGAGGATTGAACTGTCTATCTATCACATAATCTATAATATTATATATGAGACATTCCCAGTAGATATTAGGTATATAGAGAAACTTCCCAACAGAGAGAGAGAGAGTTGAAGGTATCAATAGGACAGTAATCGCCGTTGTGTAGCGGCATTATTGAGAGCACCGGGGGGATACGGTGTGTATCGTCACCTGATTGTGACGGCAGCGTGAGCACCGGGAGGATACGGTGTGTATACCTACAGAATTGTGGCTTGAGAGAGAGAGAGAGCACCGGGAGGATACGGTGTGTATACCCACAGGATTGTGGCTTGTGTGTGTGAACACTGATTGTGGTCAGTGTGTAACGGTAAGTAATCAGAACTGCCCCCTTTTCACTATGAGGAGGAGGGTAGCATAGTCTGGGCCTGAGTTGTCGTGAGACTATAAGGTGAGATCATAGGATATGACATGGAATTCCTTAGTAATTAGTGAGTATTCCTATTAATCCTTTAGATTTAGTGGTGTTTTTGATGATATGAGCTTGTATATTGCTAATTCCCCATCCCCAGGAAGGTACCTAGGTACTGTGGTAAGTAGGCTCTGGGGAGGGAGATGGTTACGTTTCGGCTGGATTGGTGGTGTCTTGGTGAGCTGGTGATATCTGGTCTGAAAATCCGGTTGTTACAGCGCCCCAGGGAGGAAGGAAAGAACAATAAGAATAATAGAATACGAAGACACAGGATCATGTTTGCACAAGGGTGGACTTTCCACAAGCTTAAATAGCGGTGCACTGAAGTACAATAATGATAGTGAAACATCGTAATTCTGGATAAATGTGTATAAATACAATTGAGAATTGACAATCGAATGAGTAAAAACACAATTGGAGTACAAATATTGAGTGTCAAATGGGATCTCATAAAAGGTGGATAGAAAAAGGTAATGAGATACAAAAGCATTTCAGATCTGGTGACATGCATCAGAGTGACTTTCGATTTTATCAGGGCATTTATGGGGACAATAAATGGCAATGTCACATGGGGGCAGTAAAAACAGGAACTGGTGGTTCACAATGAGGGTACTGGTGGATATTGTTGTGGACTGAAAGATAGTTCGGAAATGGCCGTGTACAGGTAAGTTATTCACATAAGGATCATTGGAAACATATGTAAACAGGAGGTATTGTCTGGGCATGGTGTGATGTGTCTACAATAACCAGAAAAAAAGGACAGGTGCCTAGGAAGTATTGCAGTTTGTGGTCAATGTCCTAACTGTATTTTACAGTGTGCAAGCCCATATTGGCTGTGGCAGGTGCATTAAAGTATATACACTACAAATTTAGTGTTGCAGTTTCTGTTGACATCAATCTCGTAGTTGCGTTTGTGGTGACTAGTGCAGGTTCTGACACCGTTGCGTGCCCATTTACAAACACCACAGCATCCACATTTGTGGAACCCTTTGGTGTGTGGGGTTAGCCAGGAGGTGGTGTTGGTAGAGCGAGGCACACTGGGACTTAATCTAGAACGTAGAGTTCTTCCACGTCTATAGGTGATGAGTGGCCTTGGGCAGATGTTGGAGCTGAGAGTTTTGTCTGCTTGTAGGATGTTCAAATGTCTATTGATGCTTTTCCTAACAACTGTGCTCAGGTCATTGCAGTCGTGGCGCTTGGTTGTGTTCAACTTTTGGGTCGCAGGGTGCTCTCTCGATTTACCTTACTGATTCTGTTGACTGCTTTGTTGATAATTCTAGAGTCATAGCCTTGTTTGTGAATTCTGTCTTTCATATCAGAGATACATTTAGCAAATTCAGTGTCATCGCTACAGTTTCTGCGTGCTTTAACAAGTTCACCATACGGGATATCTTCAATCTGGTGATTCGGGTGAGAACTGTCTGCTCGGAGTATAGCATTGCAGGATGTCTCCTTGTGGTACAATCTGCTTTGAAGAGTATTGTCTTTTACATAAAGTTCCAAATCTAAGAAAGTGATCAGAAGTGTGCTATAGTTACATGTGAACTTCATATCCATGTCGTTAGTGTTGAGGTGACTACAGAAAGCCTCTAATTCTGCCTGTGTGCCGGACCAGAGAAGTAAACAGTCGTCTATATCGCGACCCAAGTACACAATGTAGTATATCCAGCGTGCTCCTTGTTTTCCCAAGATCCAAGTTGCTTCCAATGAACCCATGTAGAGGTTTGCAAACAAAGGAGAGAACCTTGAGCCCATGGCCACTCCTTTTGTTTGCTTGTATGCTTGTACCATTTTTTGTCATTCATGAAATAGTTGTTTTTGAGAATAATGTCCATCATGGACAGTAACATGTTTGGATGTTGCCACAATGTGGCTGGTCTCGTGTCCAGATATCTGGTGACAGCTTCTAGGCCTGTGTCGGGTTTGACAATCAGGACAATGCCTGTAAAATATTATGACTGTGTACTTATATGTATATATATTTTCTGTTTCTCTTTTCTTGACTTGTATGATTTATAGCCCTAAAGAGTCACAGACATTGTCCTGATGATGAAACACGTGTCGGCTGGCGTTGTTTTTCACTTCTAAAAAGAATACCATCTACATAAACGACTTACTTTGAACCACCGGTGTCAACTTTCTTATGAGTACCTTTACTGTATCTATACTGTTTATTCCAAAATGTGTGCCCGGTATCTTTTGTCATTATTTAGCCCTATTGGTGCTTTGGTTTGAAGGTCAATTATATATCTTGACTCCAAAGCCCGCAGTCTGCACACCGTATCCCCACCTCTCTCATGTTTTTCTATCTGTTCTAAGCAGCAGAATTTAAAGAGATGCCTGTTGCTCTGATGGTATTTCTCAAAATGGTGAGCAACAGGGTAGGTAGCATCTTTGTTTGTAATGGCACGCATATGTTCCAGGAGGCGCTTTTTGGTTTGGTGGATGGTGCTACCAATGTATCTTTTATGACAAGGGCATATTAGGCAGTACACTGTGAAATCAGAATTGAAGTTCAAAAACTGCTTTATTTTTCTGACCGACCTAGGATCCCCTTGTTTGCCGTTAAAGGTGGTGGTTTTGTTACTGCTTTTGCAGGCCTTCCAGTTTTTACAAAGAAAGAAACCTGCAATACCCAATCTGTTTTTAGTCAAGGGGGGTCTGATTGAAATGGCGGTGTACTAAAGAATATATTTAAAAAATATATATATATATATGTATATATATATATGTACATCCAGCCTATCTTCACAGGTGCTTGCCGCACAGAAAGGCACACAGACAGCAAAAATCAGCACGCCCAGGCGAGGTTAGATGTCCAACTGCTTGAATTTATTATACATCGTGTGGGTAAAAAGCTGTCATCAGACGCGTTTCGGGCACGTCCGTGCCCTTGCTCACTGACAATCGACAGAATGCATAAACACACTATTTAAAGTCACATCAATTGCGCGTTTTCGCGCCAAGATAGTCATAGACATAGTTAAAAGACTAGTGGCTGACTTGCAATGTTATTGGGTTGCAAATATGGGCGCCATCTTATAACATACAATATGCGGAAATACTTGACATAAGATGTGCATGTACGTCCTCGTATTTAAATACACCCAAAAAAGAAGAAAGAAACAAGCAATATAAAACAATGTTATCTAGCGACCGTGCAGGTCCATATTCATTTCTAGCACAAATGCCTGATATTTGCTTGCATTTGATAATAATGTAAACAATGTCAAGTTACACCGCAATCAAATTGGTTTTGTAGATGTTTGCCCCTTAGTGCCCCCATAATTTGCATATCAGCATGTGAAACCAAATTATGTAAACATTAAAAATCGTAATGATAACAATGATGGCCACATGATCCTATATCACCATATTTTCCATAGACATATAATGGATAGATAGGAAAAACACATTTTGGTATTTTTTTTAAATTTTGTTGTTTTTGAAAGCAACAGATGTTGTAAGTTATACTCCGTACAAATACGCATATGTGTAAAACTTGTTATGTTATGCTAAGAAAATGAACATCTAACACAATGTGTAGCAAACAAGTTATTAACCCATCATTTTCTAATGCATATAGGGAGGCTCACGAAGAACTCGCCTGAAATTGCAATATTAGGAACATCCTGGACCACTACGCGGTGTCAATGCTGTGTCATCTAGTCTTACTACATCAAAGTTAACAGACTTTTATGTGTGACTGAATGATACTCTGTGTGTAACGCTAATTGGGGTGCTCTCATAGTGCATAGGCTTCCAATGAGGAAAATAAAAGAAAACTAATTAAAGTGCAAAAAGTGCTTGTGAAATAAATAGTGAAAAAATTCATCATCCCGACTGTGGGGTTTTTGGGTTCATCTCATATATTTAATTATTAGGATGCGTGAGCGCGCTACTCAAATGGCTCAAAGACTGATATCAGTACAATTATCATGGTCTACTGGTCGTAGTTCTCAATACTGGGATTTGCTCACAGAAAATTGTGCAGGTCTTCCCCCATATTAAGACCCCCTGGGCTCTTGCTGTTAAGGAGAACTATATAACGTGATTCAAGTTGCCGCAGTTGTTTCTCGTAGTCTCCACCTCTTTAATTAGTGGCTACAGCGTCTATGACGTAATATTTCAAATCCGCCAAGTTTTTATTGTGAGCGGATTGAAAATGTCGGGCCACCGGGTAGCTCTGGTCTGCGTGTAAAATAGCAGGCAGGTGCTGCAATATGCGTTGATGCACCGGAAGCTTGGTGCTGCCGACATATTGCAAATTGCAGCTGCAGGTGAGGACATACACTGCTAGATCAGTGCGGCAAGTGAAATGATCTCGTAGGGGTATGGGGTTAACTTCAAAAGGGGTTGTATATGATCTTGTATTGACACCAAATTTGCAAGCTCTGCATGAGCTGCAACGATAGAAACCCTTGCGAGGGGACAGCCATTTGTTGGCCTTGATGGTCTCGGGACTGTTCTTTACCAAATCATTTCTCATAGCATATGCCCGCCTAAATGTGACGGTCGGTGTTATTGGCATAATATCTCTGAGAACTTGATCTGATAAAATGATGGGCCATTGTTGTTTGATGATCTTGGTTATCTGTTTGGATTGACGGCTGTAGCCTGTGATGAGTCTAGAGGCATTGACATCCCCTGGCTGTGTGGGAGTGGAGTTTTTCTCTCTGTCAGGGTTCAATAAATCATGTCTCCCTAATTGGTTTGCTCTCCTCATAGCTGAGTCCAGCAAAGCTGCTTTGTACCCACGGCAAATCAGTCTTGCCCTAGCTTCTTGCTGACATTTTTTTCTCAAAACGGGGCAGCTGCATGCTCTGTGGATTCGTAAGAACTCCCCATAGGGGATGCTCCTAATGGTGTGTTGGGGGTGAATACTTGACGCATGAAGAATTGAGTTGCCGGAAGTTTCCTTCCTAAATAGGCTGGTGACAATCTCATTCTCAATGATGTCAATTCTCACATCCAGGAAGCTAGCTGTGGTACTGCTGATGTTCGCTGTAAAATGGAGATTTAGGTGATTCACATTAATAGCCTGTACAAACTGCCTGGCCAATGCCTCAGTCCCTCTCCAAATAATGAATATATCGTCGATATATCTCCAATATTCTATCACATTGTTGGACCACATTTCTTTGTGTTTAACCATGAGGACATGCTCCTCCCACCAGCCTACGTGGAGCCCCGCGTAGCTGGGGGAGAAACTGCCCCCTTTTCACTATGAGGAGGAGGGTAGCATAGTCTGGGCCTGAGTTGTCGTGAGACTATAAGGTGAGATCATAGGATATGACATGGAATTCCTTAGTAATTAGTGAGTATTCCTAGTAATCCTTTAGATTTAGTGGTGTTTTTGATGATATGAGCTTGTATATTGCTAATTCCCCATCCCCAGGAAGGTACCTAGGTACTGTGCTAAGTAGGCTCTGGGGAGGGAGATGGTTACGTTCCGGCTGGATTGCTGGTGTCTTGGTGAGCTGGTGATATCTGGTCTGAAAATCCGGTCGTTACAGTGCCCCAGGGAGGAAGGAAAGAACAATAAGAATAATAGAATACGAAGACACAGGATCATGTTTGCACAAGGGTGGACTTTCCACAAGCTTAAATAGCGGTGCACTGAAGTACAATAATGATAGTGAAACATCGTAATTCTGGATAAATGTGTATAAATACAATTGAGAATTGACAATCGAATGAGTAAAAACACAATTGGAGTACAAATATTGAGTGTCAAATGGGATCTCATAAAAGGTGGATAGAAAAAGGTAATGAGATACAAAAGCATTTCAGATCTGGTGACATGCATCAGAGTGACTTTCGATTTTATCAGGGCATTTATGGGGACAATAAATGGCATTGTCACATGGGGGCAGTAAAAACAGGAACTGGTGGTTCACAATGAGGGTACTGGTGGATATTGTTGTGGACTGAAAGATAGTTCGGAAATGGCCGTGTACAGGTAAGTTATTCACATAAGGATCATTGGAAACATATGTAAACAGGAGGTATTGTCTGGGCATGGTGTGATGTGTCTACAATAACCAGAAAAAAAGGACAGGTGCCTAGGAAGTATTGCAGTTCGTGGTCAATGTCCTAACTGTATAAATTTAGTGTTGCAGTTTATGTTGACATCAATCTCGTAGTTGCGTTTGTGGTAACTAGTGCAGGTTCTGACACCGTTGCGTGCCCATTTACAAACACCACAGCATCCACATTTGTGGAACCCTTTGGTGTGTGGCGTGAGCCAAGAGGTGGTGTTGGTAGAGCGAGGCACACTGGGACTTAATCTAGAACGTAGAGTTCTTCCACGTCTATAGGTGATGAGTGGCCTTATGCGGATGTTGGAGCGGAGAGTTTTGTCTGCTTGTAGGATGTTCAAATGTCTATTGATGCTTTTCCTAACAACTGTGCTCAGGTCATTGTAGTCGTGGCGCTTGTTTGTGTTCAACTTTTGGGTCGCAGGGTGCTCTCTCGATTTACCTTACTGATTCTGTTGGCTGCTTTGTTGATAATTCTAGAGTCATAGCCTTGTTTGTGAATTCTGTCTTTCATATCAGAGATACATTTAGCAAATTCAGTGTCATCGCTACAGTTTCTGCGTGCTTTAACTAGTTCACCATACGGGATATCTTCAATCTGGTGATTCGGGTGAGAACTGTCTGCTCGGAGTATAGCATTGCAGGATGTCTCCTTGTGGTACAATCTGCTTTGAAGAGTATTGTCTTTTACATAAAGTTCCAAATCTAAGAAAGTGATCAGAAGTGTGCTATAGTTACATGTGAACTTCATATCCATGTCGTTAGTGTTGAGGTGACTACAGAAAGCCTCTAATTCTGCCTGTGTGCCGGACCAGAGAAGTAAACAGTCGTCTATATCGCGACCCAAGTACACAATGTAGTATATCCAGCGTGCTCCTTGTTTTCCCAAGATCCAAGTTGCTTCCAATGAACCCATGTAGAGGTTTGCAAACAAAGGAGAGAACCTTGAGCCCATGGCCACTCCTTTTGTTTGCTTGTATGCTTGTACCATTTTTTGTCATTCATGAAATAGTTGTTTTTGAGAATAATGTCCATCATGGACAGTAACATGTTTGGATGTTGCCACAATGTGGCTGGTCTCGTGTCCAGATATCTGGTGACAGCTTCTAGGCCTGTGTCGGGTTTGACAATCAGGACAATGCCTGTAAAATATTATGACTGTGTACTTATATGTATATATATTTTCTGTTTCTCTTTTCTTGACTTGTATGATTTATAGCCCTAAAGAGTCACAGACATTGTCCTGATGATGAAACACGTGTCGGCTGGCGTTGTTTTTCACTTCTAAAAAGAATACCATCTACATAAACGACTTACTTTGAACCACCGGTGTCAACTTTCTTATGAGTACCTTTACTGTATCTATACTGTTTATTCCAAAATGTGTGCCCGGTATCTTTTGTCATTATTTAGCCCTATTGGTGCTTTGGTTTGAAGGTCAATTATATATCTTGACTCCAAAGCCCGCAGTCTGCACACCGTATCCCCACCTCTCTCATGTTTTTCTACCTGTTCTAAGCAGCAGAATTTAAAGAGATGCCTGTTGCTCTGATGGTATTTCTCAAAATGGTGAGCAACAGGGTAGGTAGCATCTTTGTTTGTAATGGCACGCATATGTTCCAGGAGGCGCTTTTTGGTTTGGTGGATGGTGCTACCAATGTATCTTTTATGACAAGGGCATATTAGGCAGTACACTGTGAAATCAGAATTGAAGTTCAAAAACTGCTTTATTTTTCTGACCGACCTAGGATCCCCTTGTTTGCCGTTAAAGGTGGTGGTTTTGTTACTGCTTTTGCAGGCCTTCCAGTTTTTACAAAGAAAGAAACCTGCAATACCCAATCTGTTTTTAGTCAAGGGGGGTCTGATTGAAATGGCGGTGTACTAAAGAATATATTTAAAAAATATATATATATATATATGTATATATATATATGTACATCCAGCCTATCTTCACAGGTGCTTGCCGCACAGAAAGGCACACAGACAGCAAAAATCAGCACGCCCAGGCGAGGTTAGATGTCCAACTGCTTGAATTTATTATACATCGTGTGGGTAAAAAGCTGTCATCAGACGCGTTTCGGGCACGTCCGTGCCCTTGCTCACTGACAATCGACAGAATGCATAAACACACTATTTAAAGTCACATCAATTGCGCGCCAAGATAGTCATAGACATAGTTAAAAGACTAGTGGCTGACTTGCAATGTTATTGGGTTGCAAATATGGGCGCCATCTTATAACATACAATATGCGGAAATACTTGACATAAGATGTGCATGTACGTCCTCGTATTTAAATACACCCAAAAAAGAAGAAAGAAACAAGCAATATAAAACAATGTTATCTAGCGACCGTGCAGGTCCATATTCATTTCTAGCACAAATGCCTGATATTTGCTTGCATTTGATGATAATGTAAACAATGTCAAGTTACACCGCAATCAAATTGGTTTTGTAGATGTTTGCCCCTTAGTGCCCCCATAATTTGCATATCAGCATGTGAAACCAAATTATGTAAACATTAAAAATCGTAATGATAACAATGATGGCCACATGATCCTATATCACCATATTTTCCATAGACATATAATTGATAGATAGGAAAAACACATTTTGGTATTTTTTTTAAATTTTGTTGTTTTTGAAAGCAACAGATGTTGTAAGTTATACTCCGTACAAATACGCATATGTGTAAAACTTGTTATGTTATGCTAAGAAAATGAACATCTAACACAATGTGTAGCAAACAAGTTATTAACCCATCATTTTCTAATGCATATAGGGAGGCTCACGAAGAACTCGCCTGAAATTGCAATATTAGGAACATCCTGGACCACTACGCGGTGTCAATGCTGTGTCATCTAGTCTTACTACATCAAAGTTAACAGACTTTTATGTGTGACTGAATGATACTCTGTGTGTAACGCTAATTGGGGTGCTCTCATAGTGCATAGGCTTCCAATGAGGAAAATAAAAGAAAACTAATTAAAGTGCAAAAAGTGCTTGTGAAATAAATAGTGAAAAAATTCATCATCCCGACTGTGGGGTTTTTGGGTTCATCTCATATATTTAATTATTAGGATGCGTGAGCGCGCTACTCAAATGGCTCAAAGACTGATATCAGTACAATTATCATGGTCTACTGGTCGTAGTTCTCAATACTGGGATTTGCTCACAGAAAATTGTGCAGGTCTTCCCCCATATTAAGACCCCCTGGGCTCTTGCTGTTAAGGAGAACTATATAACGTGATTCAAGTTGCCGCAGTTGTTTCTCGTAGTCTCCACCTCTTTAATTAGTGGCTACAGCGTCTATGACGTAATATTTCAAATCCGCCAAGTTTTTATTGTGAGCGGATTGAAAATGTCGGGCCACCGGGTAGCTCTGGTCTGCGTGTAAAATAGCAGGCAGGTGCTGCAATATGCGTTGATGCACCGGAAGCTTGGTGCTGCCGACATATTGCAAATTGCAGCTGCAGGTGAGGACATACACTGCTAGATCAGTGCGGCAAGTGAAATGATCTCGTAGGGGTATGGGGTTAACTTCAAAAGGGGTTGTATATGATCTTGTATTGACACCAAATTTGCAAGCTCTGCATGAGCTGCAACGATAGAAACCCTTGCGAGGGGACAGCCATTTGTTGGCCTTGATGGTCTCGGGACTGTTCTTTACCAAATCATTTCTCATAGCATATGCCCGCCTAAATGTGACGGTCGGTGTTATTGGCATAATATCTCTGAGAACTTGATCTGATAAAATGATGGGCCATTGTTGTTTGATGATCTTGGTTATCTGTTTGGATTGACGGCTGTAGCCTGTGATGAGTCTAGAGGCATTGACATCCCCTGGCTGTGTGGGAGTGGAGTTTTTCTCTCTGTCAGGGTTCAATAAATCATGTCTCCCTAATTGGTTTGCTCTCCTCATAGCTGAGTCCAGCAAAGCTGCTTTGTACCCACGGCAAATCAGTCTTGCCCTAGCTTCTTGCTGACATTTTTTTCTCAAAACGGGGCAGCTGCATGCTCTGTGGATTCGTAAGAACTCCCCATAGGGGATGCTCCTAATGGTGTGTTGGGGGTGAATACTTGACGCATGAAGAATTGAGTTGCCGGAAGTTTCCTTCCTAAATAGGCTGGTGACAATCTCATTCTCAATGATGTCAATTCTCACATCCAGGAAGCTAGCTGTGGTACTGCTGATGTTCGCTGTAAAATGGAGATTTAGGTGATTCACATTAATAGCCTGTACAAACTGCCTGGCCAATGCCTCAGTCCCTCTCCAAATAATGAATATATCGTCGATATATCTCCAATATTCTATCACATTGTTGGACCACATTTCTTTGTGTTTAACCATGAGGACATGCTCCTCCCACCAGCCTACGTGGAGCCCCGCGTAGCTGGGGGAGAAACTGCCCCCTTTTCACTATGAGGAGGAGGGTAGCATAGTCTGGGCCTGAGTTGTCGTGAGACTATAAGGTGAGATCATAGGATATGACATGGAATTCCTTAGTAATTAGTGAGTATTCCTAGTAATCCTTTAGATTTAGTGGTGTTTTTGATGATATGAGCTTGTATATTGCTAATTCCCCATCCCCAGGAAGGTACCTAGGTACTGTGCTAAGTAGGCTCTGGGGAGGGAGATGGTTACGTTCCGGCTGGATTGCTGGTGTCTTGGTGAGCTGGTGATATCTGGTCTGAAAATCCGGTCGTTACAGTGCCCCAGGGAGGAAGGAAAGAACAATAAGAATAATAGAATACGAAGACACAGGATCATGTTTGCACAAGGGTGGACTTTCCACAAGCTTAAATAGCGGTGCACTGAAGTACAATAATGATAGTGAAACATCGTAATTCTGGATAAATGTGTATAAATACAATTGAGAATTGACAATCGAATGAGTAAAAACACAATTGGAGTACAAATATTGAGTGTCAAATGGGATCTCATAAAAGGTGGATAGAAAAAGGTAATGAGATACAAAAGCATTTCAGATCTGGTGACATGCATCAGAGTGACTTTCGATTTTATCAGGGCATTTATGGGGACAATAAATGGCATTGTCACATGGGGGCAGTAAAAACAGGAACTGGTGGTTCACAATGAGGGTACTGGTGGATATTGTTGTGGACTGAAAGATAGTTCGGAAATGGCCGTGTACAGGTAAGTTATTCACATAAGGATCATTGGAAACATATGTAAACAGGAGGTATTGTCTGGGCATGGTGTGATGTGTCTACAATAACCAGAAAAAAAGGACAGGTGCCTAGGAAGTATTGCAGTTCGTGGTCAATGTCCTAACTGTATAAATTTAGTGTTGCAGTTTATGTTGACATCAATCTCGTAGTTGCGTTTGTGGTAACTAGTGCAGGTTCTGACACCGTTGCGTGCCCATTTACAAACACCACAGCATCCACATTTGTGGAACCCTTTGGTGTGTGGCGTGAGCCAAGAGGTGGTGTTGGTAGAGCGAGGCACACTGGGACTTAATCTAGAACGTAGAGTTCTTCCACGTCTATAGGTGATGAGTGGCCTTATGCGGATGTTGGAGCGGAGAGTTTTGTCTGCTTGTAGGATGTTCAAATGTCTATTGATGCTTTTCCTAACAACTGTGCTCAGGTCATTGTAGTCGTGGCGCTTGTTTGTGTTCAACTTTTGGGTCGCAGGGTGCTCTCTCGATTTACCTTACTGATTCTGTTGGCTGCTTTGTTGATAATTCTAGAGTCATAGCCTTGTTTGTGAATTCTGTCTTTCATATCAGAGATACATTTAGCAAATTCAGTGTCATCGCTACAGTTTCTGCGTGCTTTAACTAGTTCACCATACGGGATATCTTCAATCTGGTGATTCGGGTGAGAACTGTCTGCTCGGAGTATAGCATTGCAGGATGTCTCCTTGTGGTACAATCTGCTTTGAAGAGTATTGTCTTTAACATAAAGTTCCAGATCTAAGAAAGTGATCAGAAGTGTGCTATAGTTACATGTGAACTTCATATCCATGTCGTTAGTGTTGAGGTGACTACAGAAAGCCTCTAATTCTGCCTGTGTGCCGGCCCAGAGAAGTAAACAGTCGTCTATATCGCGACCCCAGTACACAATGTAGTATATCCAGCGTGCTCCTTGTTTTCCCAAGATCCAAGTTGCTTCCAATAAACCCATGTAGAGGTTTGCAAACAAAGGAGAGAACCTTGAGCCCATGGCCACTCCTTTCGTTTGCTTGTATGCTTGTACCATTTTTTGTCATTCATGAAATAGTTGTTTTTGAGAATAATGTCCATCATGGACAGTAACATGTTTGTATGTTGCCACAATGTGGCTGGTCTCGTGTCCAGATATCTGGTGACAGCTTCTAGGCCTGTGTCGGATTTGATGGAAGGGTATAGGGACACCACATCGAGAGTTGCCATGATCATACCCAGTTGCCATTGAATGTCGTTGAGGATGCTCAGAATGTGCTTTGTGTCTTGGATGAATGATGGAAGGTTTTTGACCACAGGGTTAAGAAAGAGGTCCACATATTCAGTCAGTCTCTCGGTGGGTCTCCCTATACCTGACACGATTGGTCTTCCGGGGGGGGAAAGGGGATGGTTTATGAATTTTCGGAAGTGTGTATAGGCATGGTTCCGTCGGCCTGTCTACTTTCATATAGAGTACCTCTTAGTCATTTAATAGACCTTCTGTATGCCAATCTTTCAGCTGGTTGTTGATCAGATTGGTTTGAGAGTCATTGGGGTTGTTACCAATGTGTATATACCATGTGGGGTCACTGAGTTGAGATAAAATCTCATTGCGGTAATCTATTCTGTCTATTCTGTCCATAATGATGACGTTTCCGCCTTTGTCTTCCTCTCTTATTATTATGCCGTAATCGGAGGAAAGAGTTCGAAGGGCCATGCGTTCATTTCTGGTAAGATTGTCCCTGCCCCTGTGTTGATGTTTGTCCAGTCTGATTTCATGTTTGTCAATGTCTTCCAGTACCAAGTTATATACGGTGTCGACTGGATTTCCACCTGGTTAATTGGGAGTCCATCTGGATTTGTTTTGGGGATTACTGGCCAACGTGGTGTCACCATCAATCTCTAGTTCATGTAGAAGTTGTTTGGCCGTGTAAGGTTGGTCGTCCATATCACTAAGTGTCATGATTATGTGTGTCTTTAATCTCTCTAATGGTTTGTACACTTAGTGGTGAGGGAATATTGGTATCTCTAATGATGGTGTTATCTCTGGGGATATTGGCAAAATGTTTTTTGAGATTCAAACCTCTAATGAATTTAAACAGGTCAATTTTGGTTCTGCAGAGGTCCACCTCTTTCGTGTGGGTTAAAATTAAGGTCCTTGCTAAGTACAGAGACCATGTCTTCAGTCAGTGATTTGGATGAGAGGTTGACAACCTGTACCTCTTTAGGATGGTCGGTTATTTCCTCGTGTGCCCTGATCTTAACTTTTTCTTGTACTCCTCCTTTCCCTGATCTTTTCGTTCTATGGGTTTTCTTTCTAGTGTATTCTGTCTCTGCTGTGTTCTGTTGTCGCGTCTGATTGTTTGGACTTCGTGTAAAAAATTAGAGGTAATGGTGGTTCTCTGGGGTTCGGATTCGCTATCACTGGGGAGTGTGTTGAGGGATGAAAGGCTTGAGGAAATGGAGGATGTGTCTACTCTTTCTAGTGTATCGCTTTGTTTGGTGGTGCGGACTAGTTGGTCGTATTTCCTCGCGAATGTGAACATGAGTCCCTCCTTGTAGTCTGCCTCGTCTCTTTTTAATTGTCTGCTCTTTCTATCTTTAATATCGCTCTGGTGTTTGCTCAATATCTTATTCAGAATGGCGTAGTTTTTTTCAGTAGCCTCCTTTAGATCTAGATCCTTTATCTCAGTTTCCAATTGTGCAATGTCTGTTTGTAATTTACTCACTTTTCGTTCGGCGTTCTCGATAAGGATATGGATGGGCATGTTTGAATTGATTGTCAGTGCCTCTTCCCATTTGCCTAGAAGATCATCGTCCAGGTCATCGAACGTTGGGAAAATCTGAGAGCGGAGTCCCCTTGGGACTCTATTTAACATAAGAACTGTTTCAGGGTAACACTATCCCACCATCTAGCGTTTTCAGTCATTTTGAGCCTTTCTAATTTAATGAATTTTTCTTTGAGAGATTCTGTACGTGAAGGGTTTCCACTTGTTGAAGGACCTGATGTTTGGATTCCTTTCTCTAAGTTCTCGAACAATTCCGATGCCACTTTTTTCCTATCCATAATAGGACAAAATATCAACTTAAGTAAGTCCTGCAGGGGTCAGACGTGTACGCCTGCAAATAATTTGAGAGGGAGCAGGACAATGGCGCTCAAGCAGATGACCAGTGACTGAGTAGTGGTAGATTTGAACAAATTTGTTGACGGTGCTGTCAGTGCAGAGGAAGACCCTGAACCTCTGTGTGAGTTAAAAGCAAAAGCCCTTAACACTGCAACAATTACAAAAGATACTGGGCACCCGTTTTTTGAATAAACAGTATAGATACAGTAAAGGTACTCATAAGAAAGTTGACACCGGTGGTTCAAAGTAAGTCGTTTATGTAGAAGGTATTCTTTTTAGAAGTGAAAAACAACGCCAGCCGACACGTGTTTCGTCATCAGGACAATGCCTGTAAAATATTATGACTGTGTACTTATATGTATATATATTTTCTGTTTCTCTTTTCTTTCCTTGTATGATTTATAGCCCTAAAGAGTCACAGACATTGTCCTGATGATGAAACACGTGTCGGCTGGCGTTGTTTTTCACTTCTAAAAAGAATACCATCTACATAAACGACTTACTTTGAACCACCGGTGTCAACTTTCTTATGAGTACCTTTACTGTATCTATACTGTTTATTCCAAAATGTGTGCCCGGTATCTTTTGTCATTATTTAGCCCTATTGGTGCTTTGGTTTGAAGGTCAATTATATATCTTGACTCCAAAGCCCGCAGTCTGCACACCGTATCCCCACCTCTCTCATGTTTTTCTACCTGTTCTAAGCAGCAGAATTTAAAGAGATGCCTGTTGCTCTGATGGTATTTCTCAAAATGGTGAGCAACAGGGTAGGTAGCATCTTTGTTTGTAATGGCGCGCATATGTTCCAGGAGGCGCTTTTTGGTTTGGTGGATGGTGCTACCAATGTATCTTTTATGACAAGGGCATATTAGGCAGTACACTGTGAAATCAAAATTGAAGTTCAAAAACTGCTTTATTTTTCTGACAGACTTAGGATCCCCTTGTTTGCCGTTAAAGGTGGTGGTTTTGTTACTGCTTTTGCAGGCCTTCCAGTTTTTACAAAGAAAGAAACCTGCAATACCCAATCTGTTTTTAGTCAAGGGGGTCTGATTGAAATGGAGGTGTACTAAAAAAAATATTTGAAAAAAAAAAATATATATATATATGTATATATATGTACATCCAGCCCGTCTTCACAGGTGCTTGCCGCACAGAAAGGCACACAGACAGCAAAAATCAGCACGCCCAGGCGAGGTTAGATGTCCAACTGCTTGAATTTATTATACATCGTGTGGGTAAAAAGCTGTCATCAGACGCGTTTCGGGCACGTCCGTGCCCTTGCTCACTGACAATCGACAGAATGCATAAACACACTATTTAAAGTCACATCAATAGCGCGTTTTCGCGCCAAGATAGTCATAGACATAGTTAAAAGACTAGTGGCTGACTTGCAATGTTATTGGGTTGCAAATATGGGCGCCATCTTATAACATACAATATGCGGAAATACTTGACATAAGATGTGCATGTACGTCCTCGTATTTAAATACACCCAAAAAAGAAGAAAGAAACAAGCAATATAAAACAATGTTATCTAGCGACCGTGCAGGTCCATATTCATTTCTAGCACAAATGCCTGATATTTGCTTGCATTTGATAATAATGTAAACAATGTCAAGTTACACCGCAATCAAATTGGTTTTGTAGATGTTTGCCCCTTAGTGCCCCCATAATTTGCATATCAGCATGTGAAACCAAATTATGTAAACATTAAAAATCGTAATGATAACAATGATGCCACATGATCCTATATCACCATATTTTCCATAGACATATAATTGATAGATAGGAAAAACACATTTTGGTATTTTTTTTAAATTTTGCTGTTTTTGAAAGCAACAAATGTTGTAAGTTATACTCCGTACAAATACGCATATGTGTAAAACTTGTTATGTTATGCTAAGAAAATGAACATCTAACACAATGTGTAGCAAACAAGTTATTAACCCATCATTTTCTAATGCATATAGGGAGGCTCACCTAGAACTCGCCTGAAATTGCAATATTAGGAACATCCTGGACCACTACGCGGTGTCAATGCTGTGTCATCTAGTCTTCCTACATCAAAGTTAACATACTTTTATGTGTGACTGAATGATACTCTGTGTGTAACGCTAATTGGGGTGCTCTCATAGTGCATAGGCTTCCAATGAGGAAAATAAAAGAAAACTAATTAAAGTGCAAAAAGTGCTTGTGAAATAAATAGTGAAAAAATTCATCATCCCGACTGTGGGGTTTTTGGGTTCATCTCATATATTTAATTATTAGGATGCGTGAGCGCGCTACTCAAATGGCTCAAAGACTGATATCAGTACAATTATTATGGTCTACTGGTCGTAGTTCTCAATACTGGGATTTGCTCACAGAAAATTGTGCAGGTCTTCCCCCATATTAAGACCCCCTGGGCTCTTGCTGTTAAAGGAGAACTATATAACGTGATTCAAGTTGCCGCAGTTGTTTCTCGTAGTCTCCACCTCTTTTATTAGTGGCTACAGCGTCTATGCATAATATTTCAAATCCGCCAAGTTTTTATTGTGAGCGGATTGAAAATGTCGGGCCACGGGGTAGCTCTGGTCTGCGTGTAAAATAGCACGCAGGTGCTGCAATATGCGTTGATGCACCGGAAGCTTGGTGCTGCCGACATATTGCAAATTGCAGCTGCAGGTGAGGACATACACTGCTAGTTCAGTACGGCAAGTGAAATGATCTCGTAGGGGTATGGGGTTAACTTCAAAAGGGGTTGTATATGATCTTGTATTGACACCAAATTTGCAAGCTCTGCATGAGCTGCAACGATAGAAACCCTTGCGAGGGGACAGCCATCTGTTGGCCTTGATGGTCTCGGGACTGTTCTTTACCAAATCATTTCTCATAGCATATGCTCGCCTAAATGTGATGGTCGGTGTTATTGGCATAATATCTCTGAGAACTTGATCTGATAAAATGATGGGCCATTGTTGTTTGATAATCTTGGTTATCTGTTTGGATTGACGGCTGTAGCCTGTGATGAGTCTAGAGGCATTGATATCCCCTGGCTGTGTGGCAGTGGAGTTTTTCTCTCTGTCAGGGTTCAATAAATCATGTCTCCCTAATTGGTTTGCTCTCCTCATAGCTGAGTCCAGCAAAGCTGCTTTGTACCCACGGCAAATCAGTCTTGCCCTAGCTTCTTGCTGACATTTGTTTCTCAAAACGGGGCAGCTGCATGCTCTGTGGATTCGTAAGAACTCCCCATAGGGGATGCTCCTAATGGTGTGTTGGGGGTGAAAACTTCACGCATGAAGAATTGAGTTGCCGGAAGTTTCCTTCCTAAATAGGATGGTGACAATCTCATTCTCAATGATGTCAATTCTCACACCCAGGAAGCTAGCTGTGGTACTGCTGATGTTCGCTGTAAAATGGAGATTTAGGTGATTCACATTAATAGCCTGTACAAACTGCCTGGCCAATGCCTCAGTCCCTCTGCAAATAATGAATATATCGTCGATATATCTCCAATATTGTATCACATTGTTGGACCACATTTCTTTGTGTTTAACCATGAGGACATGCTCCTCCCACCAGCCTACGTGGAGCCCCGCGTAGCTGGGGGAGAAACATGACCCCATGGCGACACCTCTTGTTTGTTTGAACACCTCATCATTGAACAGGAAAGTATTATTATTCAAACATTTCTCTATCATATGCAACAGCATCATGCTATGATTCAATAGTTCAACAGGGCGTCTGTCCAAATAATGCTTCATAGCGCGTAGACCATCCGTGTGGACTATACTCGTGTATAAAGTCGATATATCCAACGTTATTAGCAAGAATTCATCTGACCAAAAACATTGTCCCAAGCGATAGATAAAATCAGTACTGTCTTTGATATAGGCAGGAAGTCCGACCACATATTTTTGTTAAAAAAAATCAATGTACTTCGAAGTGTTTTCGAAAACACTATTTATCGCGGATACAATCGGCCTGCCAGGCACCGGTGACTGTTGTTTATGCACTTTTGGTATTAAGTACATGTTGGGCAAAACAGGAAATTCCTTGTGAAGGAATTTGAACTCATATTTGCTCAAGAGGCCTTCCAGTTTCCATCTGTACAGGTCGTGGCAATAGGAATCATTGATTTTTCTGGTTGTGGCCATGTCAATTTTGGAGTAACAGGAAGTATCTCCCAGCTGTTTATTGGCTTCTTCTATATAGTCATTTTTGCCCCATAAGACCACATTGCCCCCTTTGTCAGAATTGTTAATTACTATTTTATTTTCATTTTTTAGTTTTTTCATGAGGGTGACATATGGTCGCAATTTGTCATTTGGTTTGTTGTAAGATTTCATAGTCTTATTTTGCAGTTTTTTGATTTCATCAATCACTCGGTCTGCAAAGACATCAATGGAGTCACGAGGCATAGTGGGATTGAAAGTTGACGGTGGTTTTAATGGACTTTCTGCAGGTTGGTTGATGTTGTACCACTCCTCTAATGCCAAATCTTGGGTGCTATTGTCATCGGTTTCCTCATTTCTTAAGTCATGTAGATTTCTCAGTAATCCCAAGTCTCTTGTTTGCACTCCTGTTCTTGCAGTTGCCGGTGCACTCTCTGTTTGTTTTTTTGCTGCCAAGCCTGTTTTCCCTGCATAATATTTTTTTTATTTGATTTTCCGAATGAATTTAAAAATGTCTATCCGAGTATTGACATAATTAAAGTTATATATATATTCACTGAAAAGAACAAAGGTTACAAGGACATTATAATTAGCAAATGGAATTTTCAAAAAACTTAGAAATTCACACAAAAAAACAAAGGTACAGGAACGTAATAGTTAGGGTCAGATTTTACTCATACAAGACCAGACAAATTCAGCCGTTACAGTTAGCTGAGTTAACTAACTATAACTTGCGCCTGCAATGCACTGCTTATGACCTCGCATATTACATCACTGAAGACATGGTCAGTGACATCACTGATGGGATCGCAGGGGGAGCTTTAAGGACCCCCGTGGTCCGAGCCGGCTCTCGCCTCCTATGGGAACCGTCATTGCTTTTTTTACATCCAGAGAGCTGCTGACATGCAGCTCCCTAAGGTGTAAAAAGCAAAGTGTTCTCCGCTTTGAACAAGCAAGAGCAAAATGCTCTCCCTTGCTCAAAGCGGAGCACACTTGTCTGCTATGGGATGGCACTCCCGCCATCTCATAGCAAACTGCAATGTTCCGGCAGGTGGGCACCCCGGAACTTTGCTGGAGCCGGCCCTGGGGGTGGTGGAGCACAGGCCCATTTACGGCTCCAGGAGGGGTGCCATGTGGCCCCCCTCCCATTTTGAAAATAGCCCTGGGGAGGTGGTGGTCCCAGGGGCAGCAGGGGGCGGCGGGTGCCCCCCCACATGTAAGTATAGTACCCCCGGGGAGGTGGCGATCCCCGAGCTGCATTGGGGGGACAGAGCCCCCCATGCATCGTATTTCCATGTAACCCCGAGGAGGTGGCGCTCCCTGGGGCTGCGTGGGTCCTTGTGGCCCCCCCACATTTCACACACTTAGCCCCGGAAAGGTGGCGGTCCCCGGGGCTGAATGGGGGGGCCCCTACGCATTACAATCAAAAACAGCCCCGGAGAGGCGCGGGTACTGCTTTTTTATTTTTTATTGCCCCGGGACCTGGCCCAGCCAGGTGCCTAAAAAGAGTGCTTTGCTTGTTTATTTATTTTTGGCTGGATTCATAGATCTACCACGAATCCCACCAAATTATTTTTAAAAAAATGCTTTTTTGGGTCCTGGGGACCCCCTGCTCAGGCCTAAGGGGTTAGGGGTTTCTACCCTGTCCCCTTTTCTTTTTTTAACAATTTTGCTTGTGACTCTGTTCAACCGAGTCACAAGATGGCTGCCAACAGTTCCTGGTTTGAAGTGCTGCCAGCCATTCAGATCTCAGGCTGGAGATTGGGAGGGTTCGCGGATCCACAGCAGCCACAGTTGTATATCTGAGATTTCTTTAAATATTTCAGGAACTACTAAACAGATTTACACCATTTAACAAGAAGAGTGCTTTCTGGACCAAAAGCTACTTTGCTGCCAAATTTGGTGTAATTCTGTTCCTCATCGGGGTTTCAGTATTTACCGCCGCATTACAATGCAGGCAGTCTAAACTGAAACCAGACGGTCATTCTGGCTGGAATCAAGCCAGGCTCAAGGAGCTGGCTTTCCATGCCAGGGTTTCCGACATGGAAAACATGTCTACAAGCGACATTGGGGCCCCTAGCAAGGGCTCCTTTAACCATGTGGCCCCTTGTTGGCGCCGAAGTGGCACCTATGCTGCCCCCCTGTGAATCCTTGCACCGTATGGCAGGCACCGTAAGGTGCCATGGTGCCGGGATTCACACAAACTCCAATTTCTCTATGAGAGCTTGTGCTACGTCCGGTTTATGGCCACAGCACAAGCTCCCGTAGTGAAATGTTAGATTCTGACCACACCATGTAATTAGGTCTGCGGAACTGTCAACCCATGGTCGGCCAGTTCCCATACCGATACGGTGTCGGGCAGACACAAGTCCGCCTGACATCATAATAAGGCCCTTAGTAGTAAACTTACATGTGTCTCCCCATAGAAAGAAATAATAGGTGAAGGTGAAGATTTCCACCCATAGGTCTGTGAATTGCATTTTGTAGTAAGTAATTCTTCTGTAATACAATTTTAAGTACTTCAAAATACAGTTTGTGCTTCGTGCACTAAGACATTAGATCATATATAAAATATAATGATCCTTATGTATGAGCATGACATGCTAAACACCGAATAACACAACAAAGAGAATACAGAATGAACAGGAATAGTCCAACAGAGAAATGGCAATGAGATGTAGTTGGTAATGCTGTGAACCCAACAAAATAAGCTGGATCTATCAGTCATATATGAAATACTTACCAGCAAGCTTGGTTGGTTAGGATACTCGCTGAAGTGCTTCTGAACAAATTGAGGGCCAAGAAGTTGGAAGATCATTTGTCTTTTTTTGGGCTCCTGGAGATGTTCCTTAATCTCATCAGCAAGAACTGCTCCAAGCTTGTCTAAAACCTAGAAGGAATCAAAGATTTAGTTTACTTTCCTCAGCTCAGTCTAAGACATAAGTCAAGCTCTCTTTAATTTGTAATGACAGGGCACAAACAATGCTCCCTTTCTGCACTGAGGAATGGACATCAGGAAACTGGATGAAATACACAGATCCAAGACTAAAGTCACCTTTATTTGGAGCTGTTATATCTCCTCATTATTGATTGGCAAGCCTGACACTTTTTATTCTACAAAGGGGATGGATGGACAAGTGGCTGATTTGTCGACTGTGGAATTAGGAGACCTAAGCTCTACTGCTGGCTACTAAATTACACCAGTTATGTGAGCCTGCAAAATCACTTCGCCCCTCTGTAGCTTAGATATATTACATCTTCCAATGCTTACAGACTTTTTCAGTTCTACTGTGTATATAAATGTGTGAAGTGTGTTTAGTCCAGCAGACTAACTAATATTACAATATTTAAAAAAAATGACATTTATAAAGTGCTTTTAGATTTCCTTCATGTGGTTGACCTTGGCTCAGTGCTGAGAGGTTGCATTTGCCCCAAGTTTGTTCAACATCACAGACATTATTTTAGCTGAACTAAATAATTATTCCATTCATATTTTTATTCCCTTGATTGGCTCATAGTGGTAGGAGCTCAAATTCAGCTCTCTGTCTGACACGGCCTTGAACACAGAAGCCTATAAGGATGTCTTCCAAACTTTGAAGAAGTCGAAGCAACTTAGCCTGTAGCAGATGCAGTGGTTGATATAAGGCCACCTGCTTTGGTCCTACAGGACTTTCTGAAGCTTTGAACTGGTGGGAAATTGGGAGACTTCCCTAGAGACAAGGTCAACACTGCTCAAACACCTGCAGAATGTTGAGGCGAGGCTCTCCAGTCAGAGTCAACCATCACCAACATACTGTTGCACAGTACTAAATTGGCTTCCAGCCCATACTAAGCAAGGGCTGCTAAGTTATAGTATGAGATTTAGAATTTTTATGAAAGGCTATATGCAGCATTAGGAGGCTTCAGGGCACAAGCTACACTTAGATATTGTGAGAAAACCACACATTGTAATAGAACCTATACTGGGAGAACATCTAAAAAAGGCGACTGCTCAGGGCCCTTCTGGTTCTGAGGTGTTTTTGGACAGAGGGTCGGAGTCCAGGAAGAATGTTCCATAACATTGATCCCAGTACCAAGAAGCTCTCAACGCCTTACTTTCAATCAAACCGAACATCAATGCGCATTTGTGAAGTGCAACACTATCACTCCTACTGGTATCTGGGCACTGCAACTCTGTCAAAGACCCATGTCTTGAGTCTCTTTCTGAAGTCTACCAGCGAGGGGGCTGAATAGAGCTGGAGGGGAAGGTCGTTCCAGGATTTGTCAGCGGTGTAGAAGAAGGAGCGGCCACCGCTGTGACTGTGACGGATGCAAGTGTGTGTGTGAGGGTGAGTGTAGAGGAGCGCCGTGTCTGGAGGGTTGGTGGAAGTTCATTCGATGGTTAAGGTAGGCCAATCCTAGGCCATGGAGGGCTTTGAAGGAGTGCGTGAGGATCTTGAACTAGCACCTCCTCTGAATGGGGAGTCAGTAGAGGTCCGTCAGGTGGGGCGCGAAGTGGATTTCTTTGGGGAGGTCCAGGATGAGTCTGGCCGCCACATTCTGTATGGTCTGGAGTCTTCTTAGGCGCTAGGTAGAGGGCATTACGGTAATCGAGGCTGCTGGTCACAAGAGCCTGAGTGAAGGTCTTTCTGGTGTTTATTGGGATCTATCTGAAGATTCTGCAGAGCATGTAAAGTGTGTGAAAACAGAAGGAGGCAACTGCGTTGGCTTGTCATTTCATGGTCAGTTGACTGCTGAGGATAATGCTGAGGTTGCGTGTATGATCGGTCTGTGAGGGTGTGGGTCCAAATTCTGCAGGCCACCAGCTGTAGTCTCATGCAGAGGTGTTCTTCCCGAAGAACAGTACTCTCATTCATTTGGCTCTGTTGGTCATGGCGTTGAAGAAGTTGGTTTTGGTGTTGAAGGGCTCCTCGGTGAGCGAGAGGATTAGTTGAGTGTCATCTGCGTAGGAGATTATGTTGAATCCATGGGATCTGTTGACATCTGTGAGGAGGCTCATGTAGATGTCGAACAGGGTGGGGCTGAGGGATGATCCTTGTGGTACACCGCACATGATGTCTTTGGGTGTAGATGTGAAGGGAGCGAGTCGGATGCTCTGTTTGCGGAGTTTGGTTTGTTTGCACGAGGGATGCCCATGGCATAGTTTAATAAAATCATAAGGTCAGAGCTGGAATATACCATCTATTTTACTATCAAACCCCACTTTTTTCCACAGTAGAGCAGGATTCATTATCGCCCACGCCCCTGGCGGTAGCACTTTACCAAAAACACACTCGGCCCTCATCGGATGTTGACTCTGCTAACACTTTACACTGGGCGTGGCATGAGCTACAAAAACATGCAAAGCTCCCGCTTCTTTATGCACCCACTGTCCCGTTGAAGAGTAACCCGACGCTGGCCTGCCTAGAGACTCGTGGTGGCGAGATAGTGCTTGGAGGCGCCCAATTTCGCACCTTTGCTGATCTATACACAGACTGGGTTTTCCGTGATCCACCGCTACAGGAGGATGGGGTGGACACCCCATTTCAGGAGGTGTTCCTGTATCATCAGTTGAAGCTGGCATGCCGCTCCCTTTGGGAGGGCTTCCCTGAGGCGCCTCCCACACTTAACGCCTTACAAAATATACTAGCTCACGCCTCCCCCAGGAAACTAGTGACACGCTTATATAATGAAATGCAGGATCAAGCCCCCGTTGTACAGCCTAGGTCTATGGTGCTTTGGAATGCTGAGCTAGACTCCCCTCTTACTGAGTAACAATGGTCGTATTGTTGCAAGCAGTTATTGGAGCTATCACCCAATTACAGGTTACGCCTCATTCACTTCAAATTCTTACATCGCTACTATCGTACCCCGATTAGCCTCCACCGCATGCGCCTGCGTGAAGACGCCAATTGTTGGAGATGTGGTCTTGACAATGTCAGTTTCCTGCATGTTGCGTGGCACTGCCCTAAGCTCATCGATTTCTGGCAAGAAATATTTGTGTGTGTAAATCAGATAGTTGGCAGGACTGACGACCCATCCCCACATCTGGGTCTGCTGGGGTTGGTAAACGAAACCTTACCTAAAAGGAGGAAATTACATGCTCTGCTCTTGCTGTATGCTAGGCGACAATTTGCACTCAAGTGGGGTAGACGTGGGATACCCAAGGTCTCAAACTGGCTCTCAGATGTTGTCTATGGGCATACACAGTTAGGTGTCTATTGGGAGACTATGCCTGCTGCCTCCCGACCCCGAGATATCTGGGAGCCATTTGTTCAGTGGGCTTCGACTAGGGCGACCTCCCCCGCCTCGGTGGTTGGGTCCTTGGCACAGGAGGATAGGGTGGAACGGCCCCCATAGATTGCTACCATTAACATTCAACCTCTGTGCAACCCCTGATGGGTCGGTCCCTCCCTCTAGCTCAGGATCGTGGGCTGGGCTCCTTCCTGGTCTGTGTCTCCGAAGCCTCCGCGACCAGAGGTGACCCCTGTGTGTTCGTACCCATTGTAGTTCTCTGTGCAATTTTAATTTGTTCTGTTTGTATGTGGACGCCCTGTACCTCTTATATGCCACCTATGCCCGACACTGATTGACCCCAGGTATGAGATATTTGGATCTTTGTACACTGACTGATGCCAAGTTAGTTTGGTTTTTTGTTCTAATAGGTTGTTGATTTCCCTTTTACCTTGGGTACTTAAATTATAAGATATATCCGGTTCATATACGATGCAATTATTATGATGTACCTAATTTATTATTGAGGGACCATATGTTTTATTTGAGAATGCGACACATGATGTTATTTTGCACATGTAAGATGCATAGCTCCATAATGGTTGACAGATGCTGCCCGTCATCATTCTTTATTCATCACTGGTCACTTTGCTCTGCCCAAATACCGATTGTTGCTTTATATTACTCTACTCCGTACGCGGCCGGCCCGTAGTGGTTGTAGGCGGCTTGCTGTGTCACTATACAATTTTCTTTGCTTCTCTGACTGCTGTACTATGTCCACTTTGTAACGCTGCCGGCCACGGAGTGGTTGTAGGCACTGAGCTGTGCACATGGTCGTAACTCTCAATAAAGGTTTTTGAAAAAAAAAAAAAAAACACTTTTTCAGAAGGATCTTTGGATCTTAGTCAGTGTTTTAAATGTGAATCCTCTCTGAACTATCCTTTGCATTATGTCTTAGGAAT
The DNA here is from genome assembly GCF_964263255.1 of Lissotriton vulgaris. Classification (NCBI taxonomy): domain Eukaryota; kingdom Metazoa; phylum Chordata; class Amphibia; order Caudata; family Salamandridae; genus Lissotriton; species Lissotriton vulgaris. Next base: position 283,748,728 of record NC_141687.1, read on the forward strand.
AATGGCTCATTGGGTACAGCTGTCTATTTTTTCGACTATATTGAGTCAAATGTCCCCAAAGCTTTTCATAACTCTAAGAATCACTCCCTTATGATTCCACATATTGACTTAGCTATTGTGCATCCTGTTGTGGCATTTAAGTAATAGGTATGAATCAATAAAATGCAATACGTTTAGTGTTAAAAAAAATAGTTTGGCATATTACCACTTTTCCATCCTAATGCCCAACCTCAGGAATGTCGCTCTTGCAGTTGTTAAATGGATGGTACGTTAATCATGCTTTTTTAGTCATATAAGGCGGGTGTCTCAGAATGCTTTTAAGAAAGTAGATATTTTGATGAAAATATGTTAATTGGGAGATGTGCTCAGGAGATCAACAAAAATGCTTCCAAACATTGACAAAAAAAGTATCTCTCACCAGTCCTCTGAAAGTAGGGCTAGGGTGCAGTAGCAATCAAACACAGTCATAGTAGTTTGACAGATTGCCACACTGTTTCTGATTTTTTTTTTTTTTTTTTGAGATAATTTTTATTGTAGTCATACCTGTACAGGTCATTACACATAGAAGTATCATCATAAATGTAGCAGACTTTCAACTTGCTTCGTCAATCTGTACACAGCCTTCATGCCCACAACCCTAGGGTTGGGCGGCGATGATGTCTCTGCTCGTCCATACCTGACGTTCCATATGGAGGAGTGGTCAATGTCCGGATTGTTGTGCATGCCTACTTTTATAGTCCTACCTAACTACGCGCTAATCCCCAACTCCCCTTCCCTGCGCAAAGCCCAGAACTCCCCCCCCAACCAATCCCACCCACCACCACCTGCCTGAGGTTCCATTGCGACCATTCCTGGATTGCCAGTGTCATCCCCCCTGCATACCTGCTGTTCCTAGGGCCTCAGCCCACCTCCTCCGTCCCATCCGCCCCGGGAGCCTCCCCCTCATCATCAGCCTCGCTGTCCCTAAGTGCCTGCACCATTACTTCCCATGAGGTCGCAGTGTCAGCTGCTGTTGGGCTAGGGGTCCTACGCGCAAGCTGGTACCTATGTGTGCTGTCTGCCATGGCCCATTTCAGAAATTCCTGCCGCCACCTCCGTGGAGTTGGTCCCACTCTCGCCTTCCAGTTCTTCGTGATCTCCCTCTTGGCCACCATCAGTCCCATGTCTATAAACTTACTGGTGAGTTTATTCTTGGGGGTGTGGGGGAACCAGTGCAAAAGACATTCCGCTGGACCGTATTCTATGGATCTTTCAGTCACCTCATTCAGCACCTCTCCTATGTCCTGCCAATACTCCCGCAGGGCCGGGCATGCCCATAGCATGTGCACCAGTTCGGCCCCCTCTTCCGGGCACCTAGGGCAGGCCGCTGTCTCATCTCCAAAATACCGCCTGATTCTGCCCGGGGTCATGTACGCCCTGTGCAACACATAGTAGTGGATTAGCTGGAACCTAGCGTTCCTTGTGCTGTTGCGAGCCCTACGGGCAAGTTGCTCCCACGTTGTGTCAGGTATTTCCCTTCCTAGGTCCGCTTCCCATTTGGCTTTGAGGGACGCGAGTGGAGGGATATTCTCTCTGAGCATTCGACTATAGAGGCACGTTACCGCCTTGATCGTGCCCGCTGCCATCATGGTGTACTGGCACGCCGCTGCCGTCCCAGGTTCCTCCAGTCCCGTGCCCCAGTGGGCCTGCATCGCCCTGGTTACGGCTGCGTGCAGCAGAAATCCCCCTCTCGGGATGCCGAAGCGTTCTATCAACTCCTGGAATGGGAGCAGAGCGCCATTTTAAAACAGGTCCCCAACCACCTGTATTCCCGCTTCCTCCCATTCCTGTAGGTGCGACCAGTCGCCGCCATGTGGTAGGGCCGTAAGCATGCCCAGGGGGATCTCAGGCGCATATGGGCGCTGGATACCCGCTCTCTTTTGGGCCCGGTTCCAGCATTGTCGGTACGTGCGCTGCTCCAGCGACAAATCCCGACTGTCCAGCCGCTGTTGGAGGGTTACATATGCTAGGACATGTCTGGGCGTCCCTCGTAAGCTTTCGTCCTCTGGGCCCCGGAACACCCTCGCAACTTCCTGCGTGAAGACTTGCAGTTGGGCTGCTAGGTAATAGAGCTCAAAGTCCGGCACCGCTAGCCCCCCTCATCTTTCGGGCGAGAAAGCGTGGCCAGCGCTACTCTGCACCGACCCGCTCCCCAGATGAACGCCGTAATCTGAGATTTAAGTTGTCTAAAGAAAGAGCCGGGTAGCCAGATTGGGAGCGTCTGGAAATAATACAATAATCTCGGCAGGGCAACCATCTTAAGTAGTGAGATCCGGCCCGCCACCGATAGCGGTAACGTGGCCCAAAAGGCCATACAGCCCTTCAGTCCGCGTATGCAGCGCCCCAGGTTGCCCTCAAGCAAGTCTCCTGGCTTATGGTAAACGTGGACCCCCAGGTATTTTATACAGGTAGGGTTCCAGGCCGCCTCCGATCGGTGCTGTGGCTGGGCAGTGCCCTCCAGGAGCGGGAACAAGCTCGTTTTGGGCCAGTTAACCCTTAGGCCCGACATCTCTCCGAAGCTCCCCAGCAGGGCTTCCGCTCTCTGCAAGTCCTCCACACCGTCGCAGAGGAACAACAGTAGGTCATCGGCATATAGCGAGATGAAATGGTGTCCGTCTCGGGCCCGTACTCCGCGAGTATGCCGCCCTGTCCGGGCCGCAGCCGCCAGCGGCTCAATAGCCAGCGCAAATAATAGCGGCGAGAGGGAACAGCCCTGACGTGTGCCCCGCTCCACTGGGTAGCGGAGGGATACAGTCGAACCCACCTTCACTCTTGCCATCGCCCCCGCATAAAGAACCTTCGTCCAGTGAATATAACCAGCACCCAGCCCGAGGCGCTCCATAACAGCATAGAGGTAGTCCCACTCGAGGCTGTCAAAGGCCTTTTCAATGTCGACCGAGAGGACCAGCTCCGTCCCTGCTCCGCCGTCCAGCCCGTCTATGATACGGACAAGCCTTCTGATATTCAGTGAGGTGTTGCGCTGTGGTATAAAACCGTTCTGGTCGCCGTGTACAAGCCCCGTCATGTGAGGCAGGAGCCTCGCCGCTAGTATGGAGCTCAGGATTTTATAATCCGCGGTGAGCATGGAGAGTGGTCGGTAGGACGCAGGGTCGCCACCCTCCCTACCGGGCTTCAATAGTGGGACCACTAATGCCTCCCGCATCGACTGCGGTAGCCGGCCCGTCGCCTTGGCCTCTCTATAGACAGTCAGGAGCCGTGGTGCCAGTGCGTCCAGGTACTTGTTATAGAACTCTATGGGGAGTCCATCTATTCCCGGCGATTTGTTCCTTGCCATGCGCCGCACCGCCGACCGTATCTCCCCCACGTCAATATCCGACCCTAAATCTTTCGCCTGGTCCGCCTCCAGCCGGTGCAGGGGGAGGTCAGCCAGGAAGGGTTCCACCAGACCCGTCCTGTCTCCCGGGGTACTCTGGTATAGGCCCTCGTAATATTGCTGGAAGCCGTTGACTATGCCCAGCTGTGTGTGTTGCACCACGCCCGCTGTGTCCCTTAGTTGGAGTATGGGAGCGCAACGTCTTGTGGGGTTCGAGAGCCATGCCAGGAGTGTGCCCGCCTTATCGCCGTCAACATGGGAGCGCAGTACATATCGCTTGTAGTCGAAGGCTCGAAGTCTCTCCACTTCAACGGCCACTGCCTCCTTGGCCGCACATAGAGCCTCCTGGAGGTCTGGGTGTCCGGGTCGCCTTTTCTCCACCTCTCTAAGCTTAGTGTCCGCCTTAGTCAAGTCGCTCAGCAATACTTTCCGCACGCCTACATAATCCTTAATACAGATGCCCCTCACCACTACCTTAAAGGCGTCCCATTCCGTCGCTCTAGAGGTCGCCGTCCCTTCATTCTCCGCGAAATATAAGTCCACTCCTTCCGCTAGGGCCTCCCCAAAGAGGGGGTCCTCTAGGGTCTCCGGCCTCAGTTTCCAGAGCGGGATCCTGGGCTTCTCCGCTATCCACGCTAGCCGGATCAGGAGTGGGTTATGGTCCGAAATTGTTCTCGAGAGATACTCTGATCCGGTGACGCTTGGTAGCACCCCCCGGGAGCAGAGTATCGTGTCCAGACGGACATGCAAGTCATGGAGCCCGGAAAAAAACGAATAATCCCGGTCAGTCAGGTGTTGCCCTCTCCAGATATCTATTAGCTCCCAGCTCTCCTGCCATTCCCTCCTCCCTCTAGATAGCCTATGAACTGGGGAGTCACGTAGGGGGGGGGTGGGACCTATCCAGCAAGGGGTCGGCAATGGAATTAAAGTCGCCCCCCAGCAGGACCGGGCCCGCTAGGGAGTGGGCCAGCGTCCCTGACAGTGTCGCTAGGAAAGCCAATTGGTCCGTGTTCGGGGCGTATATACTAGCCAGCACAATATCTTTACCTTCTAGCTTCCCCTCCACCACCACGTACCTCCCGTCCTGGTCTACCCATTGGCGCGTTAGTTGGAAAGGGGTGCCCGCTCTAACCCATATGAGCACTCCCCGCGCATAGGCCGAGTAGCTGGTGTGAAAAACCTGTCCCCGCCATCTCCTCTGTAACGCCACCCCCTCTTGTCGTGTAAGATGCGTCTCCTGCAGCATTGCGATGTGTACTCCCCTCCGCACTAAATAGGCATGCACTTTATGTCTACGTTGCATGGTGTGTAGGCCCCGGACATTCCAGGTAATACAGTTCAACCCATTCACATTAGCCATTGTCCCAGTGGTCCAGTCGAAACCCTCCTCCCAGATCCTGCCCTTCGACGGTGGTGGTGCCCCCTCTGAACAAAACAAAACATTGCAACAGCCCTACCCATGGTACACCCAGGGTCAACAACTTCAAGAAAAGTAAACAATCCCCAACTGTGGGACCCCCCCCTCCCCCAGAACAGGCCCCAATATTGAAATATCAGTCCCCGTCCAAACTCCCATACCTGATGACCCAGGTCTCAACTACACAGCCGTAGCCGTGGGTGCCTTAAGGGCTTTCGGAGCGCGGCCTCGTCCAGAGGGGGGCTGCGCCGCCTCGCTCCCCGTCTCCTCCCCCATTCCACATGATCGCCCTGCCCTGAGCCCTGCGGTGTGCCCCGGTCCCCCACTGTGTGCTTAGGCAATGGTTCCTCTCCCAGTCACTTCAAACATTACCCATGCTGCGTTGACAGAAGTTCATATGTTCAGGATCTCGTCCGCCGTTTGCGGTGTCACCAGCGGCCCCTCTGTGCGGTGAATCCCCGAAAGGTCCGACTCTGATCCAGAGGCCGATACGTGAGCGTCCGAGTCCGTGGCCCCCCTGGATTCAGGGCCCTCCGCTCGACCGAGCTTCTCGACCTCCAGTAGCGCGGCCTGCCGTTCCGCCTCAGTCTGGGAGGCCGTTGGTCCCAGCTTCCCCCGCCCGCGTTTCCATAGTCTCCTCGATTTCCGCAGCCGTTTGGGCGAGCGCTCTCGTTCCTTTTCCCGCTCTTCTCGTGCCTTGGCGCCATCAGACCCGGCCTTGTATGACTCCCACCACTCCCAGGCTTCCGCTGACGTTGCGAAGAAGATCGCCTTGTCGTCCACCACTATTCTGAGCCTAGCTGGGAAAAGCAAGGAGTAGGCAATCCCTTCAGTCCGCAGTTCCTTCTTGATTGTGAGGAAGGAGGCCCGTTGCTTCTGCGTCTCAAAGGTGAAATCCGGGAAAAGCGTGACTCCGCTGTTCGCTATCTGGAAAGGGCCATCCTCTCGAGCTTTCCGTAGGAGCAGATCTCTGTCCTTGTGGTGCAGCAACTTGGCTATAATCGGTCTAGGTGGGAGCCCTGGCTTGGGCGGTCCCGAGGGGACCCTGTGCGCTCGCTCCAGAGTGAAGAACGGCGAGAGCCCTTCCGGCGCCACCACTGACTTCAGCCATTCCTCCATGTAGGCAACCAAGTTCCCCGTCCCCTCCGTCTCTGGCACGCCTACGATCCGCACATTGCTGCGTCGGCTTCTATTTTCCGCGTCCTCAGCTCGCCGTTCCAGGGTGCGTATGCGGTCCAGGGCCTCCGTTAGTTTATTCTCCATCGCCTTGTGAGCCGGTGCCAGGTCATTCAGCGCCACTTCAGCATCCTTGACCCTGTCTTTTAGTTTGTCGTGGTCCGCTCGAAGCAGGCCCAGCCCCGACGCCACCTGCGCAATGTCATTATGAAGCGCGTCTCTGGTGGCCGAAATGGCGTCCAAGATCCGATCCTGCAATCTCTGCAGGTCCGTCTGCTCAGCGGGCCCCCCTCTGCCGCACTCGATGTCGCCGCCTCCTCCGCCTTGGCTCTCGGTTTCCCCATAGCCGCCGGCCTCCCCGCTCTCGCCTGCCACGTCCGCCTGTTATCCTTGGGCCTCCGCCGCGCGGTCAGCTCCTGCGCGCTATGGGGTCTTACTGCTCAATCACTTCCCCAGAGGGAGCGTCCGCCGTGGTGTCCGATCCCCGGGTGCTGTGGGGGATTGCTCTCACTCCTCTGGATTGGCGCGTTAGGCTGGCCGCGCCATCGGGTGTCTGGCGTCGTCAGAGATCCCTCACTGGCCCATGGGCTCCTCCGTTATGTCCCCACTCGCTCACCGGGCTCCCGCTGCGGGGGGGAGGGGGGGGGCCAAGACGTGCAGCGCCGTGCCCCGTCTCCCCGGGACCCCCTCTCAAGGCGGCACTCCGCTCACCTGATGGGTTGGCTGGCGATCAGGGCCGGGCCGATGCTCCAGGTCCCGCTCTCTCGGCCAAGGAGTCTGTCCGGAAGCCGCGCCTGCAGCGGCGTGTCCGGGTGGCTCTCCCCGTCCCCACACGCACTTGCTGCCCTCCGCGGCCGCGGACCCAGGATCGTCTCCCGCTGTGTGGGGGATCGTCGCTGCCGGCTATCGCGCCTCCTCAGTGTACGCCGGCATTGCGATCTGCTGTGCAGCCCACGGTTCTCCGGGGCGCCGTCGCGGCAGCCATCTTGCGTGGCGCTGTCCGCCTCTCCGCTCCAGCGATCGGCGGTCTTCCTCGGCGCTGCGGGTCCGCCGGCCGCCCAAACCTCGCCCAGCCGGTCTCCGTTGATCCCTCTACCGGCGCCGGGGCACACACGGGCTCTCCGGCCCCTCTGTCAGGATTTTCGTGGGGGAGAGGCACGGAGCTCCGAGCTCACGCCGCCATCTCCCTCGGCGCTCAAGCCACGCCCCCCCGCCACACTGCTTCTGATGGATGTCCTTCCTCACTCAACATTGCTCATTCAAGTGGATGTTTCACCCTGATGTTGAGAAGAAAATACATTTGATACCAGCTTTTGCAGAGGTTCAGTGAAGTAGACATGAGTCCATGAACTAGGGGCACATAACTGAACAACCATCCTTCTTCCACAATATACAGATGGTATTAGGGTCTAAAGCACTCTCGCTCTCTACCACTTTTCAAAGACTCTGGTGTGAGTTCGCTGTGCCATAGACAAAGCGGTAAGCCATCGATCCTGGCAGGGCTTGGTACCCAAGTCTCCACTGTGAGCTGACCCCCTTAGTTCCCTGGTGTCTCCTTCCCTGTTTCTACGCCACAAGGATTGGGGTGTCAGATGCTGCATGCTTCATGGAAGAGCTTCGACAAATAATGGGGGAAGGCACTCACTATAATTTGGGTTGTCTTTGCCATCAGATAAAGAAGGAGAGGAGAGGCAAATCAAAAGAGGAGCTGCATGGCTCACACTCTCTGTGGATCTAGGATGGACTTTCAGCAGTAGGTAGAGGTGGAAAGCAAGTGCTGCAGGAAATGCAAGCTCCACATGCGCACCTGAGGTGAGCACTATATTGCAGGGTGATCATTGTGTAATATCATTGACAGTTTTGAGGGGTGGCGGCAGTGGAGGCCCCCAGTAGGTTACGGGTATGGCTTTTGCCAATATATACTCCCAGGTATCATAACCCATCAGAGACAATGCGCAGACCATTTGCCCAGGGCACTCTGGGAGCTGGCACCATCTGGAACACAGATGACTTTGCTTTGTTTACCTGGCGTCCAGAAAAACTCCCAAATACCACAAGATTTGCCAATTCCAGCGGCCGGACCATGGGGGGTCATCTAGGAAAATGAGGATGTCGACCGGCATCAGGAGAGATCCTATCTTTAGGAGGTCCCCAAGTCTTATCTGATGGCAAGGTCCCCAAATCTCTCATCATACCCGTACCAGGATTTGCCCAGAGCAGGACATGTATTTTACCTATCACTTTGATTTGTTGCAACCTGCCAAACGGCAATAAATATGGTACAAAAGCTTTTTTTAGTAAATTCTTTCACTACGCCCTTTCATTACACCACATACCAGCAGAAAAGCTTGAAAGCAGTTACTCTGCATTGTTGTACCTCTCTATGGGTTCCAGAAGAGAGGAGTGAGAAGCCAAGGGCATAGTGGCTATTCAGGTGCAGAACTGGGTTGGATCAGATGAAGTGTTACTGTAAGAGAAGTTCCCACTGCCAACCTCCAATGGGAAATCCACAAAAAAACTAGGATTGTGGTTTGAGGATAACCTCTCCTTTTCTGCTCAGGTGAAAATGCTATCAGGCAGCTGTTTGGGTCTTCTCAAAACACTTAGGAGTTTTTTACCTCTCCTTCCCAGACCTGCCAAAGAGACAGTTATCCGTGCCTTGATCCTTTCTTTATTGGACTACGCTAATGTGTTGTACATAGGCATCCCTGGATACTCTTGGCTAGACTCCAGGTCATTCAGAATGCGGCACATAGGCTGCTCCTGGGAATTGCTAAGAGGAGCAGCATGCGTGAACATCTCCACGTACTCCACTGGCTTCCCATGGCTGATTGGGTCGAATTTAAATCCCTGGTCATTGCTCACCGAGCCCTCTATGGTCGTGAGCCCGCCTATTTACAAAAGCAGTTCTCCTTTTGTGTCCTATTGAGACAACTGCGTTCTTCAGCCCTCCTTCTAGCCAGGGTGCCCCGTTTCATCCACCACAAGCTGGGCAGCTGCTCTCTGGTTGTTAAGGCTGCCCAGGCTTGGAAAGCCCTTCGGTTTCTACTTCTCAATACTCAAGACCTGTTAGCCTTCAAGAAACTTTTAAAAACTCACCTGTTCCCGTAAATGTTGGTGGTGTAGATCAGGGACTCCTCTTGGATCCGCGCTGGGACACTCTTCGGAGTAGCTGTTGTGCGTTATAAGAGCACTTAACATAACATAACAAAACTGGTAGCAGTGGGGTGGGCCAAAATTGGCCCAGGGTTCATGAAATAGGTAGTTCCATGTTTGTTGGTTTGTCACCCTCTGTCATCGACAGGCTGCCTTTGCAACTGTTTCCAGCTACATCTGTTGATGGGATCCTGTGCCTCTTTCTCTGACTCCTGTGCGCCACTTGCTGCAAACCCCAAAGCCATTGCCTCGAGCAGGGCCATCCCAGGACCATTGGGGCCTCCGTCCACACAAGCCCAGTCTGTCTTTGACCCAGTCCATGCACTCTCAGGGTGATTGAAAAAGAAAGTTTTGTCTCCAGAAAAAACTGTAATTGAGCTAGGAAAAGCAGAAAAAATGTGATTTGCATTGCCTTCATCTTTTGTTTGACTGCCAATAAATAGAGACGCTGCTGGTGGATCGTTGGTGTATTATAAGGAAATACCATGATTTGTGTGAACAGTATGTCAAGGTGTCAAGATGGCGAGGGGCTCTCAGCACCACCTCCCTGTCAGTGAAATTGAAAATGCCGGCAATGCGTAGGGGGGGGGAACTCCTAGGGGTGGCTTAAGGATCCGGGATTTGGGATCTTGGGTTCGTTCCAGCTTAAAGCATACCAAGACTTTCTCCGCCAGCACCCAGGATTTCAGCCAGTTTATAATGAACTGAGTTGGGGTGGAGCCCTCTGAGCCTTCTAGGATCCCCACAGTATGGAGATTGTTTCTCCTTTACAGTCCCTCTCTGGTTTACGTGCATGCCTCAAGTTGATGGATAGTCTTTTGTAGAGTTGCAATTTGGGATTGACAATCGCGCAGCAAGTCTTCAGCCTCTGTAAGCCTGTCTTGCATCTCTGTGATCCTTTCTACAGTTTTCCGCAAATCATGGCGGAGCAGCAATAAGTCGAGGCTGAGTTCACCGATTTTACTTCTGTGCGAGGTACTTGAGTGTTGATTGGAAAGCAGGATGGACAAAGTGTGTCCCATGGCTGAGCTCACTTCTGAAGGTACTGGACCGGATGAGGGTCCGTCTCAGGCCAGAGTTGGTTTGGAGTATTTATTTATTTCACCATGAGAAGTGGATGTTTGTCTTTCTCCATAATGAGAGACGTGGTGACCGCACCTTCTAAGTGAGCATAAGGGGTCCAGGATTAGACCAGAGGACCGATGACCGCCATGCTCATCGTAGTATGCTAATCACCAGTTTCCTGGAGGCAGCCGTCAGACACACACCAAAGCTGCAAGGAAGGACCATCTCTCTTCCACAGGCGCACCGCTGGTCGCGATCTTAACTCCAGTGCTGCGGCCTGGGCCCCAAGGATGCTCTACGCCTCCTGGATGTGCTGGTCCGCCCCGCAGATACATAAAACAATGTGCCAAGCCCACGCCTCCTCCACAGCTGTCCTGTTTCTGCAGGTCTGGTGCCAGCAAGCAGGTCAGTGATCATCTAGGGGTTTTGAGGGCAGTCATCCAGGCTCATGATCTGCACAATGGGGTTCACCCAGGCCACCCCAATGACAGGCGGCCCTTTTGTCTTCTGTATAAGGGGTTTCCCCTGTAGTGTCCTAACAACTGTCAGGCCACACAGCATCTCTGGCCCACTAAATGCTGCAGCTCTCAGTCCCAGGCCCTGGGGCAGGGCAGGCCTCCCTCCCCTGCCAATTTTCAGTGATCAGGACTATGAGCGAGTCAAAGTAAATACGCAAGAAATACACAACCTGTGGTTTCAATATTTATTGAAGCAGTGAGAGTCTTGAGTAAAATACTCAATAGTAGTAGAACAAAACATATCACCATTATTAGCAATACATGAACGGTGCAGAGCCTGAATTGCTCCATCAACGTGCTAAAACAATGAATGTATACTGGCATATATGTAGTGTAATGTAGTGTGCTTCTACCTAATGCTCCTTAACCTAGTTTGGCCTAGGGTGGGTGATCTGCCACGAATCCCTGCCTCGTGACCTAACTCTCCATTACCTGTGAGCAAGTGTCATCAGGCTGTCCCTCTGGGTGTAGAGCAGAAAATTCCTCGTGGAGAGGGCAGGAATCAGCTGAGCTGGAATTCTGACGTACCCTGACTTCAAAGTGTCAGCAGAGTGCTCCTCTGATTTTAAAGAGGAAGTGGATTTATATATATAATAAACAGTGCCCATGGTGGCATGTCAAGCTCTGTGTAGGCCAAAATTGTTTAGGTTAATTAGATAGCGTAGTCACCTACCGGGCAATACTAAGCTGTGACATTCATGCAGTGAGCTCTATATATTGTACTTAGGCTTTCCTGTTAACAGTTTCTATTTTTCGTAAATTCTGGTGGTTTTTTTTCAGTGTTTTCAATATCTTAAAAAACAGTTGTTATCAGTGGTTACACATTTTTGGGCCACTAAAAACAACAGAAAAAGTGTTTTTCCGGTGTTTATGGAACGTTTTGCTTTTATTATTGCTTGCTTTCTGCACTGAAAGAACATGGTATAAAGACAGTGTATTTATAGTGTATATGAGGTCCAAATAGTTTATTGCAAATTAATCTTATTGTAGTAGACCATACAAAACGTCTTCAGTGAGTCTTTGAGTCCTGTGCGATCGCTCTTTCCTTCCCATGTAATCTTCTGTGAAAAGCCCCTTTCAGAATTCATAGCCCCTTGGGCTGAGAATCATCAGCTAAGGGACACCGTTGGGATGACTCTTTCTTTGATGCCACATAAAGCACAAAATGATAAATATTTGCGCTTTAGTTCCTGTGCATAAGAAAACAGTGCACCAGAATAGACTAAAAAGTCAATAGCGTCCCTCATTAACTCTGAAGATGGTGAAGATGCTTTCAGCATACCATCTAACAAGTGACAAGGATCTCCTACAGGGAATCACTTCAGCTTGGGTATCAATTTTGACAGATCATCACACAACTTTTTTATTTACGTAGCTGAATCAATGCAAATACAAACAATATCACTCCAAGCTTTGTTGAACTTGGAAAGAACCTTATTTGCAGAGCATTACAACTGACACTGAGTGCAATGCTTTCCAAAGGTCTGGTGTCATGTTTTCAGCACTATCCCAGATGTTTGGTGATATATATACTTCTCACTATATCTTGCATTGAATGTTTAAAGCCTGAGGTGTTGGCAATTCACCTACTATCAATACTGACCCACTAGAAACTATGGTCTGAAGTATTAAGGGTTTTTACCCATTCTCTGTGGGTAAATGTGATGACACATATTAGGAAAGATTTTTATGAAACCAGCCATTTTACCTATCAGTGAAAGAATCAAATGCAGCCAAAATATTAAATATGAGTTTGATATTTTCTGATTCTCTACAGTTTATAAAATAATTAAACTAGACCTAAAACATGAAACTAAACTCTGCATCTTTAGACCAAAGGCCACAAAACTGAAAAAAGTAAAAGGAAGAAGAAACAACATTTTTGTGGCATCCTTAAAGAACAAAATTCAAGCAGAATAATGTTAGCCAGTCTTCCTTGCTGATAGCTTATATAACAAAGTTACATTGTTTTGACACCTTCAGTAAGAAAAAAATGACTCTTTCACTCTCTTTTTCCTTTGGATGGCATTTAGTTTGTGGTAGTGCAGGTGTTTTTTCAGTGTTTATATGTTTTTACCGGCAAGGGCTATTTATCTTTCAGTGGGGTTTTATCAGTTATTATAGGTTTAAACCTAAAACCCCACTGCCTAATTGTACTGAATGTTTAAGGTGTCATGATAGTGTGCCTATGAAGTCGAAATGTAAGCAAATACAGTTTCGGGGGAATCCAATTCTACACTGACACACACAGAAATGTATGTCAATAGTTACTGTGTTGTGGAAAGAAGGCAACTTAAGAAACGCGAGCATAAAGATGGCATTGTTTCAATTCGGGCCACACGACACCCACTCCTTGCACTGAAGGCGAACAAAGCAATCACTACAAAACGCAAATAATGTTAAAACATATGGGCTGGAAAATGTAAAAAGCCCTCAAACCTAAAACAATCACTGTTTCTTTAACATAGTAAGCATCATGAAAGCCACATAACATTTTAAAATCAATTCAGTAAAAGCATAAAAAAGCAAATTCATGTAGAAGAAATTTTAATATAAAAACAAAGTTGAATTAAAAATTGTACCACGACTCAAAACAGCCAGATTGTTTAAATGTTCCAGGAAGTCAATGAAACATTGCTGTTCCCAGCTACTGCAGATGATGTTCCCACAGGCACCCATCAAATCAGACCCATTGAGCATAAACGTTTCCAGTCAGCAGCCTTTGCAGCCGCTGAAGTGGGAGATGCAACCCTTAATCCGCAGAAACAGCGCCAAGATCCAGTCCACCAGGAGCAGAAGCATCCCACGAGGGCGCATAACAAGTATTTCGGAGCAAAGGCAGAGCCATAGACAACAGTACAGATGGGCCGTTAACAGACCAATCATCAGGGAAATGTCCAGAGACTGAACCGATTGCGTCCCCACGCAAATATCCAAAGCACACTTGAAAACGCACAGAAGACAGAGGAATATGGGCTGCACGCAGTGTAGCCACACAGGCCTGAAGGACAAAAACCAATGTTCATTTAGTTCCTGAATTAAGGGTGCGCCAAAACGCTGCATCATGCTTTCACGACACAGGAGTACATGTGGAAGTGCCAGTTCCATTTGTCTTTGTGATGGGACATCCATTGTGGAGCAGAAAAAATAAAAGTACAGTCCAGACAATCCGGAGCAGGACCAGGGGAAGACCTCCAAAAATGCTTACAAGTATGGAGTTTATGAATGATGATATAACTCCAAAGACTTGTCTAGAAGGTACTAACCAGACCAGAGCCAAGGATCTTTACAAAGTATGCTACACCCGCTGTATTAGACATGTTAAAAATACAGTAAACCAGCTCTCCAAAATGGTGGGGAAGCTAGTGCGAAATAGTGACTGTATCTCAGAAGATGACCTTGCAACTTGAAGCTCAAATGCCTCCTTTGCAGATGTTAAGGCCACATCTTTCTGAAACAAAGAGGCTTTCAGTCTGCTTAAAGCGTCAAAGCGCACATTCGAAAGCTTAATCAAAGGCCATAGCATTGCCTCCCTAAATGTACGGACAGGTTGAAACAATACTTGCGTACAGTAGTTCACGACTCCAGAAATTATCACCACATGGGCAATTCCCAGTTTCATTCCACAGCAGCTCTTATCGTTCAACATCAAATAGCTCCCATTAGAGAGTAACATTTAAAGTCGACAATTCACAGCAGCTTAAGAACCCTTCAGATAGCAGGACAAGTTAGCAATGGACACATTATTGTTCTATACAGTGACACTTCCCTACACACAAAGGAATGCCTTAAAGTACTCTCACAGTCAGAGCTGCTAAGAAAAACTTCATTTGCAGCATTCCTACAGCGGTATCTAAAAGGTCAAATCCAAGAGTTGCGTATATACCCTTCCCCTAGCGCTTCATATCTGCCTACTCGATGGTGTTGTAAGCAGTTATCAAAGTGAAATGTCGATATTGGCAGAGAAATGAAGCTGTGGAATATCTAATCCGCAGAAAGTGTTTCAGCATCAGTGAATGGTAGTTCCGCTTGTATATATCTGTCACCTGTTAGATGAAATCACATGTGTTTTTTTCCAACTGTATATAATGTCTATACACCTGTACATACCCCCAGGCCCATGTGTATTACCCTGCGGATAGATTGTATGTGGGCCAACACCATAAGATCATAGTCATGCATTAAGCTCCACGTCTATCGCAACAATGTTTTTAGAATGTTTTGTTGATGTAAATGTTTTTAGATTAAAAGTTGATCATTGTACATAGAAACTGATTGTATGTATATATTTTTTACCGACAGCCCTGAAGAAGTCCCAGTTTGGGACGAAACGCGTCGGCTGTATGTGTTTTACTGCTTATCGAAAATAAAGAATATAAGAAGAACCTCAACATCTCTGAGATATTTCTCCTCATTGTGCTTTAATACCATTTGCACTTATTGTTTCATGTCTTGTGGTGCACCTTTGCGGTTGTCTGTTTTGTGGCATTAAGGTGTCGCCATGGTATGTGACCGGAGTGAAGTGTATGCAGTGTCCATCTCACCAACATGATAGTCCTAAACTGTGATTGCCCATGTTGTAAAGTAGACATATCCTCCTGTATAATGTCTCCTGCCGTTGAGACAATGTTACTCAGAGAGTATATTCTAGTAGAGAGTTCATACCATTATCAACTACCACCAAAGCCCTTTCTAAATTCGTCCTGTCAATCTCGAACAGTCTCTCAGCGACTTTTTGCTGTGAAACCTTCCAAACTTCATTGTGTATTACATACAAGAATCACTTTAGACATAGTTTTCGAGGACCTAAAAGAAAGTCCTGTAATTCTATGTCATCACAGAGAAGGGACAAGTGTGTTTCAACTGAGACAATATTGAGGTTTTTAGTCAATCAAGGCATAACTTCCCAACACTGTATGTGGTTACCACACCTAACTATTGTGCCTGCGCGTAACGTGGGTCTGGTTTGTTGATCTTAAACCCTTTAATAGCATCCATAAAATGTGCTTGACATCCATTAATGCCTAAGGCCACACTAACCATCTTCCATGATTGGCACCCGATGAACTGTACTTGCCATTAAGAGGCATGGTGTCCACTGTTTCCTCAGTATAATTTGTGAATTACTGCCAGTCCATGAAACATGCAAATATGGGAATTTGTGGTGTGTTTAAATTATTTATCTTAGCCAGGCAAATTCAGGAAAATCATTTGGTATGGTATAAGGCATGCTCTAAACAAAGCCTTGTTGCCCTAAATCTGACAATCTTTACTTCCCCAAATCAATTTCACATCTACTGTGTCCCTTCAGGAGTCAAACCCTTGTGTGGACAAAGGAGAAAGAAAAGATGCAGAATCTATCCTCTTGGTATCTGTCATCATATTTTTCTTAGCTGGTTCTGGTGTTAGCTTATAATTATAAGCCCCAGGGTCTGTTGAATCATGACCTGAACAAATATGCAAACATGTTAGAGATACCCAGTGGTGGTACAGGGCAGTGTTCCCACTGTGTATAATTAAAGGCTACACATGGAGCACTTGCTTAATGCAAAAAATGATGACCATAATGTTGAAAACAAAATATGTCATCATAATTAGCACTAACAATATACTTTTCATCTGAATTATAAATAGTTGAATGCTCTAGATCAGCGTTTCCCAAAGTGTGGTCCGCGGACCCCCAGGGGTCCGTGACACATTCCCAGGGGGTCCGCAGGACTTGAGTGCCTAACATCGGTAAAAAAAACAAAAGGCTTATGAGGTGTGAATGTACTTGGCGCCGGGCAGCAAGACTGCAATACAATCTGGCCCCCACGCGCACAGTACAGTAGAGAGGTGTGAATGTTGCTGGCGCCTGGGGCCTGGGCGGCAAGACAGCAGTGAAATCTGGCCAATCACCCTTCAGCTATAGGTGCAAGCTGAAGGGTGATTGCCCTTATATTGTGTTGTTATTTACTTCGGCCCATCATCCGACGTCGAGCTCGCACAGGAGTGCGTGCGTTTCCTGTTCTGTTTGTGACCTGGCCCAGGGCATTTTGCTATCTGTCCCCATTTGCCCTGAAAGCAGCTGCGTGGCGAGATAGAAGAGCATTGGAGGCTGGAACTTCATGTAAGTGTTTAATTTGTGTGTGCGTGTTTGTGTGTGCGTGTTTGTGTGTGGGTATATTTGAAAGCAGTCCACACTCTGTGACGCATCTACTCAGGACTACAGCATACCAGATGAGTAATTGTATTTGTAAATAAGTGTGCTTGTCACAACTGCCCTGAAGTTTAAATGATTCATGCATTTTAATCTTTTCCTTTCCTTTTGCTGACTGCGAAAGCTTCTTAAACCATACCCAGTAGTGACTGTATATTTCCAGGTACAATCTTCTTTACTGATGACCCTTCCGCTTTACTTCTTGTCTTTTCATCTGCTGCACACTTGACTATACATTAATATAACGAAGGCCTAGGATTTCATGGCTTCAGGATTGATGCGCTGAAGCAGTTTCCACAGACAACCACTTCCTTCACATTCCTCAGTTTGATCCAGCTGAGAGTCAGAGTCAGAGGTTAAGAATAGCACTTTCGTAAACGTTGTGGTGGGGAATTCCCTGTGCCCTAATTAAATTTTAATGTTAAAAGTGTTATATATCGCTAGCTTTACCCATAGGTATCAGGGCGCCTTACATACCTTCTCTCTCTTTAAAAAGTGCAACAGCCAGTAATAGGACTGAGAGCAAGCCTGTGGAACAAGATGCTCACACCACGCGTGGGAAAGCGTGACATCTCCCAAGTGTCCCCAGTGCAGTACCCGGGAGCGACACTAAACGTGCCCACATAAAATGAGTTAATGTTCATTATTGCACATTTACACGTGGGTTTATCATGAAGAAAATACACGAGCGCGGTGAGAAGCATCAAGTCTGTAATTAGGAGTGACATTCAACAACTATGAGCACAGTTCTCTCTCCATCTGCGGGTTTCCCTACAGGCCAGTCTGAGACACGCAGCATAAGAATAATTTAAACAAGCATTTACAATGCAATAGGTCTCGCATTAGGAAATTGTGAGCTATTGGTATTGTAAATGACACATTTTTTAAATATGTGTTGGCTTTGAAAATATATATTACACAAGCCAATAGCTTACACTTTCCTAATGCGAGTCCTATTGGCTATGGCAATGCTTGTTGGTAGCAAGCAAGGACAGTGCTGTTGTGGTGCTGAGTGATGATGTGGTTGGCTGAGTGATGTGGTGGTGTCCTCCAGAGTGATGTGGTGGTGTCCCTGAGTGATGTGGTGGTGTCCCCGAGTGATGTGGTGGTGTCCCCGAGTGATGTGGTGGTGTCCCCGAGTGATGTAGTGGTGCCCCTGAGTGATGTGGTGGTGTCCCCGAGTGATGTGGTGGTGTCCCCGAGTGATGTGGTGGTGTCCCTGAGTGATGTGGTGGTGTCCCTGAGTGATGTGGTGGTGTCCCTGAGGGATGTGGTGGTGCCCCTGATTGATGTGGTGGTGTCCCCGAGTGATGTGGTGGTGTCCCCGAGTGATGTGGTGGTGTTCCCAGAGTGATGTGGTGGTGCCCCTGAGTGATGTGGTGGTGCCCCTGAGTGATGTGGTGGTGTCCCTGAATGATGTGGTGGTGTCCCTGAGGGTTGTGATGGTGTCCCTGAGTGATGTGGTGGTGTCTCCGAGTGATGTGGTGGTGTCCCTGAGTGATGTGGTGGTGTCCCCGAGTGATGTGGTGGTGTCCCCGAGTGATGTGGTGGTGTCCCCGAGTGATGTGGTGGTGTCCCTGAGTGATGTAGTGGTGCCTCTGAGTGATGTGGTGTTGTCCCCGAGTGATGGTGGTGGTGTCCCAGAGTGATGTGGTGGTGTCCCCGAGTGGTGTGGTGGTGTCCCAGAGTGGTGTGGTGGTGTCCCAGAGTGATGTGGTGGTGTCCCCGAGTGATGTGGTAGTGTCCCTGAGTGTTGTGGTGGTGTCCCGAGTGTTGTGGTGGTGTCCCGAGTGTTGTGGTGGTGTCCCCGAGTGCCACCCATTTTTTAAAACAAATACATTGGCAGTCAGTTTATATGCATGAACTTGCGGATTATCTTGCCCAGAGAGCACTGAAGAGAGTGCAAAACCAATGTGGCGACGGTCAGATCTTCGCATTACCAAATTAACACACACTGTAAATAATAAAAGCTTTAGTAATGCAAGTATTTGTTTGGTGTGTACTAGTTTGTGTATTTTTTGCGAATTACTGTTTTACATTTTTTTATTGAAATTGTACAAATTGCTTGGGGGTCCCCGGCTTCCAGTAGTGATTCAGTGGGGGTCCTCAGGAGTCAAAAGTTTGGGAACCACTGCTCTAGATCGTCTAGCACCCCATGCACTGCATTAATGCCCCAATCATTAGAGATAGAACTAGGGGTGATAAAGTAATTCAATTATAACTTGAACAAATATGAATTTTGTAAAACTTCAGAAGGCCCAAATATATCACACAAAACGCTATCCCAAACAATTTCATCAGGAACTGAAACAGCAGTGATGTTCACCAGGGAAAGGTCTCTCCGCACTTTGTGTGATGAAGAATGGGACGTTTAAACCAAGTTCATATGTTCGACAAAGAGTATTCTGAGAAATATTGTTCATTTAGAATCAGATAAACAATCCAAAGTAACAGGAAAAGTAACAAAATTATTATCCAAAGGTATAACGATGGAGTAACTAAGTACTCTTCTTCAGCCAAAGGGATAGTACACACAGCCTGCCTCAGAGAGGTGGAAGAGGAGGTGGAGGTGAGTTTAAAACATCCAAAGAGAAGTCATCATAGTTTATGAAATAGTCTGAGTCTGTTCGATCTATTCTTGGCAGCTCTAGAACTTCCATAGAATTTGGAGATTGTTCTTTATGTGGTACATGGATGTAGACTGCATCCATTTTAGAACAGGAGGAGGGTGGGCGCACACTGCCTCACATCCCAGCACTCAGTTTGCCCGATGCATCATAGTAAATGCAGTGCATTAGAACACTTGCTTCTGTGACAGGCTTTAGTTTTTCACCCTTGTTGGTGCAGCCAGTGCTGTGAATCTCTAGACATGTGTTTCAGGATAGTTGCCCTTCTTCAGTAGAGAGCAACACATTATTTTGGGGGTGCTGGAAATGCTGCCCAAATACTTCTCAGGTCTCTGTACCACTCGCTGCGCATAGGTGCATCAACAGACCTTGTCAGCTCATTAGATCAAGGGAACCTTTTCAAACAGGAGGAGGGTGGGCGCAAACTGCCTCACATCCCAGCACTCAGTTTGCCCCGATGCATCATAGTAAATGCAGTGCATGATAAAACTTGCTTCTGTGACAAGCTTTAGTTTTTCTTCCCTGCTGGTGCAGCCAGTGCTGTGAATCTCTAGACACGTGTTTCAGGATAGTTGTCCTTCTTCAGTAAAGAGTAACACATTCTTTTTTGGGGTGCTGGAAATGCTTCCCAAATACTTCTCAGGTCTCTGTACCACTCACTGTGCGCAGGTGCATCAACAGAACTCGTCAGCTCATTAGATCAAGGGAGCCTTTTCAAACAAGAGGAGGGTGAACGTACACTGCCTCACATCCCAGCACTCAGCTTGAACCGATCCATCATAGTAAATGCAGTGCATGATAACAATTGCTTCTGTGACAGGCTTTAGTTTTTCACCCTTGGTGCAGCCAGTGCTGTGCATCTCTAGACACGGGTTTTAGGATAGTTCCCTCTGGATGGTATGGGTAAGAATACCACATGGTCACACCCAATCTTCCAATGGTGTCTTTGTAAGGCTTTGAGGCAAACGCCGGCCTCTGGCCAGAATGAAATGCGCCAACTGTGTATGTCCCGATACAAACGCACAAGTTACTTACCTTCGGTAACAATATATCTGCAAGAAACAGTAGTCAGTGCTAGATTCCCTACCTTAGAATAGCCTCCGGGCGTTAGACTGGATCCGGAAAGTTTTGCGTAGCAGTATCGCTGCGGGTCGGTAGGCGTCGTCTGCGGCTCCGCGTCCGTCGTCAGCGTCGTGATCGCCGGGATGACGTCGTAAGAGTACTTAGACGCCGCCCTCGCACACTGACGTCAGTTCTTGTACATAGCTTTCCCCGCCAGGAACGCTAAGCCATGCCAGAGACCAACACTGGTGCCATAAAAACTAGGGCCCTCAAAGGGAAAATACCTTAACCCTAGATATCAGTTCGCAGAACGGGGAGGATGGGTGGGGCGGTAAGGAATCTAACACTAAATACTGTTTCTTACAGATATATCGTTACCGAAGGTAAGTAACTTGTGCATCTGAAAGAAACAGGTTAGTGTTAGATTCCTTACCTTAGAATAGATACCCCAGCAATACCAAGATCACACCAGAAAGTCCTGGAGAACGGAATGGCCCAAAAAGCCATCTCTTCGGAAATGGCTGTCCAGGCAGTAGTGTCTGGCAACCATGTGCAGCGAGGCCCACATAGCTGCCTGACAGATGTCCTGCAAGGGTACTCCCCGACCCAGGGCAGTAGTAGCCGCTGTGGCCCGAGTGGAATAGGCCCTCAGACCAACAGGGGGCTCTTTTCTAGCCAAGGAGTAACAGACCTTGATGCACAACATGACCCACCAAGAGATGGTTCATTTGTGCACCATCCGTCCCTTCTTCACGCCCACGTAACAAACAAAGAGCTGGTCGTCCACCCGGAACTGGCGTGTGCGATCAAGGTAGAAGGAGAGCGCACATTTTGGGTCCAGACGGTGGAGCCTCTCTTCCTCCTTCGAAGGATGCGGAGGCGGAAAGAAGGTGGGCAAGGTGATGGACTGCCCGATGTGAAAGGCCGTAACCACCATGGGCAGGAAAGAAGGACGAGTTTTTAAAACAACTTTGTCCGGATGGACAGAAAGGAAAGGAGGCTTAGAAGATAGAGCCTGGAGCTCACTCACTGGCAGAGGTGATGGCAACCAGGAATGCAGTCTTAAGAGTCAAAAGACGAAGAGGGCAATTGTGAAGTGGCTCGAAAAGAGCGTACATCAGATAGGTTAGAACAAGGTTCAAGTCCCACTGAGGCATCATGAAAGGAACAGGAGGAAACATGTGCTTGATGCCTTTCAAGAATCTATTTACAACAGGGGACTTGAAAAGAGAAGGCTGATCAGAAAGCCTCAAAAAGGCTGAAATGGCAGAGAGGTAGCCCTTAAGAGTGCTCAGAGCAGAGCCCTGCTGGGC
Source organism: Lissotriton vulgaris (assembly GCF_964263255.1). Classification (NCBI taxonomy): domain Eukaryota; kingdom Metazoa; phylum Chordata; class Amphibia; order Caudata; family Salamandridae; genus Lissotriton; species Lissotriton vulgaris. The sequence goes on from NC_141687.1 coordinate 283,770,634, forward strand.
AAGAGAAAGGAGGAAGAGGAGAACCTCAGAAATGGGGGCAGAGAGTGCATCCACAGCCTTTGCTGTGCACCATGCCACAAATGTGTTCCCCCTGCAGGCGTATACCGATTTCGTGGAGGGATGCCTGGCTGCCAGAATCACATCACAGACTTCAGGAGGCAAGTCAAATGTCCTCAACTGCCGCCGCTCAATCTCCACGCATGGAGGTGGAGGCTGGACAGGTTCAGGTGGAGGACCGTCCCCTGCTGCTGCGACAGAAGGTCTTCCTGAAGAGGCAGACGAATCTGGGGATCGACTGACATGCTGAGTAGCTCGGGATACCAGTATCTTCGTGCCCAGTCCAGAGCCACAAGGATGACTTGGGCCCTGTCGCGCCTGATCTTCTTCAGCACTCTGGCAGAAGCGGTATAGGCGGAAAGGCGTACAACAGACCGCAGCTCCACTCGTGACGAAAAGCGTCTCCGAGCGAGTGCCGCCTTCGAAATTCCAACGCACGGAACTGATGACATTGCGCGTTCTCTTCGGTGGCGAATAGGTCTAACCAAGGCTCTCCCCACTGCTGAAAGAGGCCTTGCGCCACGTCCGAGTTCAGATGCCATTCGTGATCCATCATGCACCGGCGGCTGATTTCCATCACCCTTGCGTTCAGGGAACTTGCCAGGTGTTGAACCACCAAGGAAACGCCCTGGTGTTCCAGCCATTGCCAGAGGCGCAGAGTCTCCGGACACAGGGTCCACTACCCCACCCCGCCCTGTTTGTTGCAGTACCACATGGCGGTGGTGTTGTCCATGAACACCTGCACTACACTTCCCCGGACAGAGGGAAGGAGTGCCATCAGTGGATCGCCCGCAGCTCCAAAAGGTTGATGTGAAGCCGGGACTTCGACGGAGAACGGAGAACAGAGGCCTCTGATTTCCCTCTCTCCCATGTGGCCCCCCATCCCAGGAGGGACGCATCCGTCACCACTACGTGCTCCGGTTGGGGTAGGAAGAGAGATCTGCCGCTAACCCAATCGCGGTTCGTAAGCCACCACTGCAACTGTTTTGCAGTGCCCCCCCGAGAGCCGGACGTGGTCGGACAAGTTGCCCTGATGCTGTGCCCACTGAAACTTCAGGTCCCACTGCAGAGCCCGCATCCACCACCGTGCGTGATGCACCAGAAGTATGCAGGAGGCCATCAGCCCCAGGAGCCGCAGCGTCAACTTGACCGAGACTCGGGATAAACGCTGAAAGACCGGAATCAGAGCCTGAATATCCCGAACCCGCTGTTCAGGGGGATAAACCCGAAACTGCGCTGAGTCCAGAACCGCTCCGATGAAAAGGAGCTTCTGAGAGGGGCACAGATGTGACTTCGGCACGTTGATGGAGAACCCCAGCGAGTGCAGGAGGTCGGCCGTGGTCTGGAGGTGGGAGACGACTGTCTGGGGCGAGCCCGCCTTCAACAACCAATAGTCGAGATAGGGGAAGACTGAAACCCCTAATCTGCGCAGATCAGCTGCGACCACCGCCATCACTTCTGTGAACACAGGTGGGGCGCTGGTAAGGCTGAAGGGGAGCACGGTGAACTGAAAGTGCTTGTGGCCTAACGTGAACCGCAGGTAACGTCTGTGGGCCGGCAGGACGGGGATGTGGAAATATGTGTCCTGCAAGTCCAACGCCTCCATCCAGTCTTCTGGGTCCAGGGCAGCTAGGACCTGAGCCAAACTCAGCATCTTGAACTCCTCCTTCCGGAGGAAGCCGTTGACGCTCCGTTGGTCCAAGATAGGGTGTAGGCCTCCTTTGCCCTTCTTGGGTACCAGAAAGTAGTGGGAATAGCAACCACGTCCTACTTCTGACCCAGGAACACGCTTCACGGCCCCCTTGGCCAAGAGACCGTAACTTCCTCCTGCAGAAGTTGCAAGTGATCCCCCGACATGCGGTGGTACTGCGGTGGCATGGCTGGAGGAGTCGCCTCGAAGGGGAGGGAGTAGCCCCTTTGGACGATTTGCAGCACCCACCTGTCCAACGTGATGGAGCGCCAGTGGAGGAGGTGATGGCGGACCCTGCCCCCCCTACTGTTGTCGAATGTGCCTGAAAACTTGGACTAGATGGATTTTGAGGCAGATGCTGAGGGGGGGGGGCGTGGACTGGCCTTGCCGGTGTCCCCCGGCACCGCCACAGCGGTTACCACGTCCGTGACCGCGTTGAGGTCGGTTCTGCGGCCTGTGGCTAGCTGGACATGAGGGGGCGCCCTTTCTTTGGCCACAAAAGGGACGAAAGGCGGTAGATTCCTGGCGTAGGCCTAGGCCCAAGGACTTGACCGTAGCCCTGGAGTCCTTGAAACACTCCAGCGCACTGTCCGCCTTATTGTTAAAGAGGCAACGGCCATCAAAGGGCATGTCCATAAGGGAGGTTTGGACATCCCCCGAAAAATTGGCGGACCTCAGCCTGCCTAGCAAGTCCGTGTTATCCAGTCCACACCGAATGGAATAGCGTGCTGCATCCCGTCCCTCTGCTAGGGCTTGGGTAAGCTTTGCCTGGACCTCCGCCGGGCATGGCGGCAGCACTTCCGCAACAGTATCCCAGAGAGTATCCCAGAGAGTGAGAGTAACGGCCCAAAAGGCAGGAGGTGTTGACAGACCGCAACCCCAAACTCAGTGAGGAGAACAGGTTCATCCCAAACTGGTCGTACCTTTTGGATTCCCAATCCGGAGGGGCAGACGGGAATGCGTTCTGGGAGGTTGAGGCCTGGATCACCAGGCTCTCAGGGGTGGGGTGAACGGACAGGAAACTTGGGTTGCCCAGAATCCGGGCGGTGGTGACGAGCCACGTTCCGATCTACAGGGAGGCCTGTAGGGGGCTTGGACCAGGTGCCCAACAAAACGACAATGAGGGCTTTGTTGAACCGCAGGAGAGGCTCCGAGGAGCTTGCCTGCAGTTTGAGCACCTCAGTGAGGAGGTTAGTCCTCACGGCTGGGACTGGGAGCTCAAGAGCCAAGGCCTTGGCTGCCCTAGTCAACACCAGGCTGTAAGCAGCCCCCTCCTCCGTGGCCATGGTAGGAGGTGAGACAAATCCAGTGTCGAGCGTTTTGTCCAGACCACTGGCCTCCCCCTGTTTGTCTGCCCAGTCCTGTCCTCAGAACCCTCCCAATCCCCCTCGTCATCCATCTCCTGATAGTCAGGGAAAAAGGATGGAGCCGGGTCATCGGTGAAGGGCTCACCGATCGGCGTTGAAGACGGCGCCGGTCCGATGCTGGATCCGGACCAGGGTGGGGATCGGGGACGGCGCCGTCCGGGGAGGGCGCTGCGGACTACACCCTTGGTGACCGCGCCAGCGGAGGGGTCGTAAGGTCGACCGGCGTCGTCACGGATCCAGGCCTGGATCCTGAGGTACCCTGCGGCATCTGGACCGGAGTCGTCAATGGCGCCAGGGCCGAAGCACCTGACGGCACCGGGGCCGGAGCCGCCAGCCCACGTGGGCTCCCAGATGGACCCGTGGGGCCCGAAGGTGCCTCGGCGGGTTTCGACGGAGGGAAGAGCGACCTCATGGCCGTGAGGAAGGCGCTGATCTCCTCCGGCGTCGCATGCAGCCCAAGGACCGGCGGGTATGGAGCTGGACGCGGCGCTTGCGGCTCCAGCGGAGCTGCGTGGGCAGAGTCGCCCGAACCCCCTGCCGCGTCGCGCGAGCGTCGGGGGGGATAAGAAGAGCGATGTTGCTTCTTCGACTTCTTGTGCCTCGACTTACCTGAGGACTTGGAGCCCGACGAGTGGTGTCGACTCGCCGAGCTGTGATGACTGTGGCCCGCGACTGGTCCCTCGACCTCCTCCTGGACCGTAACCTTGAGCGGCGCGGGCCGACTGCCGGAGCTCGAGGCGCTTACGGGACTCAGGATTTAGACAGACCATAAGCCCCTCTTATGGCTAAATCAGATGAAGGGTGAAAATCCCAAACTGCATAGGTGGTCCATTTCCCTACTGGGGATGGACTTTACAGTGGAATATAGACCTGGGACTGACCATGCCAATGCAGATGGAATCTCCAGATATTTCCACTTAGAACATGAAGACTCAACTGGTCAAGGTTAGTTTAATGTCCCTGCGTTTGGGAGGGGTGGAGGGGGGTTGTGTAGGAGAGTAGGGTCTGCTTCCTATGGTCACCCCCACGTTTTGCTGTGATTCTCTGGTTTTTCGACTTTAGTGTGGCTGTGGGCCTGCTAATCAGACCCACAGCCCAGCTGTTCTCTCTCTAAATTGATACCATGTACTTTAGGTACATACCAGATTAGTTACTGGGTCACCCTTGTGAGCCCCTGTATAGTGTACCATAGGTACCCAGGGCATAGGTGCACCCTAGGCCTACCAGGGGCTGCAGCATGTATTGTGCCACCCTTGGTTTGCCTTCCAAACTGACACCACAGGTCTGTTCACACAGCCTGGGTAAAGTGGTGTAATCACCCCTTACTTAGATATAGTATACCTATATCTAGCTTTATATATAGACACATATACACCTATAAGCCACTCCTATGGTAGGCCTCGACAAGCCTGGAGGCAGAGTGCTTGGTTTTATGTGAGAGGGTGCCCTAGCATGAGCTGAGCCCCTCTGCAGCTTTCAGAACCATCTCCTTATAGCTGTTCTATGATATAGCCATACCATATACTCTTAAGTGCATTATAATCCTCGCCGACGACACCCAGCTGATCCTCTCCCTGACCAACGACCCCGCCGCCGCCAGAGCCAACCTGCACGAAGGGATGAAAGAGGTAGCCGAGTGGATGACGACGAGCCGCCTGAAACTGAACTCAGATAAGACGGAGGTCCTCATCCTGGGCTCCTCGCCCTCCGCCTGGGACGACTCCTGGTGGCCCCCCGCCCTGGGCACCGCACCCAAACCGACGAACCACGCACGCAACCTGGGCTTCATCCTGGACTCCTCCCTCTCCATGACCAGGCAAGTCAACGCCTTCTCCTCGTCGTGCTTCAACATCCTGCGCATGCTTCGGAAGATCTTCTGGTGGATCCCCACGGAGACCAGGAAGACCGTCACCCAGGCCCTCGTCACCAGCCGACTGGACTACGGCAACGCACTCTACGCCGGAACCACCGCCAAGATCCAGAAGAGACTCCAGCGCATCCAGAACGCCTCAGCCAGACTCATCCTCGACGTCCCACGACACAGCCACATCTCCGGACACCTAAGAGACCTGCACTGGCTCCCGGTCAACAAGAGAATCACCTTCCGCCTCCTTACCCACGCTCACAAAGCTCTCCACGATCAAGGCCCGAGCTACCTCAACGACCGCATCAACTTCTACGCTCCCAAACGCCACCTCCGATCTGCCAGCCACGCCCTCGCCGCCGTCCCACGCATCCGTAGAGCCACCACAGGAGGAAGGTCCTTCTCCTACCTGGCCGCCAAGACCTGGAACTCCCTCCCGGCCGACCTGCGCCTGACCCAAGACCACCTCTCCTTAAGGAAGAAGCTCAAGACCTGGCTGTTCGAGCAGTAGCGGCACCCCCCCCCCCCCCCCAAGCGCCTTGAGACCCTACGGGTAGGTAGTGCGCTCTACAAATGTCTTGATTGATTGATTGATTGATCCTCGCGGTTAATGTTAACTTTGGTTTGGCTTTATCAAAACATGTTGTGTAAGGTGTCAAACACGAGGACCAGCCTTTACAACGGGGGTATTACCACGCGCTACCATTACAACGCTGCTATAACAACGCAAGTCGTTACAACGACTTGCGCTGGAGGGTGCTGTTGAATAGGGAATAGTTTAATTTTCTATTCCAACACCTTCCCTACTGTAACGTGGGCTGGAGTTGAAATAGAAAATTAAACTATTCCACTATACAGCCCTTACAGCGCAAGTCATTGTAACGACTTGCGTTGTAAAAACCGCATTGTAATGGCACGCGTGGTAAAAGCCTGCATTGTAAATGCCATACAACCGTCAAACACTTTGGAATACTGCCCCCCCCTGCCAATTCTAGCGGTGGGGGTAGCATTCCACCCTTCTAGAGGGAAAAGACATGTATGTTACTGCTTTACCTGGTTAAAGTTAAACAGAGCCTCAGCATCACAAAATGGATGCTGCTGCCACAGACACCAGTCTGGCCTCCTGTTGCTGGGGGAAACTCCAGCAAGAGCGGCCTGGACAATAGGTTTCCAGTCCAGAGAGGTGCCAGCACCTCCCCAGACAGGGGTTTTGTGTATTGGGGCAGGGAGGGCTGCATTCAGTGAATGCATCTAGACACTGCCTGGGGCACACAAGGTGCTCCATGCATAGCCCGGTTCAAACCAGTTGCTGGGGCACTCCAGCCCCAGCTCTGGCGCGAAACTGGACAAAGGGAAAGGGGTGTAACCACCCCCTTTTCAGGTCCACCCATAGGAGGGACCTAGTCAGGTAATCCAGCTCCCATCCTTAGTATAAGTATAGGAGCTGTGTCCCCAGGACTTTAGATTATCCTGGACGAATCTTTGAAAGACATATCTTGGACCTTCACTATTCCATTGTGACTGGAAGACGGAGGACATCTTCCTTGTGGTCAAGGAGTGACCACCCTGTGCAAACAGGCACCAACAACAACTTCGCTGGTGTGCAGTTTCAAGGCTCCTGTCGGAACCCAAAGACTCTGCGGATGAGCAGCCTTTACTACGCGGGCATTACCACACGCTGCCATTACTACGCTGCTTTTACAACGCAAGTCGTTACAACGACTGCTGAAGGGCGCTGTTGAATAGGGAATAGTTTAATTTTCTATTCCAACACCTTCCCTACTGTAACGTGGGCTGGAGTTGGAATAGAAAATTTAACTATTCCACTATCCAGCGCTTACAGCGCAAGTCGTTGTAACGACTTGCGTTGTAAAAACAGCGTTGTAATGGCACACGTGGTAATAGCCCGTGTTGTAGTGTCATACAACCGACTCTGTGACTCAAGAACTGGACTTCCAGACTTCTCTGACCCCGATCCACATCCACAGCAAAGCTGAGACCCGTGGCGGACACGAGAGACGTTGGACCGGGCATCTTGGACATCCTGCATATTGCTACCTGCACTCCTTTCCTGAAGCCTCAGTAAGTTGTGCAATGGGGTACGAGAAGCCCCAGTCCTGAGCACCATTTGCACGAAAGCCCAGGCCCCACACTCCGCAAGTGTCCCGTGGGCCCCCCCTTTGCATTTGAGCTTGACGCGTCTTCACAGTTCCTTGCCCGTTGGCTAGTGAGCCCCCTGAAGACGCTAGCTTGAATTTGCTTTGCTTTCCTGGTTGCTCCAGCCTTATTTATTTATTTTTATTTATTTTGTGATTTATAGAGCGCCTGGTGACCCGAAGGCATCCCCGCGCTATAAGGTTGTGAAATCCAGGACAGGGAGACCAGGAACTATTTGGGGAAGAGGAAGGTTTTAAGTTTTTTACGGAAGAGGGCGTGACTTGGTTCGAGGCGCAGCATGCGAGGAAGTGCGTTCCATTTAGAAGAGGCCTTGACCGAGAAGCGGCGGCCACCGGTGCGCGACTTCTTAAATCTTGGGACTATGGCCAGATGTTCGCTGTCAGAGCGAAGGTTTCTGGGGGCTTTATATGGGGTGATCATGTCTTTAAGGGCGGCAGGTCCAGCCCCATTGATGAGTTTGTGCGTGGTGCACAGGGCCTTGAACTCCACTCGCTGGCGGACAGGGAGCCAGTGCAGAGATTTAAGGGCCAGTTTGGTCGGGGCTCTGGGAGGAAGGTTCAGAATGAGCCTCGTCGCCTTGCACCAGCTTCCCTGAAAAGGAGAAGCGCCACAGACCTTGCTGGTCTGCAACAGAGCCAATCTCGACATCCTGCGTGGGTTGCGGTTGCCAAGGCTTGTTGGGTCCAATCCGGATACCGACACCGCAGTCATCTAGATCCATCGTGGGACAGCTCGAATCCAGCGCCTGGTCATCGTCGATGCCTCCTGGACCTCGTGGCTAAAGAGACAAACTCACCTTCTAGCACGCGACATCGGCCTGATTGTCTTCAAGACCGTCTGTGATTTGCTAGCACAGTGATTAGAATGATTTTCTTGGTATTGGTCTGTTACGAAGTCACAAAGAATCACAGTGACCGTCTTGATGAGTCTGTGATTTGATGCCACATTGAATTATAATGACTGTCTCGATCGCTGTCTGTTAAACTGTCCCAATGAATCAATGATTTGCTGTCTCAGTGAATTATGACAGCTGTCTTGGTGATAGTCTGTTTGGCTGTCACAGTGAATTACAATGATGTTATGTCAAGTGAGTGGTAACCCATGCTTTCCAGCTGTCTGGGCTCGACCTCGTGCGATGCTGGCACAGTGTATCCTGAAGGTTGTCTTTCTACTGTCCTGGTATATTTGCTAAGGATTGCTTTCCTAGCAGCCTGGCGTGATGCAATCACGTGTATCCTCATTCCAAGCTGTCTATGCCCATATTAACAGCGATCCGCAAGAATGCCGTGGCAGGATGTTCCAGTCTCTCTATCGAGAACACACTGCTGTGACCTGTACCCTTGTTTCCTGTGACGGTTTCCTAGCACCTGCTGGAATGACCGGGCGGGCAGCCTGTTGTGTCGTCCGTGTCCCTATCAGCCTGTGGTGCTCCTGTGTGCTGATGGTTGTCAGTCCGCCGCCTCTGGCTCTGCACAGTCTGAAACCCTTCCATCGCACGTCCCCGGATTCTCTTCTACGAGAGCAGACACGAGACTGGATGTCAGCAGCATCTCCCCGGGTTGCCATGGCATCAGCCAAGCATCTCTTTCTAGAACAGTTGAGGACGTTCGGCGGCGCTGAGCCTCACAGCGCCTACCCGCCCCGCCCCCATCGCTATAGAAATCCCTCCCGGGCGGGAACCTTTCCACGCGCATTAGTTCAGTGTCTGGGAAGCAAAGTGGGGGAGGCCACACAGGGCTGGCTTTAGCGGTGGTGGCGCCCGGTGCGACACACATCTTTGTAGCCCCCACGCCACCCCCCATGATTGCCTCTGCGGATTCTCGCACTACAAATGGGCAAACAAACCTCTCATCTCTCAAATCATAAGTTATTGCTAAACACTTCGCCATGCTGAGGTCAGCGCCCAGTGTGGCTGCACCAGTCGCACTGCCCTAAAGCCGGCCCTCTGTCCATTAGTCTGCGTAGAGAGCTCGACGGGGACACGCGTCAGGGTTCTAATCCCAGGCCACCTCTCTTCATCTTTTGTGGCGTAAAAATACTCAATTCATTAATACGACAGGCTTCGGGTTACAGTGCTTTCCTAGTAAGGCGATAACGGAGCGCAGCGCTATATTTGTAGACATGTATGAATATGTGTTTGACATTTTGTTGCTCGCTAGCTGTGACCCCCACACTACAGTTATAGTCATTTCACTGACCACTGGTTGCTAAATGTGCTTAGTGGGTTCATGCAGCAGTTGTAGAGCATCTCAGTGAAGCTGCCGGGCCCGATTCAAAATTCAGGTCTAAGTTTATCTTAGTGAATTGAGCCCTTAGACTTTAATCTTAGACTTCAGGTCTAAGTTGAACTTTGGGAATCGGGCCCCCAGTTTTTTGTCCTTTCAAAACCCGCAAAAAGAGGACTAGTAAGTTACTTAAAGTGCGAGGAGACTGTGGAAGGAAACACTGCACACTGAACTTTTTATTTTTGATTTTTTTACAAGTGTCTGCATAAAAAGCATTTATGCATGCAGTTTTGAGGGGTGCGTTATCTAGGGCTAGACCTAGCCTGTGTTCTTATTGGTTGGTTTGATTTAGATTCACTTTTGTGCCATTATACTTTAGAACAATTTCTTGTATATTTAAATTTTGCTGCAAAGAATTAAGAATTACAAAATTTCAAGATTGGAAGGGGGAGATTCAAATTGCCATTTTTACAGAAACCGTATTTTTACATCTTTACTTACTGATGTTTTTTAATTTTAAAATGGTGCACATAAATGTTGAGTCTGTTTTGTGTTTCAAGTCACGTGACATTTTATCTCAAGTCAAAATGTATTCCGTAGACAAATCAGTTCTGAGCCCTCATTGCAGCAAGTTGAGCCCGATTGATCTAGATGCAGGGCAAAAGTACCAGGTGAATTAAATGATGTCAAACCATTGCAGAGCTGAATATTTTCCTTTTGCATTCCCATTTTGCCAGAAGTCCCAGTCTTTTCGCAGTCGCAGTTTATTTATATTATTTATTTAAATTTATAAAACAGCGCACAGCTACCCCATGGGGTTTCCCGGCGCTGACAGTGAACAACAGGGGGAAAAGGAACTATTGACTGAAAAGCCAAGTTTTTATAGATCTGCGAAAAGACAGAAGGTCAGATTGTAGGCGGAGGGGCAATGGAAGCGAATTCCACAAAACAGGGCCAAGATAAGAAAAAGAGCGCCCTCCCAAACGAGACAGTTTGACTCTGGGGACTTGGAATTTCTCTTGAAAAGAGGATCTAAGAGTGCGGGAGGGGGCATAAGGGATGGAAAGCTGTTGTACATAGTCGGGCGCCTTTGCATGCTTAATGCGGAACATGTACGCGAGGGCCTTGAACTTGACACGATTTTCCACTGAAAGCCAGTGGAGATCGATCAATGACTTAGACGTTGAGACAGTTTTGGGAACTCGATAGAGTAGTCTCGCGGCAGAGTTTTGAAGTCGCTGCAGTTTGTGTGTAGTTTCCTTGTTAATACCCAGATAGAGAATATTCCCGTAATCCAGCCTGGACGTCACCAAGGCTTGGACCACGGTACGCTGGGTGTGAGCTGGGAGCATCCACACAATCTTCCTTAACCATTTCAAAATGGTAAAGCGGTGGCAGCAACCTTTGTAGCTTGCTGCCGCATGGAAAGAGAGTCATCCGTAATAAAGCCAAGGTTGCGTACCTGGGTGGCTGGTTGAGGTAGCGTACCCATTTCTGGGGGCCAATGTTGAGGGCCCCAGAGACCACGATTCTTGCCAAGGATCAGAACCTCCGTTTTGTCGCCATTGAGTTTCAGAAAATTGGCGTTCATCCAGGCCATCACTTTACTGAGGCCGGTCAAAGTACCGAGGGCTCGAATTGTTTGTCGGATGACAGAGAAAAGAGGATCTGGGTGTCATCAGCGTATGAAAAAAGCAACAACCCCGATTCCTCCACTAATACTGCCAGCGGTCGGATGTAAATATTGAACAGCAAAGAGCTGAGAATTGAGCCCTGGGGGACACCGAATGGCAGGGGATGAGATTTGGATTTAGAGGTAGATGAAAAAACCTGCATGGCGCGATCAGAAAGGAATGACCTAAGCCAGCTCAGAGCTGTGCCTGTGACACCCGAGCACTGGAGGGCCTTGATGAGTACGGTATGAGAAACCGTGTCAAAGGCCGCGCTCAGGTCAAGAAGCACTAAGGCCATGGTCTTACCCTTATCGATGTTGTGACAGAGAGCCTCTGTAACTCCGAGCAAAGTGGGCTCGGTAGAATAACCGTTCCTGAAGCCGGACTGGGTGGAATGAAGCAGCCTATTTGTTTCAATAAATTTGGGCAAATGGCCATTAGGGTGTCTTTCAAGAATCTTAGAAAGAGCAGGTAGGAGAGAGATAGGGCGAAAGTTAGAAAGAAGAGTAGGGTCCGCATTGGGTTTTTTCAACAAGGGACCACCATAGCATGCTTCCAGCTTAGAGGAACGGTGGAGGTCATTAAAGAGGTGTTAAGCACTTCGAGAACATAGGTAAGAGAGGATGGGTCAATTTGACGCAAAACTGAGATGGGCAGTGTGTCGCAGGGAGAACCCGATTTAATATTGCCAAGGTGATGCGTAAGTGCCTTCATGTCCAAAAGTGGCCAAGATTTAAGGGTGGGCACAGTTTCCAAATCGGTGCAATTATCAGGATCAGGGCAATCAGCAGGTACAGTGGGAGGGATCAGGGAAACAGGGGTAGAGCTAACTAGGGAAGAATAGATATTTTCTACTTTACTCACAAAGAATTGTGCAAGATCTTCGCATTGGGTAGAGTTAAGTGTGGGAGAAGGTTGTAATGTGGTTGAGCCGGATAAATCCTTGACCATATTGAACAGAGTTTTGGGAACGTTTTTTTCTCGAAGAATGGAAGCGGAAACATAGTTGGCTCGCGCAACTCGGAAAAGGGAATGATAGGCCTGTTTACAAGTATTGTAGGCCAGCTTCGCTTCAGCAGAATAGTTCTTCAGTTATCCTCTGTCCTCTGCCTGCACCCCAATGGGTAGCACCATATTTGGGAGTCTGCACCATGGTATGAGTCTGCCAGTTTTTGGGTAAACTGCGCCCTACCATGAGGTTGCAGAGGGAATCCATATACCATTCCAACTAATCTAATTTGGGGAAGCCTCCCCTCTCTCATCTAAACCTTTCTAGTGAATCTGTATTCTGCCCCAATATTCGCTGTATCTAAGAACCCCTCCCCCGAGTAATGTGTGCTGTATACATCTGTGTTGTTAAATGAAACACACGTCAAAGCTTGACTTTTGCAGAGGTTCTGTGAAGGAGCACTTTTTCAGAATTATTAATAGCGAGCGCCCAAAGGGCTGGCATCATCTTCCACATCTTAGGGGTGAGGGAGAAGAGGCCCCACATTTCCATTGTGCCTTTCCCTTGCCATTCAGCCTTTACTCCAGCAATTCACTTTAGTTCATCAAGTCACGTTACTACTCTTTTCATTTACAACCTCTCAAGACTTCTCAACCCACTAAGGTCACTTTGTATGAGTGAGGGCACCTTTAGTCTAGTTTTATCCGCGAAGGCCATATTCTGCATAGATCTCAGACCATTTCTAAATGCATCTAAGGTGTCCCTCGCCAACGCATCTTTCCTGTCTCCCAAATCTGTGGGGCGTGACTCTCAGGGTGGCGGTGGAGTCTGGGGAAGTGGGTCACACATTTCCAGGCCTAACTTCTGCCTGGAATGCAAAATGTGCTTTTCCTTTTGGACAAAGGCCGGGACCCTTCATTCCGATCATTGAAATGCTTTAGCTGAAGTTAATTGACTCTCATGAGCTGTAAAACAATCCTTCAAGTAAGTGTTCATGCCAGGGTGCCTGCTTGCCTGAATGACATGCAAATATGCTCCAGGAGTTAATCTGCAAATGTAAAGGGTGCTTAGGAGTGGTTCTGGCTTTAATTGGTTGAATCACTCCAAACATTGTGATGGCAAAGATGTGCTTTTTTGCATGGTGGTGCTAAGAGTTTATAACTGGGCTGTGAAGTGCATGCTTTTAACAATAACTGCATTTACTCAGTGCTTAGTAACACTGGGGAGGTGTTGAAGGGACCAGTATACAGAAAAATAGTACTCATGGTCTTATATTACTCAAATCTACATTTTGGAAGCTCCATTCAATTTGAAAACTATTTGCACAGTTTGTAGCAGTCTATAATTTATTGTGTGTAATTCAAGTATAAAATAACCTCACAGCACTAATAATACACAAGTCACTATTCTCCATTCTACAGACCTGTGCAGTGCATTAAATAATAGATGTTTCATAATGTACTACAGTGCATTTCCCATTGAGACAATTTATTTTTCATTTAAGCTACCCATTATTTTATATGTAGCTACCTGATGGTGAAAGACCTAAAAAACTAAACAAATATTTTGGGGCTGATTTATGAGAGTGTTGCGCTGCAAGAACATACATTTTGTTTTAAGCTTTGGCTGCACAATCCTCTCGTTCATATCTATGAAGCGACGCAAAGTCACCTTGCGTGACTTTGCATGGCCTCATAGATATGGAGTAAGAGAAAGCAGCGCAAGTCGCTGCTTTGCCTTACACTATGTCAAGTAGGCGTTCCATAGGCATTGCAGTGGGTGTTCACACGCAACACCCATGAATTTTGACGCTGCTTCAGGTTTGTGAAACCGTGTAAACCTGGGGCAATGCCAAAACCATACGCCTCCCCACAGCAGGCGTAACAAGGAGAAATATTTTCATTTCTCCTTCTTTTTCCTCTTTTTCTGTGTGTTCCTCTTTCTATGTGTGCTGTGTTCTGCAGCACACATAGAAAGAGGAACATCCCTCTCAGGATTTTATTTTGCAGCAAGGTGCCCCTTCCTGCACAAAAACAATCCTGCCTATGTTGGCGTTAGGCAGCAATTTGTGCGCCACCGCATTGAAAAAGGACATGACTGCACCATATTTCATAAATAAGGTGCATTCCTGCCCTTTCACATTGGCGTAGGGCAGCGCAGCAAGAAGACTTGCGGCGCTGCTCTACGCCAATGCCTCATAAATAAGGCTCTTTGTTTTAGCCACACCTTCGACCACACCCCCAAGCTCTCTTACTGACCTTTGGTTTGCTTAACACTATTTAATTTATTTCCCCGATGTAAAATTGATTTACTGTGGGAATTGCGGGCTTTTATGGTTGTCGATAGTTGGCAATGATGAGGAGGACCAAATTCTAGAAATTATTGTCAGGCGGTGGTCCTTATGCTTAAACTTTTTTGACAGGGGGGTCTCAGCATCAACATTTTTGAAGACCTCTGATCTAGGTGGTTAATGGCATACTCTAGATCTCCAGCAACAGTGACCCTTACCTCTTTATCCTGATAGATCTCCAGTTGCCTTTAGATAGTGTTGACAAGCAAGCACTGCTCAATACCATTTCTGTAAGATGTCACTCAGTAACACAGTCCTGCAAAAGTTCTTATCCTGCATGAACAGCAAATTCCAGATGGTCCATTTTAAGATTATCCTGGTCTGATCCTATCCCTAAAACCTTTGGCCTTTCCAAAGGCTCCATCCTATCATCAGTAAACTTTAATCTTTACATGGAGCCAATGGGAACTTTTCAACTGATCCTGACATCAAGCGTCAAAAAAAATTGTAAACGGACACCATTGTCTGGCTGTAGGACTGCATGACCATTTTCTAATCCTGAATGTCATAAACCTATCTTAGGCTCATCTCTTTGAAAACAAGTCCTTGCTACTCACAAGTGGCAGTGAAAACAGAATCTTGACGACTTCACTCCATGACTTGTCAATAGCACCAAATTCCTAGGTTTCCCCACTGATACTAATTTCAGCTTTAGAATTCACATTGAAAAAAAACTCTAATAACCTGGTATCGACTCTTCTTGCTCCTGAAAAATGAAGCCTTTTCTACTGGAATCTAAATTGGGAACTGCTATTGAAGCCATGGTCCTGCTGATCAGAGGTCTAAGATTATATTATATATAGCTGATCAAGGCAATCAATCAGTCAATCAATCAATCAATCATTTGTAAAGCGCACTACATACCCCAAGGGTCTCAAGACACTGGGGAGAGGGGGGCGCTACTGATCCAACAGCCAGGTCGTGAGTATCCTCCTGAAGGTCAGCAGGTCTTGGGTCTGTCGTAGGCTCAGTGGGAGGGTGTTCCATGTCTTGGCGGCGAGGTGGGAGAAGGATCTCCTGCTGGTGGTTGTTCTTCAGATGCGCAAGACAGTGGCGAGTGAGAGGTTGGCGAAGCGTAGCTGGCGGTTTGGGATGTAGAAGGAGAGCCGTCTGTTGAGGTAGGCTGGGCCAGTCTTGTGGAGTCCTATGTGTGCGCGGATGAGGAGCTTGAAGGATATCCTCTTGTTGACTGGGAGCCAGTGCAGGTTTCTCAAGTGGGGGGTGACATGCCGTGTCGTGGTACATCGAGGATCAGTTGTGCCGAGGTGTTTGGATGCGTTGTAGTTGTTTGATGAGCTTGGTTGGGGCTCCCGCATATACGGCGTTTCCGTAGTCGAGTCTGCTGCTGACGAGGGCCTGGGTGACGGTCTTTCTTGTATCAGTTGGGATCCATCTGTAGATCTTGCGGAGCATGTGAAGGGTGTTGAAGCAGGAGGAGGAGACGGCGTTGACTTGCTTGGTCATTGGGAGCGTTGAGTCGAGGATGATTCCCAGGTTGCGTGTATGGTTGGTAGGTGTCGGGGCTGCCCCCAGTGCCGTCGGCCACCACGAGTCGTCCCAGGCTGAAGGCTTGGAGCCGAGGATTAGGACCTCCGTCTTGTCCAAGTTCAGCTTCAGACGGCTGATCTTCATCCAGTCGGCAACGGCCTTCATTCCTTCGTGGAGTTTGGCTTTGGCGGTGATGGGGTCCTTGGTGAGGGAGAGGATCAGTTGAGTGTCGTCGGCGTAGGAGATTATGTTAAGGTCGTGCTGTCGGGCGACGTGTGCGAGCGGGGCCATGTAAATGTTGAACAGTGTCGGGCTGAGGGAGGATCCCTGGGGTACGCCGCAGATGATCTCGGAGGCTTTGGAACGGAATGGGGGAGGTGGACGCTCTGGGTTCTGCTGGTGAGGAAAGAGGTGGTCCATTCCAGAGCCTTGTCTCGGATCCCTGCGGCGTGGAGGCGTGCACGGTCTCACCGTTGTCCAGCAGGGTCCTGATGTTGGTGGCGCCGATGAGGGCAGTCTCAGTGCTGTGGTTGCTGTGGAACCATGACTGGGAAGGGTCCAGGATTCTGTTTTCTTCAAGGTATCGGGTTAGCTGTCTGTTGACGATTTTCTGAATGACCTTGGCCGGGAAGTAGGAGCAGAGAGATGGGCCGGAAGTTCTTGAGGTCTCTTGGGTCTGCCTTAGGTTTTTTGAGTAGGGCGTTGATCTCTCTGTGTTTCTAGCTCTCTGGGAAGGTCGCCGTCTCGAGGAAAAGATTGATGACATTGTGCAGGTGGGGTGAGATGGAGCTGTTTGCTTTGTTTAAGACGTGGTGCTGGAATGGGTCTGACGGAGAGCCGGAGTCGATTGTGCTCATGGTCTTGATGGTGTCATCGATGCTCACGCTGGCCCAGGCTAGTAGGGGGGTCATGGTCAATGGTGTGCGGAGGGTCTGTTGTGTTCTTGTCTGTTCGGGCTGTCTGGGTGTTGAAGCCAACATGGATGTCTGCTATCTTGCGGTGGAAGAAGGTGGCGAGGGAGTCGCACAGGGCTTGCGAAGGAGAGATGTCATTGGTGTTGGAGCTGGGGTTGGAGAGTTCCTTAACGATGTTGAAGAGCTCCTTGCTATTGTGTGTGTTGTTGTCGAGGCGGTCTTTGAAGGAGGTCCTCTTGGCCACCCTGATGAGGTGGTGGTGGTTGCGGATGATGTCCTTGTGTGCTGCGTGGCTGTCCGGAGTTTGTTCACTGTGCCATTCCTTCTCTAGTTTCCGGCAGGCTTGCTTGAAGGCAAGGAGTTCTAGGGTGAACCAGCTGGCCCTCTAGCTGGTGTCTCTGTGGGGGGTTTTCTTCAGCAGGGCGAGGGTGTTGGCGCAGTCCTCGATCCAGCGTCTGAGGCTGTGGGCAGCATTGTCGGTGTTGGAGGGTTCGGTGGGTGGGCTGAGAGCGAGGTTTGCATGTAGTTGGTCTTCGGTGATTTTGATCCAGCAGTGGCAGGGGATCTGTTGGGTGCGGTGTGTGAGTTGGGTTCCTGGAAGGTGAAGTGGATGCAGCGATGGTCGGTCCATAGGAGTTCGGTGGTGTGGCTGGCAGAGACGTGCGGGCTTGAGGAGAAGACGGGGTCGAGCGTGTGGCCGGCGGAGTGGGTGGGCATTGTGATGAGTTGCTTCAGTCCGAGGTTGGCGAGGTTATCGATCAGGATTGTGGAGTTGTTGTCGTTGTTCTCAAGGTGAAAGTTCAGGTCTCTGAGGAGGATGTAGTTGGTGGAGGTCAGGGCGTGCGTGCTGATGAAGTCAGCGATGGAGTCGATGAACTGGGGACGTGGTCCGGGGGGTCGGTAGACGAGGGTGCTTCTGAGGGTGGGGTTAGGGTCTGTGTGGATCTGGAAGTGCATGTGTTCAGCGGTGCTGAACGCGTAATCGGTGCTAGTCGAGACCCTGATGCTGTTCTTGTGGACAATGGCGATTCCTCCTCCGACTCCGTTGGTGCGGTCTCTGCGGGTGATCTTTTAGCCGTCTGGGATGGCTATGGCGATGTCAGGTGCGGAGGAGTCGTTCAACCATGTCTCTGTCAGGAAGGCAACGTCCAGGGATGTTGTGTTGAGCAGACCCCAGAGCTCGACGGCGTGTTTGCGTGCGGAGCAGGTGTTCAGTAGTATGCACCGGAGATGGTTGAGGTCTTTCTTGGCGGGTTAAGGTCTTTCAGCCTCAGAGCCGATAGCTCTGAGGCTGGTGCAGCTGCAGTTCCAGCAGGTGTGCATTTCGGGGGCAGCCTTGAAGCAGGTGTGGGTCCGGAATGAAGAAGTTTGATAGGATGTCGCCCATCTCTCACTGTCCGAGAACTCCACTGGCTCCCTCTACCTGGCTGTATCACATAACGGCACAAAATCAGTTTTGTCACTGCAGTGCTGGAAACAAAACCAACCACCGGTGAAAATACAATATTCAATTAGCAACATTGCTGGGAGGGTGCCCAGAAAGATAGCCGCCCAGTCGCAACTCAGTGGCCTGGCGGTGCAGGAGGCTGTGGACATTCACGGGGGGCTCGCTGTGACTGCACAGAGGCACCTGA
This sequence comes from Lissotriton vulgaris, assembly GCF_964263255.1. NCBI lineage: Eukaryota > Metazoa > Chordata > Amphibia > Caudata > Salamandridae > Lissotriton > Lissotriton vulgaris. The sequence goes on from NC_141687.1 coordinate 283,789,023, forward strand.
CACACTAAAACATGAGCCGAGTGAGCTGGCCTTCAAGGACAACATCCAGCAGCCGTGCCGAGTGAGCAGGGTACCTGCCGAGTGCTTCGTGCCCTGAGACAGAGGCTGGTGTGCTTTCTACCCTTGGGCTCTGCACCCAACGATGTGCCTTGGGGCTAGAGGCTGTCAACCGTCCCCGTGGTGGTGCCCCTGCCCCACACACACACACACACACTTGGGACTAGCTGACTGCTTGAGAGTGCGCCTGGAGGTGGATCAAGCCAGTCCACACTTACTATGGCAAGGTGAGCGAGGGGCTTCCCCTGGGCCTGACCATTGCTGCACATCTATTGCATAGGCAGCCGGCTAGCGATGGGCAGGTGAGAGGCTATGGTTCCCTGCGTTAAAGAGTGCACAACTCTAGGAGTGCTGATAATCGCAAGCCCCCACCATATCTGGACTCGGACAGGGAGTCGTGAGACATGCGCCTTGCTTCCTTTGTTGATATTGTGGGCTCCTTTTCAGGCCTCTAGCCCATAAGATGAGCACACTACCATCTTCCTGGCATACTTTCTCTGAAGTGACCTGCTTGTCACTGTTCTAGTCTTTCAATTGTACCAGCCACGCCCCAAGAACTGGCTTACACCCCACCCCACACCTATCCAACACAGGCGTCACAGGACATGTGACCCTGTTAATAAAAGGGGCTGGGCACCAGTTTTGCCAGAATGGGCTAGTTCCTGCACAAATGGGTGACATTTTTCCCATGTGTGCGGAGAAAACCCACATCTGGCGGGTGGCTACTTTTTGGGTGGATATTAGCCCATTGTGCGCAAAAATACTGGCTGGGCGGCTCCGACAAGCCCACGCCTATCACAGTAGCGCACTTGCAAGGACAGTTACAGTATTGGAGAATGAGCGCGTTGATAGCTGGGGGATGATTGGACTGTGCTGATGGTTGATTAGTAATACCACCCCTTTCGTGCTGCTGAGCCAGCAGCGCGTGTGTGTGTGTAAGTGCAAGCACACCTGCTGCATCTCAACGTGTGTGTGCTTGCAATGCCACTCCGGTATGTGTAATAATGGTGCCAGTGTGTTACTGGCTTTCAAGTGGGGGAGAGAAAGGATTCTTAAAAAAAAAACAAGTCATGAAACAACATGAAAGGAGAGAAAAACGTGAATGGAGAAAAACAATATATCACCAATGTTGTTTAATCACATTGGGAAGTGCATTTTTCGAACAGATTTGCAAAAAACACCTTAACCAGGTATCACATTAAAATGTGTGGTGTCAGGAAGAAGAGGGTAGGGAAGGAATGGTGTTAAATGGTGAGTTGAAGAAAAGGTTGGGTTAAGGTGACAAAAAATCACATACAATTATGGTATATTTACATCATATACCACAGGGTCTAAGTCCACAGTTTATATACATATTCGCCATATAACAAATAGGAACTCAGTTTATTAGTCACTGTCAATTCTGTATTGGCAAATGCTGTGAAGTCGACATTTCGACCCCTATATCTGTAGGTGTCTTGAAACTTACTACCGGGGTCTTCCTAAGGACAAGTGTGAGTTGGGGGGCCCGTGACACCATGAGTTGTGGCAGTAGGGGGGAAAGGAAGGTTGTTTTCACAGATCAGTGGTAGAGAACAAGGGGCTCCGTGGCTATCCGACTTGTCAAGTGTTGGCAGGAGTGAGGCGTCACTGCATTTGAATGCGGAGTGCACATGATTGCTACTTTTCAAATAGATCCCTTCTGAATGGAACTTATCCCAAAATATCAAAAACGTCTAAGCCCGAGTCAATCGGGGCCAAGGATGGAGATTAAATCGGTGCGGTCTCATGTGCGCGTCTGAAGGGAACCACTGCAGCACATGGGTGTATGTGGGTCACAAGGCGGTCAATGTAGCCCACGAGAGCGCTATCAATGATGGCCCTGGGCATAGATTTTGGCCAGCAGCTACTGTGTAAATACTGGTGGTCACGCGCACCACTCTCTCTCGGCGCAAGAACAGGCAGCGGCACTGAGTGACTGCAGTCCAGTGGGAAGTGCCAGCGAGTCCCGAGACCATCGACCAGACCATGGCCCGTGACTTCTGTGTCACTGACTCACTCCGACCGTCTCCGAGTGAGTCACACAGTGCACACTCCCTCTGACCGAGACCAGGCCCGGCCTGAGGCATGGTGGTGCAAGTGTGCGGCCCAGCCTTGTGCTGCTGTGACCCCACCCCCTGCCTCAAGTCGTTGTAAGTCGTGACAGGTGTTTGCACGGCTGCAGTGAAAAGAAACACGCCCCCCTAATTAAAGTAAGTTAATGAAGCTTATCTACACAGCAGTAGGAGCTGTCTGAAAGGTGAATTTATGCTGCCACACAGGTTGATGCGGTCAGCACGGTCTTATCCACCTGGGTGCTCCGACCAAGGCGTTCCTGGCCACATGCACCCTCATATTTTTTTATCAACTTACGGGTGACTGTTTAAGGTATCTAGTCAGTCGGATATGGGTGAAAGTTGGACAGATCCCTAGTTTGTGAACTGGGGCTTGTGGTGCTTTTCAAAGGAGTCCCATATGACTGCAGTACTCAAGTCATCCTATTGTGGGGTGGCCAGTAAATAAGTCTTGTTGATTCAGGGGCGCAACTAGGTCTTAATTTCGGGGGGGGGCTAACATGGCAGAGGAAGGGGCGTGGCTAATGTAAATCAATGGGGCGGAGCTAAAATGGCAGATAATCAGGATCGGTTAATGCTCAGGTCAAGCTGAGAAAAAAATGTGGTGAATTCTACATTTGAAACTGGACAACAATTAAAGCACACATTTTTGTTAGTTTGATGCATTGCCCCCCAAAACCCATACTCACCCTGAATCTTAAAATTACCCCTGGCACACCAAAACACATACCCACGCTGAACCCTAAAATTAACCCCTTCACACCCTAAAACCCATACCCGCCCTGAAATCTGTAATTACCCCTGGCACCCCAAAACCCATACCCATCCTATCCCTAAAATTATCCCTCCCCGGCACCCCAAAACCCATACCCACCCCACACCCTAAAATTACCCCCTGGCACCCCAAAACCCAATACCACCCTGAACTCTAAAATCACCCCCCTGGAGCCCCAAAACCCATACCCGCCCTGAACCTTAAATTACCCCTGGCACCCCAGAAACCATACCCATGCTGAACCATAAATTCCCCCTTGCCCCCCAAAATCCAAACCCACCCTGAACCTTAAAATTACCCCAGGCACCCCAAAACCCATACCCATGCTGAACCATAAATTCCCATCTGGCACCCCATAACCCATACCCACCATGAACCCTAAAATATCCCCCTGACATCCCAAACCCACACCTGCCCTAAACCCTAAAATTACCCCTGGCACTATAAAACACATACCCACGCTGAACCCTAAAATTAATCCCATGGCACCTCAAAACCCACACCCACCCTGAACCTTACAATTACCCCTGGCACCCCAAACCCCATACCCATGAACCCTAAAATTACCCCTGGCACACCAAAACACATACCCACGCTGAACCCTAAAATGTCCCCTGGCACCCCATACCCACCCTGAACCATAAATTCCCCGCTGGCACCCCATAACCTATACCCACCCTGAACCCTAAAATTGCCCCCTGACACCCCAAAACCCACACCTGCCCTGGACCCTAAAATTACCCCTTTCACACCAAAACACATACCCACGCTGAACCCTAAAATGTCCCCTGGCACCCCATACCCACCCTGAACCCTAAAATAGCCCCCTGACATCCCAAAACCCACACCTGCCCTAAACCTTAAAATTACCCCTGGCACCCCAAAACCCATACCCATGCTGAACCATAAATTCCCCCCGGCATCCCATAACCTATACCCACCCTGAACCATAAATTTCCCCCTGACACCCCAAAACCCACACCTGCCCTGAACCCTAAAATTACCCCTGGCACACCAAAACACATACCCACGCTGAACCCTAAAATGTCCCCTGGCACCCCATACCCACCCTAAACCCTAAAATAGCCCCCTGACATCCCAAAACCCACACCTGCCCTGAACCCTAAAATTACCCCTTGCACACCAAAACACATACCCACGCTGAACCCTAAAATGTCCCCTGGCACCCCATACCCACCCTGAACCCTAAAATAGCCCCCTGACATCCCAAAACCCACACCTGCCCTAAACCCTAAAATTACCCCTGGCACCCCAAAACCCATACCCATGCTGAACCATAAATTCCCCCCGGCACCCCATAACCCATACCCACCCTGAACCATAAATTCCCCCCTGGCACCCCATAACCCATACCCACCCTGAACCCTAAAATTGCCCCCTGACACCCCAAAACTCACACCTGCCCTGAACCCTAAAATTACCCCTGGCACACCAAAACACATACCCGCTCAGAACCCTAAAATTACCCCCTGGCACGCCAATCCGTAACCCACCCGTAACCCACCCTGAACCATAAAATTACTCCCTGGCACCCTAAAACCCACACCCACCCTGAACTATAAAATTACCCACTAGCACCCCAAAAAAAAATGAACACTACAACCTTACACTACATTTGCATATTTGGAGGGGACTGTCCTCTTTGACGTTTCTATGTATGTAAGTCAAGAACAACATTCACAGTAACCAAGGGGCATATGTATGAAAGTTTGGTTTTGCTATTCTCAAATAGCAAATTTTAGAGAATCGCCATTTGAGAATGGCAAAACGAGATGTATGTAGGATTTGCAAAAAAAATTGTGAATCCTACATATTCCATAATTGTGAATCGCAAAGTGCGATTCAAAATTACGGAAACCCTCTCCATTCATTCCTATGGGCCTAGAGGCCTATAGGAATGAATGGGAAGACATTCTCAATTTGGGCCATATGTATCATCAAACCAATTTGCATTTCCAAAATAGCGAATTTTAAGGAATCGCTATTTTGGAAATGCAAAATGGTATGTATGAACAAATCGCTTTTATATAGCGATTCCTTACCATTCCTAATTTGCGATTAGCAAATTGCTAATTGCAAATTACCCATTCATTTCTATGGGCCAGGAGGCCCATAGGAATGAAGGGGCAATTTGCGATTAGCAATTAGCTAATCGCAAATTAGGAATTTTTTCAAGGGTGCAGGGGTGTCTCAAGAACACCCTGCTGCACCCCTGAAAAAGACATTTGGGGGCATATGGCGCACATACATGCCCTAAGGGCATGTATGGGCGTCATATGGCACCTTTGGTTTGTTTGAAAAAAGCATTATTAAAAGAATTTGCAACTTACCACCAACTGGAAGTTGGTGGCAATTTGCGATTCCTCAATGGCATTTTTTTCTTTTTTTTTCTCTGATACATTGCATTTAAGGAATCGCAAAATTTGCGATTCCTTAAGTGCAATCGCAAAATAAGGAATAGCAATTTTTGCGATTCCTTATTTTGATGCAAAAATGTTTGATACATACCATTTAGGTATTTAGCATTCGCAAAGGCCGAAATTCGCAGAATTTCGGCCTTTGCGAATGCTAAATGGCTTGATACATATGGCCCCTAGATATGTAGGCAGTATGTAATGCTGTGCTGAAAAATGCATTAAAGTTACTGGAACTTACACAAAAAACTGCTGCCTGACAACAGGGGGAAAGGGATGGCCAGTGCAGGTGAAGCTTTTCCTTTGTAAATTAATTCCTGCTGGCGTCATAGCCCAGGGGTTGCTGTCTGCGCACTTGTATGAAATACACATCTATACAAGGGCACAGACAGCACCCCATGGGCTTTACAAAGGAAAAGCATCACCTTAACTGGCCAGCCCTTTCCCCCTGCTGTGCACTTCACACCCCATGCTCACAAGCGATCAAGTGCTTAAGTGAAATCCCTGCCTTCAGGCAAGGATTTCACCTCGCGGCGCCACCGTAAAGGAAAACAAGAGGTGGGGGCAGGAGGTCACTCACTGAAGCAGAGGCTGGCTGGCTCGGGCTGCTGGGCCTCTCAGAAAGCATTAAAAAAATCATTCTCCGATCGGATGCTATCTTGCACCATTTCAGTGCGTGTAATCTTAGCCCGGGCAGAGGAGGCGACGGGGGGGGCTGAAGCCCGGTGAGCCCAATGGGTGTTGCGCGCCTGTGTTGATTGTTGTATCTCCACCTGAAGTTACTCGGAGGCATGCAGCAGGCCTATGGAACGCATGTGGATGAAAGCATGAAACTACATGCTGTGTATTTTACAGTTTGAAAAGAACAGGGGTCCTAAACTTTTTGAGTACAAAAAGAAGTGATAAACATAGACTTGAATAAGGACTATGTTGCTTTTTTTGTCCAATGTCCAGCCGGACAGAGGAGTATTTATTGCCAGGATTAAATAACGATGAACAAGTAACGTGGGACACGACAAGAATCAAACAACTGGGCACAAGCCTGTACCAAGTAACAAGAAGACAGTACAGGGGAAAAAATAAGTAACAGGCAAACAGAGTAGAGAGAAAGGTGGCTTACAATACAATGCAATCTTGTGTAAGCTCAAACCAACAACTACTGCAACACCAAATACATAATTAACAAGTGCAGTATTGTTTAAACATTCAACGTGACGTTTCGATCCCTATCTCCAATTAATGACTGGGATCATCTTCAGGACAAACATTAATACTTTTGCCTGAGTGATTTGAGAGGCCTGTGAAAATAAACAGGAGAAAGAAAGGGGGAGAAAAACCATTTTATCTCAAGTCAGCATTATTTACACTTAAAAATAGGCATGTCAGACATACTGCATTAAACTGTGACAGTCCGTGACCATGTACTAAAGTGGGAAGTCATATCCAAGTATGGTGCGGTGAACTAGTGGGCAGGGTGTGTTGCGTGTGAATCAATTGCCACGCAGAAGTGGTAATTACTCGAAAGGGCACAGTGGTTATTGTGCTCATATTTCGACCGGTGGTGAAGTGATTCAGATGCAACGCAAGGGTGGTGATGATCGTGGGGCACAGGGGTTGTTGTGCTCATATCTCAACCAACTGTGAGATAGTTTATGGGATTCGGCAGCAAGCTAGGATATATTGCGACGTGCCCCGCGTGGTTAAGGGGCGAAAAAGACCGTGAAATGGTTTCGTCTCAGACACTGACCTTATAACTTCAAAAACCATGACGGTGCCTTTTCCATGGAACGTGTTTTTTCCTTTGCAGATGCATTAAAGGATAAAATATGTACTTTGTATTTTTTTTCTCTTAAAAGTAATGGGCGGTAGTTCTTGGTAAAAGTTGGCAAACCAGGTTTTGTTGTTGGGTGAAATTATTCCTTCCTAAAATGGAATGCGTTAAAGCAAAAAGTATCTTGCAGCTCCAGCACGTGGGGGGACTAACCAAGTTAGTCAGTATGCAAGTGACAGCATGGCGTGTGCCATCACAAACCATGATGTCACAATGCATCACACGTGGCATCACAGTAAGTGACATCACAAGAAGTGACATCAGATATTAAGATCTTACACATGTGTTTTTATTAGGTATATCAGTGAGTACATTATGAGATTTAACAAATGAGATTTTGCTCTGGGGTTGTGCTAAAAAAGTGGTGCAATCCCGACGCAAAATCTGGGCCTAAACTAATTTTTAAAACCCTGTCACAAAGAAACTGGCAACAAGGAGAACCATGGTAGTAGATCTGTTATGTTTAATTGGTTGCAAAGTCTGCGCTTTCAAATATTTTATGGGGTTATGACATCTGCTGCAGAGGTGCCCAGTAAATATCAGGGAATAATAATAATGATGAAATAACTCTGGTGGTTGAAGTATTTGTTGGAGAGCTCTGTGTTTTGTGTAGTCCCAGGTCTGAATAAAAGTGGTACATAAGGTTAATGTGTCTCCTGCAAAGATCATCATATAATATGCAGATGACAGATTTTTTTTAATGTAGCTAGGTAAGTGGGTTATTTCTTTGAACACAGATCCTTTTGTTACTTGCAGTTCATAAATTGTAAGCCTTCTAATACAGCACAGTGAGCTATGTAGAATATATATTACTGCTACACCTTTTAACCCTCATCGACTCATGCAATGCTTCTTGTACAATAATTTACACACTTGCATGATTTATTGTCAATGTGTATGTTATGTAAAGTACTCTCACACCCTGCATTGGGATAAGTAGCGATATAAAAGAAATAAAATAGTCCTATTTAAATTGTGTGTAAATACTGGGACAGACCAACACATCACACATTCTTACAGTTCATGCAGTTACATAAAGGAACTGAACAATGTCAAAAGCATGCCTCTCTTAAGTACCTGTGAAGATATTACAAGCGGTGTGCTTTTGTTTCCGTCACCCCTTAACTTGGCCATTATCTTTGGCCAAGCTGGAGGTGAAAATAACAAAACCACCACCTGCCTGCTCTTTGCTGATGGGAATGAAAAGTAGACAACATGCAGGTTCTGCTGAATGTGTCCCAGTGTCTGAAAATGACACTGGGACAAATTCAGCATATTTCTGTGGGGCCCAACTTCTTGGTACACTTCCTCCGGAGGTAGCCGCTCGCGCTTTATAAAATTCAGTATTATTATTGGTAGGGTGGACGGGGTTCACCCTGTGAAAATAGTGGATAGACGCCGTTTATCTGCATGTACCCTAGACTTGTGCCCTGATTGGTGTCTTCCATTGGCTGCATGGTTGTTTCAGTCTGAGTCCTGGCAATTCACAAATCAAAACTAACCTAGACTTTTAAAGGCACATCTGCTAATGTAACATACAGGCTGAAACCCTTAGTAGGGAACCAAATAACTATATGTACATCATCCTGAGTAGTAGTTCTTGCAAAATCAATTCACATAACCTTTTGGACTTTGGAGTGTATTTTTTTCCAAGGCTAGGTGTTAGTAGACCGGTGGCTTTGTCAATATCTTTTGGTCATACAAGTCAAGGTGTATGTATGAAAGGACAAGGTCTCAATTATTTTTACTTCCTTTATTTTCACACTTTCATGTATAGATTTTTGCATTGAGACAAGTCATTTCTAATAATAAAGTTGTAGATTATCTTTATTCGGTACATATACTCTAACCAGTGGCATTAAGACAGGTGCCTAGTTAACCCCTCCTCCCATTATCTGTATATTGAGCAGAATGTATATTCATCCTTAAAATTGTTTCTGATGACTATTTCTGTATAATTAGAGAGTTGCTACTTTGAGCTGGTTTTTGGGCTGACACAGGTCTGCGTTGGGCTGAATTTGGGCTTATACTTCAGCCACTTTGGATTTGGGACGAGTCTCAAAACCTGGCAACACTGCCGGGCTCATGTGCTACAGGCCAGTTCTACCCAGTAAGATACGGTGTGCGTGCCATGATTATCTATACATGGGGGTCTAGAGCCCCACAGTATTACATACGCTGCTCTTAAACCTCCTGGCAAACCTCATAAAACTATACTCTTGCCATGCTAGTCCCTGGGGTATGGTGATGGCATTGACGGGCAGCCTGCATCTAGGGCCCTGACTGCAGCCTGGGGGGCTCGTTACTTGCAACATGGGACCAGACCCTGGTTCCTGTGGGGGAAGACTGCGGTGAGTCCAGAGCCCAGGTGTAGCCTCTGCTCTGCACCCCACACCAGGGCTCCTTGCTGGATCTGGGACAGTGACAGCAAACTGCCATGCTCTTTTAACTTACTGCGGTTAGCTGTGAAGGACATTGTTGGCAGTGCACGAGATATACACGAAACTGTTTTCAGGCGAGTTGCCGGGCCCTGCGGCTGCCACATCCTGAGCGCTGGGGGGGGGGGGCTCTGTGGCCCTGGCTGATGTATGGAAGTGGGCTGTCAATGGCCCAGTGCAGTGGACGTCATAGGTCCGACTGGTTGGTTGTGACATGCATCTCTCGGACTGAAGGTTGTTCGTCCGATGTTCCCTGGGGTCTCAAACCGATACTTCCTGCCTGCCTCGTTGTAACTTCACATCTCCTACATCAGAGAGCCTTTGTAGATCATTGCTATCAATGGGAAAAGATAAGGGGAAAAGATGGCTCAGACCAATAAAATTGATCAATACACAGTGTTGAGGCCAGAAACACTGCACTCGGACCATGACCAAGAGCGACCCGCGGACACATCAGACCCGGGACCCACCACACACTGGTTGACGCTGGATGAGGCCTGGGAGATCCCACATGCACCCTAGTAGGTTGCTAACATGTTTTATTTGATTAAGACTCAATGCAACTGTGCACATACCCTTGACTGCCCTGGTGCTCCGGGGTGGCAATGCCATCACTGCTGAACTGAGGGGGTCTGAGGTAACCTGGAAGAAGAAGGAGACTGCACTCAGTGACCTACCCGTAACGTTATTTCGGTGTGTACATGGTTGAATGGCTATGTTACTGTTCTATGTTAATTGATTAGGTGCCACTTGTGGGCTGCTGTAGTATACCTTGTGGCTAGTATTGGCACTAACTACTGGATACGTTGTGGGGGTGGATCATTCTTTAGCTTTGCTCTGCAGCAGAAGTTGGCTGGGGACCAGTCAGCTTACAGCCCGCTGGGTACCTGTCTTTGGTCTCATGGTTCAAGGGAGACACAGTTCCTCTGCCTGTTTCACACCTAGGATTTTTACTAGTTGAAGGAGGGAAGGTTGTGGGTGGGAATTGGTGCAGTGACCAGTCCCCTTCTGGCTGTTGGTTGTTCTGGAAGGTGCTCTGCACAATCTGCCTGGGGGTGGGGGATGGGGGTGTTCGAAGCTATTGCTTTCTGGGTTCATTGATTTGTTTTTGTTTGTTGCATGCAACGTGCTATGAATGTTTGTACCTCTTGTTTTGCACTGTTAATACCACTGTGGCCTGTTGGGGGGATGGACTTGAATTTAGTTGCACATGGTCTTGCTGAATGTGGGGCATGAATGCAAGTTCCCTATGTGGAATATTAGTGGTCTAACCAGACCCAATATATGCCATAGAATACATACCTACCCTAAGCGCATTCTTACAAGAAACTCATTTATGGAGTGACTGTATTCCGGCTGTGAGCAGTAAGTGGTGGGGCCACGTTTATGCAACCTATTACTCTAGATGTGCAAGAGGGGCCCTCAGATGGGTGGCTCGAAAACTACAGATATGTCATGACCCGGAAGGGCGATATGTTATCCTCTATGAACCCTTAAATGCACATGAGTTCTGTACGGCCAACATCTATGCTACCAATGTAGATGAAGGGCCTTTTTTGGGATAGTGCTGTCGATGGCTCTAAAATTAATTCCCGTCGAGCTCATCGTGGCTGCCGTGAATGGGTTCTAAACCCAAACTGAATGAGACCTTGAGAGAATTATTGCAGGGGGGGGGCTCATAGACATTTAGAGGGCTCAGCACCCGCAAACTCTGGCATACTCTTGTTACATGTTGGCAAAAGATACGTGCAGCAGACTGGACTATTTCCTCACACAGGAGGAGGTGGCTATTGGATCATCTCGTTCCTAGCCGGAAGAACCCAGAGAGTCCGCCTCCCCCTTTTAGATCAGAGGCCACCAGAGTCATCTGGGGCGTACCACAAGGATCATCACTCAGTCCCACCCTTTTCAACATATACATGAGTCCCCTCGCATCCATTGCGCGCCAACACAACCTCAACATCATCTCCTACGCAGACGACACCCAGCTGATCCTCTCCCTCACCAAAGACCCAAACACCGCCAAAACCAACCAACACGATGGGATGAAAGAAGTAGCCGAATGGATGAAGAACAGCTGTTTAAAACTGAACTCGGACAAAACGGAAGTCCTCATCTTAGGATCATCCCCCTCCGCCTAGGACGACTCATGGTGGCCACCAGCCCTGGGAAACGCACCCATACCTACTGACCACGCAAGTAACCTGGGCTTCATCCTAGACTCCTCCCTCTCGATGGCCAGACAAGTCAACGCCGTCTCATCATCATGCTTCAACATCCTACGTATGCTCAAAAAAATCTTCCGTTGGATCCCCACCAAAACAAGAAAGACGGTCACCCACGCACTGGTCACAAGCCGAATGGACTACGGAAACACCCTTTACGCCGGAACCACAGCCAAACTACAGAAAAAACTGCAACGCATCCAAAACGCCTCAGCCAGACTCATACTAGACATCCCCCGCCAAGCTCACATTTCCGGCCACCTGAAAGACCTCCACTGGCTCCCCGTCAACAAGAGAATAACGTTCCGCCTCCTCACCCACGCACACAAAGCCCTCTACGACCTAGGACCCGAATGCCTCAACACGCGCCTGTCTTTTTACACCCCCACCCGCCAACTACGATCGTCCAATCAAGCCCTCGCCGCAATTCCACGCATCCATAGATCCACCATGGGAGGAAGAAGCTTCTCCTACTTAGCGGCCAAGACCTAGAATTCTCTCCCCACCCACCTCCGCCTTACACAGAACCACCTCTCCTTCAGAAAACAACTTAAAACTTGGATATTCGATAAGTAAAGTTCTCCCTCCCTCAAGCGCCTTGAGACCCTATGGGTGAGTAGTGCGCTATACAAATGTTGAACTTGAACTTGAACTTATCTAGACAGATACGTTTCTGATCATTCACCCCTCCTTCTGACGTACTATTTGATTAGGCGACTACCCCGCGTCCCGCTGTAGTGAATGGAGCCCGAAGCCCTCATGAAACAATTGCAGATGTTTTAACTGTTTACTTACAACGTAATTGGGAGAGCTCCCAACAAAGTACCGGAATGGGATGCCATGAAGGTGGTGATCAGGGGAATTAGTATGGCTACCACTACAGATATTCGACAGACACTAGAATGTGACCTGACGCTTCCGGAAGAGACCGTATCGACCTTGGACAGGAAGCTACCACTTGACCAGACAAAATGGGCTGAGTGGGGTGAGGCTAAAAAACATCTTTACTCCTGTGAATGGCTTGAAAAACATGTGCGCCTTACATATAGACACAAACACCACATAGAAGGGGACAGGGTGGGTCATTTATTAGCCAAAACGATCACAGGAACACCTCTCTGACCCCATACTGGCAATGAGATCAGTTGGGGAGAGAGGTACATTCCCAACAAGCCATCAACGATATACTGACTGCGGAAACATCTCCTGATGGGTCCCCAGAACATCTAGTGATGACCTACTTGAACTCTGTACCATTGCTGCGTTTAGAGGGCTCTGCATGGGAGTATTTTGAATTTGAAGAGTCAAGTGTTGAAGCGGGAAATATTAGAAAGCCATAGATCCTCTTAAGATGGCAAACGCTCCAGGGGAAGATGGATTGCCCGCCAAGCTCTACAAAGCATTTCCAGAGACTATGACTGACAAATTGTTGCCAGTGTATCAGCAAGCCTTTGTATGAGGTGTACTCCCAGCTTCCATTAGGGAGGCCCTGGTTGTGCTCAACCTAAACTGGGAAAGGAACCAATGGATGCTGCCTCCTATTGCCCCCATCATTGTTGAAAAAAGTAAACCAAAAATACTTAGCCATATTCTAGCAAAATGCCTATACCACTATCTTTCGAAGCTGGTCAATCCAGATCCATCACAATTTACCCCTCCTATGAACACCCTATGCAACTTGCGATGACTATTGCATGTGCTTCACGTGCCCTGTCTGGAACAACGTGATTATGCTCTGGCTTTTTTAGATATGGAAAAGGTCTTTAATTCTGTCTGCTGGGACTATGTTTGGTGGGTGCTGGATAGAATGGGTTTGGGCACCAGATTCTTAGCATGGATCAGGGTGCTGTACGTGGAGCTGCTGGCAATGGTCCGAATAGGGCCTCTTGTTTTGGAGGGGATTTATTTACAGTGGTGTACCCGGCAGGGATGCCCTTGTCCCCTTTACTATTCACCCTGGCGAAGCAGCCGGTTGTGTGTAGATTGCGACAGGTGCTGCTGTGCTAAGTGAGTCCAAGTAGGTCTGACGACTCATGTAGTGTCCCTATATGTGGATGACGCTAAGGTTTTATATGCGCCAACTGGACATTTCGGCCCGATTCTGTTAAATGTGATGAGGCAATTCAGAAAGCTCTTGGGGTTATATGGAAATCACCTAAAATCTGTGTTGTTCCTAGTTGGGCTGCTGAGGGGAGTGGAGCTTGCACAGCTTTCTACAGCGGGCCTCCTAAGGAAGACTGATAACGTGCGTTATCTTGGTATGTACATAAGGCATGGGGTGCAACATAACCACGCACTCAATATGGGTCGCATGCTCTCAAATCTCTGCCCGTCCATTCATTTCTGGAACACCCTGAAATTCTCACTGATGGGGGAAATAGCACTGATTAAAACAGTGATTCTTCCCCATTGTTTGTATGTATTGCAGGGCACTGTGTTTGAAATCTCTCTAACTGTTTTTTGGGAACTGGCTCACCTCCTGCTAAAACTTCTGTGGGTGGGAAAAGGATGTAGGATAGGCTTTGCCACAATCAAATTAGCATATGATAGAGGTAGTATAGAGGTACCAGACCTTGAACTGTACTATTTGGCATCACAGTTACAGCACGCAGTTCACTGGTTTGATGATGAACCAAATTGGAAGACGTCCCTACTGCCGGGCACTTATGATGTTGCCAATTTGGGGTCCTTACTGCTTTGTGGTAACAAAACACCTGAGACATTGTCCCATGTGATCAAACTGATATGTAGGCTCTGGCAACGAGCATTGCTGGAGGTTCTTCATAGAGCGCCTTATGTATGGAAGATCCGGCCATTTGCCATAGACCATTGGTGAGAGTGGTGCTGTATCACTTTAGAAAATCTAACCCCGGCAGGCCAATTTATTACATTGCATGACGCAATTGAAATGTTTAATCTCGAACGTGGACAATTCCTTCAATTTGCCAAGATTGTGGCCATGGTGTGAGAAATATAGCTAGGCTTCCCTGAGGCCCTGCAATTCACACAGGCACTTGTCACTCTGCTGACAATGATGTGGCGACGAAGACTCATCACGCATAAAAACAGTGCCCTCCGAACAGACAGGCCACAACACCTCCTAAGGATTAGGGACATGTAGCATCAGATATGTGAATTTCCAATCAAATCTGTGAACTAGACTAAGATACATAGAGGGGTATGGAAAGTCTCAGTAAATTCAAGGTTTAAATCTATCCAACATACCATAATCCGTATTACGTACCTCTCCCCCATACTCATACATGCCATCACCCCGGCCAGGGACTCCGGCTGCGTGCACTGTGGACTCAAACTTGCAACTTTTTTAATGTTATGTGGTGTCGTCCTCAAATCACACCCTATCGGCATGACATATTGCAACATTTGACAAGGGCTACAGGCTGGACGATCCAGAGAGAGCTAAAACACTGCCTACTGGGACTAGTCCCTCCAAAGAAAAGAAGAAAACTTAGCCTACGCTTTGTAATACTTGGGTTGACATTGGTCAAAAGGCGCATGTGAGAAGTTAGCGTGGCATATGATGTCCACTAGTTCTAGTAGGCACCTTTCACCAGTCTAATCAACCCTTATTGATGCTAGTTGTAAAGTCAACCTTTTAAGAAGCTATCCTAGTGGTAGCATAGACCAGCAGTCAATAGGCTAAGACTTCAGAGAGCATGTGAAGCCAGCTGTTTTACCAATTATAATCCCTTGAATACCAAATGAAAGGACACCACACAAGGTTTATATCAAATATATATGTATTTATTCTAAACACAACCCCTCTGCACTCTTTATGAGGTCAGAGGTAAAAGTACTCAATTAGCATACGATAAGTTGCACAATATACAGTAATGCCCTAGGGGCCTCATGAACCATTTACCTTTCTTGTATTTTCGTTAACCTGTGTTCTATTTTGCCCTGTTTTTACTTCCGCTATTGCCGCGACCCCCCCTGGCCCTTACCGCACTATAATACAAATTACAGCACCGCTACTTAGCGGGTCCGGGCTCCTGGGTTCCTGAGTCACGTGACTACGACGTGACGACGCCATCTTGGGAAGGCTGGTTCCTTCCTTGCTGGGGGTTAGCGCGCTAGCGCTTGTTACCGCCACTCGCCTACTTAATGCTCGCTTGGAGCGCAGCGGTCTAGCGCAGCGGTCGCGCCTTCGCTACGCCTGAGTCTCGCCAGAGTCCTGCCCGTCTGCGCCCGTCAGCGCTAAGGCAGGGCTAGGGCAGGGGACTCTGGCTTCCTCAGGATGATATCCTCTGAGAACTTGCGATTATTGCAACACCAGGTATGTGACTGCTGCCATGGCTCCTTGGATCCTCTCAGTGGACCTTTTCAGTGCCCCACTTGCCCTTTTAAACTTCCTATGCCCCTGCTTATTAAGAGTCTCCAGTCGAGGCCCTCAGCTGACAATCAATCAGCCGATACTGCAGGCACAGTTAATCAACCGACTCTCAAAGTCATGCATTTGAATGTTAGATCATTGTCATGTCACTCCCAAGAAGTCTACTCTCTGATTACTGATGATAATCCGGATATCTTTTTCTTTACGGAAACTTGGCTGCATGATCAGTCCATGGCGGTCATCAATCTAGCCCACCCCGTGGGCTACACTTTGCACTCTCTTTCCCGCAAGGCTAGAGGTGGAGGTATTGCAGTTGCGGTAAAAACTTGCTACCCCTGCATTTGGAAACCTATCACCATAGCTGGTTGCGAGAGTGCTCTTTTCAACATCTCAGTGAATCCCCATTTCACCTTCACGGGACTATTGATTTATAGGCCTCCTGGTCCTGACGCCGCGTTTCGTCAAAACCTCCCAGAGGTGATTTCCTCCTTAGCTTTAAAAACTGCCAATTTTACGATTATTGGCGATCTCAACATACATATGGATGTCCCACTTTCTAACTCGGTCCATAGCTTGTTAGCTGATCTCGAAGCGTTCCAACTGATCCAAATGGTACAATCACCAACTCATACAGGCGGCCATTTACTAAACCCCGTTTTGACGAATCTTGCTACGAATATCTCAGTGTTCCATCCCAGACCTATGGCATGGACTGACCACCATCTGATTGAGTTTCGTATCATAACTACCTTTTCCCCTCCTAAAAACAACCCCCCAGCCAGTTTCAGACGCCCCTGGAGAAACTTAAATTTAGAGCATTTCCATCAGCTACTGATGAAATTTCATCCTCTACCTCCTAGTGAAGTTTCTCGGGCTATGACAGCTTCTGTGAGTGGCTAAATCACTCATTAGATTTGCTTATTCCGGCTAAGTGGAGTAAGACTAGATCTAGTCCTTCCAGCCCCTGGTATGATGAATCCTTTAAAAAACTTAAAGTCTCCTGTAAAAAAGCTGAACGCGCGTGGCGCAAAACTTATGATACTGACCTCAAGGCAGCCTATAGGGCTTGCACTAGAGTGTATCACCGGGCCATATGCGCGGCTAGGGCTGATTTTTACTCTCAGGAGATAAAGAACAGCACAAACCCTACTAAGGTCATCTTTAGGGTGTGTAAGGACCTCACTAGCAAAAGGATTGATACTGCTGCTATTCAACCTTCCATGACACACTGTGAGGATTTAGCCTCGTTTTTTGTCGAAAAGGTGGAGGCTATCTATAGGTCATTTTCTCAACTCCCCATCACGGAGAAAAGCTCTACGTCATTGGTTCATAAACCACTATTGATCATTCCCAGTCCGACCTTAGATGAGTTTCTAGCCTTGACGACAAAAGTTAAATCTGGCTCCCCGGACGACCCCATGAGACCCATTCAATTCAGGGAATCTGCTGAATGCTGCTATCCTGTTTTGCATGACCTTATTAATTTGTCCTTCAGTACGGGCAGTGTTCCTAGGGCGTGGAAACAGGCGACGGTTATTCCAATCCTTAAAAAACCCGCCCTTGATCCTACCAAGCCTGAACACTATCGACCCATCTCCCTTCTCCCCTGGCCAGCCAAACTAGCAGAAGCACATACTAACGCTATCCTATCATCTCACCTGCAGGAAGCGAATATATTGGATAATTCCCAAAATGGGTTTCGTGCAGGACATAGCACCGAAACTGCCCTTCTGGCTGTGGTGGAGCACATCAGGAACCTGCTGGACCTGGGTCAGACGGCGGCACTGATCCTTTTGGATCTCAGTGCCGCCTTTGATACGGTGTCTCACCAGATTCTTTTACATCGCCTGATGGAGGCAGGAGTTGGAGAGGTGGCACTCGAGTGGTTTCGTTCCTTTCTTAAGGATCGAGCCTTCAAGGTCTCCACACCTCCTTTTGTTTCTGCTTCTCGCCCCATACTTCAGGGTGTTCCCCAAGGGTCGGCCCTTAGCCCTACCTTGTTTAACTTATATGTTCAGCCATTAGCGGAGCTAGCCCATAGTTTTGGTCTCTCCTTGGTGTCATACGCCGATGACACGCAGCTGGCGGTGGCACTTAATGGCGACTCCAACATGGATGCCCCCACTTTCCAGTCAGCTTTAAAAGCTGTGGCAGGCTGGATGGCGAACAATCGGCTCCAACTGAATGCCTCTAAGACCGAGGTCATTATCTTTGGTAGGGAAAGTGGATTATGGGGAGATCAGTGGTGGCCTTCTGATCTTGGCCCCGTTCCTTCCCCCGTGACTGAGGTTAGAAATCTCGGGGTGTGGTTCGACAACAAGCTCTCTTTCATCTCCCACACAAAACGTGTGGCTGGCACCTGTTTTGGTACTCTGCAGTGTCTTCGACCAATTTTTAAGTTCTTCGATGCGGAGACCAGACAGATTATTGTCCAAGCTCTGGTTCTTACCAGGCTGGACTATGCCAGCTCCCTGTTTCTGGGCCTAAACCAGGCCGAGCTATCTCGCCTTCAGAGAGTCCAGAACGCGGCAGCTAGGATGCTTGTTGGCCTCCCGAAGTTTGTCTCGGCTCGTCGGACTATCCAAGATCTCCATTGGTTGCCGGTGGGGCAGAGAATTAAGTTTAAAGCTCTTTGCTTAACTTTCAAAATTCTCAAATCAGCCTCCCCTCCCATTCTTGCACAGACTATTCAGCACTATGTCCCGGCCAGAGCTCTTCGCTCCGCCGGATCCAACCTTGCCATTGTGCCACGTTTTAAAAAATCAAGGATGGGCGGACGCTCTTTCTCAGTGTTGGCAGCAGCCCTTTGGAACTCTCTGCCAGCCCCTCTTCGTTCCATTCCTGACTTCCTCCCTTTCAGGAAGGCACTTAAAACTTTTCTTTTCTCCACAATTTAGGCCCACTTCTTTTACCTTCTCTGATGTGTTGTGTTATCAACCCTCCAAAGCGCCGGGACGCCACTTTGCTGTGGCATCCGTGCGCTATATAAAAATTAAATAACATAACATAACATAACTAAGAAAGTGGTATAAGAACCACGTCGGAAATAGAGAGTAGGCCTAGAGCCTAGGGAATCGCTGGGGCTACACTAAACAACCAAAGGTTAGGAAGTAGGAGGCCCACGGGAGACGCGTGCAGTGTCTAAACACAGTCGCGAGTTACCATTGACTTATAATGGGAAACAAAGAAGTTACAAAGTTACTGTTTAAGGACACTTCCGGATGGACTAGGATGGAACCCTTTTAAACTAGGACAATTCGAGTGTCAAGACCCATGGGAGCACCGGAGTTCTCGTGTTACCTCACCCAGGGAAGCTGGGTGCATAGGTGTCTTTTCGTGTCGGGCTTCGTCGTCGTTTTCTATGGAGATCTGCAAAGAAGTGCTGCAGGCGAACAGAGGAAAAGTGTCCGGGTGGATCCAAGCGTGGATCGGTGATGTGAAGATCCTGAAAGCTGAGGGGACAGAGTCTGGGTCACTAGTCAGTGACCAGGAAGGAACCATTAGCCTTCCATATTTCGTTCTTGTATCCCTTTTTTAATTGTCTAATTTGTTGGGATGCAACAAAATTAGATGTTCCTTTCCCTTTCCTACACAATGTTCTAGTTGCTTTATTAAGACTTATTTTAAGGTATAGTAAACGATTAGAGAACCACCCTGGATTCTTTGAGGTCAAAGTTACACCTTGTGATGGTTTAGAATTAGGAAAATTAGCCAAAAGAGCTGAACACAAACAAGGCCACAGAGCAACCATAGATTTTCCTTCAGCAATAGCATCTTGGACGTTTAAAATTAAACGAGAAAGAACTTCCAATATATCCTTTTCAGTTCTCTCATTCCATATTACCCTTTTATGGTTAAATGGAGTAGGAGCAGTTTTGATTATTCTTGTTTCCGGTAAATAATCAAAAGAAAAATCAAGAGAAATAACTTGTGGATTATGATCACTCTCAATCCTTGGTAATACGGGATAACTTTGTAGCAAATTAAAAAGTTTCTCCGAAATTATGGAGTAATCAATAATATAGGTACTACACGTTTTATTAAATGTTGGTGTATTATCTTCGTCTTGCATAATCTTAAGATTACATTTTATAAACTCGGAATTAATCCATTGGGATAACATTTTCGAATGTATATTCAACTTTTAACAAGTAAAAAGGTGCATGTTGAAATCACCAGAAATGATTATCGAATCTAAATGGTCATAATATAGCACTTTTACTATTTCCGATAAACACGAAAGTAGAGTGAATCTAACTTTAGTTTTTGAATTTATATAAACATTTTTAAAAAAATAGATTGTTTAAAAATTAATTTAATATACTTTATCCATTTTGCCTGAAGGTCAATCTCAAAATGTTTAACATCCAAGTTCACAGAAACATAAATAGAGAGTCCGCCACTAGGACGACCAGTGGAGGCCTTACGGATAGCCACATTCGAATATTCAAAATACCCAATAAGGGGTTCACTAAACATATTCCAAGTTTCCTGGAGAATTAATTTGACAAAGGTTTTAAGAAAACGTAGTACATCTAGATCTTCAAGAAGTGATTTGACCATTTGTGTTCCAAAAACAGATTTTAAAAGGTTTTAATCCTTTTTCAAGAGAGTTAGGGCATCAATCGTTCTTCACAGGGTTTCTTTTTGCCAGTGTCGATGGAAGCCAACTCCAATCTTCAACAGGTTTGTATTTTTTTCTTTGACTCTTCACATATTCGAAGACTTGGTTGACAACGCCTGATCTCAATACGGAACGACAAATTCAACTTTGTTGATGGACCAAAGGCACCTTTCAGAACTCTAACATGTGGTTCAGGATCTTTTTTTTGTTCACTGATCTTTAAGTCCGGGCTACAAGTTAACCTACTCGGAATCAACAGAGTCAGATATTGTGACCCATAAATTCTCCAAACTTTGATGCCCCATTTCTTTAATTGATTATTGTTAGTGATTATTTTACTGACAATTTCATCGCTTTGCCAAGTTGTAACAGTTATTTCATTATAAAAGTTATTACAATCTTTCTTAAACTCCACTGATTCCCAATCATCTGATGCTACATCCTTTAAATCTACAATTGCATTCAATAATAATAATAGGTCATTTTAATGTACTGTGACAGCATAAAAGACTAACATCAAGACAGTCGTTATGATTTTCTGTGACAGCAAATCACAAAGTACTATGAAGATATCAATCAAAATTCACAGTCACAGCATTACATGGATGTGTGGCAAGAGAACCATTAGATGAAACTGTGATACTATCGCACAGACATTCGTGAAATCGGGCATTAGAGCTCTTGGTCATAGTATTACATAAACTGTCAAGAAGACAGCCATTAGAACTGAGAGACCATTACAGGACTGCCACGAAGACAACCATTGAAACACACAGTGAGACTATAGCACATGCTGCCATGACGACAACCATTAAAACACACGGTGAGACTATACCATAGACTGCCATGAAGACAACCATTAAAACACACAGTGAGACTATAACACAGAATGTCTGAAGACAACCATTAAAACACACAGTGAGACTATAACACAGACTGCCATGAAGACAACCATTAAAACACACAGTGAGACTATAACACAGACTGCCATGACGACAACCATTAAAACACAGTGTGAGACTATAGCACATGCTGTTATTTAGACAACCATTAAAACACACAGTGAGACTATAACACAGACTGCCATGAAGACAACCATTAAAACATACGGTGAGACTATACCACAGACTGCCATGACGACAACCATTAAAACATACTGTGAGACTATAACACAGACAACCATGACGACAACCATTAGAACACACAGTGAGACTATAGCACATGCTGCCATTTAAACAACCATTAAAACATACTATGAGGCTATAACACAGACTGCCATGACGACAACCATTAAAACACACAGTGAAACTATAACACAGACTGCCATAAAGACAACCATTAAAACACACAGTGAGACTATAACACAGACTGCCATGTAGACAGCCATTAAAACACACGGTGAGACTAACACACACTGCCATGAAGACAACCATTAAAACATATGGTGAGACTGTTAGAACCGGGACCCTGGCCGGCCAAGACTCGCGTCGAGGTCAGTCAGGGATCGCCATTTCTAAGTGTCAGGGCAAGGGAGTCACACACCAAGGCAACCCCCACTCGCCCTCTAGGTAACGTGGCGCGAGCAGTCTAGGCTAAACTTGGAGGCGATGTAAGTTAAGCATTTGCGCACGCACCCCAGCAACAACAACCAAGGCCCACCACAAAGGAAAACTCCACACAAGGTTATATAAAAAATAGCCTTTGTATTCCAATAAACATACATTAGATAAAACACACACTTTACATTGTGCCAGAGGCACGGGCAGAATTTACAAGGGGAATTATATGTACAAGGGACAGGGCCACATGGACCACTGTCAGGGTATGCACTTTTAGAAATGACACTTTTTAGAAATAGCACTTTTTAGATCATAGAATTATCACTGTAGCACAAAAATAACATACAACCAGTCACTACTGGTACCAGGTGAGCACCACCTATGCAACCCTCACTATCTTAGGAGATTACACTAGGGAACCTGGGCTCTGCTAGCACCACCTGTACTAGCAAGAAGAAAACCACCTAAGTATTGCTATACCTGTAGGGGTCTAAGGAAGGAAACACATGATGCATCACAATACATTCAGCGGTGTAAAAGGACAAAGCACAAGAGAACACATGATGAATAATCTACCCATTCAGAGGTGTAAGCAAAAACACACAGTTGCGCAAAACTCAGATAAGTCACCACCTGTGACAGTCCCTAGGCCAACTGACCTCTCTAGGGCTAGGACGCCCTGTGTCCCAAAGTCAGGGGGCCTAAACGTGGCAGTTGCCCACAAAGTGCTGGGCAACTGGTGCAGGGGAAGTTAGGGCAACGTTGGAGCCTCGTGGGCTCTAGAACAAGAACTGGCACCCTGAGCCTCTCTCCGGCTCTTCAACAGGACGGGGCACTCGAGCCTCTCAGGGCTCGCAAAGCAAAAGGCGGGCTGGAGCCTCTCTGGGCTCAAGAACGAGGAAATGGCACCCTCAGAGCCTCGCAGGCTCTGCTTTCCAGAACAACTGTGCCCCAGAGCCTCTCAGGGCTCTCAAAACGACTATGGGCACAAGAGCCTCTCGGGGCCCAATATATCCAAATTGCCCCCAGGAGCCTCGGGGCTCCTAATCTCAAGGCGGCTGCGTTGGAGTCCCTCACGGGGGACTCAGAGCAAGGACAAATGCCCCCAAGAGCCTCGCAGGCTCACAGAACGAATTGCCCCCAGGAGCCTCTCTGGGCTCCTCAACACTGATGTGGGCGGCGGGGCCCCTCTCGGGGGACCCTCGAACACGTGGGGTGCTTTGGTTTGGAGTCCCCTCCTCTGGGGGACTCGAGATGCTTGCAATGCCCCCGTGAAGCCCTCGTGGCTTCACTCTGACATCTAGCGCGAGCTCGCGCTACCAGGGGGGGGGGGGGGGGGGCGGACACCGACAATCTGTCCCGGCGCCCCTCCCTTCCCTTCTCGTCACTCACCGGCTTTTCTCTGGCAGGCGGCTCTCCTCACGGGATGCGGGGCTCTCCCCTCACTCGGGGCGCCTTGCCGGGGACTTCGCTTCAGCTTCCCGGCTCCTCTCCTCGCTGCTCGGCTGCGGGGCGGGACTTCCGGTTGCTTCTCCCGGGGCCGCGCTGTGATTGGCCGGCCGGCCGGAACACTTCCGGGTCGTCGCGGGCAGCGCGGCGGCCCGTTTTAGGCAGGCAGGCAGCTTCCCAGGATCCGAGGAGTGGGCTCCCTCGTGAATCCAATAAATCACGGACCTGGGCAATGCCGGGTGGGCACCGGCCTTCACGAACAAAGCGTTTCCCAAGCGCTATAAAGGCCAGTAAAGCGCTCCCAGCGCTAAAGTGGCAAATAAAGCGCTATTAAGCGCTGGGTCACCACAGAGCGCTCTCAAGCGCCAAAAGGCAATACAAAGCGCTCCCAGGCGCTGGGGGCTAATAAGCCCAGCAAAAGTTCCTCAGGGCAGGCAGGGGGGCAAGGCTGGGCCAGAGCCAGCACACTGGGTCTCCAGGCAGGGAGACTCCCCAAGTGGCGGTCCTTCTGGCCCCAGCAGCAGCAACAGCCCCCTCTGGCAGGATCCAAAAGAAGAACATTTTCAGTGGGGACACAGCCCCTTCTTATACCAACAAATCCTTTGTTACAATGTGCAGGGTGGGGGGGGAAAACCAGTCGCAGCTGGTTCTGGAGCACTCTTGATGGCCCAACCACCCATTTCATTCACTGGGGAGGCTAGGGTCATTAGACACACCACAGGGGGGCGGAGCCAGCATTGTGTGGGGAAAACCCAGCCCATCCAGGACACAGGTACACTCCTCCCACACATCACTCATGCTAATCTCCCACTCACCACCGGGCAGACCCATCCAGACTTCCTGGAGCCTGGCATGCCAGCCAGCTCCAGCCAATCACGCTCCAGCACCCTCACTGTACACATATCTCAATGTCCAGAAGTAGCACTTCCCAACTAGACACACACATGCCGCAGACACCATCTTGCAGCATTCACTCTCACGAGTTCAGGCATACCAAACTCGAGCCTGCACTCCCCACGCATCAGGAACTACTAGGGACACACACATTCCCCATGCATTCCTATGGGAGGGCAGGCCAGCCATACTACACGCACGCACTTTCACTCTGGGACTCAGGGAAAAGTGCGCAGAGACCCACAAATCACTAGCACAGGGTCACAAATAAGGCAAAAAGTCTAGGGGTGAACCTGCCCTGCGGGCCAAGTCCAACACAACCCCCTTCCAGCCAAAACGCAGGGGAGAACAATCACCACCGTGATGGACTTCCCTGCTTGGGGCGATAGAACACGGACGCAGGCCCGCCACTGCCGGGACACCCTCCTGTTCTATGCCACGGTGAACCCCTAGGGTTCCTTCTAAAGCTACTGTAAGGACCAACTGGGCTACCCCACTGGTACTCCTCAGCTGTCCGCGGCCAGGACCAGGCCCTAGGCCACCCAGGTGCCACTGGTTCCTGCCAACTCACAAAGTGGGGGGTAGTAACCCCTGGCACATAACAGCCATTTTCCACTCTTCCTGTCTGCAAGACAGGGCTAGACTGCCACTGGTTCTCCAGCCTAGGGTCTACAACCTTAGGTGGACCAGGAGTCTCAGGGAAGGCTCTCCTCCCCTTACCTCTTCTTCTAGGGTTCCTCCTCCTCCGGCGAGGGGTACACCTAGCACGCCATTCCAACCCAGGGTTTAACCCCTCAGGTTGCACCGGGGTCAGAGGTGGGCTCTCCCACCCTCTGCACCCCCTTCCAGAGGTCTGCCCTCTCCCAACTGGAGAAGTTCCTCTGGAAGAAGAACCGGTCAGGACACTGGTTACAGTCGTCCTACCCTTCAGGTCAGGCTGATCCTGAACCTGGCCATCCACCCGCCGGTCTAAAACCTTTGGGGGAACAATTGCCTGGCACTCCAGGACTTCTGGGGATTCACACACAATCCCCCTGAGGCTGACACATGACCCATGTGTCGTGTGACTGTCTGCCTGGCGCAGATCTCCCGCCTCCTGTCCACCTGACAGTGCGCAAAAATCCCCCAGCACAGAAGTGGCGCCACCCGGGTCCCTCCAAGAAGATCTAGCCCAACTGGCTAGTCTCTGGTCCACTGGTGCATCCACTGGGAAACTCATCCCCCAATCACTCCTCACGCTGGACTCCTGTACCCTCCCTACCGGAGCGGTACTGCCGGACACTGGAACCCCTGGAGCTCTAGTTACAGAGGCTCCAGGTTCCCTAGGCACTAGGAGATCCTCCTCAAGTGTACTAACAGGACAGCCTAGGTACCCAACCTGGTGTTCCCTCAAGAAACCACCCAGGCTCTGAGATAGGGCTTCGGGCCTCTGGGGACTCTCAGCCTCCCACTGACTCCTGCTCCACTGAGCCAGATAGTCAGCCCCTCCACCTCTCTCACTATACTGGGACCTAGCTGGGCTACACTGAGCCTCTTCCACCACGCTGGGCTGGAAGCTCCCTGTACCACTACTGTTGGACTCACTCTCTAACGACTCTACAGAACCTCTGGCACTCTCCCAGCGGTCTGCTTCACTTGCAAGTTCCCAAGGATCCATGTTTTCACACCTCAACAAGTGTTGCCGCAACTCCGGCCAACAACGACTGAGCACCTGCTCCTTGAGAATAAGATCAAACAGTTTGTCATAATCAGGTCCCGTGGGAACCTCTAACCACTCAATCAGCGCACAGTCCCCTGCAAAATCCTCCCAAGACTGGTGAGACAGTTTCCTACTGCCCCTGAACTTCAACCTATACTCCTCTTCTGGGGAAACAGGTACCATACTCTGGGAACTGGGACTTCCTGCACTGAGATTCAAATAGCTGCCACCACTGGACCCAACCCTCCCTGGGGGATCCAGAAAATTATGACTGCGGTCAGGGGATAACCTACACTCTAGGGCTATCTTCTCCCTGGCCAAGGCCCTCTCAGCCTCTGCAGTCCGCTCATTCACACCCAGCTGCGCCATCTCTCTGGCATGCTCTAACCTGAGCTTCTCCATGGCCAGCTGGTGCTCCCTCTCTTCTCTCCTATCCACCCACTCCTCTGGGGACAGGGAAAGGGATGGGGTGCTACATCTGACACTGGACCCAGCAAGGGACTCCCTATCTATGGGGTCCTCGCTCTCTGCTGGCGCCCAGCCACTGTCAAACTCACTCTCCACATCAGACTCTTCAGGGCTCCCCTCAGACCCACCACCCTCATGGTGTGCGGTCCGGGCCCTCTCCCTCTCACTGTGCTCACGCTCCCAGTCACTCTTCTGCCACAGGATCATGTTATCCCTAAGCTTGGACTGGGTGTCTGACTCACTCAGTGGGATGTCTCTCTCCTCACAAAACCGTACCAACTCATGCACACTGTACTTAAACAGGCCACAAAGGTTAAAAGGAGATTCCATCTTGACAGGATGCTCACAGACACGTGCAACACAAGGGACCTAGCAATCTGAAGTAAAAGTACACAATTCCAAAATTTCAACAATCTCCTTATCAAAGAAAACTCATACTCATGCGTCCAGGAAAACACACCATTCATCCACACACACCCTCCCCTCGGATCGGTAAGGCAGTTTCTACCACCCCTGACTTCTCAACCTGACCACATGTGACACAGGTACCAAACTCTGGAAGCAGGGCGGGGGACAAATGTACTGAACACAATTATCAAATGACACTCTTCAGGAGAAGCAATAATGGAACTTAACCAAAAACACAATAATCCCCAAAAATGTGGTCATCTAAAATGCAGAGCTTTGTAGTGGCCAGTTGCCACTGTGGTACAACGCAAACACAAATTCTTATCCTCACCGCTTGCCGCCAATGTTAGAACCGGGACCCTGGCCGGCCAAGACTCGCGTCGAGGTCAGTCAGGGATCGCCATTTCTAAGTGTCAGGGCAAGGGAGTCACACACCAAGGCAACCCCCACTCGCCCTCTAGGTAACGTGGCGCGAGCAGTCTAGGCTAAACTTGGAGGCGATGTAAGTTAAGCATTTGCGCACGCACCCCAGCAACAACAACCAAGGCCCACCACAAAGGAAAACTCCACACAAGGTTATATAAAAAATAGCCTTTGTATTCCAATAAACATACATTAGATAAAACACACACTTTACATTGTGCCAGAGGCACGGGCAGAATTTACAAGGGGAATTATATGTACAAGGGACAGGGCCACATGGACCACTGTCAGGGTATGCACTTTTAGAAATGACACTTTTTAGAAATAGCACTTTTTAGATCATAGAATTATCACTGTAGCACAAAAATAACATACAACCAGTCACTACTGGTACCAGGTGAGCACCACCTATGCAACCCTCACTATCTTAGGAGATTACACTAGGGAACCTGGGCTCTGCTAGCACCACCTGTACTAGCAAGAAGAAAACCACCTAAGTATTGCTATACCTGTAGGGGTCTAAGGAAGGAAACACATGATGCATCACAATACATTCAGCGGTGTAAAAGGACAAAGCACAAGAGAACACATGATGAATAATCTACCCATTCAGAGGTGTAAGCAAAAACACACAGTTGCGCAAAACTCAGATAAGTCACCACCTGTGACAGTCCCTAGGCCAACTGGCCTCTCTAGGGCTAGGACGCCCTGTGTCCCAAAGTCAGGGGGCCTAAACGTGGCAGTTGCCCACAAAGTGCTGGGCAACTGGTGCAGGGGAAGTTAGGGCAACGTTGGAGCCTCGTGGGCTCTAGAACAAGAACTGGCACCCTGAGCCTCTCTCCGGCTCTTCAACAGGACGGGGCACTCGAGCCTCTCAGGGCTCGCAAAGCAAAAGGCGGGCTGGAGCCTCTCTGGGCTCAAGAACGAGGAAATGGCACCCTCAGAGCCTCGCAGGCTCTGCTTTCCAGAACAACTGTGCCCCAGAGCCTCTCAGGGCTCTCAAAACGACTATGGGCACAAGAGCCTCTCGGGGCCCAATATATCCAAATTGCCCCCAGGAGCCTCGGGGCTCCTAATCTCAAGGCGGCTGCGTTGGAGTCCCTCACGGGGGACTCAGAGCAAGGACAAATGCCCCCAAGAGCCTCGCAGGCTCACAGAACGAATTGCCCCCAGGAGCCTCTCTGGGCTCCTCAACACTGATGTGGGCGGCGGGGCCCCTCTCGGGGGACCCTCGAACACGTGGGGTGCTTTGGTTTGGAGTCCCCTCCTCTGGGGGACTCGAGATGCTTGCAATGCCCCCGTGAAGCCCTCGTGGCTTCACTCTGACATCTAGCGCGAGCTCGCGCTACCAGGGGGGGGGGGGGGGGGGGGGCGGACACCGACAATCTGTCCCGGCGCCCCTCCCTTCCCTTCTCGTCACTCACCGGCTTTTCTCTGGCAGGCGGCTCTCCTCACGGGATGCGGGGCTCTCCCCTCACTCGGGGCGCCTTGCCGGGGACTTCGCTTCAGCTTCCCGGCTCCTCTCCTCGCTGCTCGGCTGCGGGGCGGGACTTCCGGTTGCTTCTCCCGGGGCCGCGCTGTGATTGGCCGGCCGGCCGGAACACTTCCGGGTCGTCGCGGGCAGCGCGGCGGCCCGTTTTAGGCAGGCAGGCAGCTTCCCAGGATCCGAGGAGTGGGCTCCCTCGTGAATCCAATAAATCACGGACCTGGGCAATGCCGGGTGGGCACCGGCCTTCACGAACAAAGCGTTTCCCAAGCGCTATAAAGGCCAGTAAAGCGCTCCCAGCGCTAAAGTGGCAAATAAAGCGCTATTAAGCGCTGGGTCACCACAGAGCGCTCTCAAGCGCCAAAAGGCAATACAAAGCGCTCCCAGGCGCTGGGGGCTAATAAGCCCAGCAAAAGTTCCTCAGGGCAGGCAGGGGGGCAAGGCTGGGCCAGAGCCAGCACACTGGGTCTCCAGGCAGGGAGACTCCCCAAGTGGCGGTCCTTCTGGCCCCAGCAGCAGCAACAGCCCCCTCTGGCAGGATCCAAAAGAAGAACATTTTCAGTGGGGACACAGCCCCTTCTTATACCAACAAATCCTTTGTTACAATGTGCAGGGTGGGGGGGGAAAACCAGTCGCAGCTGGTTCTGGAGCACTCTTGATGGCCCAACCACCCATTTCATTCACTGGGGAGGCTAGGGTCATTAGACACACCACAGGGGGGCGGAGCCAGCATTGTGTGGGGAAAACCCAGCCCATCCAGGACACAGGTACACTCCTCCCACACATCACTCATGCTAATCTCCCACTCACCACCGGGCAGACCCATCCAGACTTCCTGGAGCCTGGCATGCCAGCCAGCTCCAGCCAATCACGCTCCAGCACCCTCACTGTACACATATCTCAATGTCCAGAAGTAGCACTTCCCAACTAGACACACACATGCCGCAGACACCATCTTGCAGCATTCACTCTCACGAGTTCAGGCATACCAAACTCGAGCCTGCACTCCCCACGCATCAGGAACTACTAGGGACACACACATTCCCCATGCATTCCTATGGGAGGGCAGGCCAGCCATACTACACGCACGCACTTTCACTCTGGGACTCAGGGAAAAGTGCGCAGAGACCCACAAATCACTAGCACAGGGTCACAAATAAGGCAAAAAGTCTAGGGGTGAACCTGCCCTGCGGGCCAAGTCCAACACAACCCCCTTCCAGCCAAAACGCAGGGGAGAACAATCACCACCGTGATGGACTTCCCTGCTTGGGGCGATAGAACACGGACGCAGGCCCGCCACTGCCGGGACACCCTCCTGTTCTATGCCACGGTGAACCCCTAGGGTTCCTTCTAAAGCTACTGTAAGGACCAACTGGGCTACCCCACTGGTACTCCTCAGCTGTCCGCGGCCAGGACCAGGCCCTAGGCCACCCAGGTGCCACTGGTTCCTGCCAACTCACAAAGTGGGGGGTAGTAACCCCTGGCACATAACAGCCATTTTCCACTCTTCCTGTCTGCAAGACAGGGCTAGACTGCCACTGGTTCTCCAGCCTAGGGTCTACAACCTTAGGTGGACCAGGAGTCTCAGGGAAGGCTCTCCTCCCCTTACCTCTTCTTCTAGGGTTCCTCCTCCTCCGGCGAGGGGTACACCTAGCACGCCATTCCAACCCAGGGTTTAACCCCTCAGGTTGCACCGGGGTCAGAGGTGGGCTCTCCCACCCTCTGCACCCCCTTCCAGAGGTCTGCCCTCTCCCAACTGGAGAAGTTCCTCTGGAAGAAGAACCGGTCAGGACACTGGTTACAGTCGTCCTACCCTTCAGGTCAGGCTGATCCTGAACCTGGCCATCCACCCGCCGGTCTAAAACCTTTGGGGGAACAATTGCCTGGCACTCCAGGACTTCTGGGGATTCACACACAATCCCCCTGAGGCTGACACATGACCCATGTGTCGTGTGACTGTCTGCCTGGCGCAGATCTCCCGCCTCCTGTCCACCTGACAGTGCGCAAAAATCCCCCAGCACAGAAGTGGCGCCACCCGGGTCCCTCCAAGAAGATCTAGCCCAACTGGCTAGTCTCTGGTCCACTGGTGCATCCACTGGGAAACTCATCCCCCAATCACTCCTCACGCTGGACTCCTGTACCCTCCCTACCGGAGCGGTACTGCCGGACACTGGAACCCCTGGAGCTCTAGTTACAGAGGCTCCAGGTTCCCTAGGCACTAGGAGATCCTCCTCAAGTGTACTAACAGGACAGCCTAGGTACCCAACCTGGTGTTCCCTCAAGAAACCACCCAGGCTCTGAGATAGGGCTTCGGGCCTCTGGGGACTCTCAGCCTCCCACTGACTCCTGCTCCACTGAGCCAGATAGTCAGCCCCTCCACCTCTCTCACTATACTGGGACCTAGCTGGGCTACACTGAGCCTCTTCCACCACGCTGGGCTGGAAGCTCCCTGTACCACTACTGTTGGACTCACTCTCTAACGACTCTACAGAACCTCTGGCACTCTCCCAGCGGTCTGCTTCACTTGCAAGTTCCCAAGGATCCATGTTTTCACACCTCAACAAGTGTTGCCGCAACTCCGGCCAACAACGACTGAGCACCTGCTCCTTGAGAATAAGATCAAACAGTTTGTCATAATCAGGTCCCGTGGGAACCTCTAACCACTCAATCAGCGCACAGTCCCCTGCAAAATCCTCCCAAGACTGGTGAGACAGTTTCCTACTGCCCCTGAACTTCAACCTATACTCCTCTTCTGGGGAAACAGGTACCATACTCTGGGAACTGGGACTTCCTGCACTGAGATTCAAATAGCTGCCACCACTGGACCCAACCCTCCCTGGGGGATCCAGAAAATTATGACTGCGGTCAGGGGATAACCTACACTCTAGGGCTATCTTCTCCCTGGCCAAGGCCCTCTCAGCCTCTGCAGTCCGCTCATTCACACCCAGCTGCGCCATCTCTCTGGCATGCTCTAACCTGAGCTTCTCCATGGCCAGCTGGTGCTCCCTCTCTTCTCTCCTATCCACCCACTCCTCTGGGGACAGGGAAAGGGATGGGGTGCTACATCTGACACTGGACCCAGCAAGGGACTCCCTATCTATGGGGTCCTCGCTCTCTGCTGGCGCCCAGCCACTGTCAAACTCACTCTCCACATCAGACTCTTCAGGGCTCCCCTCAGACCCACCACCCTCATGGTGTGCGGTCCGGGCCCTCTCCCTCTCACTGTGCTCACGCTCCCAGTCACTCTTCTGCCACAGGATCATGTTATCCCTAAGCTTGGACTGGGTGTCTGACTCACTCAGTGGGATGTCTCTCTCCTCACAAAACCGTACCAACTCATGCACACTGTACTTAAACAGGCCACAAAGGTTAAAAGGAGATTCCATCTTGACAGGATGCTCACAGACACGTGCAACACAAGGGACCTAGCAATCTGAAGTAAAAGTACACAATTCCAAAATTTCAACAATCTCCTTATCAAAGAAAACTCATACTCATGCGTCCAGGAAAACACACCATTCATCCACACACACCCTCCCCTCGGATCGGTAAGGCAGTTTCTACCACCCCTGACTTCTCAACCTGACCACATGTGACACAGGTACCAAACTCTGGAAGCAGGGCGGGGGACAAATGTACTGAACACAATTATCAAATGACACTCTTCAGGAGAAGCAATAATGGAACTTAACCAAAAACACAATAATCCCCAAAAATGTGGTCATCTAAAATGCAGAGCTTTGTAGTGGCCAGTTGCCACTGTGGTACAACGCAAACACAAATTCTTATCCTCACCGCTTGCCGCCAATGTTAGAACCGGGACCCTGGCCGGCCAAGACTCGCGTCGAGGTCAGTCAGGGATCGCCATTTCTAAGTGTCAGGGCAAGGGAGTCACACACCAAGGCAACCCCCACTCGCCCTCTAGGTAACGTGGCGCGAGCAGTCTAGGCTAAACTTGGAGGCGATGTAAGTTAAGCATTTGCGCACGCACCCCAGCAACAACAACCAAGGCCCACCACAAAGGAAAACTCCACACAAGGTTATATAAAAAATAGCCTTTGTATTCCAATAAACATACATTAGATAAAACACACACTTTACATTGTGCCAGAGGCACGGGCAGAATTTACAAGGGGAATTATATGTACAAGGGACAGGGCCACATGGACCACTGTCAGGGTATGCACTTTTAGAAATGACACTTTTTAGAAATAGCACTTTTTAGATCATAGAATTATCACTGTAGCACAAAAATAACATACAACCAGTCACTACTGGTACCAGGTGAGCACCACCTATGCAACCCTCACTATCTTAGGAGATTACACTAGGGAACCTGGGCTCTGCTAGCACCACCTGTACTAGCAAGAAGAAAACCACCTAAGTATTGCTATACCTGTAGGGGTCTAAGGAAGGAAACACATGATGCATCACAATACATTCAGCGGTGTAAAAGGACAAAGCACAAGAGAACACATGATGAATAATCTACCCATTCAGAGGTGTAAGCAAAAACACACAGTTGCGCAAAACTCAGATAAGTCACCACCTGTGACAGTCCCTAGGCCAACTGGCCTCTCTAGGGCTAGGACGCCCTGTGTCCCAAAGTCAGGGGGCCTAAACGTGGCAGTTGCCCACAAAGTGCTGGGCAACTGGTGCAGGGGAAGTTAGGGCAACGTTGGAGCCTCGTGGGCTCTAGAACAAGAACTGGCACCCTGAGCCTCTCTCCGGCTCTTCAACAGGACGGGGCACTCGAGCCTCTCAGGGCTCGCAAAGCAAAAGGCGGGCTGGAGCCTCTCTGGGCTCAAGAACGAGGAAATGGCACCCTCAGAGCCTCGCAGGCTCTGCTTTCCAGAACAACTGTGCCCCAGAGCCTCTCAGGGCTCTCAAAACGACTATGGGCACAAGAGCCTCTCGGGGCCCAATATATCCAAATTGCCCCCAGGAGCCTCGGGGCTCCTAATCTCAAGGCGGCTGCGTTGGAGTCCCTCACGGGGGACTCAGAGCAAGGACAAATGCCCCCAAGAGCCTCGCAGGCTCACAGAACGAATTGCCCCCAGGAGCCTCTCTGGGCTCCTCAACACTGATGTGGGCGGCGGGGCCCCTCTCGGGGGACCCTCGAACACGTGGGGTGCTTTGGTTTGGAGTCCCCTCCTCTGGGGGACTCGAGATGCTTGCAATGCCCCCGTGAAGCCCTCGTGGCTTCACTCTGACATCTAGCGCGAGCTCGCGCTACCAGGGGGGGGGGGGGGGCGGACACCGACAATCTGTCCCGGCGCCCCTCCCTTCCCTTCTCGTCACTCACCGGCTTTTCTCTGGCAGGCGGCTCTCCTCACGGGATGCGGGGCTCTCCCCTCACTCGGGGCGCCTTGCCGGGGACTTCGCTTCAGCTTCCCGGCTCCTCTCCTCGCTGCTCGGCTGCGGGGCGGGACTTCCGGTTGCTTCTCCCGGGGCCGCGCTGTGATTGGCCGGCCGGCCGGAACACTTCCGGGTCGTCGCGGGCAGCGCGGCGGCCCGTTTTAGGCAGGCAGGCAGCTTCCCAGGATCCGAGGAGTGGGCTCCCTCGTGAATCCAATAAATCACGGACCTGGGCAATGCCGGGTGGGCACCGGCCTTCACGAACAAAGCGTTTCCCAAGCGCTATAAAGGCCAGTAAAGTGCTCCCAGCGCTAAAGTGGCAAATAAAGCGCTATTAAGCGCTGGGTCACCACAGAGCGCTCTCAAGCGCCAAAAGGCAATACAAAGCGCTCCCAGGCGCTGGGGGCTAATAAGCCCAGCAAAAGTTCCTCAGGGCAGGCAGGGGGGCAAGGCTGGGCCAGAGCCAGCACACTGGGTCTCCAGGCAGGGAGACTCCCCAAGTGGCGGTCCTTCTGGCCCCAGCAGCAGCAACAGCCCCCTCTGGCAGGATCCAAAAGAAGAACATTTTCAGTGGGGACACAGCCCCTTCTTATACCAACAAATCCTTTGTTACAATGTGCAGGGTGGGGGGGGAAAACCAGTCGCAGCTGGTTCTGGAGCACTCTTGATGGCCCAACCACCCATTTCATTCACTGGGGAGGCTAGGGTCATTAGACACACCACAGGGGGGCGGAGCCAG
Organism: Lissotriton vulgaris; assembly: GCF_964263255.1. Classification (NCBI taxonomy): domain Eukaryota; kingdom Metazoa; phylum Chordata; class Amphibia; order Caudata; family Salamandridae; genus Lissotriton; species Lissotriton vulgaris. Next base: position 283,824,338 of record NC_141687.1, read on the forward strand.
CATTGTGTGGGGAAAACCCAGCCCATCCAGGACACAGGTACACTCCTCCCACACATCACTCATGCTAATCTCCCACTCACCACCGGGCAGACCCATCCAGACTTCCTGGAGCCTGGCATGCCAGCCAGCTCCAGCCAATCACGCTCCAGCACCCTCACTGTACACATATCTCAATGTCCAGAAGTAGCACTTCCCAACTAGACACACACATGCCGCAGACACCATCTTGCAGCATTCACTCTCACGAGTTCAGGCATACCAAACTCGAGCCTGCACTCCCCACGCATCAGGAACTACTAGGGACACACACATTCCCCATGCATTCCTATGGGAGGGCAGGCCAGCCATACTACACGCACGCACTTTCACTCTGGGACTCAGGGAAAAGTGCGCAGAGACCCACAAATCACTAGCACAGGGTCACAAATAAGGCAAAAAGTCTAGGGGTGAACCTGCCCTGCGGGCCAAGTCCAACAGAGACTATAACACAGACTGCCATGAAGACAACGATTAAAACACACAGTGAGACTAACACAGACTGCCATGACGACAACCATTAAAACACACAGTGAGAATATAACACAGACTGCCATGAAGACAACCATTAAAACACACAGTGAGACTATAACACCGACTGCCATGACGACAACCATTAAAACACACAGTGAGACTATAGCACATGCTGTCATTTAGACAACCATTAAAACACACAGTGAGACTATAACACAGACTGCCATGAAGACAACCATTAAAACATACGGTGAGACTATAACACAGACTGCCATGAGGACAACCATTACAACATACTGTGAGACTATAACACAGACAACCATGACGACAACCATTAAAACACACAGTGAGACTATAGCACATGCTGCCATTTAGACAACCATTAAAACATACTGTGAGGCTATAACACAGACTGCCATGACGACAACCATTAAAACACACAGTGAGACTATAACACAGACTGCAATGAAGACAACCATTAAAACACACAGTGAGACTATAACACAGACTGCCATGACGACAACCATTAAAACACATAGTGAGACTATAACACAGACTGCCATGAAGACAACCATTAAAGCACATGGTGAGACTATAGCACATGCTGTCATTTAGACAACCATTAAAACACACAGTGAGACTATAACACAGACTACCATGACGACAACCATTAAAACACACAGTGAGACTATAGCACATGCTGCCATTTAGACAACCATTAAAACACACAGTGAGACTATAACGCAGACTGCCATGACGACAACCATTAAAACATACTGTGAGGCTATAACACAGACTGCCATGAAGACAACCATTAAAACACATGGTGAGACTATAGCACATGCTGTCATTTAGACAACCATTAAAACACACAGTGAGACTATAACACAGACTACCATGACGACAACCATTAAAACACACAGTTCGACTATAGCACATGCTGCCATTGTAGGAAGGTGGATACCTGACTATGGTTGCCCCCAACTTTTTGCCTGGTGTTTTGCTGGTTTTCCGACTTAGTTGACCTGGGACCCTGCTATTCAGGGCCCCAGGCCTACTGCTCTCTCTGTAAAAATGGATTCGATGTACCTTAGGTACATATCTAATTGGTACTGGGCCACCTTATCAGTCCCTGTATCCAGGGCATAGGTTTACCCAGGGCCTACCAGGGGCTGCAGCATGTATTATGCCACCCCTGGTTGGCCATCTAAATCTGACACAACTGGCTGCACGACAGCTGGGGCAAGGTGGTGTAATCACCCTTTGCTTTAGATATAGTATTCCTATATCTAACCCTAAAATGGACACATGTATTCCTATCAGTCACTCCTATGGCAGGCCTTAACAATCCTGAAGGCAGAGTGCTTGGAATTATGTGAGACGGTGCTCTGGCATGAGCTGAGCCCGTTTGCAGCTTGCGGAACCAAGTCCTAATAGCTGTTCCATGATAACGCGTACCATATACTCTTAAGTGCCTTATAATCCTTGCGGTTATTTGCCAACTTTGGTATCGCTTTATCAAAACATGTCGAGTAAGGTGTCATACGAATTGGAATACTAACCCCTCGCCAATTCTGGCAACGGGGTTAGCATTCCACCCTTCTAGAGGGACACGGCATGTATGTAACTGTGAACCCCGGTTAAAGCTTAACACAGCCTCAGCTCCACAAAATGGATGCTGCCACCACAGACACAAGTCTGACCTCCTGCTGCTGGGAGTCCTTCCAGCGAGGAGAGCTTGGACAAAGGGTTTCCTGTCAGGGGCGGTGCTAGCACCACCCAGACAGGGTTTTGTGTATCCCAGGTAGGCAGGGCAGAGAGGAAGGTGACTGCAAGTGGCACCCCGGTGCTCACTGTGCATATGCCGGCTTAAACCAGTTCCAGGGGCACACCAGCCCCTGAGCTGGGGAAAGTCCGGACAAGGGAGAGGGGTGTAACCACCCCCCTCCTGGTCCCACCCATGGGCAGGACCTAGTCACGTGCCAGCCCCTTTCTTTAGTATAAAGGTAGGAGCGGGCCCCCTTCCCAGATTAGATAATTCTGAATCTTGACTACTTTCCACGAAAGAACTCTTGAACATTTCTGAAGACTCTCCCTTGTGGCTAAGTAGTAGCCACCCTGCACCAGCGGGCACCATCTAAGCGCATGCGGTTTGCTGCAAGTCCATCCTCCGGATCAAGACTGCCCAGCTCGACGAGACCCGGATTCCCTGGCACCTCTGACCTCTACCTACATCATTAGCCCAGCTGAGATTCGTGGGTGTGACGAGACCTGAAGGGACCGGCCATCTTCAAAACTGCACGACGCTTATCCAGCACGACCGCCGAGGGATTCTCGAGTGAGTGCTTTGGGGTTTGAGAAGCCCTAACCCTGAGCAGCTCCAGCACCGAAGTCCAGCCCCCCAGCATCCACGAGATCTGCGTGGGGCCCTTCTGCTCTTTGCTGCTCACCGCGTTGTCCGGCCACTTGCCTGCTGGCTTGTAGCCCTCCTGACGACAAACCACGACGATTGCATCGCTGGTCTGGTTGCTCCAGACTGGCCCTAGCTCCCCTCCAACAGAGGAGCACCCCGGACCCTCCTGGTCCACTCCAGACGCCATCTTGACTTCACCGCGTGGGCTTGCTTTTGCCAAGGTTTGTTGCCCCAATCCTGGGTCCAGCATCGCCGACAGCAGACACCTTCGTGGGACAGCTCGCACCTCCATCCTGGTCGCCGACAACACCTCCTGGTCCGAGAGACTGCAGAGCCCAGCGTCGCCCACTCACCTGGTCGAGGTGACTTCATCCGGTGCCATCCTGGTGCCCACCTAATCACTGGCTAGTGATTAAGAACTGAGTCCCCTCTGCTTTCAGGTCATCTCCATCACCGATCCAGGCTTGGATCACATCGAACTTCATCACTGGTCGCCTGCCAGCAACTTCTTCTTTCAGGCTCCATAGACTGTAACGAGGATTCCCGACGTCTTTTGAACCCTATGCAGCCGCAGCCCCTGGGCTAGGTAACCTGAGCATTTCGGTGCTCCAACGTAGGTTCACTATCTAAGTGTCCAGATCCTTTTTCGTTTTCAGCCTATCTAGTCGGATTCGTCCGATAACTGTAACTTTAGGAGATACTAGCATCCATAGACTTTGTCCCGCATCCCGCGTGAGAGTGCACACTCTGCACCCGATCTCCCTAGGCCTCCTGCTCCTAACCTGAAGGTTCAGTAGTGTAGTCCTAGCGATCCTGAAGCCTCTGGATCTTGTTACTTACCTGCTAGTATTTCGCATTCCACTTTTGTAGTATATGGTTTTTCGTGCCCCTCGGGCATTTGTGTAAATTGTGCAACTTAAAGTATTTTCTTAAGAGTTTTGTTATGTGATTAGCTCCCTGACTCATAAAGAGTTCAGGGTAGACTTGTTATAAATAAATATCCTTTTATTTTCATAACAACTTGTGTGGTGTCCTTTCACTTGGTGTTTAAGGGGTATATGTGATGGTATAACAGCTGGCTTAACACGCCCTCTAGAGTTTAGCCTAAAGACTGCTCTTGTCCATGCTACTAGGATAGCTGGTCTATAAGGTTGACTTACAACCAATCATCAATAAGGGTCGTTTGGTATGATACAAAGTGATCACTAGAATAGTGAGCACTATATATCAGGCCAACTTCTCACAGCCATTTAGACAACCATTAAAACATACTGGGAGGCTATAACACAGACTGCCATGACGACAAGCATTAAAACACACAGTGAGACTATAGTACAGACTGCAATGAAGACAACCATTAAAACACACAGTGAGACTATAATGCAGACTGCCATGAAGACAACCGTTAAAACATACTGTGAGGCTATAACACAGACTGCCATGAAGACAACCATTAAAACATACGGTGAGACTATACCACAGACTGCCATGAAGACAACCATTAAAACATACTGTGAGGCTATAACACAGACTGCCATGTAAATGTATGTAAATGTATAGGCATTTATATAGCGCACTACTTACCCGTAGGGTCCCAAGGCGCTTCGACCGCTGCGAAACCCTTCCTGGCTTCCCTGAGAGATGGTCCCTTAATGGGTATCTCCAGGGTGAGACCAGGCATCCCCGGCGGTCTGGTGGGGCCGTTAGTGAAGATGAGGGAAGCTAATGCCCAGAGTTGCCAAGTGTGATCGCTGATCAGAGTGGGCACCGAGGCGAGAGAATTATCGAGTCCGCTGACCCTGGTCCAGAAACCTGCCGCGCCGGGAATCGAACCCTGGTCCCGGGCCGCCCTCTGCTCTCGGGTCTGTCGCCTCTAACCAGTGAGCCACACTACTTCACTTGAAGACAACCAATAAAACATACGGTGAGACTATAACACAGACTGCCATGAAGACAACCATCAAAACATACTGTGAGGCTATAACACAGACTGCCATGAAGACAACCATTAAAACATACTGTGAGGCTATAACACAGACTACCATGAAGACAGTCATAAGATCACACTGTAGAAGCAGGACCTAGGTTGTTAGGAAGGAAGTCATTAGAAAACACGGTGACATAGTTACATAGACTATTGTGAAGGCACCAATTAAGACACACTGTAACATGGTTACATAGACTCTCGGGGATACATCCATAGCTATGCATATTGTCATGAAGACAGCAATTAGAGCACACTGTGACAGCATAACATACACTATGGTGACGCTGGTCATTAGAAAACACTATGACAGCACCTCATAGACCGCCATGAAGACAACAGCTAGAGCACACTTTGAAAGCAATGCAAGAAATTAGAACACTCTAAAATAAAAAATAAAACTGCTTTTCCTGCAGTAATGTAATCAGAGACGAGAACATACTTTGACAGCTTTTCATACTGTCATCATGACAGTCAAGAGAACACACTATGACAACTTTACATACTGTCTTGAAGACAGCCTTGAGAACACGCTGTGACACCTTTACATACGGTCTTGAAGACAGCCTTGAGAACAAGCTGTGACAGCTTTACATACTGTCTTGAAGACAACCTTGAGAACACGCTGTGACAGCCTTACACACACACATTCTGTCCTATTTCCTATCAGTAATTTCGTGCCTCAGGATGTCTCTTGATTCCTGATTGAAGTGTTGGCAGCCAATCAGATCTCTGCACGCGATCGGGCGGATTCGCGGAGGTGGCGCGTCCCTAGATATACAATTTTTTTTATAACTCCAAAACTACCGAACTGACTTATACCAAATAACAAAAAAAAGTGCCTTTTCTGGACCAGGATCTAGCTTTCTGCCAAATTTGGTGTAATTCCACTCAGCGGTTCGGGCTGTAGTCATGTTCAAAATCCCTATGGGAATTAACATGGAAAACAAATTTTTTTTTAACCCCCCTTTTTCTTAGCCCCCGCTTGACAGTTCATCACAAAACTTGTCATACGCAATAAGACTCACCAGCACCTTTTTTTGGCAAAATTCCGTGAAGATTCGTCAAATGGTGCCAAAGATATAGGCAAGTCAAAAAACGCTTTTCATATGGAAACTAGGTCTTAACTATAATTACCTACTGGTGACTGCCAGTGGGTAATCAATTAATTACTAGGCCTACTTAAATTGCTTAATTTGCACATGTAAATATCCATAATTGTGTTTTTAATTCAGTATGGTTGTTTATATAATGGTATTTATACTTTTATTATGATGTGCAAGCATATTTGTATGTAGAATGTCTTCCATTTCTTTTACTTTGAGCACGAGCATCGTCACTTTAAAAATAGCGATTGTATATGCCGGTGTTGTTGTGTGATCAAGGCTGGTATCAGCCGAAACACGTAATGGCGGAATGGTGCGAGGAATAAATCATCAGCACAAAGTTTCAGGTCTTCTCCCCTGAGGAGGACTTTGTGGCGAGGCTTTGGCATATATTTTTATATGCACACACACACACACATATAAATACAAACACAGATATAAATACACACACACAAGAACCCAAGACCTTTGTGGGTGGCCCCAGCACTTTCAACTGTGTTCCAATGTGTGCCTTCCTTAAAATTTACTTGTAGATAGGCCACTGGAGCAACAATGGTTTGCTATCCCCTCAGAGTCACCTAGATGTTGGCGACCGCTGAAAGCTTGAGCCAGGCTTGAGCCTGAAGCCTGGCTCTGGCTCTGCTTGAGGTCCTGTTGGAATCTTGAACACATAACAAGCCGGGCTGTAATGTGGTGCCTGTATGCCATCCTCACTCTACATAGGATGTGTCGTTATGGTCAGAGCTGACGCCTGTAAAACTGGGAAACCAGGTTTGAGTCTCAGAATCGACTCAACATCCTGTGATTCTGGGAAAATCACTGAATGTCTTGGTGCCTGTAAACAATATAAGTGACCTAGTATAATGTAACTGGTGCTCATGTAAAGCGCATGGCATTCGGGTTAAGTTTGTGCTGTATTTAAAATCTGAAGAAACTGAACTAAAAGGTAAAAACAAGATGCATAAAGAAAAATAAACACCCATTTCCTGGCTTATTTGTACAAAGTAGAACTAGAGAACCTGGATAAATTGTGGCTTCCCTGCTTAAATTCTTTGTTCTAGGGCAAATATTTAATTTCACCAAAACTCTTCTTTCTTCATGTTTGTGCATGAAAGCACTTTCAAATATGTGAGCTCAGAATACCAGTTGTACCAAACTGTCACCGTTAATAAGTACTACTCAGTGAAGTGCTATAATGTGCCCAGTGATCAAAGTGGACTGGATTTGAGGGGCACGGTGTGCCTACACTTTTTAACCTATGAAAGAGAGTTCCTCTACTTTTTTGTTAAACAGCAACCTGGCCATTATGTTTGAAATGCTTCAGCTGAGGTGTAAGGCAGGGAGTCTCCTGTGCTGTGAAACCAAAGGTAGGGCAGACAGCTAAACAGAGCCTTCCTGTTTGGGTGCCTGTTTGTCTGAAAGAAATGTAAATGTGTGTAACTGTTCAATCTGCAAAAGTGCTTGGAAGCCATTATTGCCTTTAGTTGATGGAATCACTTGGCTCTCTGGTTACACACACTGATCTCTGCGTTGCATTATCTAATAGAGTCTTCTTAATGTCTGGTGTTTCCCCTGACTAACTTAACTTGCATTCATTTTTCAGTTAAAGGGGGTGTAAAGTTACCTGAAGGTGAAAAACCGAAAAAAGTTACAGAATACTTTGGATCTCAATTACAAGAAATTAACTTAGAGTGGTGCAGCATGTCATTTGGCTGCGCTGCACTGCGTTGATTCCGAAGCTCAGGGATGCGTCATATCTTTGCTCTCCCCAGCGCTGGCCCACAATTTGCTGTCATGCGCCAACTCAGGCACCTTTGCACCATAGTGTAAGGGTACCTGAGTTGAGGGTTATGATTGTTTATGTGCAGGAAGGTGTCACTTCCAGCACATAAGCAATCTGAAAGGGTGTTTTGGAACTTCTATGTGCGCTGCTTAATGCACCACACAGAGAAGTTGAAAACATAATGTTTTTAATGATTGTTTATGTGCAGGAAGGGACACCTTCCTGCACATAAACAATCACAAGAAGTGACTTTCCGTTCTATGTGTGCTGCAGAATGCAGCACGCATAGAGGGAAAAAACTAGGAGAAATGAAAATATTTCTCCTCATTGCGACTCCCTACGCCTCCCCGTATCCTTCTGACGCAAAAAGCGTGAACTCCCTTTCTTTGTCCCTCCGGGAAGAACCATCAGAGAAACTCTTCCGAAAAAAATTCAAAACGTGGCTTTTCACCCAAGAAGAATTGGTACATGAATCTGTGAGGCACCATTTCCCTGAAGTTTGCAGTAATTTTTAAATAGCGTGGGAACACACCAGTGGGTGTAAGCAGGCGATCTACAAATGCAGAAATATCAAATATTTCCAGGTTTGCAATTTCTCGTAAATCTGGAAATGTGGCAGAAGCCATGGGTGTTGCGGGGGAACTCCTAAGCAACACTCATTGCACGCCCCTTTTACGCAAAATGTTGCTTGTAAAGGGCCATATTTACAACAACACGAAAAGACACGCAGGGTGGCTTTACGTGTCCTTGTAAATATGGGGCATCAGGTTGTGCTGCTGGTGCATCACAAAAAGTGACGCACCGGCAGTGCAAGTTTATTAACCCCTTTGTTTTTTAGCCATGCCTTTGACCCCGCCCCCACAGTCACTCACACCGCCCCATTCAGCAACATCACAGTTCCCATACTTGTTTAATGCACTCCGACTACTGAATGTGCGCTTTTGATGTCAATGCTTACACATGTTAAAGAAATACACGCTTTTGTATTTTAAAGATAGTTTATCATATTTTAGATGATATTTGTTGTATAATTTACATAGCAAATAGTTTCAGGGCTCTAAGATCCGAGCCACAACCTTGGATCGGCTTTGGCTTGGCTCTTCCTGTTAATTTGTTGGCTCGCCCACCTCTAAGGTCACTCCGGTGACTAAATGGCCAGCTGCACTCCTCACGAGTCTCTTCCTGAGGCAGGCTGACTTAGCCTTAACCCGCTCACACGAACCCGTGAGGGCTTCAGTGAGCAGAGCTGTCTGACTTCTACAAAAAGTCGTGTTGTGGCGGGATAATGTCTGGAATCTGAGGACTCATATGTCCAGTTCGCTGGATGTGCTTCGCGTGCTCTAGCTTCTACGGAGATCGCAGGATCACTACTTCTGTGGGAATGTGATGCCCCCGCGTGGACAAATCATGAACATACAGCTTTGTGACACAAAATGGAGCAACCCAATTGTATTGGTCGTTTATGTTACGTGTGAAGGGGCAACGTGACTTACTCATTATTTCAAATGTGAAAAAAGCGACGACGGTCGAGTTAGAACCAGTTTGCACCGTTCCTTCCTATGTAAGAAACAGGTGGAACATACATTTGGTCAACTATGTGTTTGATGTATAAATTGATACAGGAAGAACAAGAGGAATAAGAAACAAAAACAGACGGGAAATAAGTTGAATGAGAAGGGGAAGGGAAAATAGATTAAACAGAAGAAGGTGACGATAGGAATAGAAAAGATACAAGAAGAAATATTGGCGATGGAAAAAAGGAGTGAGCGTGTGTTTTTGTGTTCTGTGTGCAAGTGTGCTCCTGGTCCTGGCATACTGCAGGTCATTCTTGACATATAGGGAAGACACCCATGGTATATGGGTGGGGATTTTTACCCATGGACATATTCAGACCTTAGCATTCTATACACACTGGGCAACATATGGTATAAAAAAAACTGGTGCAGATATATCTGCAGTAGTTATTGACATAAGAGAGGAGAGAATGTGGCCTAACGGCTAGGGCGGTTGAGCTTGGCGCTGGGGAACCGGGTTCGCGGGTAGGATTGTTATGATTTAGGGCACCCAATATTCAATGCTAGCCTATGGTAATTGTAATTATTGACCCATTGGGGCATCGATAGTGCAAGGGGTCATTCATTGAAAAAATGTGGCACTGGCATATAGCACATGATTCTTGGCATAATGTAGGCATGCACATGGGTAACACCCAAGACCAAATGCAGGGCCTGGTTTATAGGTGGAAACATAGTGGACATTTATGGCAACATTTTTGCCTAGTATACTAGAGGTAAGTTCTAGCATATGGGATGAACCCATTACATGTTGGAAAAAAAATGGAATCAGCTCCTTGGCAGGGTCAGGCTTCCTTGACACACCATGACAATGGACTATTTAATAAGCGCTATGTTTTGTTTATTTGTATAGTGCACTAACCACCCATCCAGGCACTTGAGAAGGTGCGTAGATGAGTGTCCCATGGCTTTAGAGAACATTTATGTGAAATTGTGTTTTGAAATGCATAATTTTTTTAATAATCTGAGGGTAGAATTTTGTTTACATTTTGCAAGTGGATACGCATACAGCAGTCTGTTTTCTGTCACAAATATTTCCAATTTATATTTAAAATTGTGTCATTTAATGAACCTGGTTCCATTGAATAGCAGAATATGGATAGAGAGAAGAAGAATCACTATTCATAAATGTCACATTTCGTTTTATGTAGGTACTCAAACAAAATAATTTATCATCACTCAATTGAATGCACTCATTTCAAAGACCTTCGAATGTCAAATTTGATCTGTGGCCAGCTGGTCAGTGATCAGGAGCTCAGCCCACTGCACATTCTTAAAAACAGATTTATTAGTTGGATCACTCCATTGAGATACATTCAAACTACAGTCAACTACTAGCTAAATTGTAGGTTTTCAATAAAAGAATCTAGCAATAAAATCTTTGGCTTCTTTTACAGAACTGCCAGGATCATACCTGACCTCCACCGATCCCTTTTCCATAGAAAAAAGAATGCTTCCCATACATTATAGATCTGGTATTTCAAGAGAATGTGTCTTAAATATTGCTTTCTAATCTCAGCACAGCGGAGACCAAAACAGAAGGAAGTGCATCGTATCTTAAGCTCCTGCCAGGCTACAGATGCACATGACATTACCACCACCCACACCTTTCAAATGTGGCATTTAAGCACCACATGGAAGAACACAGAGCCTGAACCTGCCCACTGACTATCTAATATCATGAGGTGCTAGAGAGCCTCTCCTTCGAAAGGGGCTGTTGCATACGAAGGACGGCCAAAGAGGAAAGTGGTAATCCCTCAGTTCTCTCAGTTCAGGGTAGCTCTACAGGGCGCATCCACTAAATACCGATTGCTCCGCAAGCTATGTTTACCAAGTGCACAAATTGCACACCCATTCCTACTTATGGTCTCCAGAGTAACATGCCGATAGAAAATGTTATTCCCATTCTCACATGCACACTGAGAATGCATACTCTGAACCTGCTATATTTAGCTGAATATTTTGCACAAGGTTTCAACCTTGGCTTATTAACCTTGACTGGGGCGCAAACTCAAGTTTGCACCCAATCGTTATTGGCGTATGGCATCGCACGAGGGCTGGAGTATTGTTTCCAGCCATGAAGGTGGGCCTGCTATTTGCTTATGTGCCTTAATTCATGCACTGCAGCCTGGCATGTCATGGGTTTGGAATCTATAGGCAAACTCTGCTTACACCAGAACTCCAACTTGTTGAACACATGGGAGAGCCAGGAATAAGAGTTTCCATGCCCACCTTTTCCCTTTAATACATTATGAATTTTATGATTTTTAATTTTAACCAACAAATAGTTTATCAAACTGTGAAACCATGCAGAGGCCCGGCTTCAGCCTTAGAACAGAACCTTTGGAAACACATCAAGACTCTTACGTATTAATGTTATTATTCTACAAAGCAGGGTGAGGGCCAGTGGCCCACATCTCACTCTAGAACTAACCCAAGTGATCATTTTTCTTAGGGAGATACGAGTACCACTGATTTAGGTGCTACCACTTATTATTAAGCAACAAGAAACAATTACGTTTCTGTTGTGTGCTATAGGCATGGTTGTCATTTTTTAACATCTTTATTTATGTTTTTTTCAAGGAGCTATTAATAAAAAATTATATACTTCCTCAAATAACACAATCAGAGATCACGTTTACACAGATCACACATAATTGTCCTTCGCTATGTATTTAGAACCTCTGCACATTTTTCTGGTTCTGTCCTGTTGTCAGCGGAGCCATCTTCCCTCTAGTATTAGCCTTCCCCATTCATCGCCCTCCTGTTTTTCTTTCTCCTCCATTGTTAATCACGCTGGCCCACCCTGTATATCTCCCCTACTCCACAGAAGACTTCTCCTCTCTTTCCTCTCTTGTCAGTGCTCCTATTTGGTTTCAGATTCTTGGTGGGTACCGGTCCCTCCATCTCGTGTGTCGATAAATGAATCACATTAGATATTACTTCTGCCCATTACACAAATCCTCTGCTGCCTTCTTACCAGTTCCAATGTCCCTTATCTGCATTTCTTCCGCCAGAGCGCATTGCATTGCATGGTCATCATTAGTAAAAGTATTCACCTGAAGTGTAGAAGGTGCGCCCAGACGCCATGTTGCATTTCCTTTTGCCCTGAAGCTCGGTATAATGCTAAGACACGGCTCCACCAGGACCAAGGACGTCTATGTTGTGATACCAGCCCTTCTTCTTTGTCTGCAGTGATGGCAAGACACTTAACTGCTTAACCACCTCAAATTCCATGTAGAAACGGTGTTAGGCTATTGTCAGCAGGTGAGCAATTACTGAGAGGGCACTTCACCCTATCTCTGGCTCCCTTAATGTAAACGTCCCCCTCTCCACTCTCCCGTCCCTGTTTTTGTGGGGTCTTTTTTCTATGGTCTCAAAAAGAAATGGCAAGCATGGGGGACCCGATCCCAGACCGGAGTTTATTTACTGCCGGTGCTGAGCACTGGCAGGTACTAGGCCCGCTTAAAGCCTCGTTTCCTTGCATTCAGCAGCCACGCTGCCTGTTGTTGGCACCCCGGACAGCCTAATGTGACCCACAGAGACACGAGCTGGGGTGGGAAGAGTGTAGTTGTTCTTGCAAAAGAACGAAGGGGAGGTGTACATGTAAGATTGATAGTCATTACTCAGTTGGATTGGAATTAAAGCAATACATAATGTTAACCTTGTAGTAAACAGACAACATGATACTATATGTACAATAATGTGCAGTGGCAGTCTATGGCACCCTCTGCTAACTTTATTTTGTTTTCTAGAAGGTGTTTCTAAAGAGCTTCATAGCAAAGGGTGTCACAACACTGATAATAAATAGACTAATGGATGAACAGTTCCTTTAATCAGTTAACAATACTATTGTCATTCTTAAGAACATATTAATATTAGTAATAAGAAAATGAACACTGCTGCTATTAATATGAGTGATACTAATAATACAATAAGCTGATACAGCATCTGATACGTCTATGATTCCAGGTTCAATAATAAGAAGCAACGGCTGGACAGGAAAGTTGACAGGAGGTTCAGGCCTGAGCAGTGTCTGCAATTATTGGCTGTTTTTTCTATCCTTATATCATCATTATAAATATTAACAATAGTGTTTAAAACAATAATAGCAAAATCAACAACAACGACAAATTAATGATAAGAATAGTGATGACGAATCTATCATAGACTGATTTAGCATCTGGTGCTTTGGTGACAGTGGATATTAACATTAGAAGTGACGAGCAACTGAATCTCTGCTTCCAGAAGTCGAACTTCAGTTAACTGGCGTCAAACTGAGCAGTAAGCTGCTGTCAGAGATGGGATACACAGGAGATGGCTGTCAAATACCTCTACAGACAACAATCTGAGCAGCTCACACATACACGCGCACACATACACACGTGTTACCTTGTGCCATGGTTTGCCAGGTAACAGCGATTCAGTGAGGCTGGACTCTAACCAAGAACTGGCCAGAGGGTGCGGTCTCCCCGGCAGGACAGGTCCTAGGAGTCCAGGCGAGCCTTCTTTGGAATCCATCCAACTAATTGCTGTTACTTCAAATACCACAGATGTGGGCTTTTGATTAGGGGCACTGCAAAAAAAGACAAAAACACATCAGTAAATAATAGAAAAGGGTAGTGTATTCTACAGTAAAAAGGCAATCTCAGTGCCAGGGGCACTTCGGTCTTATGGGCACCCCACTACATTAAAGATGCCACTTATCTGCCCGCTCACTGGGGCACATGCTAACAACCCTCTCAGAGGGTTGGATCGACAATTGTTGGCCACCGTTGACCACTGCTGGGCAAATGATGAATCTGTAGGGTAGGGTTTGAATCTAGTGGTAGTGGAGAAGTGTGGCTCAATGGTTAGAGGAGGCATACCCGGAAGCTGAGGTCAGACCCGGGACCAGGGTTCAATTCCCGACGCGGCAGGGTCTGAGCCCAAGTGTCCACGGACTCGATAATTCTCACTTCGGTGCCTACTCAAATCACGGGTTCACACTCTGCAACTCTGGGCAATAGCTTGCTTAATCTCCACTACGGTCCCCCGCGGCGGGATGCCTGGCTTTCACCTTGGGGATGCCCAGTACGGGTTATCTCACAGGGAAAAAGCCAGGATGGGTTCCCAATGCAAGCGCCGGGACACCCCGTTGGGGTAGCTGTGCGCTATATAAGATACACTAAAAAAAGAAGAAAAAAAATCTAATACATAACATTGCCCCCCACCTCCGCCAACATCCATCTCAAATATCTTCGTGTCACTCTAGTTTTTAATGTGCGCCACAGGTAGCAGGTGGTGGGCCTCAGCACTTGTTTTCGGGAATGGAACTTACTTTCATCAACAGACTTTGAACCACAGCAGGAAAGTAAAAAGCAGAACAGGGAGAAAGGAAGGAGGAGGCATAGAAAGATACGTCAACAGCAACAATGGCAAAAGGCAGAGATGGAAATAAATCTTCAAGAAGGAGCTTAAGGTACCGGACATGTAGGGGGGTTAAAGAAAGAGACAATAGGTGGAATTAAGACTAAGCAGCCTTGGAATTTAGCAATCCTGGCATTCACCAAAAACAGCGGCAGGCTCCGAAAAACACTTTGGACTGCTACACACATATAATACATGCTCAAATTAAACATTGTGTAGTGCATACATCTGCCCTGCCTGTAACACTGGATACCTCACAGACAAGCTGCATGTAAATATTTGGCTTTGTACATTGTACCTTGAAGTCCAAATCGACCTCGGATAAACAGAAAAGTTATTTTTGTGATAACTAAATGAATCCAACATTTTGCCATGCATATTAGCTGTGAATGTTCTTCTTGGAGTTATAAAGAAACTAAGAAATTGCAATTTAAACCGTTTTCTGTAATAATTATTAATTATTCAAACGATTGTTTAAAGTATGAAGAACTGTGTTTTTAACACCTGAAAATAAACAGATGAAAAATAACTGCAAAATGTTGAAATATGCTTGGACTGTAGTTACATTACTGAATTGGAAACAGGTTCACAACTTTAGATTTAACAGTATTGTGTGGGAAAGAGCATGATTATGAAGCTAAGTTTTTTACGAGGAATAAATTGGTGTTGTGTGTGTGTTTTCTGCCATTAATTTTAGTGGACAATAAACATTATTTGAACTTTTAATCATGGTTAGCATTTGGGATGATTCTTTTTGCAAAGACAAGTATGGTAATAGTGTAGTGAATGCTTTTTCATTTGTATTGTGTATTCAATTCTGTGTATATTTTACATTTGCACGCAAAATACACCTTTTTTGCTTCATATCTCTGCTAGGTAATCACACAGTGACCGAACACTCTTCTCTGGTCTCGACCACCACACATCTTTTAGCTCCCTAGTACAGTTGAAGCCTATTGTGTACAATACTAAAAATGTACAGTGGGTTTTGTCACAGTGCACTGCTTACCAGTGGTCACATTTGTTGTCACTCGTATTTTCTGGCTTTTTATTGAATGGCTTTCCTTGTCCCTCCCCTTCTTCTGTTTGTCTCTCCCCTGGAGCATAGCCTCTTTGCCATCCTTTTGACTGGATAACTTGTATCCTTCCACTGATTGCATTTAGAGAGCTATTTTTTTTCTTTCAACAATTCATGAGAGCACATGTATTATCTAGCGTTCTCCATTGTGTGCTGCATCCCTCCCTGGAACACCACCCCACCCATGTGCTCTATGTTGCTCCCTCGCCCCTCCCCTCCCAAGTTCGTTTATTGCTTTCTCCACCAGTTCCTGGCTTTATCATTATGTTTCTTTTGTCTCCCATGGGCCATCCTCAAAAGACTCTGTTGCTCCCTTGCAACTCTCCCCCCACAACAATCCTCCGTTCCCCGCTCCCTAAACCCTCTAGTACTTAAAAAATACATATATATTGGTGGGCCCAACAACAACTCGCTCTGTCTTACAAAAAGTGTTTTCATGTTAGTAATATTTTTTATTATTTATCAATCTATCTTGGATCAGTAAATAAAAAATGCCACCCGCATAATTTCGTAGGTGCATGCACGCATGATGATGTCATCATGCATGCAAATGCTTACAAAATGGCAGTGGCCAAGTTGTGCTTTTTTTTGGTTTGTTTTTAACATTTTGCATAATGACACACAGGATTGGCCCAAAAGGTGAGAACCATTGGTTTTGCCAATGCCTATTTAGGCAGTTGCGGCATTGTTTAATCTAGTCAATGCCCAATTTGTTTCCTTTAGCCCCAAGGAACTGGAACTGAAAATAGATTTCTCAAAGTAAAGGTCTGTGCTCTTCCACAGCCAACACATTTGTCATTCCTGGGCAAGGACAGACTCAAAGCTAAAATCAGTCCTGGCAAACATTTTCAAATTATCCTCCCAATTGAAGATTTTAAAATTAGAATTTTGAAAGAGCTGAAAACAGCCCTTAGCCTGCAGTCCATCAGGAGAATGCCAGAGAAGCAGCTTAAACCCAATCTTTTTAGGTTTCAATCTTTTATTGATATTTTTAGTTCATGCATCAAACAGTGCCTTCAACAGTAAGCCATGGAAAGTCAAGATATACAGCAGGGCACATAACCAAAAACAAAACCAACTCCCTCCCCCCCAAACCCATTCTTTTTTAAACAATTTCTAGGCAAATTGTTCCTTGATTTTGCTAAGTGGTTCTTCTCCTTCCTAATGCAGAGGTACACTAGAGATGGTTAGTATGCTTTAGAAATGTCTGCATAGCAGACCTAAGTTCAGTCATTTAGTCTACTATGCCAAATAAGTTTGCTGCAGTGTTTGAATAAACATAGAATCAAAAGCCATGACATACTTTCTTTGGTATAGTACACAACTAGAGAGCCTTCAAACACATTCTAAAGGTGAATAACTTAAAAAAGATATGCCCTGTTGTAGGAAGCTGGCTCTGTATATACTATATTAAAGTAAGTTATAGTGTGCACAGAGTCCAAGCAGTCCCCAGAGGATTAGGAGAGGCTAAATTAGACAAGTACTAACAGCTCTCTTTGCGGTAGTGTGGGCGAGCAGTTAGGGTTATCAGGAGGGTGTGTTAAGCATTTATTGTATTCAGTCAATCAAGACTGATGGCACACACTCAGAGACTGAATCCAGACCAATTAGGTAAGTATAAGTTATACTTATTTTTTATTTTGTAGAAACAAGCAGGAGAATACTTTTCAAATGCTGTACACAAAAATGTAATTGTGGATTTTATTGGAATCGATTACTGGTTTGTATTACCTTTAATACAGTTCAATATACAGTAAGATTACTTTAGATTACTCTTGGATTACTTATCGATTACTTTAAGTACTTGAGGTTATATGCTGTGCTATCATACACCGAGGTTGTCATTTACAGGTAAGTACAGCAATTCTTAAGTTAAAGCATAGTTACTTTCTTTTCCTACAAAACAGTAGGTCAACACATTTTTTAGGAAGAAAACTCGTAAAATTGGTTCTTATGGGAAAAGAGTGTTATCAGTTTGCAAATAAATAACTACTTAAGACAATGGCTTTTAGGTGTTAGGACCAAGGTTCCCCAACGTCCAGTTAGGCACTCAAATTGCACCACCAGCGGTACTGGGGTGGCCAGGTGCAGAGTGCAGTGGCCCAATGTTAGCAAATGGTGCAGAGGGGTTCTTTGGTCAGAGACTGCTTGCGAGCAGGCCACTTGGCTAGGGGAGCAAAGCTCCAGGGGTTAGAATCAGCGATGCAGGGGCCAACAATCAGCATAGGACCTGCATCACCAGCAACATAGGGGCAGCCAGATGCAGAGTGCCAAGGAGACGTCAGGGACCCTGTGGATTTCAATGGAGAACTCCGGTTCGGAAACGAAGCTGCAGGCTCGGGCAGGGAGGCTTCCTGAAGGCAACCACCAGCTGGAGAGGTGAGCTGGGCTATTGGGGAATGCCTGGACACCATTGGCAGATCCCAGGTCAGGATTGCTGGGGAGACCTCCTCGTGCTGTTGGGCCACTCGAACGAGGTCATTCTCCCGAAACTTCTCTACCTTTTTTTAAATACACTGTATGATCCAGGTAGGCATTTCTTTTCAGCGCTACGTACTGAACTGATCCACTTGACATGGGGAGGCAAGCGCCCTTGTTTAAAATGGGACACACTTGTCAGGCCCTACTCTCTGGGTGGTTTTGATATTCCTGATATGGAACTCTATTACCTCTGCACACAGGCTCATTACATCTAATACTGGTTTCACCCACCCAAATATATGCCCCAAGTTGCTGAAGAACATTGGCTACCAGCTGTCATCTCTCTAGAAGGGGTTCTATTAAGCCCAGTCGCGTCTCAAGACCCGGCTCCCCTGCCAAGCACATGTACGGTGCGTGCCTGGCAGCGCATCACCCAGCGCACTCATACACCCATAAGGTACTCTCCCTTCCTCCCTCTGTGTTACCACCTCTGGATGCTATTATTACGGGAAGGAATATTTCACAAAACTAAAGCAAAATATCATATTACCTGTTGGGGAGATCTTTACCTTAATGGCAAGTTTCGTACCTTACAACAGATGTTTGTTGGGGCGAGCCCCTCTTCCATGGACATCTACTTATATGTCCGACTAAGACAAGGCATAACTCAGCACACTCCCTTGTTTCCACCAGCGCTCCTGACTCCAACAGAGAGGAGATCGACCTGCAATGCGTGTGACTTCGAGGCCCCGACGACTCGTGCACAGACCTTCGAAACCGTTGCCTGTGGGCGCCTTTTTTTTTGGAAGCTCAACGAGAGGTCGCCGACGCCCTGCATTTCTAAAAGGTACTGTTTGCGGGTCTTCCCGACACCGTAGCTGGGCCACGACGCTGTGGACAGCCAGAACTGTTTGGATTTGTTTGCTCAAAACGTCGTGATAGCCACGGACAGTGCTATTTATATCAAGGAACTGTTTTTAAAGTGTATTTTGATAACTGTGGATTTTTAAGTACTGTATTGTGGATTTTTATCGTTTTTGGTCTTGTCTTAAGTATATAAAAATATTGGATATTTTTCTAAACTGGTGTGGTATCCTTTTGTAGTGCTTACACTGTATTACTGTTGGTTCTGTGCAAATGCTTTACACACTGCCTCTAAGATAAGCCTGAATGCTCGTGCCAAGCTACCAAGGGGGTGAGCAGGGGTTATTTTAGGAGTGTAACTCCCTTATCCTGACTAGAGTGGTGGTTTCTGCCTGGCTTTGGCACATGCCCTAGCCTGCCAAAAATTCAATTTCTAACAGTGAAGAAGTTAGATTTATTTTCACATTAAATCATCAGTTCAGCTGCGAAAAAGTAGCATGGCCAAGAGCCTTAAATTACATTTAACTTCTAGGGGAGCATTCTTAATGTTGTACTGCAGCAGTTTAAGCATCGAATATGAAGACAGGGCTAGGTAACACAGGTAGTGGACTTTTTTTTACCTGCCTATTGGGGCAGGCAGGTAGAGTCTCTTTTGCTGAGCATCCAGGCAACCAAAAAAAAGAGGCTTCACTCATGGGAAGAGAAGATGCTGAGCCACCGGCACTCTGTGTGAGACCTCACAACTGTGAAAAATTTTGACAGGACCATAGATGCTACATTCCTTCAGAAACCACATTGTGTTCTGGTCTTCGTTTTTTTCTGGTAAACCAAAAATTCAGGCATTCTTCAGAGCCTTCAGCTCTAAATTCAAGGAACCTGGAGATAAGCAATTGGTTTTTGATGTTCTAAAATTGTGTGTACTACTGTTCTCCGTGTGGTTTTAATGTTCCTTTCTCTGCCATGAAGTATCTCCAGATCTGCCTGTAAGAAGCCTAGGTTAAGGATAACAGTGTTGATTTCATGTTCTAATTCTTCCCAGGTTTCATTCATGACATTCAGGATACAGTTCAGTTTGTCCGGAGGAACTATTGATTAGTCCTGTTTGCATATTTGCAGCGTCACTCTCTGTACTCCTGAGTGGCGCCCTATCACGCGAAGTTAGTTGCCTGTTTTTTTGTGCAGTCTTGTGGCAAGTGTGGGAGTGATGTTAGGACCTCAGTAATATTACTTGATAAGGTATGCTCCCTATTTATTATCTCATTAACATCTACAGCTAAGCAGTTTTTAATGCAGTCATTTATTTTTTGTTGTTGATCCAGATGTCTACCATGCAGCCCAGTGGATGATTTACCCAAGTAATTTAGAGTGTGTTCTTTTTGTTAAAAGAACTCATGTGTTTCAGGATAGGTTAGGAGTTAGGGAAATGCCTTCATATTGGCGCAACATAAATAATTGAATTTCTCAGTCTACCTGCCTGCTTCTAAAAAGACCTTTAACCAATCTTGTCAGTGTCATGAAAGAAGGCAGCTGGTCTTCCTGATTTCCGTAATTTGTTTTATATTCCTTTGTCCCACTCCTTTATACCACAACTGAATTCACCTATATCTTGCTGGTTGAGGGTGGGTTGGGGTTGGAGGAGTAAGTGACAAATTACAGAGGTGTGATGGACAAGTTGGGGGACTGAATTCTGCCCACTTACTGTGCTGAATACTTTTTCAACAATTGTCTCCCTTCACTTCTTCCCTTGGTCACAACCCTGGAGAGGACCACTCTCACATGTCACTACTAATTGTTCTTCATCCAAAATAACAAATACTCATTGGCTTTATCTGATGCTGGTCTCTGTGTTCTTTGGCCCTGGACTTGTCTCGTCTGGTAGCCGTTCTTCAGAGAGGGAGGGAGAATGGTGAAAAGATCAACCTCCTTCACTAATCAAATCAGTCGGCTTGTCTGCTGCTCAACTTGAATTTGCAATAGAAAAGTTGGCTACTGCTGGGCTTCATTTTACAGTTGATTTCTTTCAATTTGGGCACTTTGTTGGATAAGGAAGGTGTAAATTTGAAATCACAGTGCGACTGTTGAGTGAAAGAAGTTAGCTCGGTCCACTATCTTCAGATTGGTTCTAAGAAGCTCGAGCCCTGCCTCCTTGGTTCCCATCTGTTTAATCTCCCTGTGAGACAATGCCACACAGCGTCCATGTGCATGCCAATGTAGTCAGTCAAAATCTCTATATTCAGAAGCAAAAGTATCCATAAAAGTACATTTTAAAAAACTCATTGTTAAAACTGGCATTTCATAAAAATCAAGATAAAAGTTTAGAAGTGCATCATTAGACTGTGATAAAACTAATTGACAAATCTAGTTACCATTCATTGTCAAACGAGCTCCAACGGCAATACGTAGAAACGTGCCCACATAGAAAATACTCTCTTCATCCATAAGTTGAAGCAGCATGCTGTATGCTGGTCTAAAATCGCTAATTGCAAGCCTCTTAATTAGGGGGAGTAAAATTATCTTAGTATATTTGCAATAAAAACCACAAAAAATAAGAAATGTAGCAAAGATTGTCTTGAGCTTCCGTTACATGGGCAGAACAAGATATCCAGATTTGCCTTATATCCTAAAGGAAAGCATAATAAATATGTCATAGTCCCTGCCCTAAAACTGAACAATTAGCTTCGCTCCCAACGCCTCATAGAATTTGTTAAATACAACACAGTTTGTCTAATGGGTCAATCTGCTACAATTACGTGTGGAAAAATTAGGGTTAAAGTGTTGGGCTTTGTCCTTGTTATCTTTTTTGACGGAAAGAGGCAAACATTGACCCTGGATCGCTTTAATTCGGCCCCCTATGTTTTGCCATGTGGGGTCCCACATGGCTCATCACTTAGTCCATCCCTTTTTAATATCTATGTGTCAGAACTGGCTCTGCCGATCCAGCATTTCAGCTGTAGCTTAACATCGTATGCAGATGACACATAGATTGTGGTAGCTGCGCATAAAGATCAAGCCTCCCCTGTATTGCAATTGTAAAAAATGTATGCTGGAAATTAACAGCTGGATGGGCAAGCATTGTCTTAAACTTGATTCGGAGAAAACCGAAATAGTGATTTTTGGCAACCTCCAACCTATATAGGATGGCATTTGGTGGTCTACAGAGATGGGAGAATTACCAAAACCAGTAGAAAAAGCAAAAAATCTTGGCATATTGATTGTAAATAAATTAACATTTTCCCAGCAAACCAAGGCTACTGTCTCTGCCACTTTTTACTTGCTCAAGAAACTGAAGAAGGTTTTTCCTTAGATTCCTATGGATTCTAGGAAGAGGGTGGTGTCTGCATTGGATTGGTACTATCAAAATTAGATTATTGCAATCAACTGTATTTGAACATGTAGAAACAACATTAAAAAAACTGCAGATGGTACAAAATGCATCCCCTAGACTCCTACTAAATCTGCCTAAGTATAAATCAGTTTAGAATGAAATCAGAAGACTTCACTTGCTTCCTGTAGCAAGTCGAGTCAAGTTCAAGATGCTATGCCTAGCATTTAAAGCCTTGAATAATATGGGACCTGTGTTTCTAAAAAACATCTTTTAGTGGTATGATACAGGCAGACAGCTACGCTCTACTGCTACCAAGCTTATGATGGTACCCAGAATTCGTACCTCTAGCTGGGGGGAGGGGAAGGGAACATTGGTTATGGCACAGCCAAGCTATAGAATATGCTACCAATGCATATCAGGTCTGTAGGTTCACTAGCCTCATTTAGAAAGAGTCTTAAGACTTGGCTCTTCCAGAATTAGTTTGTGATCTTTTGGGCTTTCTTTAGATCTTTAGCACCAAGACACTTCCGGGTATTTGTGAGCTCAATAGTTTACCTTAAGATAACATAACATAACATAACAATATTCATGTAGGCCGCTATTCTCGACTTTCAAGTCTTACGTCTTATTCTGTCGGCCTGTAGAGATTTATACACGGATAGTTGTAATGTCAATATATTTCCCACATGCACACTGGCATGCATGTATTTTTAATCTCCTCTTTGCTTAAAATAGATAATGTTTGTTCACAAGCACTTACCCCAAATTTTACGAAAGTAAATCATCCTCTCATCAAATATTTGGGGGTATTTTCAATCAATCAATCAATCTACTTGTCCAGCACGCTACTCACCCGCGAGGGTCTCAAGGCGCTAAGAGGGAGGGGGTGGGAGTGGGGAGGGGGTGCTGCTACTTCTCAAAGAGCCAGGTCTTGAGGAGTCTTCTGAAGGTGAGTAGCTTTTGGGTCTGCCGCAGGAGGGTGGTCAGGGTGTTCCAGGTCTTGGCGGCGAGGAAGGAGAAGGATCTGCCACCGGAGGTCGCTTGTTGGATGCGAGGAACATCAGCGAGGGCGAAGCTGGCAGAGTGGAGTTGGCATGCAGGGGTATAGAAGCTGAGTCTGCTGTTAAGGTAGGTTGGTCCGGTGTTGTGTAGTGCTTTGTGTGCGTGGATGAAGAGTCTGAAGGTGATCCTTTTGTCGACGGGGAGCCAGTGTAGGTCTCTCAGGGGATCTATGTCGTTACAACGCGTTATTTTACAACGCAGACGTTACAACGCAGTTTTTACAACGCAGGTACCATTACAATGCATGCCATTACAACGCATGTCATTACATAGCAGATACTATAACAACGCATGCCATTACATCGTAAGTATAGGTAAGTATATATCTTTTTTTTTTAAATGTAATAAAGTTAATTTAATTAATTTTAAAATAGTAAATAATATTATTTAATTTTAATAAATTTAATAAAAAAATAATTAATTTAATTTAAGTAATGCAATTCAATTAATTTTATAATTGAAAATATTGTAATTAATTTATTTAAAATTAATTAAATTAATTTAATTAATTTAATTTATTTAAAGTCGTAATACCCCTGTACCCCAAAAACCAAACCCAGCCCTAAAACCTAAAAATACCCCTGTAACCCAAAAACCAAACCCAGCCCTAAAACCTAAAAATACCCCTGTACCCCAAAAACCAAACCCAGCCCTAAAACCTAAAAATACCCCTTAACCCCCGAAAACCAAACCCAGCCCTAAAACCTAAAAATACCCCTGTACCCCAAAAACCAAACCCAGCCCTAAAACCTAAAAATACCCCTGTACCCCAAAAACCAAACCCAACCCTAAAACCTAAAAATACCCCTGTACCCCAAAAACCAAACCCAGCCCTAAAACCTAAAAATACCCCTGTACCCCAAAAACCAAACCCAACCCTAAAACCTAAAAATACCCCTGTTCCCCAAAAACCAAACCCAGCCCTAAAACCTAAAAATACCCCTGTACCCCAAAAACCAAACCCAGCCCTAAAACCTAAAAATACCCCTGTACCCCGAAAACCAAACCCAGCCCTAAAACCTAAAAATACCCCTGTACCTCAAAAACCAAACCCAACCCTAAAACCTAAAAATACCCCTGTACCCCAAAAACCAAACCCAGCCCTAAAACCTAAAAATACCCCTGTATCCCAAAAACCAAACCCAGCCCTAAAACCTAAAAATACCCCTGTACCCCAAAAACCAAACCCAGCCCTAAAACCTAAAAATACCCCTGTACCCCAAAAACCAAACCCAGCCCTAAAACCTAAAAATACCCCTGTACCCCAAAAACCAAACCCAGCCCTAAAACCTAAAAATACCCCTGTACCCCAAAAACCAAACCCAACCCTAAAACCTAAAAATACCCCATATTAACTTAAATTAATAAATATAATTAATTTTATTAAAATACATAAATTAATATTTAAATTTATTTTTAATATTAATTAAATTAATAAAATAATGTAAAATAAAATAAAATAAAAATAATATACTTACCTATACTTACGATGTAATGGCATGCGTTGTAATAGTATCTGCTATGTAATGACATGCGTTGTAATGGCATGTATTGTAATGGTATTTGCGTTGTAAAAGTTGCGATGTAATGGTAGTGCGTTGTTAAAGTTGCGTTGTAACGGTGCAATACCCTCTCAGGTGGGGGGTGATGTGGCTGCGGTGAGGGATGTTGAGGATCAGACGGGCGGAGGCGTTTTGGATGCGTTGTAGTTGTCGTAGGAGTTTGGCTGAGATTCCTGCGTAGAGTGCGTTGCCGTAGTCTAGTCTGCTACTGACGAGGGCCTGTGTCACTGTTTTTCTTGTTTCGGTAGGGATCCACTTGTAGATCCTGCGGAGCATGCAGAGGGTGTTGTAGCAGGAGGAGGAGACGGCGCTTACCTGCTTCGACGTGGAGAGGGAGGAGTCGAGGATGATTCCTAGGTTGCGTGCGTGGTCAGTGGATGTTGGTGCTGCTCCCAGCATGGTTGGCCACCAGGAGTCGTCCCAGGCTGATGAGGTTGGTCCGAGGATTAGGATCTCCGTCTTGTCTGAGTTCAGCTTCAGTCGGCTGCTCCTCATCTATTCGGCGACGGCCTTCATACCCTTGTGGAGGTTGGTTTTGGCGGTGTGCGGGTCCTTGGTGAGGGAGAGGATGAGCTGGGTGTCGGTGGCGTAGGAGATGATGTTGAGGTCATGCTGGCGGGCCACTTGTGCGAGGGGGGCCATGTAGACATTGAACAGTGTCGGGCTGAGGGAAGAGCCGTGGGGTACGCCGCAGATGATGTCGGTGGCTTCAGAACAGAAAGGTGGGAGGCGGACGCTCTGGGTTCTGCCGGTGAGGAAGGACGTGGTCCAGTTGAGAGCCTTCTCTTGGATTCCGGCTTCTTGGAGGCGTGTCTTTAGTGTGTGGTGGCAAACCGTGTCAAAGGAGGCTGACAGGTCCAGAAGGATGAGGGCTGATGTTTCGCCGTTGTCTAGTTGGCGCCTGATGTCGTCTGTGGCGGCGATGAGGGCTGTCTCTGTGCTGTGGTTTCTTCTGAATCCAGACTGGGATGGGTCTAAGAAGTTGTTGTCCTCGAGATGGCGGGTCAGTTGTATGTTGACGATTTTCTCGATGACCTTCGCCGGGAACGGGAGCATGGAGAGGGGCCGGAAGTTCTTGAGGTCCTTGGGGTCCGCCTTGGGCTTCTTGAGAAGGGCGTTGATCTCAGCGTGCTTCCAGATTTCCAGGAATGTAGATGTCTCGAAGGAGATGTTGATGACTTTCCATAGTTGGGTTAATAATTATGAATTGTTTTGGCTCCATTTTACTGATACTTTAATGTTTATCAATGATTGTTGCTGAATCATATGAATTATCCGACTGCGCTTGATTTCATTCTGATTTTAAATCTGATGATGTGTATAATAATCCCTGGTGAAGTATTTTTTGTAATATAGGTACTTTTTTGTATTTCTTGCACTGACCTCTGCTCTGCTCAATAAAAATGTGATAAAAAAAAGAGTAATAACGTAATAAAAAAAAGTCTGAAAGATTATTGATATATACAATGTAAAACAACCAAAGAAAATCCGTATGTGTCTCATTACAATTGCTGAGTTACAATACTCTATAAATGTCAAAAAAGGACGTCTGGGAAAGTATCTAATAATACAAGGGCTGGGAAGAGTAAAAAGATACAAAATTGTTTTCATAATTCTCACAAGCTTATGTATTTTTGGGAATCTGAAACTGTTATGTATTATAAATCACTCAAATTAAATATAATAAACAATAGGCTACAGTGGGAAAAAAAAGACTTTCCATGGTTGGGGTGCGATGGCTGCGTCTGCTTTGTTGAATACGTGGTGTGGGCAGGGGTCTGATGGTGATCCTGAGTGGATCTCGTCGTCAGTAAAGTTGGTCCAGGAGGTCAGGTCGTTGATGCGGGTGGTGTTTGTCGGGTGGGTGCGGCCTGTCGTTATTGGGGCGGTCGAGGTGTTGAAGCTGTCGTGGATGTCCAAGATCTTGCGGTGGAAGAAGGTGGCGAGTGCGTTGCACAGCTCTTGTGAGGGCGGGATGTCATTGGCGTTGGCACTGGGGTTGGAGAGTTCCTTCACGATGCTGAAGAGCTCTTTGCTGTTGTGTACGTTTTTGTCTAGGCAGGCTTTGAAGGAAGATCTCTTGCCGAGTCTGATGAGGTGGTGATGTCTGCGGGTGGCGTCCTTGTGGGCTGCGTGGCTGACTGGTGTTTGTTCATGGAGCCATTTCTTCTCCAGTTTTCGGCATGCTCGTTTGGAGGTCTGGAGCTCTTCGGTGAACCAGGCGTCTTTCTTTCTGGTGAGGCTGTTGGAGAGTTTCTTGAGCGGGGCGAGGGTGTTGGCGCAGTCGTTGATCCACTGTCTGAGATTGCGGGCATGGACGTCTGGGTCGGTGTGGTCGGTGGGCGGGTTCTGGGCGAGGGTGGTGGTCAGCTGGTCCTCTGTGACTTTGCTCCAGCAGCGCCGGTGCAGTTGTTGGGTGCGGTGGTGCGTGGTGACCTTGTTGAAGGAGAAATGGATGTAGCGATGGTCGGTCTAGTGGAGTTCGGTGGTGTGGCTAAAGGAAACGTGGGTGTTGGTGGAGAAGATGGGGTCAAGCGTGTGGCCGGTGGCATGGGTGGGAGCTGTGATGAGCTGTCTGAGGGCGAGGTTGTCAATCAGGCAAGTGGAGTTGGCGTTGTTGTTGTTCTCGAGGTGGAAGTTCAGGTCCCCGAAGAGGATGTAGTCTGTGGAGGCGAGAGCGTGGGTGCTGGCGAGGTCGGCGATGGAGTCGCTGAACTGCGCCCGGTATTCGGGGTGGGGGGGTCTGTAGATGAGTGTTCCTCTGAGGGTGGTGTTGGGGTCGGAACGGATCTGGAAGTGCAGGTGTTGAGGGTGTCGTCTGAGTGGGTGGAGACCTTGATGGAGGACTTGTGGATGATGGCAATTCCTCCTCCGATTCCGTTGGCGCAGTCCCGCGTGTGATCTTGTAGCCGTCTGGGATGGCTATGACGAGGAGTCGTTCCACCAGGTCTCGGTCAGGAAGGCAACGTCTGGTGCGGAGGTGTCGATCAGGTCCCAGAGCTCGACGGCATGTTTGCGTGCGGAGCGGGTGTTCAGGAGTATGTAGCGGAGGTGGTTGGGTCCGGTCTTTGAAGGTTTGGTGACTCTGTCGCAGGTAAAGCTGCAGGTGCGGCAGGAGAAAGGTTCATGGGTCAGTTTCGTGGCGGCTTGGAAGCCGGTGTGGTCTCTGCCGGCGTGGAGTGCGTGGAGTGTGCTGGCATCGTATCGGAGTATGACGTTGTGGCGTTTGCGCAGTCCAGGGGTTCTGGCGCTGGGTGGGGTCCCTGGGCAGACGGGCTTGACTAGGGTCACCTCTGGCGCGCCAGCGGAGTGCCCACTGCACGCGGCCGTCATTTAAGGCGGGGATGGAGGGAGGAGCAGCTGGGAGGCGGGAGCGGGGTGACGAATGGACGGTGAGGGGGGCGGGGCCGCAGGGGAGCAGCAGCGGGAAACGGGCAGGGGGATCAGAAGAAAAAAGGGGGGAGAGGGAGATACGAGACAAAAACGAGGGAAGAGCAGAAACAGAACAGTACAGTAATACACAGAATCACAGATTACAAGGCACAAAAAAACGAAGACACTATACCACTGGGGAAACAGCAGGATCAAACTCACGGCGGAGCGGCAGCACAGGGGGGTGAGTCACAGGCACACAGGTGGAGCTGTGCGGCAGGTGGGGAGCGACCTGGCCTGCAAGTATTTTAAGTTGCTCTTCCAAATTTTCGGAGAAGCAAAGACACGCAGGAACTTCTGGGCACACTGACAAATAGGAGTGCTAGGAACTTTACATGGATCATGTATTTATTTGCAATAAATAAGTCAGCTCCTACTGGACTCCATTTTCCATCTTTCTTTCAAATTGGGTATACTCCATGCAGCCCTCCTTGGTGGTTCAAGAGTGCCTACAACCGTTTGACTCCTCGCATGTGATCCAGTGTATTACCGGTAATGCCCCTTGCTGGTTTAACCGTGCCTCCAATGAGTTATGTCAATTTTCGCTTCCGAGCAGTTCCTCTGTCTCTCCTGGTAAACTCCATATATAATCCTCGGGCGTTTAACAGTGCTCCTCTGTCACTCCTGATAAATGGTTTTCTTCTGTCACTACTGATAAATTCCATATAATGTATCATGGTGGTTTTAACACTGTCTCCAGCAGGTTGCTTCTAAGCTGCTCCTGGATAGACTCCTTGTATTACGAACTGATTGAACAAAGTCTCCAATGTGTTTCTTTTATGTTCCTCTATTGTTCCCGGGGCAAGTCTGTTAAAGCCTCCTCTGTCGCTCTTGATACCCTCCTTGTAATCACTGTTCCTATGTAACAACATCTAGTCTAACAATTAATGTTGCAAAGAAACGTGCACAAATGACATTACAACAAGATCACAGGCAGCATGAATATCAATGATACTACTGAGTAAAGCAAACCATTAATTGCAGCATGACGAAGCACTATAGCGCTTTTCAACCTGATAAAGCGCCACGCAGCAGGTAGTAAGCGCTATATAAGTGCTCATGTTATTAAAAACCATATTGTGTAAAGAAGTTGCTAATACTTTTTCCAATGATCCTTCTAAAACTATTTGTGCAAACTTTTGATGTCTGTAGTTGCGATGGTGCCCCTTAATTGTACTAAGCAGACGTAGAAAAATAAAAAAAAGTGGTAGAAAAAGGAAGAGTAATTATTGGAAAATGCTGTTCAATAAAACATGATAAAATTGAGTTGCTAGCCTGTCAGTCTGATTTCACTCACGGTGCAGGCAGGGTTTGTAGGGAACTCCAGGGACTCTGATTCCGTTTCAGCGTGCTAAAAACCGACAGTGACGCGTGGCTGGTCACTATAGCAACTATTAGGAACCTACGTTCCGAAGCTTGACCTGACGTGATAACAAGGCGCCATCTTGACATGACAACAGTTGCCTTAAATTACAACGGGGACGAAAAAAAAAAACAAATATTAGGTTCTCAGCTCTCCCGAAATTTATTTTATGGAAAAGTGTAACGTTTTTGCAAACAAATATAACAGGTTCACATTTCAATCGTTTCTGTTTATAATGCATTTAAATATCAATATGATCATAAAACCTACTTGCAACATAAGCCCACTTAAAATGAATTGCTATATTCATTATTGCCTCCATCAGGGTGCCTTACCACGACCCTTTAGTTCATTCTAGTGTGCCATGTAACTCACGTTTTTTCTTTCTAATTATATGCGTGATCTCTCTCTCTCTCTCTATCTCTCTCTCTCTATATCGCTCTCTCTCTCAGAGCACAGAGAAAACAAATGTGACGTCACTACGCACACACGGAAGTAGGCGGGGTTTAGATGTGGCATTAGTACTCGTCGTCTGACTCTGGGATGGAGACTTGGCGACTTTGGTATCATGAAGCTGAGGCTTCAGAATGAGAGGTGAGAAGGACGCCGGCAGTAGAAGAGTATCACAGTATACGAGTGATTGTTGAGTTGAACATTTTGGCTGCATCTGCTTGGCAAGGGAGCAAGGTGGTAATGGGAAATGGTGGGGTATGTCCAAAGTGCTCTGTAGAAGTGCGGAAGCCAGAAAATTCGCAGAGAGAGCCAAGACGGGACCAGGGGTTAGAGTGGGCTACGCTTTCATATGATTCACCGTGTAAATCTCATACTGCAAAATGTCAAGTCAAAATATGATAGACACTTTCCAATTAAAACAAAGGTTGTTTCCTTAACGCTAGTGTTTTGACCATAGCACACTAGATTATATCGCCGTGATGACATTAGTTAAAAGTAATATTTTCGTTTTTGAACACGAACTTTTTTCAACCTACAGGGCACTGCTAACACTCCCATGTCTAAAGCAAGTTCAAGTTCAAGTTCGGGCATTTATATCGCGCACTACTCACCCAGAGGGTCTCAAGGCGCTTGGGAAGGGGTTCATTATTTGTCGAATAGCCAGGTTTTAAGTTCTTTTCTGAAGGAGATGTGGTTTTGAGTAAGGCGGAGGCGAGTGGGGAGTGAGTTCCAGGTCTTGGCTGCAAGGAAGGAGAAGGATCTTCCTCCCATGGTGGATTTTCGGATGCGCTGGACTGCGGCGAGGACTTGATTGGACGATCTTAGTTGGCGGGTGGGTTTGTAGAAGGACAGTCGAGTGTTGAGGCATTCGGGTCCCAGATTGTAGAGGGCCTTGTGTGCGTGGGTGAGAAGACGGAATGTAATTCTTTTGTTGACGGGAAGCCAGTGGAGGTCTTTTAGGTGTCCGGTGATGTAGTCTTGGCAAGGGATGTCCAAAATGAGTCGCGCTGATGCGTTTTGGATGCGTTGTAGTTTTTTCTGTAATTTTGCTGTGATTCCGGCGTATAGTGTGTTACCATAATCCAGTCGACTTGTGACCAGTGCGTGGGGGACAGTCTTTCTTGTCTCGAGGGGGATCCAGCGGAAGATCTTTTTGAGAATGCGAAGTACGTTGAAGCAGGAGGATGAGACTGCGTTGACTTGTCTGGACATCGAGCGAGAGGAGTCTAGGATGAAGCCAAGGTTACGTGCACGGTCTGTGGGTGTGGGTGCTGTGCCCAGAGCGGAAGGCCAGCAGGAGTCGTCCCAGGCAGAGGGGGAAGATCCTAGGATGAGTACCTCCGTTTTGTCTGAGTTGAGTTTTAAGCGGCTATGTTTCATCCATTCGGCTACTTCTTTCATGCCTTCGTGCAGGTTGGTTTTGGCGATGTTGGGGTCTTTGGTGAGGGAAAGAATTAATTGGGTGTCGTCGGCGTAGGCGATGATGTTGAGGTTGTGTTGGCGCACGATGGATGCGAGTGGGCTCATGTAAACGTTGAAGAGGGTGGGACTGAGTGATGATCCTTGTGGAACTCCACAGATGACTTCAGTTGCCTCTGAGTTGAATGGGGGAAGTCAGACTCTCTGAGTTCTCCCAGCTAGGAACGAGATGATCCAGTCCAAGGCCTTTCCTTGTATGCCGATGTTGCTGAGGCGTTGGATTAGGGTGCTGTGGCAGACCGTGTCGAAAGCGCCGGAGAGGTCGAGTAGAATGAGGGCCACTGTTTCTCCGTTGTCCAGAAGTGTTCGGATGTCGTCTGTTGCTGCAATGAGGGCGGTTTCGGTGCTGTGTTTGGCTCGAAATCCGGACTGAGAGGGGTCGAGGGAGTTGTTGGATTCAAGGAAGGCGGCGAGTTGGCTATTGACGGCTTTCTCAATGACTTTGGCCGGGAATGGGAGGAGGGATATGGGTCGGTAGTTTTTAAGTTCAGAGGGGTCTGCTGTGGGTTTCTTCAAAAGGGCGCTGAGTTCGGCATGTTTCCAGCTTTCTGGGAAGGTGGCAGAGTTGAACGAGCAGTTGATGACATCATGGAGATGGGGTGCGATGATGGAGTCGGCTTTGTTGAAGATGTGGTGGGGGCAGGGGTCGGTTGGCGAGCCAGAGTGGATTGAGTTCATTAGGCGGATGGTGTCTTCAGTGGTGACTGGGTTCCAGGCGCTAAGGATGATAGTTGGCGGAGTAGGATCTGAGGGGGGTGGGGAGGGTTGATCGCTGGGAGTATTCTCGAAGCTGTTGTGGATGTCGGCGATTTTGTTGTAGAAGGAGGATAACGCATCGCAGAGGTCTTGGGAGGGAGTGATGTCGTTAGATGCTGCGGTGGGGTTGGTGAATTCTTTTACGATGTTGAAGAGTTCCTTGCTGTTGTGGGTGTTGTTGTCGAGACGATCCTTGAATGCTGATTTCTTGGTGGCTCGAATCAGTTGGTGGTGGTTGCGGGTGGCTGCCTTGAGGGTGGCCATGTTGTCGGTGTTTGGGTTTTTTCTCCATGTTTTCTCCAGGGTGCGGCATAGCTTCTTGGATTGTTTTAGGTCATCATTGAACCAGGGAGCCTTTTTGCTGGTTGATTTGATCTGGTGCTTTTTCTGGGGTGCTAATTCGTCAGCACTGTGGGTGATCCTTTCTTTGAGATTGGTGGCCGCTTGGTTTGGGTCCAGTGAGGGGGTGGGAGGTTTTTGGTTGAGTGAAGTGAGGAGTTGGTCTGAGGTGATTTTGTTCCAGTTTCCCCGAGGATTAGGTTGTGGGCGGTTGTGGGTCAGGGTGGTTTTGTAGTTGAAGTGAACACAGCTCTGGTCCGTCCAGTGGAGAGCTGTGGTGCGGTCGAAGGAGATGTGCTTGCTGGAGGTTTAGATAGGGTCAAGCGTGTGTCCGGCTATATGGGTGGGGGTATCAACAAGTTGTTTGAGTCCGAGGTTGTCCAGGTTGTCCAGAAGGGTGGAGGTGTTTGCTGTCGTGTTTGTTTTCAAGGTGGTAGTTGAGGTCTCCTAGTAGGATGTAGTTCTCGGAGGCGAGGGCGTGTGGGCTGATGAAGTCGGTGATGTCTTCGCTGAATTGTGTACGGGTTCCTGGTGGCCTGTGGATGAGGGTGCCTCTAAGTGTGGTCCTAGGGTTGGTGTGGATCTGGAAGTGGAGATGTTCGGCGGTTGCAAGATTATCGTCGGAGCTGGTCGTCATTTTGATGATGTTCCTATGGATGATGGCGATGCCACCTCCTATTTGATTGGTGCGGTCTTTTCGGATAATCTTGTAAGCGTCCGGGATGGCTATGGCGATGTCGGGTGCTGATGATGCGTTCATCCATGTTTTAGTAAGGAAGGAGATGTCCGGTGACGCAGTGTCGAGTAGGTCCCAGAGTTCCGTTGCGTGTCTGTGGACCGAGTGGGTGTTCAGCAGGATGCACTTCAGGTGGTTAGATTCAGAGCTGTGTGTGGAAGAAGTGGGTTTGGTGAGGGTCCTGAGGCAGTTGAACTTGCAGGAGAGGCAGGCGAATGGGCCGTGGGTATGACCAGGGGTGGCATCGCAGCATTGTGGTGTGCGTCCGGGGTTGAGGGCGAGGAGAGTAGCGGCATCATACGTGATTCTAGTGGGTTGGGTGCGGCGGGGGACAGGCGCTGGGCGCGGACGGGCGTAGACGGGCTTACCTTTGGCGCGCATAGGGCGCGACCGCTGCGCGTGAATGTTGTGCGCGTAGGCATCTGTCATATGTGGATAGTGGCGAGGGAGGGGCCGCAGGGAGGTGTGATCGGGGTGGAGGGGCGGGCTGGCAGGCACAACAACAAACAAAATGGCCACAAATCACAGCGCAGACACGACGAGATCGGCACAAGTAGGGAATTAATTTGGAAAAGTGGGCAGAGGCACATATAGGCTTACAAGCAGGCAGTACCAACAAATGTGATTAGCGCAGCAGGCAAATTAGTCTAAACTCGCGCTACAGGAATAAATAACACTCGCGCGATGTGGGCTAAGAGTTCAGCTGAATAGCGCTACAGAAATGCAGAGCATAAACACTGCTGGTGGCAAATGCGGTTAAAGCGCTACGATACCCAGTGTGCAGGGATCCTGGGGGAGCGACCGATGTTGAACGAGACAGGCTGGTCACAGCGGAGGCTCGGGCGGGTCAGCTCTTAACTATCTGTGGGAGGGAGGGGCCGCAGGGAGGTGTGATCGGGGTAGAGGGGCGGGCTGGCATGCACAACAACAAACAAAATGGCCACAAATCACAGTGCAGACACGACGAGATCGGCACAAGTAGGGAATTAATTTAGAAAAGTGGGCAGAGGCACATATAGGCTTACAAGCAGGCAGTACCAACAAATGTGATTAGCGCAGCAGGCAAATTAGTCTAAACTCGCGCTACAGGAATAAATAACACTCGCGCGATGTGGGCTAAGAGTTCAGCTGAATAGCGCTACAGAAATGCAGAGCATAAACATTGCTGGTGGCAAATGCGGTTAAAGCGCTACGATATCCAGTGTGCAGGGAGCCTGGGGGAGCGACCGATGCTGCACGAGACAGGCTGGAGACAGCAAGAGTTGTCTGTTTCTCATGTACATCGTATATGTGGCGTTTCGTTGTCTGTGGAGCATATAATATTTGACTATGAAAATTCCCGAACGTGAGGTGTTTAGATAGTAGACATCCTGTAATGAATTATTTCAAGATTGTCTCAGGTTTGACCGTAAAGTGTGATGAGGCATAGTGACGTAAAGGGGTTTGCTTTTGATCATACAGGTTGGTCAAGTGGGGAAACTGATATCAGAATCCAAATTTCCTGGTTGCACATCGTGCTATTCAGCCACTAGATGGGCCCATCTTCCATCATTTAACACCAAGGGAGGGAGTTTTTTTTGTTTCTTTCAGGAGATAAATTAGTACACCGTATGAAACAAATAACTGACATCAAATGTTAAATTAAGCTGATAAAGAAGTGTTTCTAGTAAAAGAATATTAAGTTAAGGAAACAGACGCAAATCTACGGAGAGGTCGAATACCTCATTGACGGCAGTAGTTGTAGGTAGGCATAACCGAGTTTTCCTCCACAGAGTTAAAGGTCTTGCAAAGGTGAAGTGCAGATAGTAGTTCAGTTGGGCTAATCGAACACTTTACGTTTTTGTTTACCTGAGACAGCAGTTGCGTTATACCTGCTGCTCAGCCAGTGTGTCTGTGATGAGAGAATGTTGATGAGTGGAATGTTGGTGAGTGTGTGAATTAGTTTTTGGATGGGCTGAGCAGCAGGAATGCTACTCCTGGTGAGGCTCAATGCTGTAACATCAATCTTCAATAAACCTACATGGATCAGATCTACTTCTGTTCACTACATTTTGGCAATGATTTTGAAAGAACCTGCATATTACACCTGGATGATGGAAACATTTTCTACATAAATTTGAAGCTTCAAGGTAAAAGAACTTCTTTTAAAACTAACTACAGTGTATTTAACAGCAACCTGGCAGCCCTGAGCCCCATCAGTGACTTTCAGATCGGTCGCCCCAACCCAAGTGTGCCAGATCCTGATCCTTTTCTTGATGGTTTTGTGGTAGTTAACATTTTGAAAAGCTAATAGCCAGTCCATGCTTAAAATATTAACATCTTTATTTGTGCTACATGTGATTATGCTGCGTACTTTGACTTATTCAACGAGATTTCTACGAGGGGATGAAACACAGATTTTGCGTGAACCTGTGGTTTCCCTTGTCACCTTTGAACCAGCCTGCCACAACTCTGCTGTGAGGACTTGTGTATTGCACCATGACAAGTGCTCCCTGAATTCAAAATTTGCGAACATTTGTGACAAGAATTTTCAATTCTATTAAGGACAAAGAGGCGAGGATTATGCTTTTCTCATTTCTTTATTAGAAATGCTCAGCAGCCAAAAAACAGTAAAAAAACTACAGTACTCATGAACACCAGGGTAACAACCATAGAGACTACATTATAAAAGGCCCCATAGATAGTCTCTCTTCCTCTTTCTTTGGTGAGGAAAAACAGTTCAAATTAAAACAGGAAATCCAAATGAAGAACAACAGGAAGGAAGTCCATGAACGCCTGAAAATCCAAGCTGAACGAGGATGCAGGTCCTTGAAGAATTCTGGAACCAGAAGTCCCTTGAAAGTGAAGCCAAGCCAGTTGAAACAGAAAACCTCTACTTCGGGTCAGACCCTGAAAAGAGACACATAGCCGTAATGCACATCCAGTGCATAAATCGTAAGCAGAAATCAGGGGGGGTAGAAAAAACAAGGAAGTCCAAGAAATCTATATACACTTATCAAATATGTTCATAATAGCAATATGTGCAGAACCACAACAATGGGTGGGATAATCCTCGCCTCCTTGTCCTTAATAGAATTGAAAATTCTTGTCTCGAATGTTCGCAAATTTTGAATTCTATGTCAGGACAGGAGGCTCCGATTATGCTTGTTCAAAGCAGATCCACCACCACAGAAGCAATATGATCAATCGGTTTGTAATAAAAAGTTTTGAACACGGAGTCAGAAGACCAATCAGCGGCCTTCATAATGTCAAAAAGAGTGACACCCATGGAGAATGCTTTAGAAGCCATCGCCCCACGCGCTGAATGGGCACCAAAAATGGAAACATCAATGCCAGCCTCTGACTTGAGCCAGCGAGCTAAAGTAGCTGGGGTAACGGGACAAAAAGGTTTCTGCAAAGCAATCAACAGTTGACCATGCATATCTGAACGTAAAGGAGCAGTACTTACTTCATTATTTTTGACACATTGAACAACACAAAGGTTGGGATGAGCGGGAAAAGAAGGATAGGTAATCGAAGTAGTATTAGATTTGGTACGTCTGGAAAGGAGAAACTTAACACCTTCAGGTGTAAAGCTGCGACCTGCCTAATCCAAAGCGCGAACATCAGACACCCGTTTGCAGGAAACAAGACATAACAACATAGTCAGTTTGGCTGACAGCTGTTTACGGGACAATTGAGAATTGGAAGGCCAGGCCTCAAGAAAACGCATAACAATGGAAACATCCCATAAAGAGACGTACTTAGGACAAGGGGGTTTCGCCAGGCGGATACCCTTAAGCAATTTGGCAATTAGAGGATGTTCACCCGCAGGCTTACCATCAATATGGACATGACCTGCTGAAACGGTGGAACGGAAATTGTTGACAGTTCGATAAGCCAACCCAGAAGAAGGAAGAGATGCCAAAAAATTAATGATCATGGAGACATCCGCTGAAGCGGGATCAACCTCCCGTAGAGCACACCAGTCACACCATCGCTTCCAGGATCCCCTGTATCGTTTGTGAGTATTGGGTGACCAGGCTTCACTAATGAACTTGGAAGCGTCTCGAGAAAGGCCTGGGACCGTCCAGCGGTCCCCGAAATCCGTCATGCCAATAGATGAAGACTGTCGGAGAGAATCAGGGGATAGGGAGTGTCGAGAGGATCCAGCAAGAGATTCCACTTCTGGGGAAAAGGGAGTGGCACTGCACAACACATTTCCAGGAGAACCGGACACACGCTGGAGCCCTCCACAGAGGAGCAATCAGAATCAATTCGGAGCGATAATGTTTCGTGCAAGCGAGGACTCTGGGAATCATCATGAAGGGGGAAAGGCATAGCACAGGCTCGAGGGCCAAGCCTGCAGAAAGGCATCCGTGGCCAGGGCTTCCGGATCCTGCCTCCAACTGAAGAACAGCGGGAGCTGAGTATTGAGGCGAGAGGCAAACGGGTCGATCTGACACTGGCCCCAGAGCCGGAGGTGAGAACTGAATATGCGAGGATTAAGCCTCCAATCGCTGAAATCCCGAAGATGTCGCGAATTCCAGTCCGCATTCAGATTGTTGCGGCCGGGAAGATATTCTGCAATAACCGTGATCTTGCGTTGCAGACAAAAATGCCCAAAATCCTTGGCTATTTCTGCCAATATCCTGGACCTTGTGCTGCCCAACTTGTTGACATAGCTAACCGCCGAGATGTTGTCCATGCGGAGAAGTATGCAACCACTGGCCTGAAGAGGAGAGAAACAACGGATCGCAAACGACCCTGCCAGGAGTTCCAGGCAATTGATGTGGAGAGAGAACTCCTGGGGAGACCAACGACCCCCCCGTCGAGACAGAACCGCACCGGGCTCCCCAGCCCCACCGACTGGCATCGGACTCTATCACTAGCTCCGGCGACGCACCGAATAGGGCTCGTCCATTCCAGGTATCCATGTGGTCTAACCACCACTGCATATCCCACCTCGCTTCCTCTGAAAGAGGAATCTGATCTGAGTAGCGAAGGCCTTTCTTGAGATGACGAATCTTCAACCGCTGAAGCGCCCTGTTATGAGGGGGACCTGGGAAGATCACCTGAATGGAGGACGCCAAGAGGCCCACAAACTCGTGCTAACGATCTCAATGACACAGTCTGTTTGGAAATACCCAAAGTCAGTTCCCTCTTGATATAACAAATCTTTTGATTGGGTAAAAGAAGTTGACATGAAAGTGAATTAACCTTGAATCCCAGAAAGTCGATCACCTGTGTGGGAGCCAAGACAGATTTCTCAACGTTCACCAGAAACCCCAGAGATTGTAAGAGGTCGATGGACCACTCTAGATGAGACAGGAGTTTGAGCGGACAATGCCACATAATCAGAATGCCGTCCAAGTAAATAATCGGGCGAACACCCCGAGCGCGCAAGTGTTCCACGACTGGCCTCAGAAGCTTCGTGAAGCACCAAGGTGCTGACGAGAGTCAGAACGGGAGAACCTGATACTCGAACCAAGTCTCCCGCCAACGGAACTGAAGCAAGCGACGATGAGGACCGAAGATGGGAATCGCCAAGTACGCGTCTTTGAGATCGAGACAGAAGATCGCGCAACAGATGGATTCCTTCCATCTTGAAATGCCTGTAAACGACCCCTCCGTTGAACTCCTTGAGGTTGAGAACGAGGCAGGACCCGCCCCCTTTCTTCTCGACCAGAAACACAGTGCTGACGAACCCATTGGAATGACGGACCGTCAGAACTATCGCGCCATTTCGTAGGAGTGAGTTTACTTCTGCCGAAATG
Source organism: Lissotriton vulgaris (assembly GCF_964263255.1). Classification (NCBI taxonomy): domain Eukaryota; kingdom Metazoa; phylum Chordata; class Amphibia; order Caudata; family Salamandridae; genus Lissotriton; species Lissotriton vulgaris. The sequence continues at coordinate 283,863,743 of NC_141687.1, forward strand.
AAAGCTTGATCCTGAAGAGAAAAACTCAGAGTAGAGGGAGGGTGGGCCTGACATGGAGTTGGAAAAACTCTATCCTGTACCCTTGAACAGTTTCCAGCACGCAAGCATCGCTGGAGATCAGACGCCAATTGTTTAAAAAAAAATTGTATCCTGCCCCCCAGAACTACATCGCAAACAGGAATAAGGCTCACCTGGATTGTTGGAATCTTGATAGCCACCTTGGTGGCCTCCGAAACGTCCTTTACCATATGGTCCTCTCCCTTTGCGAGAGGGGTAGAAATTTGACCGGAACTGGTATCCGGCATCACGACCACCTCCTCTGTGGGACTGGTTCCCCCTCTGGGAATGTTGTTGCGAGCCAAGGCCGAACAAGCGCCCCCTGTTTCGTCCGGCCTTGGCAAAAACTGGTCGAAACGCTTGACGCAGTGAAGCCTGGGCCTTATCCACGCCACTGAAGGTGGCCACAAATTTGGTTAGTTCCTTCAAAAAGGGTTGGCCAAATAACAGACCCTGCGCATCAGGATCAGATTCTGAGGTGGAGAGCTCCGCCAACTTCGGATCCAACGTAAGAAGTATAGACCGGCGCCTCTCACATGAAAGGGCACAGTTGGCATTACCCAACCGGCAGATAGCCCTTAGCGCCCATTCAATAAGTTCATCCGGGTCCACCAGAGCCGCAGATTCTTTTGCCAGGAATCCAAGATCTAGAATCTTTGTGAGAGGACCCAATAAATTAAGCACCTTGTCTTGACAGGAACGCCAAGACCTGTCCAGACCCTTCTTCGGGACTTTGGGGTATGTCCTGAGATAGGTGACCATTGTGGGGTCAACCTCAGGAGGTTCCGCCAAATGATCAGCAAGATCCGGCCGAGGGCATTCGGAGCGTAGGCGTGCCCTAACTTCCTTCTCAAAAGGCTGGCGGATGTGCGCTTGGACATACTCTGCCACCGCAGGGGAGGGAAGCCAGGAGGTGGAATGGGGATGGATAATATCTGCAGGGTTAAAAGTTAACACGGGAGGATGTGTGGGGGCATCTAGGAAATGTTCCTTACAGACCTTCTTCTTTGGAGGAGTGTCATCATGATCCGAAGATGTAGAAGAATGATTGTCATCTGTGTCAGTAGGAGGAGGAGCGACTGACGACGCACCCACAGCGGACGCGGATTTGCCAGACGCCAAACTCTTAGCCAACTTTTGAAAATCAGACCTGTGAGGATTGATAGGGGACTTAGAGGACTTACGTGCAGCAGGCAACCAACCCTGCTGTTGAGCATATTGTGTCAAATGACGCTCCAAAGGGTTAATGCCATGCACAAGCACCGAATTCACGGAGCGCTGTACACCTTGGTCTAAAGCCTGCACCAAATCAAGCTCCAAAGAGCCAGAGGCAACCCTTTTCATAGTTGCATTCATCGTCATCGTATTAATCCTCCATGGTTACACAATGTGTAAAGTAATGCCCACAAGATGACTAAAAGATATGCATGGCCAAAGGCACAATTCGGGGGGAGTGACAACCCCACAGCAAGCCAGAAATACAGGCAAAACCTGTTCAATAAATAATCAAGTGTGGAGGGAGGGCTTGCTGCCAAGAAAAAATCGCACTCTAGGCAAAGCCTATGCAAATTATCCAGCCCAATGCCAATTTGCGAGCAAGAGGCGTCAAAGGGGTTAAATATCGAGGCTGTGGGCTCTGTCGTAACAAAGACGACCTGCTATGACTCCCGGCGCTGTGGAAACACTGTAGCAAACCGGGAAATGGCCGCCGCGCATGCGCGGTAACGGCCGCCTCGAGACACTCGGAGAAGAGCTCGCGCACAGCATGCGAGCCACCTCACCCCGGTCTCCCGCTCCACAAGGAAATGTTAAGCGCGGGCGACAAGCGCCCGTTTAAAGGGGGGAGGTGAGCCCACGCTCCCCACTGCAGCCAACACAGCAACTAGGAGCCGATAGAAACAAAGCGAGGAAGACGCGAAACACAGCGCGAGTTGATGCGCTAAGCCAAACAAAGCAAGTAAGCAATAGTGAAGCATGTAAAAGTACATTAACAGTAGATAACAAGTCAAAGGCACTTAACTGGCTGCGGAGCAGCAAAGAAAGAGGAAGAGAGGCTATCTATGGGACCTTTTTTATACTGTAGTCTCTATGGTTGTTACCCTGGTGTTCCTGGGTACTGTAGTTTTTACTGTTTATTGGCTGCTGAACATTTCTAATAAAGAAATGAGAAAAGCATAATCGGAGCCTCCTGTCCTGACATAGAATTGAAGCTGTACTGATGTCAAGTGAATTTTAACTTTCTCGCTGTGTGTGCTTTGTGAGAATTCAAGCTAACTCTTGCTTGCAAGCCGGGCCGAAGACGGCTGAAATGCCAGAAACCGGCCCCCAGTAGCTTGTTTCCTTCCCAGTATAAGAATTGGCTTGGTAGTTTGGTCTGCCCTGTTCCCATGATGCACTAGGCCAGGGTCAGACTAATTTGCATATAGCCAAGTTTTGAGCTGGGATGGTGCAGTGAGCTAAAAAACGGTGATGGATCAAGCCTTGATCTTTGGACTGGGTAAGAGTGGTCTGCTTAATTCAGACACCTTGTTCATCACCACCGCCTTTTCTGAATCGCTCTAATCATTGAGCCACACTTCTGATTGTTGTTTTCTGTGCATTTTTGCTGAATGATGTGTGCATTTTCTCATGTTCAGTGGGAAATACTTTTCACACGTACCACCCTAACTTCGGGTTTGGATGAAGAGCTTAGTTGAAGCCGTATTTTGATGTGTGTCTTCTTGATGGTGTTTGCTATTTTCTTGTTTTTGATTGGGTGTTAAGTGAGTACTTTTCATGTTCTGTGTGAATTGCTTTTTCACACGTACCACCCTAACTTTGAGTTTTGGGTGTAGGACAATTATTTTATCAATCAATCAACAAAATTTGTATAGCGTGCTGCTCATCCGTATGGGTCTCAAGGCACTGAGGGGGGGGGGGGTCGCTACTGCTCGAACAGCCAGGTCTTGAGTTGTTTCCTGAAGGAGAGATGGTCCAGGGTCAGCCGTAGGTGAGTGGGGAGGGAGTTCCATGTCTTGGCTGCCAGGTAGGAGAAGGATCTTACTCCGACGGTGGATTTGCGAATACATGGGACGGAGGCGAGGGCGAGGCTGGCGGATCGGAGCTGGCGGGTGGGTGTGTAGAATGTGAGGCGGTTGTTGAGGTATTTCGGGCCTGTGTCGTGGAGAGCCTTGTGTGCGTGGGTGAGGAGTCTGAACGTGATCCTCTTGTTGACGGGGAGGCAGTGCAGGTCTTTCAGGTGGGTGGAGAGGTGGTTGTGGAGAGGGATGTCCAGGATGAGTCGTGCTGAGGCATTCTGAATGCGCTGGAGTCTTTTCTGGAGTTTGGCTGTGGTTCCAGCGTAGAGGGTGTTCCCGTAGTCAAGACGGCTGGAGACGAGGGCCTGGGTGACCGATTTCCTGGTTTCGGTGGGGATCCATCGGAAGATCTTTCGGAGCATGCGCAGGGAGTTGAAGCAGGATGACGAGACGGCGTTGACTTGCTTGGTCCTCTTGAGGGAGGAGTCCAGGATGAAGCCCAGGTTGCGCGCGTGGTCCGTTGGCTTGGGGGCGGTGCCCAGGGCAGTGGGCCACCAGCAGTCGTCCCAGGCAAAGGGAGATGGTCCGAGGATGAGGACTTCTGTCTTGTCTGAGTTCAGTTTCAGACGGCTGATCTTCATCCATTCTGAGATGTCTTTCATTTCTTCCTGGAGGTTGGCTCTGGCGGTGGCGGGGTTGTTGGTGAGGGAGAGGATCAGCTGGGTGGCGTAGGCGATGATGTTGAGGTTGTGTTGACGAGCGATGGCTGCGAGGGGGCTCATGTAGACGTTGAAGAGGGTGGGGCTGAGTGAGAATCCTTGCAGAACGCCGCAGATGACTTCGGTGGCCGCGGATCGGAACGGGGGGAGGCGGATTCTCTGGGTTCTTCCGGCGAGGTGATCCACTCCAGGGCCGCTCCTTGGATTCCGGTATTGCTGAGGCGCTGTATCAGGGTGTGGTGGCATACATTGTCGAAGGCTGCCAAGAGGTCTAGAAGGATGAGGGGAGCAGTTTCCCCGTTGTCGAGCAGGGACCTGATGTCGTCGGTGGCTGCGATGAGGGAGGTCTCGGTGCTGTGGTTTGCTCGGAAACCCGGACTGTGAGGGGTCGAGGGATCCGTTGGTCTCGAGGAAGTCGGAGAGTTGTCTGTTGATGATCTTCTCGATGACTTTGGCTGGAAAAGGGAGGAGCGAGATGGGGTGGAAGTTCTTGAGGTCCGTGGGGTCCGTGGTGGGTTTCTTCAGGAGGGCGCTCAGCTCGGCATGTTTCCAGCTCTCCGGGAAGGTGGCGGATGCGAAAGAGCTGTTGATGATGATCCGGAGTTGGGGTGCGATGATGGAGTCTGCTTTGTTGAAGATGTGATGTGGGCAGGGGTCGGTAGGGGAGCCGGAGTGGAAGGTGTTCATCAGGCGGGTGGTGTCTTCGGTGCTGACAGGGGTCCAGGTGCAAAGGGTGGTGGTGGGGGGCTCTGGTTCAGTGGTTGGGTGCGTGATCTGCGCGCTGAAGCTGTTGTGTATGTCGGCGATCTTGCGGTGGAAGAACGAGGCGAGTGAGTCGCAGAGGTCTTGCGAGGGTGTGATGTAGTTGTTGCAGGCGCTGGGGTTGGAGAGCTCTGTGATGATGCTGAAGAGTTCCTTGCTGTTGTGGGTGTTGTTGTCCAGTCGTTCTTTGAATGTTGTCTTCTTGGTGGTGCGGATCAGCTGGTGGTGTTTGAGGGTGGCGTTCATGAGGGCTGTCATGTTTTCTGCTGTCTGGTCGTGGCGCCAGGCTTTCTCGAGGGTGGGCAAGTTTTTTCGGAGTTTTTGAGGTCGTTGGTAAACCACGAGGCTTTCCTGTTGCCGGGTCTGCTGGGAGGATTCTTCAGTGGTGCGAGTTTGTCAGCGCAGTTGGTGAGCCACTGTGTGAGGTTGCGGGCTGCTTCGTTGGGGTCCGTTGTGTTGGTGAGCGGGTTTTGGCTGAGGGCGGTGGTGAGCTGGTCGGCGGTGATCTTGCTCCAGCTTCTGCGGGGAACCTGTTGCGGGTGGTGATGGGTCGTGGTTCTCCTGAAGTTGAAGTGGACGCCGCTGTGATCTGTCCAGTGAAGTCCGGTGGAGTGGCTGAAGGAGATGTGCTTGCTGGAGGAGAAGATGGGGTCAAGCGTGTGTCTGGCGTAATGGGTGGGGGTGTTCACCAGTTGCTTGAGTCCGAGGTTGTCCAGCAGGGCGGCGGTGTTGCAGTCCTTGTTGTTCTCCAGGTGGAAGGTGAGGTCCCCTAGGAGGATATAGTCTGTGGAGATGAGGGCGTGCAGACTGACTAAGTTTGCGATGGCTTTGCTGAATTGTGTGCGTGGTCCCGGGGGTCTGTAGGTGAGGGTGCCTCTGAGGATGGTCTTGGGGTCGGTGTGAATCTGGAAGTGGAGGTGCTCGGCGGCGGTAAGGGTACCGTCGGAGTTGGTCGTGATGCGGATGGTGTTTCTGTGGACGATGGTGAGGCCTCCTCCGGTTTAGTTGACGAGGTCCCTCCGGGTGATCTTGTAGCCTTCCGGGATGGCTTTGGCGATGTTGGGGGTCGAGAGGTGTTCATCCATGTTTCTGTGAGGAAGGCGACGTCTGGTGATGTTGTGTCGAGGAGGTTCCAGAGTTCGACGGCGTGCCTGTCAACGGAGCGGGTGTTGAGCAGGATGCACTTTAGGTGGTTGTTGCTGGAGCTCGGCTTGGCGGGTGCGGTGCAGGTTCGGAGGCAGGTGTATTGGCAGGCTTGGCAGGTGAAGGGTCCGTGGGTGCGTTTCGGGGTGGCTCGGTAGCAGGCAGGGTTCCGGACGGCGTTGAGTAGTGGAGGGTGGCGTCGTCGTAAGTTCGTCGGGTGCACTGACATCTTCGAGGACCAGGGTTCCTGGCGCTGGGCGCGGTCCAGGCGCGGACCGGCGTAGACGGGCTTGCTGTATGTTGTGTGTGGACTTGTGTTCCATACGTACCACCCTTATCTACGGGTAAGGGTGGAGGGCAATATTTCTGTCATTTTGTTCCCTGTGAAATGATCTTCCACAGCTTCGAAGTTCTCATTAGAATGGTCTCCTACCACGCCTTCTAGTTGGTACTCTTTCTACCTCTTGTTGGCCTGGCGAGCTTGTTTGTTTCGGTATGGGGGTTTAGTTTGTGTTTTGCGGCGTGGTAGCATGTGTGTTGTCTTGGTTTGGTTTTAAGGCAGCATGTGATGTGTTTATTTTGCATAGTGGAAAGGGAGTGTTATACCTGCTACTCGGCCAATGTGTCTGTGATGAGAGAATGTTGATAAGTGGAATGTTGTTGAGTGTGTTAGTCAGTTGGTGGATGGGCTGAACAGCAGGATGGCTGCTCCTGGTGGTGCTCAATGCTGTAACATCAATCTTCAATAAACCTACATGAAAACTACATGGATCAGATCTACTTCTGTTCATTACAGGTTGATGGACTGTTCATGAATAAGCTGTGGAGTACAACCTAACACTCACTCCATCGCATTTCCTGATCAGCCCATCGGAATTCCCCCAGTGTATAGAAAAAAAATTGCAAAAGACGTAAGAGCAGCCTGTTAGCCGGCACCTCATCTGCTGCCCATGTGGATGGTGGATAGTCGGGGACCTCAAGAATGAGGGCTGAGCACAAAGGCTTGGCTTGTTTTGGGCTCAGATGTCCAGGAACACCTCTTACTGAGCCTAAGCCAGGCACCTGGATTGAGCCTTATTTAGGTCACCTATCCCTAGTGCTGTGGTTGATCACAGCAGGGCTGGTCCAGGAGGCATGTTTAGGCAAGGAACTGCTGTGAAATTCAAAGAGGAGAACTAGAAGGGTTCAATAGGTGGCTCCAAAGGGGCTAGATTGATGAAATCTCATAAAAATCATCCTGTGGCTTCATGGTATAATGATGAACTCTGTGGTGCCATATACAAGTGGAAACATCTGGAGCGCATTTGGAGGAACCCCTATCACAATAAAGACAAATCCTTCTATTATTTTGACTATCAATAACTACAACAACTAATTAAGTTAGCCCACACACCTTTTTTATACAAAACCTCTATAAACTCTGACTGAGGTACTTTTTGAGTCACAGAAGTAATGTTATGATATTGCTAACTTTTTCTTAGATGGCTCACACAGATCTATCAAGATATCCCTTCTTACCCTCTTTTTTTGAACCAACCCGTCTTTATTTCCCATGCCATTTCCTCAGCACGTTTTTATTGACTGCCCCCTCCCCCCCTTTATCTACTGACCAAGTGCAGTCCCTGGTAACCACCATCTCATCTGGTTCTCTTCTCAATCCCTGCATCCTGATATATTTGGCTTTAAAGCAGACTGTCCCAGCTCTTACCAATCTCTGTAACCCCACAATGTTTGAGGCTCCGGTACTTAGCACCTGGTAGCAAGCCCTAGTAATTCCATTGCCTAAAAGTGGTCAATGAATCCCAATAGTTAAGCCAATTTTTGACCCATTTTGCTTCTACTACCAAATGTCCTAGGGTAATAGTCACGCTGTAAAAGACTGCTTGATCAGCATCATCCAAGACTGCTATCATCCTAACCATCTTTAGTAACTAAAAATAGTAAGTGAAAGACTGACCGTTTAAGATCGTCAAGGGCAAGTTCTGTGTATTATATTTGATACATTGCCACTGTACCAAGAGGATTCAATGGAATATAGACTCGAATCAGTACTATATCTGAAAGTTTTTCAGTACCCAGCCGGGCCTGAATCTTTTTAATCAAAATATAAAACAAGATAAGAGAGACCACCAGGAGGGTCTGATTCAGAAACTGATAGGGTACAAGCCTGTACCTATCAGGAACACACTCGAACACAGTTCAGAGGTGAGAGAAATAGGAAAGAGAAAAGAATTAAAGAATATCAGGCAAAAAGAACGTGGGAGCCAACTGTCCCTTGCATCATTAACACAATTGTAAAGCAAGTTCAGACAGACAATTACTGTAACAATATTGACACATTTGTGTCAGGTAATATATACAGGGGTTCACATGTTAACCAACCGTGGCATGCCAGGGTGCTTGACGGTAGAGTGTACAGCCATTCTCATAACCATCACATTTTATGGTGTTTCAATTCCACTTCATGCTTCCTAAGAAAGTGCACGCGGATTTAAGAAAAACGGATCGATCGAATACACTAGGTGACTGTCGACAATAACGTGAATGTGGCTACGGTGTCGGTGTCGAGTCGGGCATAACTGAAGACAGCAAGAAACTTCTTGAACAGGTAGATAAAACCATCGCGGAGTATCAGAGAATAGAACAAAATAAAAAATCTAATAAAATCAAAAAAGATATAAAATCATACAATATAGAGGTAACGTACCCTTACTTGCAAAAGGACTTCTATACAAATCGGGTATATTCTAACTCCCAACAGTATAGACCCTGGGGCAGGTATAATAGACGCCGTAATTTAGTGGGCTTCTCAGATACCTCTGCTGAATCGTCCGATAACTCGGACGCAGGTGAAGGAAGTAGCACATCTAGACGGGGTGGTGCACATCAGAACACGGGTACAAACGCTTTTTTACAGAGAGGCCAACAAGGCACACCCCAAAGAGGAAAGGTCAAGAAAACCCAAAGATGGGTCAACCCACCAGGGGAGCGGCGGACGAGGAACAATTACTATCAGTGGTAGACTCTCCCTCCGCACACATAGAAACCATCCCATTTTTTAACATCTCTAAACACTCTTTAGGGGTCGACGAAGTCTCCCTTCTCAAAAAAGGACTCACCTTTGTGCCCACAACACCACCCAATTATCTAGAACTACAAACAGAACTAATGAGGTTTTTTAGACGAGTTCGGCTTAAGGCATTTTTCCAATTACATCCCAGGCAGGAGAGTAAAACTCTAACTCCTTTCCGCCCACTTTCTACCTTCTTGCCCTCATCTGGAATGATTCCCCCAGAGATAATTACCTTTGAGAAGTTGGTATTAAAAGACCTTTCCATCCTGCAAAACAAACGCAGTTTCATTCCTTACAATATTACATTGAAAGAGAAACAGGCCATTACTACACTAAAAATGAACCACTCTTTGATCATCAAAAGTGCGGATAAGGGCGGTGGTATCGTTCTCCAAGATCTTGAGTCCTACACCACGGAAATACAGAGACAGCTAGACAATAAGGAACATTACCAAAGGTTAGCCTCCAACCCCACAAAAGAAATTCAGGAACTGATAATTAAAATCACCACAGACGCGGTAGCGGAAGGTTTCTTATCTAAGAAAGAATTTAATTACCTGAACATCAAAAGCCCCAGGACACCAGTGATATACACTCTCCCAAAAATCCATAAGAGTTTAACTTCACCACCTGGTCGTCCTATTGTTTCGGCCTGTGGATCAATCCTCGAGCCATTAGGAGCCTTCATTGATTTTTTCATAAAGGAATTCGTCCCGTCCACCCCTTGCTACGTGAGAGACTCCATGTCTATGATTTCATTGATTGAAAATCTCCCTTTTGATCCAGTAACAGACACTCTCTGCACGATGGACGTGGAGTCCCTTTATACGAATATCCCTCAGGTGACTGCCCTTAGGGTTATTCAGAAGACCTTGGACACACGCCCACGTCCACATGCAATACCAACTTCCTTTATTTTACAACTCCTTGAAATCTGTCTGACAAAGAACTTTTTTACATTTAATGGTCTCTTCTATCAGCAGATAAAGGGCACGAGTATGGGCGCAATTTTTGCTCCAAATTTGGCTATATTGTTTATGAACGAGATTGAAAATGAGGTGGTACTATCCCCCTCAAACCCCTTTCACTTAGGAATCAGTATGTGGCGTAGATACATTGATGACATCTTCATGATTTGGAGATGTGAAGTCAATGATCTACGCCACTTCTTGCATTGGATGGATAATAATTGTTGTGGCCTTCACTTTACCTTGACATCCAATGAATCCGCTATTGACTTTCTGGATCTCACCATTTTTCACCAGGATGGAGTCCTTCTGACTCGTCTGTTTAGAAAACCTACAGAGCGGAACACATTGTTAGATTACTCTAGTAATCATCCGAGAGCTCTGCGTGATTCACTACCATTCTCCCAGTTCTTGAGAATCAGGAGAAATTGTTCCTGTAGGCAAGACTACTTCAAAGAAAGTGCCATTCTAGCAGACAAACTTAAAAACAGGGGTTATCCCAGGAGAATTGTAAAAAATGCACTGAAGAGAGCATGGTACAGACCTAGGGAGACCTTGCTCACACCTACCCCAAAGATACCACAAGAAAGACTTGCTTGTGTTACGACTTTTTCCCCAGTGTCTAATAAAATGAGGAAAATGGTACTCCATCATTGGCCTATCATTAATGCAGGTGCACTGGAAATTAAACGCCCCTTATTTGCTTTTAAAAAAAGTAGAAATTTGAAGGACCATTTAGTCCGAGCAGCACTACCAAGTCCCAATCAATCTTCCACACTTGAAGCCATATGGGGTCTGTCCCCCATTGTTGGCCATGTGAAATGTGGCAACTGTAGTGTATGTGATATGACCATTGAAGGAAAGACAAGAGTATTTAACAACATTACTTTTACAAGTTCTTCCCTTTCAAACTGTAACACTTGTAATGTTATATATATGGTTCAATGTCCGTGTAACAAAATGTATGTAGGTCAAACATCACAGAAGGTAAAAACAAGGATCTGCCAGCACAAGAGCCGGATTCGATGCCAAACTCCCAATGCCCCACTTGTGGAACATTTCACCAATGCCAAGCACAAGGAAGATGAGTTACGGTGGACTGTTCTGAAGGCACTAAAGCTCCCACCTAGAGGAGGAAGCATGAGCCACCTTCTTAATAAAGAGGAACTGAAATGCATTATACTTCTGGACACTATACAGAATGGCTTGAATCATACTGAAGATTGGGCTGGACTTCTTTAACTCATCTGAGGGGTGTTCTAAAGACTGTTCAAATACAGACTAAAAAGACTATTCAAAATAATTTCCAACTATGACTACCGAGGATTGTTTCAAAGATGGTTTCAAATAATGTATATATGCTGTTCAAAAGATTAGTTCAAGTAATTCTCAATTGAGCGCATTGTTCTTTGTTTGTATAAGTTTTCGATGGAAATTTTTAAAAACAACTGCCAAATGTATAATTTCAAGCACTGAATCACCCGTTTTGCCTGACGGAACACATAAGAGACACCTCTCTAAGATGGCCGCCATTATGACACATACCCTCACTCCCCTTTCCCTGCGCACTTAAATGCACCATGACGGCTGGTATTTACTTCCGGATTCTCGCATAGTCGGCACGGGGTCATTGAGCACGCCGCCTGATCTCTGCTCCGATTTCGAGCAAGGCAGCAACGACTGTTTATCAAAGGTAAGGGCTTAAAAGATGGCCGTCTCCGTTTACAGGTAGTCACTTTTGTAATCTAATTAGATTCTCGATGTTTTCCAGACCTTGAATCAATTTGAGTACCTACCCACGTGTCGGTGAATTTAATGCATATCTTCCATTGGAAAGAATCAACACAAGCGGTTGACAGTAATTTGTCTACCAAATATCAATCCCGTGGTAATTATGCGTCCCGGGTTAAATGCTGCCTGCCTTGCTTGTCACCCGGCTCAATTGTAATTGACCTTCTCCTCTATAGGAACCTTGTCCTCAAAACACCGATCCCCACCTTCTCCCGTCGCAGTGGAGCATCATGCTCTGAAAGGTTTGTTCGCTGCTCACCATAACACTGGCTAAACCACAATAGGCACTAAGTTAGTCTTGCCACCTTGTTTTACTCAACCCTATCGATCTGCATGCACAATTAGCATCAACACCAGCTCCCGACTCGACACCGACACCGTAGCCACATTCACGTTATTGTCGACAGTCACCTAGTGTATTCGATCGATCCGTTTTTCTTAAATCCGCATGAACTTTCTTAGGAAGCATGAAGTAGAATTGAAACACCATAAAATGTGATGGTTATGAGAATGGCTGTACACTCTACCGTCAAGCACCCTGGCATGCCACGGTTGGTTAACATGTGAACCCCTGTATATATTACCTGACACAAGTGTGGTATCTAAACAAGAATGTTTTCTCTCTTTCCTCTCATTTCTCCCACTATGAACAGGTTTTTTCAAAAGTACAAACAGGCAATCTATTATAAAGTCCTGATGATGATCCCAGTTCACTAGGAGCCAGGGATCGAAACGTCGTCGACATTTTTACAATTCTGTAATCCTTTTCGATTGTGTCAATATTGTTACAGTAATTGTCTGTCTGAACTTGCTTTACAATTGTGTTAATGATGCAAGGGACAGTTGGCTCCCACGTTCTTTTTGCCTGATATTCTTTAATTCTTTTCTCTTTCCTATTTCTCTCACCTCTGAACTGTGTTCGAGTGTGTTCTGGATAGGTACAGGCTTGTACCCTATCAGTTTCTGAATCAGACCCTCCTGGTGGTCTCTCTTATCTTGTTTTATATTTTCATTAAAAAGATTCAGGCCCGGCTGGGTACTGAAAAACTTTCAGATATAGTACTGATTCGAGTCTATATTCCATTGAATTGTTTGAATTTCTAACCCTAAGGACCTTTGTTCTCCTTAATAATCGATTACCCATGGTCCCTAGGTACCTATTGGGTTCCCTTGTTTTGTTGAAAAGACTGTACCAAGAGGATTCACGTAAGGGGGTGGTGATGGACAGAGTATCAGAATTAAGCAGAGCACTCCTACCCAGTCAACAGATTCGGGCTTGATCCATCACCGTTTTTTAGCTCACTGCACCATCCCAGCTCAGAACCTGGCTACATGCAAATTAGTCTGTCCCTGGCCCAGTGCATCATGGGAACAGGGCAGACCAAACTACCAAGCCAATTCTTTGACTGGAAAGGAAACAAGCTTCCGGGGACCGGTTTCTGGCATTACAGCCGTCTTCGGCCCGGCTTGCTTGAATCCTGATGGTGCAGTGAGCAAAGGACTCATGTCTGAGCATACCCTTCCACGCTTATGGTGGACAAAACGATTCAGGTAAGGGGGTGGTGATGGACAGAGTATCTGAATTAAGCAGAGCACTCCTACCCAGTCAACAGATCCGGGCTTGATCCATCACCGTTTTTTAGCTCACTGCACCATCCCAGCTCAGAACCTGGCTACATGCAAATTAGTCTGTCCCTGGCCCAGTGCATCATGGGAACTGTACTGTACCAAGAGGGCGAGACCTGGCTGAAGATTTCACACGTGGCATAATCGGCCAGTGTGGTGCTTGTTACTTCTGTTGTACAGCCATTGGCTTGATTTCTAGCTTCCACTTGTGGTGCTGGTCTTGAATAGTGCTCGGAAAGGCGCACAAGATTATTTCCATTCTCACACTATGCCAACTCTGTTGCCTGCTGCTCTAGGGGATAATTTGGATCCTGGTGTCAATACAGCAGAGTTTCGTAATTCGGCTTTCATTAGCATTGCGGAAATTACCAGATACAGCATAATGCAGTATTGTCAATTCTAAGACTCTTCTATATACTAGGGTCTTAATTTAGAGGGCATCATAGAGAGAATCCTTAAAATAACTCCCCGACTCTCTGTCCACACCGTGAACATGCTTCTCTTCCCCTCCACCACACCTACAGAGCTTTACCCTCCCGACATCAATATGGCCCATGGTCACTTAACATACCATACTTTTTGGTCCATGGGAGAATGTTTGGGGGTACCCATCCTCTAGGCGATGCATTTATCCGCTTAGATATCAGACCTGTAAAACCTTTGGGAAATTTTTGTAAATGTCACCAGCAGTCTTCTGGTTATGTAGTGAGGATGCAGAAATGACTGGTGGTAAGTCTTACCTCTGCTTCTTCCCCTATGTAATCGCTTCTGAATTTGGCAGCATATCTGGTAGAATGTAGACACCACTTTGATCGCTATTGCACTATCTGCTGAGAAGATCCACATTTTGGGTCCTCATTTACCTAATCCAGAAAATGTTCTCACTACTTGTGAGACAGACTGTGTAGGTCGCTGTATAGTTTTCCACCTTGGAACAATCGCAAACTACGCCCTTGCTCGCCCTTCTGATTTGTTTGGAACCAGATGTACTGCCTGTTTCAAAGGTCTATGCTTCCTGCACATTTCCACCAAAGACCTGCTTCAGTACTCATCCTGATTTGAAAGTCACCCGAGTCCCAGCGACTGTCTACAAACACTGCTCATACCAATAAAATGAACAGGTATTTACTTCCTCTGCTGAGCCAGTGTGACTGTAGTTACAATTACAACTGTGTTAACTAAACATTTGTGAAGCACTTTCATATCCAGATAGGTGCTCTGCCTTACAGCTAAATGTCCTAAATGATTAAGATAACCAAACGATTCTCACACTTTGAAAGTGATTTAACAAAGCTCTTCCCTTTTGGAAAAGGTGCTATATGGTTGATTGACCATTGTGAGTGTGAACATGTGTAGAATATCATCTGAAGATGTAGAAAGTTCACGGTTAGTGAAGTGGTGGGATGGGATGTTTGCCAGATGTAGCTCTCTAGCCATCAAACAGTTAATTTTCACTTGAGTGTCAGGAAATATTATACACAGTGCCACTGAATCCCAAAACATGGATGTTAACTGCAAACTGTTCTATGGTAATTCAAGAGTTTGTCTTACTTTATAGACCATAAAATATACTAATTTATAGGCATATTATTTTTCTTTTTAAATATTTTTATTGAAATTTTTAACAATTTTACCCCTTAAAAGGAGGGCAAGAAGCACAAGATATCAAAAAATGAAATTTGCTTTGTACACACACAAGTGAAGAATAGATTCATGAATCCCAAAGATATACAAACAAGAACCAGGGAATAATAGAAAATCAAAAGGTAATAACATAAATACATCATAGCTAGTACAGCTTATCCCAATAGTTAATGACATCGTTCATCAATACATCTCTATATACAATTCAATTATCCTAGATCTCATCTTTCCATCTAGTTATTGGTTCCCATATTTTCAATCCCAGTTTCATCCCTTTCTTTCCCCTTCTAGCATAGATTGCTTTTTCCAAATTATATATATTCAAAATCCTTGCCAACCATTGTTGATATGTCGGTGGTGTTGGATCAAGCCAAGCTGAAGCAATACATAACCTTAATACTGCCATGGCCACAAAAGTAAAATAACATTCTTCCCCCTGTGTACCGTCTGAATTTACACCCAACAAGATTAAAGTGTGGGTTAAATTAACTGTTATTCTCAATGCCCTTTGCATATAAGTCTCTATTTCATTCAAAACTGTACATAATAATGGGCATGTTGCAAAAACATGTATAATATCTGCTTGCAGGCTTCCACATCTTGCACAATTAATACCGGTTGTAGCTCCCCATTGTGCAATTTTTGCCGGAGTGTAATATAACCGATACAATGTCTTGTAGTGTTGCGCCTGCAATGCTGCAGAACACAGAGCATTCTGACCCAACTCTAATAACATATTAAAGCAATCTATTTCAGCATCTAATTTAGTTGCCCAGCTTTCCCCCATTTCTCCAAATCATCTTGTTTTGATTCTATTAATTCGTAATTTTAATACTACAATCAATTCCTTCCTGTACCTGCTCCAGAATATTGTTTTTCTCAAACCCAGCAGTTCCCCCTCTTTTATTTAACAAAAAACTTCTTACTTGAAGGTACTTAAAAAAACGCCTTGTTTCTATCCCATATTTTGCTTGATTCTCTGAGAGCTGCATGAGACCATCAGATCCCATCATATCACCAATTTTAATAATTCCTTTTTGTACCCAAACCGTGAATGCTAGATCAGAAAAAATTTCATTAGGAAAATTTGAATTATTCTTCATTCTTGTGTATCTATTATTTTTACCTAAGCCATATCTCTTACTGAAGGCTTTCCAGATATTATATGCTGCCATGAGTGTCTTAAAACGAGTTCTCTTATAATATGCTGAATCAAAATATCTAAGGAGTACATTGTTAACATCTTCTCCCAGCAGGAGACCATATATTGACAGGGTTCCTAACTCATCATCCCCCTCCATTTCTGCACCACCAATTAGCCCCACCATATTTTGCAAGGCAGCGGCCAAATAATATAGTTTCAAATCTGGTAGTGCCCATCCTCCTCGTTGTCTTGGGAGTGCCATGAAACGTAGTGCTCTTCTAGTCTTTCCTTTGGACCATATAAACCTATTAATCATGGCTTCTAACTTTTTAAACCAGGAGTTGTCAAACATCAGTGGGATTGCCCTAAATATATATAGGAACTTTGGTAACACTAGCATCTTGATAATATTTGTTCTACCAACTAATGAGAGGTGGAGGTTATGCATTCTGAGGTAATTGTAATACCAAGATAAACGCATGTTTGTTCAACCCTATGATCATGACATACTGCATTATTATTCTGAATTATTTGCGTTTTATTAGTATTCAGAGAATAGCCTGAAACCCTTCCAAAGTTTTTTGCCTCTATTTCCACTCTCCGGATAGCCTCCGTGGGAGATGATGTAAGAACTGCCACATCATTGGCATAAGCAAGTATTTTGCAATCCCCCCTATGTGTAATCAGTGGAGCTATATCTTCATTTCTTTCCATCTTCTGAATCAAAGGGTACAAGTACATCGCAAACCACAGAGGGGAGCATGGGCACCCCAGTCTTGTCCCCCTCTTAATTTGAATCTCCCTAGTCAACCTAGAGTTTACCCTTACAGCAGCTACCGGATTCCTATAGAGTGTTTTTATTGCTTTAACAAATCCCTCCCCGAATCCCACTCTTTTTAAAACACACCATAGATAGTCCCAGGAAACCTGATCAAAAGCCTTCTCGGCATCTAGAAACAAAGCTGCCATCGGGCCCCCTGAGACTTCCATGGTGTCCAGTAAAGTAATAAGTTTCAGAGTATGGTGAGTCGTTCCCCGCCCTGGTATAAATCCATGCTGATTGATGGAGACTAATGGTGTTATCACATTAGCAAACCTTACTGCTAGTGCTTTAGAATAAACGTTTGAGTCAGTGTTCATGAGTGTGATACGTCTATAAGAGCCAGGTTCCTTAGATGATTTCCCTTTCTTTAAAATAACCACAATTTCTGTGCCTGACCACGAGCCTGGTACAGATACCCCTATCTGTGCTTGTTGCAAGGTTTTCACCATGTCTTTTCCTAGTGCTTTCCAAAATACCTTAAAGAACTCTATAGGTATTTGATCAGGCCCTGCTGCCTTTCCTGATGGTAAACTCATAAGAGCGGCTTCAATCTCCTGAGACTCTAAGGGTAAATCTAGTCTCTGTCGTTCTTCCTCCTCTAACATCACTTTTTCAATGCTCTCTAGGTAAAGTGCAATTTCCACGGGGTCTTTTCCTTGCTGCTCTTCGTATAATTTCATATAAAACTGTCTAAAAACTTCCCTAATCTCCTGTGTATCTGTTACCTCAATCCCTGAACTGTCTTTGATCGCCCTTATCTCTCCTAACGCAGTTTATTGCCTTGCTCGTATTGCCAATGTTCGTCCCACCCTTTCACTAGCTTCATAACACTTCTCTCTATTGGCCACATATATTTTTGCCACCTTAGTTGCTATATCTTCCTCTGCCTCCATCCTTATCTTTGCTAATTTAGTAAGAGAAGACTCCGTTGATTTACCTGTTACTATACATTCATTTAACTCCTCCTCGGCTAAGAGCAACTGTGATTTAACTATTCGGATTCTAAGTCGCTCCTGTTTACGTTTGCTCACACTATAGCTGATGGTCTCCCCCCTTATCCCCGCCTTGAAGCTATCCCATACAATACCATCTGATGCAGTACCTCCATTTGTTGTCAAATACTCCTCAATCCATTGCGTCATATGTTGAATATAAATCTCATCCTCTAGGAGCACTCTTTCAAATGTCCACCTTGTAACCTCCCTAGAGCTCAACATGGCAGTATAGTTTAAAATTAACGGATTATGGTCAGACAATAAGCGAGGCATCCTCTCAATCTGAGATTTAGATAAACAATTACTTGCTACGAGGAAGTAATCTAATCTTACACTCACCCTATGCGGGGCGGAATAATATGTGTATCCCTTCTCTTGTGGTTTTAAATTATCCCATAAGTCTATTAATGTATTATTCCTAGCCATAGAGCAAATTGCTCGGAAGACTCTTCTCTTCCTACCTTTATACGTTGTATGGGATCCTACCGTTAATCCTAGTCCCCCTGCACCATTGATATTAAAGTCACCTCCAGGAATAATACAAGGTGCCCATGTAGCCAGCTCTACATCCAGGTGCTCAAAAATTTCAGGGTCATCCCCTGTGGAACCATAAATCGAGCCTAGAGTGATCCACTCTTCTCCAATCATACACTCTACCAGCGCCCATCTCCCCCAAGCATCCTCTAATTTCTTCCTCGTAGTAATATCCCTGCGCCTTGATAGTATTGCCAGCCCCCTATTTCTAGAGCCCTGTCTCGAGAAGGCTAAGATTACAAAACCCAGTTGCTCCAAGAGATATATTTCAGATGCCATAATGTGTGTTTATGTAAGAGTAAAAAATCAACTCTCGTATTTTTCTGCCTCTCATTCAAACCACATATATTCCATGTCATTATTCGTACAGCCATTGGTAAACATCGAACACATATCCAATCCTTTTTAGCCATTTCAACTCAGATATTTGTTTCACTAGATATAGCCTCCACATTTCCTTATAGTTTATTTTCCTTTGTTTTGTTTGCATTTTTATATACAGTATTTCCATGTTGTGCCCCTTGCCCCCAAAAGGTCCCCACCCCTCCCCTTGAGAGCCCCCCCCGACTGTCCCACACCCCCCCTACTGGCAAATAGGTCCGTAAGACCTATATGTGGCGACTGTGACCCCTCAAGGGTGACGCTCCCTCTCACTCATCTCCCTTACCCCTACACCTCCCAAAAAGCACAACACTTCCCCTTTTTTTTTTATCCCCCCCTCCCATCTTTCCCCCATTTTTTTCCCCTTTCCCTTTCCCCTACACTGTCCTTCTCTCTACTATTCTTTTTTTTTTTTAATTTTTGGAAACCTTTATTGTGCAACAAAAGCTTACAGGTACGGGCCCACAACCATGCAGGCCGGCCGCGAAATCAAGTGGTAGCACTCTTGGCAAAATCAAAACAGCTCAGCAGTCCTTAAGACGAGGAACAGCAATTATCCGATGCATCACATACTGGAGAAAAGGGGGGACCACTGAGTACAGGATAAGTGAGGTTAATTTTTAAAGTTATAGGTAAGAAGGATCAGACGCAGTCACTTCATCGATAACACATGGCGGGCAATGATCCAGCAAATCAGCAACAAACTAGGCAATAATTTGAGGAGCATCAGAAGAACTTGAAGTTAGGAACAAACAGTACAATACATACTGGTCAGTGCCCGCCCCATGTTCGTGGAACATCCTGACTAACGGTAGTGGAGAGACCAACAACAGAACAATAAGCAGCGCTACACCCAACCACCAAACTGACCCAAAGGAAAAAGGAAAGAATAAGAAGAGACAAGAGAGAAAGGAGAAAAATAAGGCCCATAGAACCAAGACGAAACAAAAGACCCACCCCCCCCCCAACCCCCCACCCAGCACGCATGCAGAGGCTACGGCCTACCCCCCCCCCCCTAGCAGTGTGCCTGTCGCCCAAAAACCGAGTCCCGAAATATAGACTCAGGAAAGAGAAAAAGGAAAGGAAAAAGAAGAAAGGAGAAGGGAGAAAAAGGAACTAAGAACTAATGGGAGAGGAGACATGCAATCAAAACAATCTGCTCCCACCCCCCACCTGTGCGCAATTGGAACCGACGAGAAGAGGAAGTCTCTACAAAGTCAATTACAGGAACATGATGAGGAAGCGATCATACTTGTACAATCGAAAGCACGCCATTTATCCATGCACGAAGTAGTAGTCCGCCGATGCAAGTGATCTCAACCCTGTCCCTGTCTGTCCAGGGCCATAGACACGGAGTGCACATTGAACCAGATGCGGGCAGGCCAGGAGTGAAACGCAAGAACTCCAGGCCACGGAACACGGCACCAGTCATGATGGCCTCGGATCAGACCAGCAAGAAGAAGCAACAGCAGGCAACACGAACAACGCCCCGCTGACCAAGAAGGGGCACTCACTCTGCTAGGACAGACATCGGATCCCGGCTCAGCAGGGCAAAGCGAACAATCGCCGGGAGTCACGGCAAGGCAGGCCCGGACGGACCCCGGCCGGAGTCCCTCCGTCATTTCCACTCCTTGGAAGCGCTCCCGACAAAACAGAGCAATGAGTGTCCAGACCTCCAGACAAGCGACGGCCGTAATCTCTTCAACCTCGGGGAAAGTCCGTGCAGCACAGTTCAGCGGTTGGTCCGCATCCGTAGGGGGCGGCTCAGCGAGCCCGTCAAGAAAACCATCATCCGGCCCAGCGGCATTCAACATCATGGCCTCACGCCAGGAATTCAAGGCAGTGAGGACATCGCCAATCGTAGGATCACCCCTACAGTATTCAGCAAACGTGCCGTGCGGCAGGCCAGTGTTCCCGTCAACGACGGGTCTGAGATACAGGGCGCTGGCCACCATCTTGTCAGCACGGCGAGGCCACCATACACTCCAGCCCCGATCCGGTGGCCAGCGGGGTTCAGCGAGAGCCAGCCGGGGACAGTCAACCGCACCAGTGGTGCAGGGAAGCGGGCCACCAAGACATTGGAGGTAGTCGGCGCCTCTGGCCCATGGGCGCCGCCCGCCGAGTCCGGGCTGAGGATTTCAAAATGGCCGGTTGGGAGACAAAGGGGAGACGCGTCTCCCATGCGGTCAACCCCCGTCCGTGGGATGCGGCACCCCGCCATCAGGTCCCACCAGGTCCCCGGACCACCAGTCCGGGTCCGGTCAGTCGCCACCGGTCCAACCGCACAGTGGCCTCTTAGGTCGGCCCCTCTCCTCCACCAGGGGCCGGCGCAGGAATTTCGTTCCAGTCGGGAGCCGCAGGCAAGTCCAGGCTCGCCCGCCTCGCAGGCTCCGAAGCGAACAAGGCACAGCTCAGGATCCGCCGCACCCAGGAGCATCCGGAGCAGATGGTGAGTATCAGCAATCCATCATGTTTCCATATTTCCTCGAATACCTCTTCTCGGGGCAGGATAGGGCACAGGATTAATAAAACAGGCCAGAAGGTCGACGGAGCCGAGCTACAACGCGGTTATCGCGGTCGCGAGCTTGGCTCCTCCCCCCTCTCTACTATTCTTATGTCATAGCCAGAGATTCTTAAATATGTAGCAATCTCGTGATCCTCTTTTTGAACTCTATTATTTAAGTTTTCCGATTTCCGTGTGGAATCAGAGCCATTGTACCATCCTGAGATCTATTTTCCTTCAACCACACCAGATATTCTTGGGCCTTAATCTCCGAATAAAAAACCTTAAATTGTCCATTTTTGACTACCTTTAGTCTACTAGGGAACATCAAGTATGCCTCACATCCTAGTTTTTGAAATGGGGTTATTAGCTCCCTCATCCTCCATCTCCTCTCAACTGTTGTGTGGCAAAAATCGGGCCTAGCAAAAAATTCGACATCTTTGTATCTGCATTTAGCATGGGGTTTTGCCTTTGCCATAATTTCTTCCCTTAATAGGTAATTTCCGACATATACAAGTATTGCCCTGGGTTTAGCAGACATATTGGCCTTGCTCTGTACAAACGGGAATCTGTGTGCGCGCTGAATTTCACTTTCCTAGTTCCAACCTGTTATATCCGGCAATGCACCTCTGAGCAATTCAATTAAATATGCCCTCACATCTTGCCCCTCCTTTCCCTCTGCCACACCCAATAATCGTATGTTATTTCTTCGCTGCCTATTCTCGAAATCCTCGAGTTTCCATAAAACATCAGACGCAGTTTTTTCTTGGTCTTGTTTGAAATCTTGCCACTTATTAACCTCATCTTCCAGATTATCGGTTCTCTCCTCGACTCCAGTAACCCTTCCCACAAGATCTGTGTATAGTTTATTAACTTTCCTGAGAGAGCCCTGTATTTTCTTACTCTCCTGTCTCACTCTACGGCTCTCCACTCTAGCCTCCACTTGAATCTGTTTCAGCATAGAGTACATCGTTTCAAATCCAAGCGGGTCTTGACCTTGACCTGTAGTCTGCCTCTGTGACATATCTTGAGTTGGTGCAGAACCCGCTGTCTCTTGGTACATTTGCGATGTCGCAGAGTAGTCCCAATCCAGTCTTTTTACAACCTGTACTTGTAGAGGACTTACACCACTTTTAGTTCTATTCCGTCTCTTTTTCACTAGGGTCTTTGATTTACGTCTGGAGGGGAATTTATGAGCTGTTTCTTCCCTCAATTCCGAGCTGTCTGTAATATCTGAGTCTAATCCGGTTGGGAGTAACTCAATTTCCACTTCAATATCAGTATCGGAATCTTTTGAAGCATTAGTTGACTCTGAGCTTGAACCAGGTTCAGGTTCAGTCTCTCCCACAGCTCCATCCTCTTCCTCGTCACCGCCCTCGTTCAATGAAAAAAAGCAATCATCACTCGGTGAGCCTGGGTTTAAAGGAGAATGTAGAGTAACACTTATAGTATTGGAGTCCAAAACCAGTACATTTTTATCAGTCTGTGACCCCGTTGATATGGGCATTGTCACTCCACCTTTATCTTGTTCCTCTATTCCCATAGTATCTTCTGTACAGTTCATATCCTGTATTTTGGCTCCTAACTCCTCCATACACTCTGATAGTAATTCAGCATTAGAGAATACCTCCCCTTCCTCCCCTTCCTCCTGTGTTACCTGCATTGTCTGAATTTGTTGGATCTCCGTGTTAACCGCGGTCTGATTAGTAGCAGGAACCCTCTCTGAGTCCTGTATCCCGTTCTGCTCCTTGCCTGGTGTAGTGCCCAGCAGCTCTGACTCCTTCACAGTATGGAGCGAAGCCCGTCCCGATCTCTGCTCCGGTGACTCCGGGTGCCTCGTCTGCTCAGTCTGCGAGGTCCGCCCCGCCCGCTGCTCCGTCTGCTCCGTCTGTGGTCCCACCCCCTGCAGAGCCTGTGCTCCCGCAGTCATCGTAACTATCTGCTCCTGAGTGCTGCCAGTGCCGTTGGTGAGTGTCCCATTCACCTCCCGGAGACTCTCCGGGATCGTTGACAGCGGGGTGTGAGCGATCACTTTACCTGTCATTTCATTTGTTTTAGCGCTCGTCGTCGTCTTAGCCTTCAATCGTACTGTAGCTGCCGCAGGAGAAAACGCCTCCAAAACCGTAGGTTGTCTCAATCCTGCCTGTTCAAATGCCTTTGTGCCGTTGTTATTTCTTCTGATTACGGTAGCTTTATCTTTTAATTTTTCCTTTTTCTCTTTTTCCTTTTGGTTTACCGCTGCGTTTGCTGTTACATTGTTACCAGTCGCCTTAATTGATTCTGGGTCCTCCATTCTCCGTATGTTTGTTTTTGTTCGAAGGTTTGCTGCTGGAGCGTCAGGATCGTTACAAATTGCTTTCTCTTTATCCTCCTTTGTGTTTCTTTGTTTTGGAGCCATAATACGCCTCCTCAGTCGAGACAAATAGTAGTGGCTCGTGACAATAATTCTCTCAAGAAATTCATGTGCGCGAATCAGGCTCCCTTTTATATTGTCCTTTAGAATCAGGACTGGCCTTGATGTCTCAGTAGGGGAGTCCAATTCACTCGGCAGCAAGCTCACCGTAGATAAGTTACTTTGATATTTGATTTCAAAATAGTGTTTAGTTTTCATCAGGGAATTTTTGAATAGTCCCTCGAAGGGGAAATTTTACCGCTCTTGTGTCATCGCCGTCGGTTAGAAGAGTGGCGTGCTCTATGTTCTGCTCAAAGCCGCTACCTCGGGAGTGAGCAGAGAACACGTCTTCCCCCTACGGCCTGCCAGCGGCCATCTTGCCGCATTCATTAGCGCATATAATAATTATTATTATTATTTTTTTTTTTCAAATGGAATGTCTGCAGTGACCTCAGGGCCAGAGTTGAATAGCAAGGCTACCATTGTGTATAGGTTAAATTTGCCCTATTCAAAAAAGCACAGCAAGCAGAGTTAGAACATCAACAATACTCTTACTGGCAACACCGTCCTCTGCTGTCACAAATTATATAAACATTATGCATTCCAGTTGCACATTGTCTGAGAGACTTGACAACTTTCCTAGGATAACATTGTACAGTAAACCTTAATTAAACTTATATCCCTCGAGCAATAATTTTCTCCCAAGCGTGTACTGTGGTCCGAATAGTTAATATTCCTAACCCTTGTGTTCCAAGGAGCACTCCCAGGATAGTCCGCGATATCACTCTGTCTTGCCGTCAACCAGTGTCAGTAGGTAATCTCTTAAAACTTCTAACTGATGTCACTAGGCCTTTCACCACAAGGTCATTATTCTATTTCAAAAGTTTTTATTGGTAGTTTCCAAATAAACAAAAAGAAAAAAATGCCGAGCAATACACACAATGAGTACATAAAAGCAATAAGCATACGGTTGTGGTACTTGGGATTAAATTAGTGACTATAATATTGGCAATTGGATGGGAGACAATAAGCACAAACAATCAGGAGCATAACATAACGTGATGAAGAAAATAAAAAAAATTGAATGTACATATCGTGTCAATAGAAACAGTAGTATCAGTAACTTTGTATACAGGTTATTGAAGTTTCTGTCGAGACAGTATAGTTAACCGGCTAGATAGAACGGGGAGCATGGGTAGATCTAAAATGAAGTTAAGGTGACCGGGGCCGAGGATGCATGTAGGTGGATCATGGTGGTTTGTGGGGGCTATAATAGTTGTCAAGAGTGTCCCACAATTGTCTCTGAGGGGGTCGCCATGGTTAGTGTTGAAGTGATATATTGTCAGCACCTCTAAGATTGATTACCCAATTTAACCAGCAAATAAAGGAGGATTTTCGGGTATCTTTCCAGTTATTGAGAACAACTTTCATTGCAGCCGTGAGGAGTAAGTCAAATAAGGCCCTATCATTGTCATTAAGGGACGTGGCTTTGAGGAAACCAAAGACTAGGTAGGACATTTCTCTGGGGGAAGGAGAAAGAGAAGACCTTATTGAGAAATTCGAAGACTTTATATCAAAAGGGAACTACGCACTCGCAATGGAGTATGAGATGTTCAAGGTCACCGTCAACAACCTTTCAGTTCCACCAGGTTGCATCGGCTCTGATGTTGTGAGCGAAAAGTCGTGCTGGTGTCCAGAAAGCTTTATGGAGCAGCCAAAACTTTGTCTGGGAAAGTGTAGGACTGATTTTGTGTCTCATGGCTGATTCCCAGATTTTGACCCAATCTACGTCAGATATAGGGAAAGAGGAGTGTGAGTTGTTTATTAAGATTAGATTGTTGCAGGCGTAGGAGCTTATAGATCCAGGACACCTGGTGGCCTAGTCTGTTTAATCTAGAGAAGTTGGTCGGGAGAGAAGGAGGGCTTGCAGAGAATTTAGCTCTTGTGATCGCTGTCTTTATCTTCAGGAAGTTATAACATTCAAGTGGGGCAAGGCTATATTTGGATTGGAGCTCCTTGAAGGAGAGTGGGTACGATCCCTTGTATAGTTGGTGTGGGAAAAAAATACCCTTTTTAACCTAGAGGTCATTATGTAATGATTTGCCCTTGTACAGCAAGGTATGGTTATGCCAGATCGATTCACACCGAGAGTGTCGGATACTGGCATCTAGAAGTTTATCTACTTTTAACAAAGCGATTTTTGTGTTCTGTAAAATGGATTTCAAGCAAGTGGCCTTGTTCAGACTTGCGGACAAAACAGCCGATGGGGCAATATCTCTAAAAAGGGCTTTTTCTATCTCTAGCCAAACGGGGGTGTAATTGACAGGAGGAGACAGCCAGAAAGAGCCCTGTTTGGCGAGAAAAGCAGTTTGGTACAGTTTGAAGTCCGCTAAGTTGACCCCTCCAAGAGACTTGTCCAGGCAAAGTTTCTTTATGCTAATTCTTGCTCTTTTCCCTTTCCAGAGAAATTTGGTGAGTATGGCATCTAATTTGTGGTGAAAGTATGGGGATAAAGTAAGGGGCAGCATTGTGATGAGGTAATTCACTAGAGGGGAGATGATCATCTTGATGGTCTCAACTCTCCCCCACCAAGTTATGAAACAAGGAGACCATCCATTAAGTTGCGATTTAATTTTCTCTAAGGTGGTTTTTTCATTGCGCTGCAGGGTTTCAAGAAGGGTACTACCAAATTCAATTCCGAGGTATTTAATGAAGTCGGTCTGCCAGGACAGGCTAGAATTTCACAGCATGTCTCTGGTGCCGTATATGTTTAGGGGTTTAACCTCAGACTTGTCCCGGTTCAATTTGTAGCCAGAGTGGAGAGAGTAATTTTCTATGGTGGACATGAGAGCCTCGATGGAGGAGTCTGGATGTTCTGTAACCACCAGAATGTCAGCCGCATATGCAGCCAGTTTTATTCGGGTCTCACCGAATTCCACACCCATGATATTATCATCATTCCGTTTTATATCCACGATGAGGGGTTCAAGGGCCAGGAGAAATAGAGCTGGTTCCTTGTTCTAAGCGAAATGGATCTGACAGGGAGCCATTTATGGCGATTCGGGCGGTCGGGGAGGAGTAAAGGGCCATTACCATGTCAATATAGGGCTTCCCCAGGTTAAAACATGGCATGCATTGTTTTAACAAGCATTTACAATGCAATAGGTCTCGCAGCATTAAAGTTTGTTACTGGAATTGTAAATGACAATGCTTTGCATTAATTTTTTTTTTTTTTAATTTGCAATTGGTATATAAACATTGTTTGCGAATGGTTAGCTGTTGCTTATGCTAAGCAAAGGTGGCAGTAATATAGAGTGCTAGTCTTGCTTGTTATAAGCATGCTGATTTAAAGCGCTCTGATACCTGCGGGTAAAGTTTGCGCTATATATAAAAGTGAAAACTAATAAATAAATTTTAAAAAGCCTACCTGTACCACGTCCGTTCTCATTCTGCGATGCCACATATCTCTGGGTCCCTGTACTTCTTAACTGCACCCAGCTGTGGGAAACCTCCATGGCAGGAACAACGTGTTGCGGGGCAGACACAGGCAATGTAGCCACTGTCCTATGGCTGCACCGCGGGGTAACAGTGTAGGGGCAGGAAGGCAGGCAGTTGGTAGTGCTGTGCCATAGCAGTGTAGTTCTCGGTGTATGCTGGGCATGGGGGGCATGGCTGACGAGAAGTGGTGAGGAGGTGCCGGTTCGGTATACCTGCTTCCTGATCTCGGGCAGGCGACCGGTAAAACTAGTTTATGCTATTGGCATTGTAAATGACAATGCTTTTTATTTATGTTTTGGTTTTAAAACATAAAAGGCATTGTCATTTACAATGCCAATGGCTTAAACGTGCGTAAACGCGAGACCTATTGCATTGCAAATGCTTGTTTAATACGAGTGATTTAAAAGTCTGTGGAGGGCGTTGCCTCAGTTTAATGCATGACTCACTTAAACTTCTGTGGAAGGGATGCCTGTCAAGAGTCTGGAGAGGAGCTAGAGCTGAAATTATTGTTAAATGGAAAGAATGCTGTAAAAGGACGGAAATCATGATTATTGATAATTTTAAGAAAAAGAATGAAGTGAAAATGGCATGAATAAAGATTTTTAACGTTAACTTTTGGAGCGCTAATAAGAGATGCTTCTTTCTGGTTGTGCATGGGACTTTTCATCCAACAGTTGCTCGACAGAGTGGACTTTATACTTTGAGAGGCCCCAGTCGCCCTGCACGCACCCCAGCACCAATTGATTTTCGGTGTAGGCTGTTGGGAGGCACATACTACAGGATAGAGAGGTCTGTTTACAAAGGCATTTATGAGGCCAGGAAGTAGTACTGCACAAATTCTCTTTCGCATGCTATCGCACTTTTGTGAAACGGCCCCAAACGTCCAATTCCATATTAGTGAAAGTGCACACACAGAGTGCAGAGCTTTTTATGTGCACCAAGTGTGTATCATTATTCATTTTTGAAATCTTTTGGAGCCAGTTCACAATGGCATGTAAAAGTAAGTATGTAAAAGACTACTACAGGAGCGCTGCTTCATATATTCCAATATGCCTTTCTGAATATGCCCCTCGGTGTTCTGCCATCGGACAGTGGCTGACTTTGCCCCTTCTCCACCTCTCTTTCAAGACAGTCTGCCTCTTGCCAATGCTTCTTTCCGCCCACGGAAGTAGAAACCCGGCACTGGTTAAAAGTGTAGCTCGCCGAGCATTATGCATAATAGAAGGTTTGGAATGGTGCTACAGGTATGAGTAATAAAGGGAGGTGGAGGAGAGGTTCCCTGTGCCCATGTCGGGTGGAGAGAGGGTCGATGCGCCTGGGAGGTGGGGGAGTTGTCCCTGGGCCTGGGAGTTGGAGGAGAGGGTCCTTGCGCCTGGGAGGTCGATGAGAGGGTTCCTGCAGCTGAGAGGTCGAGGCAAGGGCGTTTGCAGCTGAGGGGTGGTGGGAAAGGTCCTTACGTCTGGGAGGTGGAGGAGAATGTTCCTGCATCTGTGAGATGGAGGAGAGGGTTCTGCAACCAAGCGGGTCCTGGTGTGCACACAGGAGTCCTGCAGAAGTGGGTTCCTGCAGTGCGGTGCAGAGTGCTGCAGAGAACGGGGTTCTTTTAGTGCAGAGGTATTCAAACTTTTCCAGGTTGAGCCACCCCAGCTGAATTCCCCCAGATGTTGGGCCCCACCACCACCCGACCGAAACCTCGGGAATCCGGCACACCACATGATCGACTGCAACGCGCACACCACGGGCCATATCCGGCAAACAATGCTCAACACAACAAGAGTGCCTAGCAAACTGCTGGCCTGTGAGTGGGTGTGGCGAAATGACAGGGGCGTACCACACAGCTCAAAACACAATCCTCCAAGGCAAAGGAAGTCATCACAACCCTCCCCATCCATCATCTACACCTTGTCATCGACCAACTCCCCCACCATTCATTCCGTCCCTCCATCTGTGCCCCATCCACATCCAAACCCCTTCAACCACTTGCAAACCCATCCACCATCCATCCCCCCCATCCATCATCTCACCCATCCATTCCTCCATCCACCCCCTCACCCATCCATCTATCATCCAGCCATCCCTTCACCCAATCATCCCCCCACCAATCCATCCACTCTTCCACCCATCCATCCACCCACTCATCCATCCAACCACTCACCCCTTCACCCAAGCTATCCTCCCACTCATCCATCCGCTCCTCCATTCATCCATCCAATCCTCCATTCATCCATCCAATCCTCCATTCATCCATCCACTCCTCCACCCATCCATCCACTCCTCCACCCATCCATCCACTCCTCCACCCATCCATCCACTCCTCCACCCATCCATCCACTCCTCCACCCATCCATCCACTCACTCATCCATCCAACCACCCACCCTCTCACCCATCCAGCCATCCCCCACCCACTCATCCATCCACCCAGTCACTCATCCATCCACCCACTCAACCCCCCACTCATCCATCCATCCACCCACCCATCCCTCCCGCTCTCCCCCCACTCATGCATGCACTCTCTGACCCATCCATCTCCATGCTCCTCTCCTCACCCATCCATGCACACAGCTGCCCATCCACTCTGCCAATCATTCATCCATGTCCTCACTCATCCATCCATCCATACTCCCCCTCTCTCTCTCTCTCTCCATTCCCCCCTCACCCAGCCACCCATCCCTCCATCCACCCTTCACCCATCCACCCACTCATCCATTCACTCACCCACCCCTTCACTCCTCCATCTATCTGCCCGTCCATCTACCCTCCTCAATCACCCATCCATCCCCACATCCACCCCTTCACTCATCCATCCATCCATTCATTCATTCACCCCTTCACCCATCAATACATCAATCCATCCATCACCTCTCATCCATCCACCTACCGACTCGCCCACCATCCACCCCCCCATCGATCCATCCACCATTTCACTGATCCATCCATCCCTCCACCCATCTATCTACCCTTCCAACCATACACACATCCATCCACTCCCATCCATCCCTCCACTCATGCATCCATCCTCTCGCCCACCATCCATCCACCCCTTCACCCATCCATCCATCCCTCCACCCATCTATCTACCCTTCCAACCATACACACATCCATCCACTCCCATCCATCCCTCCACTCATGCATCCATCCTCTCGCCCACCATCCATCCACCCCCCACCCATACATCCACCATGTCACCCACACATCCACCATTCCACCCATACATCCACCACTCCACCCATACATCTATTCACCCACATGGCAACATAACGGACGTCTGGTGGCCGACTCCACCCGACATCCCTCACACATTTGATGATTCAAATTCGAATCTGCAGACCAACATCCCTGAACACAGACACTTCGGTGCCCCACACAAAGATCCTCATGAGTTGATGACCGCAGACCAGAGCCCACTGTCCCGATTCATGGCCCAAACCCAGATTGCAACCTCTTCCTCCCTTCCCAAAATAACTGAAGGACTCCCCCCCCCCCCCCCCCCCTCCCACCCCCCACCTCCTTTGAAAGGCTGGGGCCCTGGGCCAGAGCCCACCCCGCCCGTGCCTCAAACCCTCTCCGGAAACCTTCTCTCCCTTCTGGGAAGAGCTAACTCTCCCAGGAGGGGGCCAATTCACGGAGTCGACAGCTTCAGCTGCAGTGGGAGGCAAGGGGTCTCCTCTGCTAAACCTGAAAGCGTGTCTGTTTGTTTGCTTTCGTTTTTAGCAGAGGAGACTCCTTGCCTGCACTGCAGCCGAAGCTGTCGACTCCATGAATTGGCCCCCTCCTGGGAGAATCACCCAGACAAAGGAACGGGCACAAAGGGAAGATCGGAGTGGAGCCCGCGCCCCCACTGGGATGGTTTGAAGAACCCTGTTTTAGTGGGACTGGGAAGAGGAGAGGCTTCTCCACCACAAGCCTGTGAGCCCTGTACAATCTCTCCCGTCCCAGGTGTGCCACAAGATGCTCACCTGGACTCCGATCAGCACCGAAGACACCATCCACATGATGAACTCCATCCACTCCGGATCTCCGACCGACCCCTGCCCTCACCACATCTTCAACAAGGCCGACGCGGTCATCGCACCCCACCTGCGGGACATCATCAACACCTCCTTCGACACTGCCACCTTCCCGGAGAGCTGGAAGCACGCCGAACTCAGCACCCTACTAAAGAAACCTACAGCGGACCCCACCGAACTCAATAATTACCGCCCCATCTCACTCCTCCCGTTCCCAGCCAAGGTCATCGAGAAGACCGTCAACAAGCAGCTGGCCACCTTCCTCAAGACGAATGGATCCCTCGACCCCTCACAGTCTGGCTTCAGAGCCAACCACAGCACCGAGACCGCCCTCATCGCTGCCACCGATGACATCCGAGCCCTGATGGACAACGGAGAAACAGCAGCCCTCATCCTCCGAGACCTCTCCGCGGCTTTCGACACTGTCTGCCACCGCACCCTAGTGCAGCGTCTCAGCAATGTCGGAATCCAGGAGAAGGCACTGGAATGGATCATCTCCTTCCTCGACGGAAGAACACAGAGAGTCCGCCTACCACCGTACAAGTCAGAGGCCACCGAAGTCATCTGCGGCGTCCCTCAAGGATCCTCGCTGAGCCCCACCCTCTTCAACGTATACATGAGCCCCCTCGCAGCCATCGCACGCCAACACAACCTCAACATCATCTCCTACGCTGACGACACCCAGCTGATCCTCTCCCTGACCAACGCCGCCGCCAGAGCCAACCTTCACGAAGGGATGAAAGACGTAGCCGAGTGGATGACGACCAGCCGCCTGAAACTGAACTCAGACAAGACGGAAGTCCTCATCCTGGGTTCCTCGCCCTCCGCCTGGGACGACTCCTGGTGGCCCCCCGCCCTGGCAGCGCACCCAAACCGACAGACCACGCACGCAACCTGGGCTTCATCTTGGACTCCTCCCTCACCATGACCAGACAAGTCAACGCCGTCTCCTCGTCATGCTTCAACATCCTGCGCATGCTACGGAAGATCTTCCGGTGGATCCCCACCGAGACAAGGAAGACGGTCACCCAGGCCCTCGTCACCAGCCGACTGGACTACGGCAACGCCCTCTACGCCGGAACCACCGCCAAGCTCCAGAAGAGACTCCAGCGGATCCAGAACACCTCAGCCAGACTCATCCTCGACATCCCACGACACAGCCACATCTCCGGACATCTGAGAGACCTGCATTGGCTCCCCGTCAGCAAAAGAATCACCTTCCGCCTCCTCACCCACGCACACAAAGCCCTACACGATCAAGGACCTAGCTACCTCAACAACCGCATCAACTTCCACGCTCCCAAACGACACCTCCGATCAGCCAGCCACGCCCTCGCCACCGTCCCCCGCATCCGGAGAACGACAACAGGAGGAAGGTCCTTCTCCTACCTGGCCGCCAAGACCTGGAACTCCCTACCGACCGACCTGCGCCTGACCCAAGACCATCTCTCCTTCAGGAAGAAGCTCAAGACCTGGCTATTCGAGCAGTAGCAGCACTCCCCCCCCCCCCCCTAGCGCCTTGAGACCCTCCGGGTAAGTAGTGCGCTATATAAATGTCTGATTGATTGATTGATTGCACCGCCAAGAAGCCTTGGGCGAGCTGACTTCACAGCGCGCCGGCACTTCATATTCGACTTTAACCTCAAATTGAGTCTTCGAGTTTACAGTGGCGCCCCCCAAGTGCCGTTAGAAAAAAAGCATGCGAATTTCAAACTCATTTGAGTAGAAGTACCTTCCAAGTATACGGTTATGTTTCCTATCAATATCACATAAAACTAGCTGTACCATCATGCAACCAACACCACACCAACTGCATTCAACATAATCAACCACACAACGGATACATCACTCAACCAGGCAAAGAACATTCAGTAGGATAAACCAGACACATATACACATATCCCAACACACACATGGAAAACCAACACCGAGACAGCCATTAAGCGGACGACCAAACGATCTCTCTAAAACTAAAGGATTGTGGTGCATGGTGTCGATAGTTTTTTCCCCAGGAGGTTTAATTGAGTTACCAAATTCATATATCCACGACCAAAGATCTCTATCTGAAATACGACATAAAAACCATAACCACTGGGGTGACGTTAAATTTCTGCCCAGGACACCAACCAACACATAACTCACTCCGAAAACACCAGCCTGCAACCTGGTGCAAACCACACCCTCCTCTTTAGAAGTCCAGCGCCGTTCAGAAACTCACTTTTCACACAACCCCTCTCTACCGGGCCACACCGACTGCTGCTGTGAAGAACGCAAAGGGCAATTAACACACAAAAGACAGGCTCTTAAAAATATTATTACTGTGGACAGGCAGTCAAAGGGCACGAAAAAATCCATTACCAGCCAGCTTCAGCTCGAGCGATGTGGGAAGCTTCGGAAACAAGCAACAGTTTCCAACCAGCAACATGGAAGACAGCCAGCGAAACCGAAAGCAACCCGGGCTGAGAGTGGGAGGGCGGGGGCTGCCCGCGCATGCGCGCTCCGAGCCCCGGCGCCAAAGCGGAGTGCGGCATCTGAAGTCCCGGGTCCCAGGAGGGGGCCCGGGTGAAGACCAGCGCTGCGGAGGGAGCTTGAGATTGACCCACTGGCTGACGAGAGAGACAGGGACACGTGAAAGAGCCCGGTGAGTGGGGTCGGGGGGATGTGTGCACGTGTGCGTCTGTGTGTGTGTGTGTGTGCGTGTGTGTGTGCGTGTGCGTGCATGCGTGTGTGTGTGTGTGTGTGTGTGTGTGTGTGTGTGTGTGTGTGTGTGTGGTGTGTGTGTGTGTGTGCGTGCGTGCGTGCGTCCGCGTGCGTCCGTGTGTGCCTGCCTGCGTGTGCATGTGTTGTGAACAGCCTGCCGGAATCGGAGCGCGTGTTGACGCGCGTGACCTGATCCGATTCCGGCAGGCTGCGTGCGCGTGACAGTCTCTTGTCTCCCCTTGGTAGTCCTTGAAAGCTGAAAGGACTGAAACGATTGCAATAGACTCGCTTGGCGACAGCAGGGGCGAGACCTTTTTCAGCGTCCAGGGTGAGGGCAACGGAGGGAGAGGCTGTTATTTTGGCTTTTTCCAAAACATGATAAAGTAATCTTGTGTTATCGTTGGACATGCTGTATTTAAGAAACCCCACTTGAGAGTTGCTAAGGATTGCATTGAGTCTGTTGGCTAGGGCTTTTGCATATATCTTGCAGACTAGATTTATGAGCGAAATTGGGTGGTCATTTTTTGTTAAAAGGGGGGTCTTTACCCTCTTTCGGGATGCCAATTATGGTGGCCTCACTCATTGATTTAGGGACACCACCTTTTACAGTGAAGGACTGGAACAGTTTTTGTAGGACAGGGCTGAGAGTTTTTTTCAAACTCGTTATAGAAGCTGGCCGAAAAGCCATCAGGGCTCGGAG
Source organism: Lissotriton vulgaris (assembly GCF_964263255.1). Taxonomy (NCBI): domain Eukaryota; kingdom Metazoa; phylum Chordata; class Amphibia; order Caudata; family Salamandridae; genus Lissotriton; species Lissotriton vulgaris. The sequence goes on from NC_141687.1 coordinate 283,898,221, forward strand.
CTTTATTGCTCTTTAGGGATTTAATGGAGGAAGAGAGTTCCTTGTCCATGAAGGGGGATCCTGACTTGGAGCTATCATTATCAGAGAGTCTAGGGAGGTTTAACGAACCTAGGTAGTTGGTGCATGCCTCTTGGTTAAACGTCATCTTGTTTTTGTACAGGTCTTCGTAGAAAGACTGGAAGGTGTCTAGAATTTTGTTTTGTTTGGTATGGATGTTGCTGGCGGGGTCCTTTATTGAAGCTATGTTGAATTGTTTTTGTTTGTTTGAGGAAACACGCAAGTAATTTCCCTGCTTTATTACCCTCACATACTTTCACTGTTTTGAATTTATTTATCCATACTCCAGCACGTTTGCTCAAAATTGCATTATATTTGTATTTCTTTTTAGTGAGTAGGTCTAAAGTGGAATTATTGTTTAAGTCGGTCGAATGGGAGATTTCCAATGTTTTGATGTCTCTCAAGTGTTTCTAGTTCTGAGTTCAATGTTTTGTTTGTCTGTACCTGGATGCCTATTATGACACCTCTAATTTTGGCTTTAAGTGCATCCCAAACAACAGAGATGTCAGAGCCTGGTATATCTTTCAATGTAATGTATTCACAGATGGCGTTTTCTATTCGTTTTTTGTTTTCTGGGTCTGAGAGGATGTCATCATTAAAGCGCCAGTGTTTCGGGGGTAGGATAGAGCGTGAATTTGCGAGTTTAGTATTGATACAGGAATGGTCCGAACCAGCTTAGGTGCTATGTAAGGTGTGTGAAAGGGCTGGAGATTAGTATGCAGTCAATTCTTGAGTAAGAATTGTGGGAAGCAGAATAGAATGTATAACCTCTCCCGTCAGGGTGTTGTAGACACTAGGATTCGCGAGAGTTAAACTTGGAGCAGAGACGGTTGAGTATATCATGGGATCGTGAGGGGTGATATGTGCATTTAGATTGGCGATCCAGAAGGGGGTCTAGAGGGAGGTTGAAGTCCCCACCTATTATCAAGAGCTCATCCTGGTGAATGCCCTCAATGGAAGATGAGACAGATTCCCAGAACTCAGGACTGAGAGTTCAGCCCGTAGATGTTTACCACGTGGATGGGGTCGTCATCTCTCAATACCTGTGCAACTAACAGTCTCCCATCATTGTTTTGAGTGTGTGAGATCAAGGAAATGTTAGATTTGTTTGAAACTAGGAGGATCACCTCCCTCTTTTTGTGGACGGCTGGGGAACATAGGGTGTACGAGCTCCAATGATGCTTAATGAATTTAGTGTCTTCTTTTGACAGTTTTGTCTCCTGAAGTAGGATGATATCTCCTTTGGTTTTTGCCAAATAATGAAAGACTTTTCTACGTTTTACTGAGTGGTTAAGTCCCTTGACGTTTAGGGAAACTATATTAAGGCTTTCTGCCAAGATTTTGGCCCGAGTCATCTAAATGGTAGAGGTCGCAAGGGAAGTGGCCAGCTTTATAATGGGTGCTGCTGTGTAAGCGAAGGGACCAGTGTAAATCGCAGAAGAGGTATGTAGTACATGATTGGAGACTGTTGACTGGAGGGACCGACTCATGATAGAGAACCTGTGGTGACCGTTATTTGCACTGCATAATGAATAAGGCACGTACGATACTACTATTGAATTCTGGGCAGCGACAAACAAAAGAGAAAATAGACTAGCCACGGTCTCATGAGTAGAGCAGGAATCTGATGGTCCTCATCCTAAAATTCTTCTTTATTGCAGTCCTCTTTATATTTTCTCCACTCTGCTGTTGCCAAGATAATCTTCACAGTTCCTCGACTCTGTCATGCCCTAGAGGTTTGAGAGGTAGCTGGTATGCACCATTTAGCATGTCGCCCCCAACATCCAGATCGCCCAGCACTTGATATTTTCTTCCATCTGGGAATCAAAAGCGGCCCATGAGGAAAACTCGACCTTGAAATGAGAACCTCTTCTTATGTTGTCCATTCACTCAGTTCCACCTATGAGAGTAAAGCAGTCCATTGTGTTGGTCTTGTATTAAAGCTAATCCTGTACAACGTCACTTGTCTTATTTGGCAAAGTCTACATGCCGCTTTTTAGCACTGACTCACCACACCTACATGTCTGCTTGACAGATCCCCAATTACTATCAAACGCCTGTTGTTCAGCTTCAGTGGAGTTCGTTTTTGTAATCAAGTCTTTAATGAACCATAGAGAATCTGTTATCCCCTTATCTAAGTTCTTCTGCCAAGTGTACAGACTCCTTCTTTGTCACTTATTCCTGCACTTCCCTTTGAGACTGAAAAAAACTTTTGTGCCTACTTCTTTCTGACATGGCGTTCATAAATTACTATGGCTTGTAGGCACACTGTGGACTTTTGTTACAGTCCTTGTATTGCTCTGGGATGTCTAACACACCTCCGCAGTACTTCCACAGTGTCCCATAGTTTCCGCATTTGGGATGGGAACCTGTACAAGTGGAGTGCTCAAAAACCCTAGCTGCTCCCCTCTAGTATCAGGTCAGTTGTTGCCCTACACCCAACTAGTCTCCAGTGAGCCATTTTGAAAACAGCTGCATTTCTTTTGGTCAGCTCAATACCCTGTTGTTTTGTGCTCCAAGTAAGCTCGCTGGTTCCAACTCCAAGCCAAGCTTTGCTTCTACTTTGGAGGTTGGTCCAATGTGGGGGATACCATTTATTCGCAGGCTTGTCGCCTTCAGTCGATTGGGGTGTGGGAAAGAATATTTCTGAAGCTTGTAACATTGCAGGGGGTGTGCAATCAAGCCACCCATTGGAGCTCCACAGTAGTCCCCCTCTACTTCCCTGCTCCATTAGTTTCATGGCGGTGGGACACTGCAAGCGGATGTATTTAAAGCATGTCTGATAGACCAAATAGGTGGATGGTTGTGGTACCAAGAAATGTGAATTTTTGTGCTACATTGCATTTGTTTCCAAATTATGTTTATTATTGTCAAATCAATGTAACTTTCTGTACCTCAATTACTTTTCCACAAAAGTGGAAGAATTCGAAACAAGCTGACTGGAATATTGTAATTTAACTAGTCAAAACACTAGATAGTTGGAATTGTAATAGTTATACCCAATAGGTTTTCTATTTAGAAATATTGTTTACAGATAACAAATGCCGGTTCGCCATCACAAGATGATGATCTTCAAACAACATAGGTTTGTCTGTCTTCAGCCTAATGCTGAGGTAGTGGCAACTGTGGATCTTGGGTATGTACTAGTGCATCGAAGAAAGGGACCCAAAGTAAGGGTGTATGCATACATGTGGATATGGCTAAGCATGTATGCCAGTAGCATGTCTGTCAGGTGTTTTTATAAGTTGATAGAATTCCTTTGAATATTTTTTGGGGAAAACGTATTTTATTATTTTTGTATTGTCATATACATTTTATACAGAAGACAGTACTGAGTTGGTGTCACAAGAGCAAAAGAGCTTAATTAGCGTTACTCATATTCTCATCAATAGTAATTGGGAAAAGATACAATTGTTGTATTCCCTTAGCTGTGAAGCTGTATTTTAGATCTAGCGGTACAAAAGGGGGTGGTGATGGACGGAGCATCTGAATCAATCAAACACTCACACCCAGTCAAAAGATCTAGGTTTAATCCATCACCGTTCTTTAGCCCACTCTGCCACCCCAGTTCAGACATGGCTATATGCAAATTAGTCTGACCCTCTGCCTCATGGGAACAGTCCAGCCCGAACTTCCAAGCCATGTCTTCCCTGGACCGGAAACAAGCTTCCGAGGACCTGTTTCTGGCATTCCAGCCGTCTTTAGCCCGGCTTGCTTGAATCCAGTGGCAAAGTGAGCAAGGGACTCACATCTGAGCATACCCTGCCACACTTATGGCGGCCAAAAGCGGTACAAAAGAGGGTGGTGATCGACGGAGCATCTGAATCAATCAAACACTCACACCCAGTCAAAAGATCTGGGTTTAATCCATCACCGTTCTTTAGCCCACTCTTCCACCCCAGTTCAGACATGTCTATATGCAAATCAGTCTGACCCTGTGCCTCATGGGAACAGTCCAGCTCAAACGTCCAAGGCATGTCTTCCCTGGACCGGAAACAAGCTTCCGAGGACCGGTTTCTGGCATTCCAGCCGTCTTCAGCCCGGCTTGCTTGAATCCAGTGGCAAAGTGAGCAAGGGATCCTGTGCTGCGCCAGGATCCCTCATGGCTGACAGCACACGCTACAAATACGCATAACTTCTATAAATTATTTGTCAAGCGTTTGTTTGAGATTTGATGACAAAACGTATACCCTTTTCCACAACCATGGAAGCTAGGCAGTTTGTATGTAATTTGACAACAGTGAGGAAGCTGCAAAACTAATGCCAAAGGGAAAACATGTCCGTGTGATGCAATCATCGGTTAGGGGTGTACATGAACTGTATAAATGAGTAAGTTCTACCTTTTACGGTAGAAAGGTTTGAGGTGGAATATATTTTCTTGTGATACTTGCCCTATCCGCATGTATTCTCTGACCTCCAAATCCAGGTGTTTTGTTGACGTTTATTGGGTGTACCTTGTGGCTTTTCTGTATTCATCTTGTAGCAACATGTTGACTAGGATAGCTGCATCACATTTTGTACTACAGTTAAGTGTGCTGTAGTGGCTCCTGTTAAGTCATTACCTGTGAGGAAATATCACTTATTTGTGCAAGTATCTATCTTGCCAAGCGGGTTTTTAAGTCGACATTAACAAGGAAGAAACCAAAAATCCACAAAGAGCAATCCCATGCAGACCTTTGTACATTGGTTTACTTGGGTTTGGAAAGAAGACATAATTTTTTTCATTTTTTTATTTTTTTTATTCAGCATTTTAATAGTGCATAATACACACAACACAAAGGAGTCATTACTATGATATTGCGTTAAATAGAACAGTCCAACAGAACCTATTCCTGTACAGAAAAAAAAATACAATAACAAAATGGCACATCTTCATGACCTCAGCTAACACTCAAATTTTGCATCTATACTATTCCTCCCCCTTTACTTGCAGAATCCAAAAATGAGACGGTACCATTGTACACCCTTTCAGCAGCTGCCTAGCCCTCCCCGTGTTCACTCTGAGACACCCAATATTCCCGTAAAGGAGCCCAAATGTCTGTAGGCCGTGTGGTCGTCAGTAGTTCCTCGGCATATAGTTCCAGCTGCCTACTACAATAGACCATGTCTTGTATCCAATTGACAGTGCTCGGGCATTGACGACTATCCCATGTGAACGAAACCCACCTCCTTGCCAATAACATTGCAACCCGTACAAAACGCTCCACAGTCGCCGTCAATTTAGGCACGTATCCCAGCAAACATTCAAGGGGGTACAGTCAATCATCTTGCCAGTCATTGTAAATATAAGCGAGACTGCCTCCTCCCAATATTGGTGCACCAGCCTGCATTGCTATGCAAGGTGAAGGAAGTCCGCCCCACTCTGCCCACAGCGTTTACAACAGTATGACTCCCTGAGCCCCATTCTGTGCAACTTCTTGGGTGTGTGGTAAACCTGATGCAGAAAATTCTCATGGATTATACGTAAGTTGCTGTTCGATGTCAATCTCCCCGTCAACATGCATATCTGTACCCATATTTCCTCGGTAATCGGGGATCAAGGACAGTGTTCCATCGTTCCAGACTTTTATCCCCCTGATATATCGTCTCCTCCTGTACTGCCTTATACAATCTAGTCAACAATTTTTTCCTCGATGTAGCAACTATGACTAACTGCAATGACTTCAATGTCGCCGGTTCCTCTGGGAAGCTAGTGTAATGATCACGTACAGCCCTGCGAAGTCTGTAGCAGCAGTTAAGTGGTGTGGGATTTTGTATGTAGTCTAGATCCGTACTCGTGATATACTTCCCGTCTATGTACAGGTCACTTAAATGTGTTATCCTCGCCTCCCTAAGAGCTGTAATCAGGCCTCACTCCCTGGCCACCGACAGTGCAGCATGCTCTTCAATAGGCAGTGCAGGAGCATAAAGAGGCAACTTATGGGCCCGCCTTCCAATTTCTTGCCACGCCGAGACAGTGGTGTCAATTGTATTCATCTGCGACTTGGGCGTCTGCCTATTAGTGTGGGTGATGATGCTTTTTAGGTGTACGAGATATGCGTCTTACCTCCTCCACGGCCACGTGTGGAATGAAACCGTGTGGTTGGAACCAGAAGTACGCATGTTGAGCTTGTCCACACAAATAGTAGACGTAAAAATCCGGTGCATTAAACCCTCCCTTCGCAAACGGCAGAATCGATGTAGACCAGCCTATCCTCGGTGGCTTTGTACCCCAAACCAAGCGCAACAATTGGGACTGTACTGTCTTAAAAAATTGCTTAGTCAAGGGAACGGGGATATTACTAAACAAATATGGAAACTTAGGGAGGATGACCATTTTTAGCACCGCTATTCGGTCCACGAGCGAGAGCGGCAGGCTAACCCAGCGGTCCACATGTTGTACTAACTCAGTGTATGCACGGCCATAGTTTTCTCTGACCGCGACTTCCGGGTCTCGGTGTATCCACACCCCCAAATATTTGACTAGATCCTCTGCCCACACCAATGGGTACTCCACCTGTGGCGATACTGTGGCAGGCGTAATGGGTATTTGTTTTGAAGAAGTGGCTGTGCACTGCGAGGTTAATTCAAAAGTGTATTAGAACAGATTTTTCCCAATTTATTTGCAAGCCCGAAAAGAGGCCCAACTGAAAGTATTCTTGTATAATCGGTGATATTTTAGGTTTGCGGCTCACAAACGTACAGGACCATATCGTCCGCATAGAGGGAAAGGCCAACTGGCCGATTGTGGAAATTAAACGCAGCCGCCCTGTGAGATTGCCTAATTTTACACGCCAGTGGGGACGGTGGGCAACCCTGTCTAGTTCCACACTCAAAGACGCACGATTTGATGCAAGTCCGCCCACCCTGACCCTGGCAGAAGCGGTATTGTAAAGGGCCTAAGCCACCAAATAAAAACAGGAGGGAAGCCCATCCTATGGAGAATGTACAGCATGTACTTCCACCCAATGGAGTCGAAGGCCTTGGCTGCGTCCAGAAGCACAGCCACGGCGGGCAGTTCGGGATTAAGCATGTGGAACATAGCAAATATCGTACGCAAATTCAGGGAGGTAGAGCGGTCCGGAATAAAACCAGATTGATCCGGCAGCAATAGAAGCGGCATCAGAGGTTGTAGCTTAGTGGCCAATACCTTCGATCTTTACGTCAAGATTAATCAGGGAAAGCGGGCGATAGGACTCCCACCGCGTTGGTGGCTGTAATGTTTGATAATTCTGTAATTCTGCCAATCACCAGGGCATTACTTACCACTTCCTTCCTCAGGACCCAAAGGAACATCACACTTCACAATACTTACCTAAGAAAGGAATAAACACTAACAACAAACTAAAGCTATAAGGCCATTGCTGAGGAGCTCGCAAATAATCACAACACACACCTCTCCACCTCCGAGAGGATTCGGACAACGCACACCTCCCCATACGAGAGAATTCGGAAATCACAACAACGCACATCGCTCCACATCCGAGAGGATTCGGAATAGCAGCAACGCACGCTCCTCCTAACAATGCCTGGGGTGGAATATTTAGAATTTATACTTTCCTGGATGAGAGCGGAACATCTGTCCTTCTAAAATTACCTGCAGGAAGGGAAACTTACCATCCTTCCGGTGTGACAACACTTGGACCAGAAAGGTCCTGACCTCCCATTCCAAGGAACACAAACAAATTATAATATGCTCGGGGGTTTCTTTATTACACAATGATAGAATGACAAAAGAAAGAAATAACTAATATGTCACGATAGGCCTTCTTCACAATAACACCTAAGCAATTGCTAAATGCAATTAGTAAGACACATATAAAACTTATATGTATATAAATTATAGAACCTGAAAATTAAAGGGATAGTTAGGCAAAGACAGTTAGAATATAAGAATTAGTGAAACACCTCACCAAGTTCCCACACATCTTGCTCCCAGAGGGGGTCCGTCTCTCCAGTCTAATCAGGATTCTCTGCTCCACGATCACAGCTGCAAGTCTGCAACGTGATGTATCACCCAACTGCCAGGATACCAGACTACTAGAGTTCAGACACCTCCTTTAGTACAAAGTGGAAGCGTTAGTCGAAACTTCTAGCAAGCCTCGCCTCCTTTTCCCATCAGATTCCGTACCACTCCATGCCAAGGACACAGCATCGGCTGGGCAGGTGTCTGTTATGACTTCGGCATAGAGCGAGCACATTCCTCCGACAAGAACCGGTCCTCTCTGGTTTAAGAAGGGTGAACAATAAGTAGAAAGTAAAACATAGCCTCTCACCTAGAGAGGCTCAGAAGATGAAGACAGCTCAGAAAATGGAGTCGCTCGAGCATAGGCCTCAATACCCGCAAAAGAGCAAAAGAGTAAAATTATTATGCAAGAAGGCACGATCATGCCAAAGCCAATAGGCAAGCCCTGCCATTAAGCAAGATAAAGTCAGAAATAGAAAGGACATCATCAAGCCCTACTTTATAACTAATATGTGTTATACAGGCCTACACAGCACTATATTATAACAAAATATACTTAGATGGTAGTGGGCAACGGTCATAATCGACCCGATTATTCATAAAAATATATCCGTCACTACAGTGGCTTATCCTTTTTTAGGTCTCGCCTGTCAATGCGCTTGCGAGAATATAGAGGCTTAACGAGAGCTTAACGATCGGGCGATTTGATGCTGTGCCTGTGAAAAGCAAGCTCAATGCGCAAGCGCATTGACCTAAAAAGCGCGTGCACAAGAAAGCCAGCCATCTGTTCCCCAGCCTGGTGCCTCCAGCAGCTCTTCAAAGGTATCCGCTCCGCCCCTTGCTGCATCAAAGGAAAGCCTTTCCTGCCGAGCGTTCCGCGCTACTTTCACTTTCACGGCCGCGAGGCCGTGTCTCTCTTTTTTCTTTTTTTTTTTTTTTCTTTCGTGATTTCGTTGCATTGCAAAATGCCCGCAGATAACTTTCTCTTGTGCGCTGATTTCCGTCATTCATGCGCTTTCCCCAGATTACACGCGTATAGACGTTTTAATCACATCATCAGCGCCTGGGCTTTTCTCCTGAACGGCACCAGCATAGGCCTAGGCGAGCCTTTTTTCCTTTCACAGCCACATGACGCTTGCATGCTAGCTCTTTTATATTGACATCACATTTGCAAATAACCATGGCCTGACTGTGGCAGACTTTCTGCTTGGCCACATACCTCTACACGACATGTGGATACGCAACCGGAGTTCTTGTTTACGAGCGCGGCCGCTCACTTCTAGTCAAACACACACAGCGTTGCAGCTTCTTTGATCTCGCCTTTTTTTTTTATTATTTCACTTCGCGGCCCTGCCACGCGGCCAATGCTTGTTCTACACCGCAACTATAGTCGAGTACGGGGGTCATTGACTGGATTTGAGCACGCCGACTTTCGGTGATTACTTGTTAAGATGTACATGCGTGTTGGAAGGAATTTCATTGTAATAAAACATTTTGCTTACTGCAGATCTAATATGGGTGATTTAAGTTTCAATGTAACAATAAACCCCATCAAACTCGTGACATTATCCAGTCAAATGATGATTATTTGACTGGATAAACAGAAAACTGGTTATTAACGGGGCTATGAAAGCGCTGACGTGCAGTATGAAGCGCTATGTTAAAAAGCAAGTTATTATCATAATTAGCCCTATGTCACCCTTTTGGAATCTCGTTGGCAAATGATCGGCTTCCCGAAAAACATTTTTAGCTGTAATTTTCATTTCTCACATGATACCGTTGCACTATGTATTTCTGTCCATTATGACAAAAGCACGGCATCTTTTATGAACTGTAACTGAGGATAGGATTAAAGTGATCGAGAAGGGCTAATGTTTACCTGCATTAAAGATTCCTCCACATATGCAAGTTAGATTCCTAGATCAGTGGTCACACTGGACCGGATAACGTTAGATACTTGAAAGTATGTGGTCTGAAAACATTGGCTTGTGTTCATGGTGCATTTAATGCCACTGAGGCAAATTGCGTTTTGAAATGAGGTTTACTGTGGAAACCGGATGCAGGCGCGACTACTTTTTATATTAGTCCGGCAAATCGGTACGTTTGCAAAAATGAAAAGTACTGCTGCAAAATGTAAAATTATTATTATTTAAATTATTTAAAACATTTGTATAGCGCGGCTGACACCTTGCAGGTTTCCTGGCGCTTAGCAAATACTCTAGACTAAGGGGAACTGGCGGAAGAGAGCAACTAAGGGTTAGGTATTTTAAGGGAATAACCAGGTTTTGATATGTTTCCGAAAGGGGAGGAGTTGTGGGATTTGACGGATTTCGAGAGGCATACTGTTCCACAGCTTAGCCGCTGCGACTCGGAAAGATCTGCCCCCCGTCCTGACCTTGTTGTATCTGGGAACAGTTACCAGGCAGGCAGAGGCAGAGCGTAGGGTTCTGGTGGGGGTATACCAAGTAAACATGGCCTGCAGAGGTTTGGGTCCAACTCCGTGGAGCGCTTTAAAGACGAGGCAAAGAGTCTTGAACGCCACTCGTTGCCTGAGTGGGAGCCAATGTAGCTCGGCTAAGGCCGCTGTGGCTGAGGATCTTCTGGTCCAACCAAGAACTAACTTGGCTGCGGCCGACTGAACTCTTTGGAGCCGGTCCAGTAGAGCAACTGGGGACTCGAGTAGCAGCGCGTTGCAGTAGTCCAGGCGGCTGAGAATGGTGCACCTGACTATCTGCTCTCGGGCTTGTACTGGGAGGAGTGGCATAATTTTGCGCAGGGAGCGCAGGAGAGCTGAGCAGGTTCCCACAGTTTTTGCAACTTGTGTTTCTGTGCTCAGTTTATTATTCAGTGTGGCCCCAAGGTTGCGGACTGACGTGACTGGCAGAGGTTTATCTGGTGTTTCCGGAGGCCAGAAATCGCAGGGGAACTGGCGAGGTATTCGACTTCCCGCGCAATACAGCACCTCCGTTTTAGAAGAGTTGAACTGCAAAGAGTTCTTGTGCAACCACCCAGCCGTCTCCCTTAGGCAGTCATGAAAGGCTGCAAGGGGGGTAGAGTCTTCTCCCTCCCAGGAGAAGATGAGCTGGGTGTCGTCCGCATAATTAATTGTTTTGAGTCCATGGGCCTTTATTAACGTGATCAGGGGTTTTAGGTACACATTAAAAAGGATGGGGCTGATGGAGGAGCCCTGAGGGACCCCGTGGGGGACATGGGAGAAGGTGGATTGAAAAGGGGGGAGGGACACAGCCTGCCTCCTGTCCCATAGATAGGAGTGGAACCATAGCAAGGCTGTGCCTTCCACCCCAGCCTCACAGAGTCTCTCCAACAGGATCCCATGGTTAACCGTATCAAATGCGGCAGACAGGTCCAGTAGGATCAAGGCTACTGCCTGGCCCCTGTCTGCCCGCATACGGAGATCCTCCATGGCTGTCAGGACAGCTGTTTCAGTCCCGTGGGCAGGGCGAAAACCAAATTGGAAATCGTCCAAGATTTGATTTTGCTCCAGATGGGCGGAGAGACAGGCGCTAACCCAACGTTCGGCAATCTTTGCCGGGAATGGCAAGAGAGAGATAGGCCGATAATTGGATAAACACTCGGGGTTCAAGGACGATTTTTTTAATAGCGGGGAGATTAGAGCCTGCTTCCAAGTAGATGGCACTGATCCGCAATGTAAGGAATGGTTGCAGATCTTACGGAGAGTAACAAAAAGGTCAGAGCCAAAACTCTTCCAGATTTTTGGGGGCAACGGGTCAAGAGGGGAGCCTGAGGTGATCCCGAGCGTCAGCCTTTCAAATTCAGTTTCAGAAATGGGGGGGAACTCCCATAGCTTTTCCTTGGGGGGCTGACCTGAGTGTACGAGGATCTGGTCACTGGTACAGGCCCTTGCTATGTTAGGGTCGCAAGATGGAGGGGAGGAGTTCAGGTTGTGGATAATGGTTTCAATTTTGTTTTTGAAAAATGACGCAAGGTTATCACAGAGGGCTTGTGTGGGAAGAGTGGTTTTTGTGGCACATTCAGGGTGGGTGAGGTTTTTGAGAATCTGAAAGATACTTTTGAGCTGTTGTTAGCGTTGGTGATTGTGGTACAGAAGTGGTTGGCTTTACTCTGGGCAATTGCAGCTTTATATACCTGGAGGTGGTGTTTCCAGAGTGCTTTATTAGTGTCGGAATCTGTGAGTAATTGCGATTTGGTGTTTTAAAAAATTACGAGGAAACCAAAAAGTTTAATAAAAACAGTTAATGCTCGGTCATCCCGCCTTTGGTATTCAGAACAGTCCTCCTTAGCATATCACCTGCATGTGAGGCAGGCTTGGCGCCATTGCAGCTTTACAGGGGATGGCACCTCTTTGCCCCTGTGAGTGTGAAACTGACTTCTCATAAAGACTGGTGGAGGCTACAATGTGTTGGTATGCAAGTGACAAACAAATGGTCAAAAGACCGCATTTACACCCAAACAAATGGCTGGCTCTTATTTCAAAAGGCCCTTTTCTTAACGCGGTATGAGGTAAAAAATGTCTCCACTTGCTGTGCTGACGACGGCGGTTAAACTGAGCATCTGATAATGAGGTACCCTTTGCAGCCATTCTGCTATTGAGCACCCATCTTGCCCTTGCTTATTTTTGCAGTGAGCCATAGAGCAGAGAAATGGGCGTAATTTCAGTGTTGATATCCAATAATTATCCAAATAGGTTGTTTTGCTGTGTCTGACTTACTTTGCACGTTCCAGAGGCTGGGTCTGTCTTGTGTTTTTATTTCAAGAAATGTCTACGGCGTTTAGAAAACACACGTACGTGTTTTGATTGTGCTCAGATGCTCCTATACATACACGAATACAATAAATATTTGTTTGCCAGTATTGTATTTTCCCAAGTACTTTTATTATAACTTTTATTTCACTAGTTAGATATGTGGGCACAGCGAATTGAGGCAGCAGTTGTGTGCCTTCATGACTAGCCGATTGAATTGTGTTGCAGTTACATGTGACTTATGTCCGGGTCTTATGTCCTGTTGGGATTGCATTTCTGGCACAGTAAATATATGCATACCGTTAAACGGTTTTGCCAAACTTTACGTTTTACGAGCCAAGTATACTCTGCCCTTGCTGTAAATGTTTTCTCGTTTTACTTCCACCGTGCCAGTTCTGAAAAGGGTTGTAGTTAAAGCCTGCAGTGATTAGCATAAATTAAATGTTTCTAGATCCTATGTTACCGATTGAATACCACTTTAAGCAGAATGCCTTCCTGGCTGGTCTAATAATCTTGAAGGGACATGTCTTAAATCGAAGATTCACTACTTCAAGGAGCCTGGATTATAGAACCATCTGCCTCCCTCCCACAGGCATCCCCCAGCGTGCGCTCTGCCTCAGGCATTTCTCCTCCCCTAATTATTCACGGCCAGCCGGCTGTACTTTCACGGCCGCTAGGCCGTGTCTCTTGTTTCTCCTCCCCCTTCCCCCCTCCCCATAGCAATGCCAAGAGCTTGTTGTCATGGTGGGTGTTGTCTGTAAGCATTATCCTGGAAGGCGAGTTACTATGACTGTTGAGTGGCTATGTGGGTTTCTCCTTCATACTACGAGAGCAGAAAAAAACAATGCGAGAAAACGTCCACCCACTACAACATTGTGCTCTTTGGGTTTGAGAGAAGCAGAGGTTAAATTATTTTTTCTAATATCTGCGTTCAAATCCTCGGCGCAGATGCCCAGTGGTGTGTCTAACACACGCACTAACACAGTATTTTTCATAGGACACCTAGGCCTTTGCATAGAGTGGGCATAGAGATGTAAGGGCACCTGTGTGACTGGCACATATTGTAGGCACAAAAGTTATTTACAATAGTTTTAGCTATTGCTATTATAAATTACAAGAACTTTTATTTCAGTATTAATTATTTAAAAAATGAAAAGCCATTTGTATTTGTTAGATGAATACATCTAAGTCACGTACATACAAAACTTGTTGCATTACAAATGCTAGAGGTGTCACATTTGAAAAAGTTTAAAGTATTGGCATTTGTAAATGACAAAGCTATTAATTCTGCTATTTTCAAGACCAACACATAAAAAAAAATTGTCATTTACAAAACCAATAGCTCCAACTTTTCTAATGCGAGACCTATTGCATTTCCAATGCTTGTTTAACAAGGTAATGATCAAGGCTTGTCTCTGGGATGGCGGGAGATAACCTAGATCGTGGGCCTCTGCGTAAAACTCCAAAATATGTGGCGCAAGGAGGTAGGCGTACTCTTTATGAAGCTCTGCTGTCATGCCATCCGAACCAGGAGCCTTCTTATTGGGCAATGAAAGAATGGCCGCCTTCACATCCTCTACAACTATGGGGAGACTGAGATACTTCCTATGTACGTCAGATAGCCAAGCACAGGCCGTGCCATCATGATATTCATTGCTGCCTCGGGCATGCCTCCCCAGGACGTGTGTATATATAGCCTCATAAAAGGAGTGAAATTGCTCTACAATACTCCTTTGAGAGTAGTGATCCTCTCCATCTTCGTCCACTATATGATCGATTGGAGGATTATCTGCTCTGTCCCGTAGTCTGTTAGCCAACACCCCGCCCGGTCTTCCACCCTCGCCATACGCCCTAGCTACATAGCGTTTAGATATATATTTGACTTCTGTATCCGCTAACGAGTTATATTCCTCCACATATTCGTGAATGCGTAACAGCATCTTAGAGGCAGGGGCAATGGTATATTTGGATTCTAGAACCCTCAGTTGGTCTTCCACCCGCGACAACTGTTCCCTCAGGTCACGTAAAATACCTGCTAAAGTGCTTATGCACACACCCCCCGGATCGTTGCTATGAATGCTTCCCATAATGTGGCGTGGCTGTCAACTGAGCCCGTATTCAATTCAAAGTACTGGACAATGGCATTCCTAATTGTCTCAGCATACACTGGGTCTAGCAGCGTGTCAGCACGAAAGTGCCACATGAAGGGTAGGTGAACGTTGGATGGAATAGCTACTGTGAGAACAACAGAATTATGGTCTGACAGGGTCCTCAGCAGTGTAAGGACTCTTTCCACCCAACCATTGGCTTCCCCGTTGAGTACCCAGTAATTCCGGTGGAGCAGGGGAGACCAGCTATTTAATGCGAGAGTGATGTGTGTACCCTCTAGTACCCCTTCATTGCGGTCCCTCCAGGCATCCACCAGTCCCAACTCTTCCATGAAATCGAGTATGCACGGTGCAACTCTAACCGTACGCACCCCGTACTGTTGGATTTATCTACATGTGAATTGAGATGTGTGTTAAAGTCGCCCCCACATAACAACGCAGCCTCAGGCCAGGTGCGTAATATCTGGAACAGCTGTAAAAAGGGCGCTGTATCGTCCACTACAGGCCCGTAAATGTTCACAATAGTCACCAAAGCCAACCCCAACTTCCCATGCACCATAGCCCCACTGTGTCTACACAGGTCTTAATAGGTGTAAATGGAATGCCCTTCTTGATAAGAGTAAGGAACCCCCTCACATAGGTGAATACGATGAAGCGAGGCGATATGAAGCCCATTTACGCGCCACAGATCCCTCCGTGTGCTTGCTCAGGTGGGTCTCCAGTAGGAGTGCAATGTGGACTTTATGCCTATCTAATTGTGCTAGCAGGTGTCTAGTCTTCTTGGGTGTATTTAGGCCACGAACTTTCCAAGTTATGCATGTGTAACGCTCACCTGTCATCTGCAATCATGAGGGAGGCGGTAAACACAGCAAGCTATCCCGCAATACAGATGCATGAGTAATATCCAAAATTGACTATCGCTAAAGTGCCAATCACAATAACCAAAATACAGGAAGAACCAACAACCCCCCACCCACTTCAGCACCCCCAAATTGCCAAAGACCTGAGCCATCCCCCCCACCCACCCCAACAAATACAATAAAGTACATCGCAAGTGGTGGGGAATGCCCATCGGGGGACATAGCGGCTAAGTCCACTCCCAGATCTACAAGGGAGGGGGCCTCCAATAGTATGTGCATTATCCCCTTACTGAGGTAAACCCTAATAAGCAGGATATAGTTGTAGCAAGGGACCACAGATCAACCATCTCACCCTATATACTACACCCTCCTGAATACACAGCATCACATAGTCTATGCCCCCTCACTGTTCAATCATCAACATCAGACGTAGGATCTGGCGATTTGCGTCATCGACGCAGGGATTTAGCATGTTCCATCGCCAGTTGGGGGTTCGTGAAGATCTTGCCACCGGCTGCCTCCCCAATGCACAGCCTAGCTGGGTAGAGCATGGCATAGGGAACCTTTTTGACGTTCTGGAATTCCTTACGAGCTGCTTGCACCTGCACCATGAAATCCGGGTACAATGATAGTACATTGTTCTGATACGTGATTGTTCCTTTTTGGCGAGTTATCCGCAGGACAGAATCTCGGTCTCTAAAATTTAACAAGCGAGCAATTATGGGGCGTGGTGGAGCGCCAGGAGGAGGGAGCGCCGCCAGAGATCGATGGGCCCGCTCTACTGCAAACAGAGACAACAGTTCATCGGGGCCACAAATTTCCCTTAGCATCGTCTCCATGTAATCCTCGAGGCGCCCCACGTTTGTAGATTCTGGAAGGCCTAAGACTCGAATATTGTTGCGCCTCGATCTCGCCTCAATATCCTCGTTCTTGGCTTGAATAACGGCAAGGATTTTCGTGATATCTGAAGTTTTTGCCGCCACTTGCTGCAGCCCATCTTCTGCATCCGTAATTCGCTGTTCGTCTTCGCCAATGCGCGCTTCTGGTTTGTCAAGTTTGGAAGAGTAGGTGTCCATTCTCCCATTGAGGGCCTCTATCTTGAAATATATGGCCTATAGGCTGGCCTGGATGGCAGCCAACGATTTCTCCAGCGCCGTGGGGCCCTGAGAGGCAGACTCCAGCTCCGAGGCCGCATTCTGGAGAGCTTTGCGTAACTCAAAGGTGAGGTGCGGTTGGGTATTGTCCGGTTTCCCCATCCTGAATGCACCACTTACCAAGGTCCGATGTCCAGAACTAGACCACGCCAAGCGTTGCACGCAGCAGGGGCACATGCACAAACCGCCCAGGTGGAATGCGGTTACGACAGAGCACACCTCTGTCAACTGCACCTCTAGTCGTTTCAACAAAGCTGTGCTGTAAGGGTCTCAGGCATGTATGCAGGCGCTTCAAACAGGGGAGGATGGAAAGAGCCAAGCATGGCCACAACTGACCAGAGAGAGTTCTGCAGCCAAATGTAGTGTCAGAATTGCCTTATTCTCCCGCTCGATGTTATGTTATGTTATGTTATGTTATTGAGCTTTTGTATAGCGTGCAGCTACTCACAGGGAGTGTCCCGACGCTTTCCACCCTCAACTCATAATGAAATAACACAACACAGCTAAAAACAAACAATAGAACGAAACAAAAAAAAACAATGGGCAGTAAAAACAGACTAGGAGTTAAAAAGCCAGGTCTTCAGGCCCCTCCTAAACTGGAGCAAATTAACAGTACTCCGCAGAGAAAATGGAAGCAGATTCCAAAGCTGGGGGGCTCTGTAGCCAAAAGACCGCCCTCCCGCACGGGCCTTCCTCACCCGTGGAACCACCGCTCTGCAAAGAGCTTCCGAACGGAGGGAACGAGCCGGACGATAAAAAGTCAGTCTCCGCTGCAGATATCCCGCTCCTGAACCATGCAGAGCTTTGTGCATCAGGGTCAAGGATTTAAACTGGATCCTCTTCCTAATGGGGAGCCAATGGAGCGACTGGAGCAACCCAGACGCTCGAGCTCGTCTCCCTAGACCAAAGATCGCCCGGGCAGCAGAGTTCTGCACCACCTGAAGGCGCTGGACTAGATAATCAGGAAGGCCGAGAAAAAGAGCATTGGCATAATCTAGCCTCGAACCGACCAGAGCCTGCACTGTAATCCTCCTGTGCTCCTCAGATAACAAAGGCAAAAATTTGCGGAGCATTTTCAATAATCCGTAGCAGGTGCCGGCCAGGCCAAGGATGTGAGTGCGGAGCGACAGCTGATTGTCTAGCTTGACGCCCAAGTTTTTGGCCACCACTGAGGACTGTACAGGAGGGCTCATGTCGGACGGCCACCAATGCTGCCACTCAGGATCGGCAACGCAACCAAAAAATAAAATCTCAGACTTTCCTGAGTTGGCCCTCAGACCGTTCCGCTGGAACCAGTCGAAGACCAGCGCAAGGCAGTCCCGGATTCTCTCTCCCACAAACTCTTGATCTTTCCCGCATGTGAAGAGGAGTTGCGTGTCGTCGGCATAGGAGACGATCTGGGCCCCATACGCCTCTACCAAGGCCGCCAGAGGGGACATAAAGATGTTAAATAATGTGGGGCTCAACACAGAACCCTGTGGAACCCCAACTCCCAATGGCGGCATCTCGGCGGAGCTCTGGGAAACCCAGACCGTCTGGCGGCGGCCTTCCAGGAAAGAGGTAAACCACCTCAGCACCGTCCCCCTCAGGCCGATGTCATAAAGCCTAGTTAGAAGCGTCTTGTGGGGGACGGTGTCGAAAGCCGCCGAGAGATCTAACATGACCAGCATGGCCCTGCCGCCGGCATCAAGAGTCTCCCTGATGATCTCAGTCACCTCTATCAGAGCTGCCAAGTATCACAGGCCGCAGTTCCCAGGACCCATCAGCAGAGCAGCCCTAAAAGGGAAATAGCAAATGGCGTGCTCCATAAAGAGAAAGCGACCCCACCACAGTGCCACCATAGCTGTAGAGCTCGCCTTCTTGTACTGGCTCAGAAGCTTCCAGCGGTCCGATCGCCACAAATCATCCGAGTCAGCACTACACTCCGGGCCTCACCCGCAATTAGCCACATTAGTTGTCCAAATTCACCACTGCCAGGGCTCCACCCTGCTCCGTCTACTGAGCGGTATCCCAGAATCAGACAGCAAGATAGTCCGCGCCGCCTACCCAGGTATATGTTCCGACACGGCCGCGAAACAAGCAGCCTGCGTGCGGCCTGTTCTGAGTGCAGGCGCCAGCTGCTTGCGTAGCGCCGCAGCCTAGCACGTCTCTGATGCGGCCGGGTCAGATGACAGAGCTGCGCCACTTAACTTATTCGTCAGGCACTGTAACGCCCGCAGAGGGTCCGGCGCACTGCGGGTGATCCCGGGCCTCCTTAATCCGCAAGCTCAGGCAGGAAGAGATGTCCGGCGAGAGAGGCTCCCACGTTCACGCCACCATTATCCTCACGCGGTCTGTCCGCCTCTCTCACCAGCAATGGCTCATCTGGACTCCCATATTGATCGGAAAACACAGTATTCATTCGGCTGCTACAACAGCTATCCAGTCCCAGTGATTACAGCAAGGGATGGCTCAGTATAACCAACTGAAAGGATGATAATCCGCGGCCAGCAGAGCACACTACAATGCGGCCATCTTGCCGATCGCCAGGCCAAGACCCCCAAGACTGATAATTTAATGGTCATTCAACATTACCTTGGATAAGGAGGACTTGTGTAGCCCATACACCAACTATTTTCCAGTGGACAACGGTGAAGGGTCATTGGACCGAGCTTGTAACTGATTGACGCTCAAGCTGACATGACCGAAATGATGAATTTTTGGGGGAGCTGTATCATTTCACTTGTGCATTTATTCAAAGAATGGTACATCTACCTCAAGAACTCTATGCTGAGCTTTCCAAGCTTCCCCCAGTGGATCTTTGGTGGACGTTTAATTGTAAGGGTTTTTAGGCATTTGCTCGGAAATTCAGTTTTTTTTTGTGGTGAGGACATCTTGACTAGTGTGTCACTGTAAGTGATTAATGAGTGCTAAGAACAAGATTACAGTAATGATGTGGAGTGTATTCTGTCTTACTTGGGGTTTTGTTTGTTGTAAAAGAATACTCATTTCTCTTCCATTTTTACATAGCACCTTCTGAGCATTAATTTGCACTGTTGCCATAAGCTAGAGATAAACAATTTCTGTCATAAGGAGTAACACTTCTAAGTTCACAAACTCTAGTTTATTATGACATATTTAGGTGTCAATAGGAGTGTTTCATGTTTCAGGCCATAGACGTACTCATAAATTCCAAACGTGGATGCCAAGTCCTTGTTGAGGCAAAGCACACAACTGCCATGTGGCACCCCACATCTCGAATATAACCTGCTTACTCACTAGAGTTAGTACAAAAGCGTGACTCGCTCCTCGCCTACAAGCTGAGTGGTCGCTCCCAGTGTCTCTTGCAGGCATCTGGTTTTACCGCGCTGCATTGCCACCACATTGATTTAAAGCGTCCCTCATTGGGTTCATATCGCCTGCTGCATTTACCTTTTATTAGCGCTGCCTTGTTTAAATTGTTTAACCTTTTGTTAGCGCTGCCTTGTTTAAATTGTTTACATTGATCTGTTACATTCCGCATACTGCATTCATAGCGCTGCCTTGCCTGAACTGCTTATTTGTATTATCCTCTTCCGCTGTGTTGGTTATTGCCGCTTTGCCTCACGAGCGCATTAATAGTTGTTTTTCACACCGCCTTCAGTCCTTTTAGCGCGTCTGACTGTAGCGCTACGCTGTGCCCCCCCCTCCGCCTCCATTTTGTTTGTTGTTGTCCTCGTGTGCCCGCCCCGCCTCCCAGCTGTGACGCCCTCGCCCCTCCCCCCTCCACCATCCATATATGACAGTTCTTCCCGCGTGCAGCGTTTACGCGCAGCGACCGCGCCCAATTCGCGCCGAAGGTGCGCCAAAGGTAAGCCCGTCTACGCCCGTCCGCGCCTGGACCGCGCCCAGCGCCAGACCCCCTGCCCCTCGCGCTGCCCATCCCTCCCGCATTACCTACGATGCTGCCACCCTCCTAGCCCTTAACCCCGGTCGCGCCCCCAACTGCGTCCAAGCCGCTCCTGGTCGGACCCATGGCCCGTTCTCCTGCCTCTCCTGCAGATTCATCGGCACCAACAACATCTCCGCTGCGACCACAACACCGACTCCCGACCCCAACCACCTAGAATGCATCCTTCTCAACACCCGCTCGGTCCACAGGCACGCCATTGACCTTTGGAACCTACTAGACACCATCTCCCCTGACGTCGCCTTCCTAACGGAAACATGGATGAACGCTTCCTCCGCCCCTGACATCGCCATTGCCATACCTGATGGATACAAGATCACACACAAGGACCGCACTGACCATACAGGAGGTGGAATCGCTATCGTCCATAAGAAATCAATCCGCATCTCAACTAGCTCTGACGCCAACCTCGCCAACTCCGAACACCTTCACTTCCAGATCCACATCGACCCCAAGACCACACTCAGAGGCACCCTCCTCTACAGACCACCAGGACCCCGCGCAAAATTCAGCGAAGACATCACGGACTTCATCACCCCACACGCGCTCCCCTCCAAAGACTACATCCTTCTGGGAGACCTCAACTTCCACCTTGAAAAGAGCTACGACCACAACACCGCCACCCTCCTGGACAACCTCGCCAACCTCGGACTTAAACAACTAGTCACTTCCCCCACCCACATCGCAGGTCACACACTCGACCCCATCTTCACCTCCAGCAATCATGTCTCCTTCAGCCACACTACGGATCTCCTCTGGACCGACCACAGCTGCGTGCACTTCACCTACAACAAACCGAAACCCATCGTCCACCTCCAACCAACTCTACAAAGAAACTGGAACAAAATCACCACGGAGCAGATCTCCACATCGCTCCTTCAAACTTCCCCTGCCCTCTCTTCTAACGCCAACGAAGCCGCATCTAACCTCACCCTCTGGCTATCCAACACCGCCGACACCTTAGCACCAATGAAAAAACGTCAACACACACTTGGCATCAAGAAGGCCTCATGGTTCAACGATGACCTCAAGAAGTCCAAGAAACTGTGCCGCTCCCTTGAAAAGGCCTGGAAAAAAGACCCATCCACCATCAACAAGGACACCTTCAAAAGCGCCATCCGTACTCACCACCAACTGATCCGAAAAGCCAAGAAAACAGCATTCAAAAATCGACTTGACAACAACGCCCACAACAGCAAGGAACTTTTCAACATCGTCAAGGAATTTTCCAACCCCTCGGCCAACGCCAACGACATCTCCCCCTCTCAAACCCTCTGCAATTCCCTAGCCTCTTTCTTCCACAACAAGATTGCGGACATCCACAACAGCTTTGACAACCAACCCGGAAGCCAACCCACCCTACCTTCAGCTGACCATCTTCCCCCCGTTAACACCCTTAACGCCTGGATCCCTATCTCCACTGAGGACACCATCCGCCTGATGAATTCCATCCACTCTGGATCCCCCACAGACCCATGCCCTCACCACATCTTCAACAAAGCAGACTCCGTCATAGCTCCTCACCTCCGAGACGTCATCAATTGCTCCTTCAACTCCGCTACCTTCCCAGAAGACTGGAAACACGCTGAACTCACCGCCCTTCTGAAAAAACCAACAGCAGACCCCACCGAACTCAAAAACTACCGCCCCATCTCGCTTCTTCCATTCCCGGCCAAAGTCATCGAGAAAGCTGTCAACAACCAACTCGCCGCCTTCCTCGAAGCCAACAATTCACTCGACCCCTCACAATCGGGCTTCCGAGCCAAACACAGTACTGAGACCGCCCTCATCGCAGCAACAGACGACATCCGAACTTTACTGGACAATGGAGACACTGTCGCCCTCATCCTCCTCGACCTTTCTGCAGCCTTCGACACAGTCTGCCACAGCACCCTGTTACACCGCCTCAAAAACATCGGAATCCAAGGAAAGGCACTGGAATGGGTCACCTCGTTCCTCACCGGAAGAACCCAGAGAGTCCGCCTCCCACCATTCAAGTCCGAGGCCTCTGAAATCATCTGCGGCGTACCACAAGGATCCTCACTCAGTCCCACCCTCTTCAACGTATACATGAGCCCCCTCGCGGCCATCGCCCGCCAACACAACCTCAACATCATCTCTTACGCGGATGACACTCAACTGATCCTATCTCTCACCAAGGACCCCAGCACCGCCAAAACTAATCTTCACGAAGGAATGAAAGAAGTCGCCGAATGGATGAAACAAAGCCGACTGAAACTGAATTCAGACAAAACAGAAGTCCTCATCTTAGGTAAATCCCCCTCTGCATGGGACAACTCCTGGTGGCCGGAAGCCCTCGGAAATGCACCCATCCCGACAGACCACGCACGGAACCTTGGCGTCATCCTGGATTCCTCACTATCAATGAACAGACAAGTCAGTGCCGTATCCTCTTCCTGCTTTAACATTCTTCGCATGCTCAGAAAAACATTTCGCTGGATCCCCACCGAAACAAGGAAAACAGTCACCCATGCTCTGGTCACGAGCCGACTGGACTACGGAAACACCCTCTACGCAGGCACCACCGCTAAACTCCAGAAGAAACTACAACGAATCCAAAACGCCTCAGCCAGGCTCATATTAGACATCCCACGCAACGAACACATCTCTGGTCACCTTAAAGACCTCCACTGGCTACCCGTCAATAAGAGGATCACTTTCCGACTGCTCACCCACGCACACAAATCACTCTACGACATCGGACCAGATTGCCTCAACTCTCGACTGTCCTTCTACTCCCCCTCCCGCCAACTCCGCTCTTCCAGCCAAGCCCTCGCCACTGTACCTCGCATCAACAAAACTACCATGGGAGGCAGATCCTTCTCCTACCTGGCTGCCAAAACATGGAACTCACTCCCCGCCTACCTTCGCCTAACCCAGAATCACCTAGCGTTCAGAAAGCAGCTTAAAACGTGGATATTTGACAAATAATCCACCTCCCCCTCCTAAGCGCCTTGAAACCCTCTGGGTATGTAGTGCGCTATATAAATTTCTTGACTTGACTTGACTTGACTCATCAAAATGGCTTGCCCCCAGTGGTGTAATTGTACTCAGCGTGGCCCCAACTGTCATGTCTGCAGCTGCGGATTCACTCTCCGTTATGCTTTTATTAGGTCCATGAAGAAAGGTCACTAGTGCATTAGAAATAGTCCTCTACGTTTAAAATGTTCAGGATTTTTATGCTGCTTATGTCCTGTTAGAACCTTGGTTACTTTACTAACTGATGCATAACTTGAACCAAACATTAACGTTTTATGGGCACTTGCCTGGTAATGACAGTAAACAATAGCTGCTGGTATGGGTATTTCATTCTCCTTACCGAAGAGGTTTTACTATGTACATAGTTAGATTTATATAGGTTAGCATGCACCAGCATTATGTTCAGCATAGTTTACCCTGCCTCAGTGGGTCATCATTGTTCCGTTGGGATTCTGGCCAGGTTTACGTAGGGTCTGACTGATTATATCCTTCTAGATGGAAGATCATTAAAATCCTATACTGGTAAACGCAAAACTAGAATTTGATGGACAGCAGGCAGCACTGAAGGACACGATACAGACCTTTACATCTAGCGCCTTTCACCTCTGGTCCAGATTCATTGTCTGGAGAAATAAAATGTTCGGCCGATACACGTGATCTCTGGTGAACTCGTTTCTTCATAGTTTTTGCAAGAGGTAGAAAACGTGTGTTATTGAGGCCAATGTATGAGCAACTTAAAAAGCGGGGAGAAGGCACGGGGTCACAGGAGGGCTTCTCTGCAATTTCTTCCATTTTCCTCTAGCTACTGATGGTGACAACGGAGGAGTATAAAGGAGATCACTTACTTTGCACAAATGCAAATAACAGTGGTTTCAACGTACTTCTTTCATGTGGCTGAAACCTTGGTTATGTATTAGATGTGATATATAAATAACTCGAGGGCTAGAAAATTAGTTGCTCCTTTATCCAATATCCTTATCAGTAAATGGTCTTTAATCCTTACAGTACCTTTTAAATATTCAAAATAAATTGTACAGCTTAATCCTTGCCCATCTGGTCAAAAACGTTGAATTCAACCTGTGAACTCTTTCAGGTAAATCTTCTACGGATGAAATCTGTTTATTAGAACAGCAAAAACGTATTTTTATTACAGACAACCATATAGTATAAGGACAATTTTTAACTTGCTGTTTAATAAGTTATCTCTTTTGAAAATTATATTGCTCTTGCATATTTGATGAATCTGAACATATATAACTGGTGACCAATTACGGTTCAAAGAACACAGTGCAAGTCTTCAGTGAAAATTACAGAGCACTCAACTCTAAACTTGTGAAATATTATCATGCTATTAGACCAACTTTTGGCATTATATTATCATAATGGTAAATAGCCCATTGCATGTAGTGAAGATGTCTACATATATTACAGACTTAGTAAAAGGCAAAAGAAGCACTATATGTTTGCAGCAAAAAGAGGACTAGCATTTGGGGCACCTACCACCCCTCACTTAACGAACCGATGAGACGTTTTCCATCTTGAGAAGAATACACGAAGTCACGCGGTCCCTGGTCCAGCACCGAACAGCGAAGGACCCCGCCAGGATCTCCAAACAATTGATATGCAGGGCCTGCTCGTCTAACAACCACGCGCCGCCGGTGGAGAAATGGAAAAACGACTCTGGAACACCCTTTTAATATTTGACTGTGCTTTGTCCAGAGACTTAAAAGTGGAAACAAACTTGCCTAATTTTTTAACAAAGGGATCCCCAAAAAGGCCTCCCTCCGCCACGGGTCCCGCCTCCGCCGAAGCCAAATCACCAAGCTTCGGGTCCAGCTTGATCAAGAGGGAGCGGCAGTGCTCCGTGGAGATTGCGCAATTCGCATTCCCCACAAACACAACTGCGCGCTGGGCCCAATTATACAGAACCTCCGGAGAAATGACAGAACCTCCGGAGAAATAACGAAACCCGTCACCTTGGCCTCCTCGGCCATGTCTAAAATCTCCGTGAGCGCCCTGACGACATCCAGCAACTTGTCCCGACAGGACCGATCTATTCCTTTCCGTGGATCTTTCATAAACATGCCGAGAAACGTAGCCATTTTAGAATCTAACTCGGGGGTGAGAGCCACCTTATGTTCCAAGGTCGGTCGAGGACACTCTGCCCTCAAACAGCTGCGCGCCTCCTCCTCGAGTGGCTTGCGGAGGTGGCCTGCTACGAACTTCGCCACCTTGTCCCCCGGTGCCCAGGCAGCGAAACGCAGATGCACTATCTCATCCGGATCAAGCATACCAGAAGCATCCTGGGGCAGTGTCGCAGAGGAACTGGCCGGTCTCCCCGACCGCGAGGACCCGTCGACATCCGTGTCACCTGGCGAGTCTCCATCCGGGACAGGAGAAGGAGGGGGGGAAGATTCCGTGGGCACCAGGTATGACGAAGGGGTAGGCTTGAGCAGAGGACCTTCTAGCCAGAAAGGCTGAGCGTAAACTATCAAAAGCGTCCTTGTCAACCCCTTGCTCCTCCCCAGAACCACCCTGCACGGAAACCTTCTTAGGAGGTGGGGGAGGGGCCTTCCCTTCAGCCGCAGAAGACGGCACGGGGGCGCTGGAGTGGCTAAATGGGCTTGGCATAGTTTAGCACATTCCTGAATAATGCTGTTCGTCTGCAGTTGTTCCATGGGCCCATGACTTCGTTGACGCAGCAGTAAATTGAATTATCCACTACTTCATAGAAGTCATCATCAAATGGAAGGCACTCGTGCACTTCCTCCTCCTCGTAGGAGCCCTCCATGCTGCTATGATCAGCAATCAGCGATCCGCAAAATCGCTATAGAGTAATGTAGGCAATGTCACCGAAAACCAGACCAAAAATGCCTGTGCAAGGAAGGGCGATGTGGGTAGCCCAGAGGACTGAACAATATTGGCGGTCACCAGCGAGCAAATCAAGGGACACGCACCTCGGACGCGAGCGGCCTTCACTACCGTGACCGGGCCTAAACTTCCACCTTGCGCGTCCGATTAACGTATCAACAATGTCCTCTGGCGGCAATCTGGTAAAACCGCATTAAGGACCCCCACGCTGGGGCGTACGGAAGAAATGCAGGAGATACAGACCCCGAACCCGGGACGTTCTCAGTGTGGCAGCGGGGCAAGGCTCATGACGACTATGCTCCTGCAGCGCTTCTCGCAGACTGAAAGCGCGCCGCAGGAGCAACGAGGCGTGAGGATCCCCATAGCGTGCCTCAGAGGCACAATACTTGAAAGGCGGTGGCGGAGTAAGAAGCGAGAACGCTTCCGCGGGGATCTGCAAAGAAACAGAAAGCACTCAAAGCAGAATAAATATTGACAAACTGAATCAATTTACACACGCGATGAGCCGCTTGAACACAAGGCATACAGAAAAACAGAAGAGAACAGAGAAACACAGCTTATCTGGCTGCGCGGCAGCGAAGAAAGAGGAGGAGCAATGGAGATGGAGCGTCTTTCTAGGCGTCAGGAACACTGTAGAAGGACTCCTGTTGGACTGCGCTCATGGACTGATGGCCTTTGTAATTTCCTGACTGAAATGTTTGCTGTGTTGGAACTGTTTTTCCTGGCTTTGGAAAGAAAAGTTATTTGGTGCTTTTCTGGCTGCTGCAGTTTTCCTGTTTGTAATAAAGCGAAGAAGGAAAAGCATAATCTGAGCCGCCGGTCCTGCCAGAGAATCCATAACACCATTTTTATGTTGTATCCCTCTCTTGTCTTTGGTATTTGTGCTATTATTTCTTCATCTAGTGCCTTTTTGGGTCAGGCATTAGCCGTAACGCCTCGCCTTTGGGACCTTATAAGTGTTTAGCCATGCAACAGTTGATATTGTTGCACCAAGGGTATTGTGCTGGATATCTAAACACTTATAAGGTCCCAAAGGCGAGACCTATTGGCTATGCCAGTGCTTTTTTTTTTATTTCTGATGCAATCTTGTAATACGTATTATAGTTTGTAATCTTATGTTCTTTAGGTGACTACATAGCAAGAGTGTTCTTGAGAACGTTAGTTAGCTTTTGATTACTACGTTAAATGGTGTGGGTACTTTAATTATACTTTTTGCACAGCTAAAGATCTGTCGTGTATGTATTGAAAGTCCTTAACATTCCCCCTTTTTTGTTTGCCCCTGTCAAGGCTACGTAGCAGTGAAGGAACAGAATCTGATGAACAGAAGGCGCTCATGATGCAAACGAGCTCAAGCCAAAACCATAATCAATCTGCAAATGAAAGTGGTGATAACTCTTCTGTGGCTCAACCCCCACCTGTACCAAGGTTGCCCCTGGAAGTGCCCTCCCTTGGCAGCGACATACACATCCAGCTAGATGTGCCATTGCGGGAGGATAGGGAGAGGCGGGGCTCCAGGCGGCACCGGCCCAATTCTCACTCCCACACACATGGCCACACCCATGCCTCATCTTCTGCTGCTGGTGACACAGAAGACATTGAGACCGGGGAGCACAGCAGTGCCATGTCGGAGTTCCGCTATGTCTTCGAGTGGCTACAGAAAAGCCTTCCCTACATCCTGATTCTTTGTGCCAAGCTTATTCTTCAGCATGTTCTTGGTAAACTCGGTTGCTTAATTAATATATTACCCACAAAATAAGATGACTATATGTTTTGTCTCATGCACTAATAATCTAATTTGGTACGTTCATAAACAAATATACACAATCCAAAAGTTTAGAAACAATCACTCACTTAAAAAATATATTGTCAATATCGTTTTAGGGTGCAATCTTGAGCAAATGTTCCTATTACAGGGTTTGTGCAAATATATCCCAGATATGATGTTGCATGTGGATATTACTCTGGGTTATACGTTGAAAAATGTGTATGCCACGTATTAGTATACAATGGGGAATACTTTACCATTAAAAAAGTGTTGCAGACATTATTTACCATTGCCTAGTGGAAAACGTGGAACCTAGCACAAAAACCAACCTGTTAAGTGCAGTACGGATTTCTGTGGATTGTTTTTGCTCCTGATTTTACCACGAGCATATGGAACGGGAGGCAGTGTACAGAGATTCTTGCTCCACTATCCCAATTTATGTAGCAAATTTACTGAAATAACACAAGTGCTGACATTATATGATTTCCCATAGTTTCTTATTGCTTCTGGTTACATATCTTTATTTAAATGTCACTAATTGGTTTGTAGTGCAATCGATTGAGCCGTGTACCATGGAAGGTGAAGTTATTTTAATTCTGCTAGCGTAAGGCTGTTCTCGTTTTAAAGTTGGAGGTATTGGCAAATTTGCTTTTTTGTACTGTTAGCAGCAAATGGGGTTTCAGGCCATTCATGTTCCCCCTATTTAGTTATCCTAAGCTGCTTCGGAATGTGATTTATACTCTGACTTGTTTTATTTGTAGTGATTTCTTTACTGTTCCTACTGTTGTATGCTGTATATCTATTTTTGTGTGCCTATTACGTTAGTGATACCTTTCAAAACCTACCCTTATCTGTTGAAGTTCTCAAGCTGCCCCATTGCAGGCATGATTTTTACGTTTACGCGTATAAATATTTCTAGACGTACCCATACCTGTTGGCGTTCTCAGGTTGCCCCATGGCAGGCTTGAGGAGGTCCCACAGGCCCGGATTTTTATTCTGACACTTACAGTTTTGATTTTCTAGTTTTGAATGCATTGCTCCCAGTAGCTGGAGCCACAGAAAATACAGTCCTGATCAGCCACACACATAGGGCAGTTTGAGTGCTTTATTTAATGTAAGTTCTTTTTAAGTTGATTGCATTTCAATGTAATTTTTTTTGCTTTGATGTAAATATGTGTGTTTTTATATATATTTTTTATTTCTAATAGGCATTTCTGTTGGGATTGGCCTGCTAACAACTTTTCTGTATGCAAACAAAAGCATTGTTAATCAGGTTTTTCTGAGAGTAAGTAAGAACATTTCTGTTGGGATTTGCCTACAAAAAACTTTTCCGTGTGCAAATAACATTTTAATTGCGTTTTTCAGGGAGTAAGTGCTGCTTTGGATGCTAGGTTTTCCCATTGAACGTTGCGGGAGAAAAATAGGATAACCAGTAAGTGTTGGCAGGGGCATTTTAAAGTGCTGAATAACCAACTTTTTAAGTGAAAGGCAAATTATTTTTACTTGTGTATCTCCTCCCCTCAATGCATTTATCATTAGTTCTACATATAGTCTAGTAGAACAGTAAAAAAAAGCCTCAGGTAATTAGGGTTATATTAAGTAGGATACTGCGCTTTCTGACCTAGTAAAGAGTGTTGGCACTGTATAGGGTTAGGATCTGTAAGCTAGCCGTCTGTGTTTATGGGTATATCTGTAATGTGTTCGGTGTGTGTGTGTATATATATATATATATATATATATATGTATATATCTATCCGAGCAGCTTCTGTCTTTCCAATGCGGCAAACAGAAATCACGGACCTTCAAGCAGCTTCGAGTAAATTGGCAAGTTTATTATCTCCTCTTAGTTTCAAGTGGCATGACGCGTTGTATATATATTCACCAAACACATTACAGATATACCCATATAGACATTGGGAAGTGTTAACTTGCTGTTTTTACAGTTTTTATATCCTTTGTAATTGTTTTAATTAACTGAAACAAATAAAGAATTGATTATTCATTTATTTATTTATATATATATATATATATATATATATATATATATATATATATATATCACAGTAGAAAACGGCGTACCAGCGAGCGCTTAGAGGAACAAAACACGGGAGTCAGGTCAAGTTTCCAGAGCAAAGGGTTTATTAATCCATAAACCTCGTGACGCGTTTCGCGCTTAGAAAGCGCTTGTTCACACCTTTCTAAGCGCGAAACGCGTCACGAGGTTTATGGATTAATAAACCCTTTGCTCTGGAAACTTGACCTGACTCCCGTGTTTTGTTCCTCTAAGCGCTCGCTGGTACGCCGTTTTCTACTGTGATATTGTTTCCGGCTGCTCCGCCGGACACGAGCCACTTCTTTAAGCGTTCGGTTTGCCAGCAGGAGCTTCTCGAAAGGACATATATATATATATATATATAAAACAAATGGGTTTGCTTAGTTTGAGCCGCACATCACAAGGTTAAGCCAGTTGTAGTATGAACATAGGTAAATGACAGGAAGCAACTGTGGCAAGGGTGCTCCTAAGGTATATGACACCTACCCACCAAAGGATTACACTACTTTCTATAAAGGATGGATTTGAATCTTAAGATTGGATGCTAACTTTGGAAGCGGACAAGTTTTTACATATACAAGAAGATTTGTTTGGACTCCCTGTTTTTCCTTTGAGACTCACTGGATTTAGAACATATAGGACGCTGAAACATTGTTGACTGCTTTAGAAAAATACTTATATTACTTACATTTGAAATAATGATATTGGTGTGCTCAGGTGTTGTGCGTGTATATATATATATATATATATATATATATATATATATACATATAAGCAGCCCGTCCCGACGTTGTCCGGGAGCAAAAGGCTGCTTCAGGGCCCCCGCCCGCCCCGCAGAAGAGTTGTCTGTGCAAGTCCTGGCCCTGTTCAACTGATTTTGCCCACTTGTGTTATTTTTTTAATTCGTATGTATTGTTTTCCGCATTTTATGTTGTCCGCAAGATGTGAGGAAAGTGTTGTGTCACCTGTTTAATGTTTTTTTTTCTTTTGAAGGCTCTTTCCATGTGTTCGTTTTTGTATCCCTTCAAAGAAGTTTCCCTTTTGTTTTGTGAATTGTGTGGTGAAGTCCTGGCAGTGCTCGAGTGATTATGGGCAGTTGTGTTATTTTCGTTATTCGTATGTCTTATTGTAAGCGTCTTATCTTGTCCGCAAGATGTGAGGAAAGTCTCGTGAATGCGCAGTCTATTGCGTTTCTCCGTTAAGAAATGTTGGCTTTTTTTGTTTGTGTTTACCCCCCTGTGACGTCGTTGGTCAATGGCCAATGGTTAAAGACTTTTTTTTTTGGTAAGCCGAAGTCGTGTGTGTGTTTTCTTTAGTGCTTTGTGATTGGTGTAGTATGCGATTAATCCTGCCCCCTGTGTGGCGTCATTTGACACTCCTCGTCGATGGAAGGCCCGCCCGGTTTTTAATGCGAAGGCGTCAATGTTGTCTGGGTAACTGCAACGAATGTGTGTATATTTCTTACAGCGCGCACCTCTGCTGTTTTTGTATATTGGTGTTACCGCGCTATGTGTGAATTTAAATTCATTGAAAGCGCATTTCCGCTGTATGTGTTGGGATATGCAAATGTTTGTTAGAAATTCATTGAAAGCGCATTTCTGCTCTGTCTGCATATTGTGCGTTCTAAATTCAGTGAAAGCGCATTTCCGTTCTATGTGTGCATATGTAAGTGTGTTGTGAAGTCGCTTGGCCTATGTTTGTTATTTGCACTTGGCACGGCCCTGTAAACGCCCACATTTGTTGTTTGAGACGCCCACGGCCACGCCCACGCCCCCAAGGGACTACTTTACCACTATTGGCGTTTTTGCTTTTTTAATGTATATGGTGTACATATCTATAGCCCATGTCCTTCTGCCACATCTCCCCTTTCAAATGGTGTATTGGGTGTAGTGATTGGTGCATTACTTTTGTAGTTTACCTGGCTCAAAGGTTTATGTTCTCTCTTTATAATAGTAGTATATATATATATATATATATATATATATATATATATATATATATATATATATATATATATATATATATATACACTCACACACATTACAAAGGAGATAAAAACTGTAAAAACAGCAAGTTAACACTTCCCAATGTCTAGATACAGTTTGTCCCTTATGTGATTTCTGTATCAAACCACTTTAGCAAATGCGTATACAATTTAATTTGGGAATAATAAATTATGTGGATTATGATTGCCTCTCAAAAACCTAGGACCTGATTACGATGACGGTGAATCCGACACCCTGTTGTTGGTAGGTTCACCCCCACCGTCATGCCAATTACCGCCCGCCAGATTGTGATGGTGGATGGTGTGCTGGCAGGCGGAAACCCGACCGCCACGGGTCCAACAGAGGCAATCATTACGGTTGCCTGTCGGCACGCCCCACATCCACAGAATGGTTCCCCCGCCTTGGAAAGGCTGGCGGGGATTGACTTTGGGGGCCATTGGGCACCCCTCCTCTTGTGCAGGGTCAGTTTGTTACTGCACTTGGGGGGCACCTATGGTCCCCCCTACATTTCCCTGCACCATGTGGCAGGCACTGCGTGGTGCCTGCCACTTTGTGCAGGGAAAAGCAAAACCTGCCTTTTTAGCATTGCGGCGGGTGTTGCATCCTGCAGCCCCCGCAGCAATGTTAAAAATGCCTTTTGTGGCCACCATGGTGGAGGCCGCTTTGTAATATATATGGGACCACCACATTATAGGGAAGTCCGTCCGTCACTTAATGACCCCCAGAGTACAGGCAGTGTAAAGTACTAGTGAACTGTAATTGATGATTTCAGGCTCCGTTTTAGAAGTTTTATTTTGGACAATAAGTCTACCGTTAGATTAACAGGAAGTGCAGCCAACATGTTTGCGCATGGGCATGACCAGTGCTATTGTCAAGCTTGAACCTTTTCCCGTTGAAGTGGGCACAATAAGCGAGGTTGTTTATTTCTCGCTTTTTTTGTGTAGTAGTTCATTATATGTTTCTGGACTTTGTGCCGGAATTGCAGGGGTACAGGACCGGTTTGCATGGTGTCTCTAAGTCTTTTTTCAAGTCTCCTACAACGTGCCAGAATTGTAACGTCAGATTGTGAAAAACATACTGCTGATGCCTCTATGCAGGTACGAACTCCCTGTCTCAGAAATATGAGTAGGGCTCTCTTTCTTCGATCATGGCAGGACAGCAGCACAGGAGGTGTAACCATGATTCTTGTTTATAGTTGCATAACCTGCAGGCACATCCATTGTCCTGGTTGGCTCATGCCGGATTTAAATCTGTTTTTGGGAGACCAAGAAGACAAATGTAAATGATACCTCTCCATGTTCTACCTCTCCATGTTCTGCGATTAAGGACAACTAATAAGTAAGGCTGGGCTCTTGCAACCAAGTACAAAGAGTTTAAAAGGCGCAAGGATTTTAGAGCCTTGATCTTGCTGGAATGAAATCAGTCGTACTTGTCCATTGATTATTTTTCCATGTTGTATAGAAGATGGACTCCAATACAAATGCTGATTTTTTATATATATATATATATATATATATATATATATATATCTCTCTATCTATCTATCTATCTGCTACTCGCACTCGTCCCACACGAATCAGCGTACCATCACAGTTATACAAGTTATACAGGCACACTGGTCCAGCAACGAAAGTCAAACCAGGCTCAGGTGATTAGATGTTTTATTAAATCAAAATATCGCCACCAGCATAACGTTTCGGCCTTCACGGAGGCCTTGATCACATTCTGCATTATCCAATATCTACATCGAAAAGCCCATCCTGACTTTTTGTACGAGGTCTTTGGTACCTGGTTGCAAGAGGTAATGTGTGCATACCAAGAATTAAAGGGCTTACAGCTCCAGCATCTCCTCTACAGGAATTAATCTATCACTTGGATAAACATCTCCCATCCCCACATTCTTCTTCTTTACAGTTTATCAACCAGTTTTATTCAGCCATCTTAAATGGGCTAATGCACCACCTCGGCATGTCCACAGTAAATGGGAGCTGCCTCATGACTGCATTGACCACCTCCTCTTTAAAGCATGATGTAGTTAGGATGCATGTAGCCTAATTCATTGTATAGCAGACCCATTCCCCCTGTGCCCAGAGATGTGTCAAAACCTCAATCTTCGCGCAGCTACCCTTACCTCTCCAGACGAAGGAAATCCGGAGCTGTTCTAGCTTCTCCCCTATTTTCAGGGGTATTGGTGTCATTGAGCCCTACAAGACTTGGACAACTCATGGCAGGAAGATAATTCTAGCTATGGAGATCCTCCTTATCGAAAGGCGCAGTGTGTTCCAACTGAGCTTTTCAATTTGGTCAGCACTTTACTCACATTAAGTGACTGTGCTTCCTTATTCTGCATTACTTCAATGTCCAGGTGTCCAAAGCAGGTGGCCTTCTGCTCCGTACCAACGGTCAGGTGGCCACTAACTGGTAGAGCCCTAGCCTAACCCAGTCTAGATCAGTGCTTCCCAAACTTTTTAGAACCACCACCCAAATTTAAGTACAACAAACATTTGCAACTCACCTAGCTCTAATAGACTGGAGGAGGGCAATTTCTGTAATGTAACTAAAGCATTGTGTGATGGCGCATTATAATTTAATGACAGTACATTACTATTGTTAGCGAGGCTCGCACTGCTACATTGGACACTATTTCCTCGTTAGTGTGGAGTTGTTTTTCACTGCTACTGTGTCTTTTTCTGAGTTTTTAAAGCAGGTCCTGATGCTGCCATGCAGTGCATGTTTTGTGTGAAGGAAGCTTGCCCTATGTACTGGTGCTGTTTGCCAAGGACACCTGTGGCACTTCTTAACCTGTGTTGTGTGAGTGATCTTATTTATGGTCTTTACAAAGTGCCAGGCGAGAAGCCGTTTGACCACTATAGAGTTCTGAAGGTAATCAGCCTAAGGCAGCTTAAGGAGGAAAAGTTAGAGGAACATCAAATAGGAATGGTTCACCTCACTCTTGGCCTATATACTGCTCCTGTCAACATCTGTGATTAGCAAAATTCTTGTCTAGAGGGTTCAGTCTTCTGGCGTTTTTTTGAAAAATAGTTTTGTAATTGGGCTCTGCTCTCCGGCTTAGATCCAGGGAATTCCAGTTTGGAACCCAGCACACTCAGAATTCTGCCTCTTAGTGTCTGTCTTTTGAATTTATTTTGTTGTTGTTTTAGCTGAGATGCAAATCCATTGATTTGACATCTTCTGGTTGGAAAGTAATATGTGGCTAGTGTAGGAAGCTGGCTCTGTATATACTCTACCAAAGTGAGGTTTAGTGTGCACAGAGTCCAGTGGTAGTCCAAAGGTAGGCAGAGGTAAAAGTAGATAGCACCTTACTCTCTGTGTGGTAGTCTAGCAGTATCAGAGGGTAGTGTTAAGCATTTGTTGTACACACTCAATCAGCAAATGATATCACACACTCAAAGACTGAACTTCAGGCCAATTTGGTTTTGTATAAAAATATTATTTTAGTTATTTTATTTTCTAGAACCAAGCAAGCCTGGCACAGGTGAGCAATACATGCTATACAGTAGTAGTGCAGTTTGTAAACAGTTTGAATTGCAATTGTATATGCACTTTACATATATTTTGTATTGGCTTTCTAGTAGAATGTCAAGTAGATTACTTTACAGATTACTTTTCTTCACAGTGCAGTATACCTTGATACTGCACTGGGACATTTCCTGTAAACGGGTAAGTAAAAGCGTTTTGTTATTTAGTTAGTTTTAAGAAGTTTCTTAGATTTTCCAGCTCCACGCTTAAAAACGTTTCACAGAAAAACAGTCAATGTTATCCTATGGAGGAAAATAGCTTTATACCTTCAAATGTAAGTATTTGGTTGTGGGAGTTGGGTTTCTGGGGTTAGACTCATGGGGTCCCCCCATTGTCAAGGGTGCACTCTTGTTACACCCTCAGCTGCACTAGGGCGGCCGGGTGCAGAGAGCTGAGGCCCAATGTTATCCAATGGGGGATAGGGGGCCTCCGGTTGGTGGCTGCTTGCGAGCAAGCCACTGGGTTGTGGGAGCAAAGCTCCTGGACTTAAGCTCCGGGCAAATGGGGGTTCAAGCCAGCACAAAATGTGCACCCTCAGCGGTAATAGGGCGGCCAGGTGCAGAGTGCTGGTTTGGCATTAGGCGCCCTGTAGCTTTCAATGGGGAGCCTCCGGTTTGCAAACACACTGAAGGCTCAGGTAAAGAAGTTCTTCTGGGTGCGACCACCACTTGGAAAGTTAAGTTGGGATGTTGGGGGTTGGTTAGGCACTGTCGGTTGGGCTACCCAAGGCCGTGGGGCATCGGGTGCAGGGGTGCCTTTTAGGGTCGCATCTTCTTGGGGGGACCTTCCAGTTTGAGGCTGCAGGCGTCTGCTGGAGGCTTGAGGCAGGTCAGGGGTCACCGGATCTTGGGTCCGAATCGTTGGGGAGACCTCCTCTTGGTGTTGGGCCACTCGAACTTGGGCCGTGGGCGTCGGGTGCAGAGTGATGCAGACTCGCGTATCCGGACAGGGCTGGAGTCTGTTGTTGAACAAATCCGGTGTTCACAGTATACAGTGTCTTTTCTTTTAAAGGCCGGGCAGGTTCTTGGGGTGCCTTGTCCAAAATCTTTGCAAGTGGGCCGATAACATCTACTAGTTTATCCTGGCATGACTGCCACAGGCAGTAGATGCCTTTCTTGGGTTCTCAAATGTATTTGCCCAAAGAGGTAGACATTCTGATATCAGTTTTGAGGCTCATGGCTACCTTGCCCGTCAAAGAGGGAAGAGGACATTCTGCATCTAAGTGGAACAGATCTTCCGGATCCAGCATGTTCTCCATAAGACTCGTGGTCTGGGGCTCGGGATGGCACTGGGCCCGAAAGTGGCCATCCAACGATTAGCTACAAGACCTAAAGGGCCTGCTTCGCAATTCGCGTCACCTTACGAATTGACAACCCTAAGGCTATGGAGTGGCAGGAGAGAAAGCAGGAAATCCCGCTTCAGAAGCTGGATCTCCAAGATGGAGTGAGATAAGAATGCTTTCTTGAGCCTCTCAAAGGTGCACCACTCTGCACCCTGGCCGTGCTTTCTCTTAAATACCTTATTCTACAGGGACGAAAATGGCTGGCCCTTGCACAGAATAAACCCAGCAGACCCAGTGCTATCTCCTGCCAAAAATATGGCCTTTGGACATGCCTGCACCAGCTCATCCAATTTCCTACATAGAGGCTCTAGCGCAGGTGGCACTGTGTGTTGGATAGAGGTATTCACTGCCCGCACAATTCATCATCCAAAGGGAAATTGGAGATTGTTTCCTCTCCATTGTATGTACTCTCCGAGCCTTACATCATAATGGGAATAGTGTACCCATGAGAAATAATAGCTAAAGGTGTGATCATTTTGGCACAGAATGGTATATTATATATATATATATATATATATATATATATATATATATAATATAATACTCGACCAGCTGAATATGTACTACATAATAAGATGATAATGTCATTGATTGCTTGGTGTCTCGATAATATTTATTTCTCCTTTGGTAAGGAATTATTCAGACAGAAGCGAGGAGTTGCTATGGGGGCCTGCTTTTCCCCGAGCTATGCGTGCTTGCACGTGGGGTTCTGGGAGAAGCAGGTCCTCATAGGGCAACGCTGAGGTGGAACAAAGAGTCTGTCTATGGCTGCGCTCTATAGACGATGTGTTTATCATTTGGAGGGGGGACAGTCAAAGCGCTAATGAATTTGTTGAAAAAATTAACATCAATGACTATAACCTGTATTTCACTTCGCAATGCAGCACTAGTTCGATTGAGTTTCTAGATGTTCGGATACAGGTTGCAAACAACAAATTGACTACCACTGCATACAGAAAACCTACTGCAGGCAATGCGACCCTCCATGCCTCAAGTGCACATCCAAAACATTTGATTTCCAGTATAACCTACGGGGAAATACTACGACTTAAGCGCATTTGTAGCACCCCTGAAGAGTATGAAAAATGCAAAAATGAAAGCTTAGAGAGAATGCGAAACAGGGGCTACACAGAGGATATTCTAAGTAGGGCTACAGCCAAAGCCAGCGAAAGACCAAGATCTGAATTGCTGCCAAGATACATTGAGGTAGAAAATGAAATCATTAAGAAGGATGAGGCACCAAGGCTAATTACCACGTTCAGCAGGCAGGAGCGCAAAATAAGAGCTATAGTAAACAAGAATTGGCCTATTGTTTTAACCGATAGCATTTTAAAAGAAAGCCTACCAGATAAACCTCAGGGAACTTTTAGAAAATGCAAAAATATGGCCGCATACGTGTCCAAACCACTGGCAGCAGGGGCTCCTGCATCCATGTGGTTACCGGTAAAACAGGGCTTTTTCAAGTGCGCAACCTGTCAGGTGTAAAAGTTTGGCATAAATACAACTGAATATAGCACACCCTTCAATGAGAAAAAATAAAAAATCCAAGGCAATTATGACTGTCGTACAAAATTCGCGATCTATATACTCATGTGCACCTGTGGACTTGGGTACGTTGGAAGTACCAAAAACCCGGTGCACATGAGAATTTTACAACAGGGCTTATTAATTGTGATCCCACCTACCCGGTAGCGAGACACTTTAAAGCGACACATGGAAAAGACATTAATTGTCTATCCTATTTTGTCATTGACTCGGTACCGATGCCCAAGAGAGGTGGGGACAGGGAAAAGCTGTTCAGGCAGATGGAGACTAAATATATTTTAAATCTTAACAGTAAGTCTCCTAATGGACTGAATAACACGGAAGACATGCACTCATTCCTGTAGTATACCTCCCGAGTCCCAAATAAATATAAAACGTAACTGCTAAATTTCTCTCATTCCTGATTTTAAACTTCACTTTTTTTCATGTATTTTAGCACTAAGCACTTTTTGGCAAGGATGAAAATAGATCAAATGAGCCAGGATGGTTAGTTCTCCGGGTTCGGACACTAGACCATATGACCTAGAAATGCTCATGAGATTGATGTGATATAGAGTACACTATAAATAACTAAAAAACAACAATAGTTATCGGTTCTTTCATATGAGCAGTCTATTTCTGCAACATTTGCACATAGATTATTTGCACTATCATTGCGTAATTTTGCACTAATTGGTTTTAAAAGCATTGATGCTGGTATTGGTTTTAACTCTGAATATATATATCTTTTGGAGTTTGCACTACCACTGCGTAATTTTGCACAAGTGGGTTTTGGAAGCATTTTAGCCGACATTGAATTTTAACTCTGAATTTTAATATCTTTTAGAGTTTCTTTTTAATAAGGTTGAGACGGTGCCTGTAAAATTTTAAGAAAAAGTGAAAATCTTTTTTTTAACGGGCCAGTATCTCAGTTAAAAAGGATGTGGAATATATGAATTGTATCATGTTACACATATTTATTGGTTATTTATTGCGATATGTTGCACAGTGTCATCAATGCATTTAAAAATGAAACCGATATCAAAGAATTTTGAAATGTACAGTTTAAAACTGCATACTCAAATATCCTAATACTTTGCCTTTAATAGTATGTCTTCACTGTTTAGCACCACGTGGTGAGTAATGTTTGGAAAAAATAAGTATTTAAATGTGGGAGTGTACTGCATTGTCGCTATGTGATCAAGGTTACTTGTTAACCGAAACGCTTCATGCCGAAGTGAACCGTAAGAAGAGTCAATAAATCTTCCTGGAATACTTATCTGCTGCTTGGTGGTCTGTTATTCTGTGGTCCAAACGCTGTTTGCAGAAGCTGCGAGGATATGGATATGGTGTGGCATGTTGGATTAGACACTTGTGACCATGGAGAACTTTGATACAATTGTTGAATTCAAAATTCTGAATTTGAGCTATACATCATTCATTGGTTTTAAAATGGCCTTTGACTGCATCGATCATGGCAAATTATGGTTCAGATTATGTTTAGGCATACCATTGATCACGTGCCTCAGTTCCCCTGATAGTCACCACAGTTAAGAGGCTTCAGACAGGGATTTGTCCTTGGCACACTACTGTTTAAATATCTATATACCAGCTCATGGGGCGATACAATGCAATAGCTAACCTCTTTCCTCCAAAATGTGTTCTCCTCTCATTAAGCATGACGTAATACATAAATGACACGGTATTCCTGAATTTAACAGCTATTTAGTTGCAAAGAGCGTTGAAGGAGCTAGAAAAACACTGAATGGCCATTCATGGGAGACTTTTCAAATGGGCATATTCAGCACAATGCCACACAAATAGCCATTTCTGCTTGCGTGGCAGCACAAGCCCTGTTCCAGGGTGACTCAAATTATATTTGCATAAACCATCCAGCATAATCAATGATTTTTATTTGCTATATTGTGCCAGACTTAAATCTGAAGGAACGCTGAAACATTTACTGTGGCTAGAAGTTAACAAGGTTTCCACAAGATGTATGGTGGTATGCGACCTCACACTCTAAATCGGAAGGGTTTCTGCATCGCCAAACCTCTGATGGCTGGTACTCAGTCGGGCCCTCTGACTAGTATGCCAGTGACTGAGACTGAGTAGTGTCAGTCATTGACCTATTCAAGGCCTGCCCATCTGTAAATAAGGCAGGCAGACCTTAAGTTTAGTGGAGGGGTACTTTGTCACTGTTGACGCAGAGTATCCTCTACGCCAAACTCTAAATGAGCCCAATAGTCTTCAAAAAGATTATTTTCTACAGCAGACACTGCATTTTAATCAATAGATTGTGTTGTTCTCCCTATTGCAATGTAAACTTGAGAGATGTGTTTTGCTGTAGAACAAAGGATGACCTCTTAAAGAGACCATCTTGCTTGCAGTATGCACTAGCCCAGGAAGTGCCTGGTAGTTGCAAAATGAGACCTATACTGCCAACCAACAGCTTACTGTGTATGTGTTCATGGTGTATCTGGCCCCATTTCATTGTAATTGTAAATGGCCTTCAGTGTTTGGTACATGGAATAATAGCACCACTATGTGTCATCTGTAACACGTTGATATTGTCAGTGCTTGTTCCAGAATGTTCTCACATAAATGCCTCTGTAGATCCTAAACATTTAGGGTTGCTTTCTTTAGAGGAAGGGTCAGATTACTTTGACTAAGTACATTCTGTGAATGAGTCCTGGCATGAAGTAGTGGCAAACCTGCTCAGCCACTGTGGTAATGGGCTTATTCCCTACCACGTGAAGTTATGTTAAAGATTTGTTTTCTTACGCCCTCTGTGATTTAGGCTGATGAATATGGCATTGGTGGGTATTAACGGTTTTAGTAGAAATATGATGGACTGGCCTAACATTGGTATTTAGGAACAGGAACGAATATGTGTATTTTTATTGAAACCTGCAAAGTTTGAGATTGGGTACCATCTAATTAATCCTCTGCTAGAAAATTACCTAGTTGAGCATGTGGACTGAGGTTGAATGTGATGAACGTCCCATTACTAAAGATATTCTAAAAGGACACTCCAGTCTTAAAATGCAATTTATCAAAACCTACTTATTTGTGTTTTTCAGGAAAAAAGCTCGAAGCTCCAGTGCCTGTGGTTACTGGTGTTCCTAAGCTTCTCATCCATCCTCCTTTATTACACCTTCCTCACAGAGTCACTTTATTACAGGTAGGTGGTAGATCAGCTATTTTATGATAAAATTCTATTTTTAAATTGGATACGTTTTCAGATTTGACATGAAAATGTATTGTTAACCTCTTTTTCCAGCGTTGCGTTGATCAACTCTCTGTATGGCGAGAGTTAGCAGAATGTCACGCAATCTGTAACCACCGGCTGCACCAAACACTGTCCGGCAGCAGCAACCTAGACCATATGGATTATTTTCTTCTTTGATACCGCCACAGCTCTTTCAGATACATTTGCCACCAACTGTTTTCTCCTAGACTTGTAGTGTGTATGTTTATCTCTATCTGCAGACCTTCCGTGTGGATGCAGCTGTGTTGACATTGTGCAAGCGCTTGAACCACCTGCTTGAAATCAGCTTGTGGAAGTAATGGTTTGATATTTCTGAGTATCTTCATCAAGTGATTAGCTCCCTTAAACATTTTGCTGATCATTTGCACCTGCCATAGATACAAACACGATGACCAAAACCCCAGGCTGTAATCCTCCAAGGACTCTGATCGAAACTAAATTGATTTACTAACAAATACCCCACAATCTCCCACCGGGAACACTTTAACTCCGGTTCGGGTCCTCATAGACGCTGAACCTACTAATCCTCTAAGCACATATGCCCAGGCGACAACATCAAACCCAGAGCTACTACACAACTCTAGTAGTGTCACTAATCCCGGGACTATAACTATAAACACTAACACACATCTAGCAGTTTGTAGCATAATAGGATCCAACCTTTCCCGGGTCACATTAGAAACCAATTTAAGAAGCTCCAATACTAAGATTTCAAACCTTAACATCTTGTCTTGGAATATAGCTGGCCTCTTAAAGAACTTAGCTCTTCCTGAATGGAATAATTTCGTTCAAACCCTCGATTTTTGCATCTTCCAGGAGACCTGGAGTTTGGTACCCCATCATAAAGTGGGTTTTGCAACCTATAATATCCCGGCAGTATTAACAGCATCAAGAAAGGGGCGGCCATCTGGCGGCCTACTGATCTGGGCTAACATCTCATTGGATTGCACACTTCAACAGATTGACTGTAAATGTCCTGACCTCCTGAGGGTGACCTTAAAAGATAACAAGAGTGGGGGGACACTAGAGATCTTTAACATCTATGTGCGCGGTACAAGAGGTGGCGCGCAATCTCCCATAATTACGTGCCTGGAAGCTGAACTCTCCTCACTCCTCGCTTCCGCCTTGAGTGATCGCTCCCCTCGCTGCTCTTTGCATCGTGGTATCGTATTATTGCATTGTGACCAAGTTCTGTAATTTTCATTGCGCCATTGTGACTAAGCTTCGTAATTTCATAGCGCCAATATTCAACAGCGCTTACATTGCTTTGCTTGATTCAGCGCATTGTTGTGTGTGATATCCCCCGGCGCCCTGCTCTGCCCTCCCCTCCATTTTGACCCTGTTGTTGTTGTGTTCCCTTGAGCCCGCCACGCCTCCCAGCTGAGCCGCCCTCCCACTAGCACTTAAGAGCATCCCCCAACCTCGCAGCGCTGTGATTCACTCCTCGCTTCCGCCTTGAGTGATCGCTCCCCTCGCTGCTCTTTGCATCGTGGTATCGTATTATTGCATTGTGACCAAGTTCTGTCATTTTCATTGCGCCATTGTGACTAAGCTTCGTAATTTCATAGCGCCAATATTCAACAGCGCTTACATTGCTTTGCTTGATTCAGCGCATTGTTGTGTGTGATATCCCCCGGCGCCCTGCTCTGCCCTCCCCTCCATTTTGACCCTGTTGTTGTTGTGTTCCCTTGAGCCCGCCACGCCTCCCAGCTGAGCCGCCCTCGCCCCTCCCCCTCCACTATCCATATATGACAGTAGTTCCTGCGCGCAGCGACCGCGCCCCATTCGCGCCGAAGGTGCGCCAAAGGTAAGCCCGTCTACGCCCGTCCGCGCCTGGACCGCGCCCAGCGCCAGACCCCCTGCCCCTCGCGCTGCCCAGCCCTCCCGCATCACCTACGATGCCGCCACCCTCCTAGCCCTCAACCCCGGTTGCGCCCCCAACTGCGTCCAAGCAGCTCCTGGACACACCCATGGACCTTTCTCCTGCTACTCCTGCAAATTCAGCGGCACCGACAACATCTCCGCTACGACCACACCACAGATTCCCGACCCCAACCACCTACAATGCATCCTTCTCAACACCCGCTCGGTCCACAGACACGCCATTGACCTATGGAATCTACTAGACACCATCTCTCCAGACGTCGCCTTCCTAACTGAAACTTGGATGAACGCCTCCTCCGCCCCTGACATCACCATTGCCATCCCTGAAGATTATAAGATCACTCGCAAAGACCGTACCGGCCACACAGGAGGAGGAATCGCTATCGTCCATAAGAAATCAATCCGCATCTCAACCAGCTCTGACGCCAACCTCGCCAACTCCGAACACCTTCACTTCCAAATCCACATCGACCCCAAGACCACACTCAGAGGCACTCTCCTCTACAGACCACCAGAACCCCGCGCTAAATTCAGTGAAGACATCACGGACTTCATCACTCCACACGCGCTCCCCTCCAAAGATTACATCCTTCTGGGAGACCTCAACTTTCACCTTGAAAAGGACAACGACCGCAACACCACCACCCTCTTGGACAACCTCGCCAACCTCGGACTTA
This sequence comes from Lissotriton vulgaris, assembly GCF_964263255.1. Taxonomy (NCBI): domain Eukaryota; kingdom Metazoa; phylum Chordata; class Amphibia; order Caudata; family Salamandridae; genus Lissotriton; species Lissotriton vulgaris. Next base: position 283,942,950 of record NC_141687.1, read on the forward strand.
AACAACTGGTCACTTCCCCCACCCACATAGCAGGTCATACTCTCGACCCTATCTTCACCTCCAGCAACCACGTCTCCTTCAGCCACACCTCGGCTCTCCTTTGGACCGACCACAGCTGCGTTCACTTCACCTACAACAAGCCAAAACCCAACAACCACCCCCAACCAACTCTGCAAAGAAACTGGAACAAAATCACCATCGACCAGATCTCCTCATCGCTCCTTCTAAACACCCCAACCCACTCCTCGGACCCAAACCTAGCTGCCGCCAACTTCACCCTATGGTTATCCAACACCGCCGACACCTTAGCACCACTGAAAAAACGTCAAAGCAAACCCGGCAACAAGAAGGCCTCATGGTTCAACGATGATCTTAAGAAGTCCAAGAAACTCTGCCGCTCCCTTGAAAAGGCCTGGAAAAAAGACCCAACCACCAGCACCAAGGACGCTTTCAAAAACGCCACCCGCACTCACCACCAACTAATCAGAAAGGCCAAGAAAACAGCATTCAAGGATCGACTTGACAACAACGCCCACAACAGCAAGGAACTTTTCAACATCGTCAAGGAATTTTCCAATCCCTCGGCCAACTCCAACGACATCACCCCCTCTCAAGCCCTCTGCGACTCCCTAGCCTCATTCTTCCACAACAAGATTGCTGACATCCACAACAGCTTCGACAACCAACCCGGAAACCAACCATCCCAACCATGTGCTGAACACTCCCCCCACCCCCCCACCCCCCTCCGCGAACACCCTTAACGACTGGAAGCCAATCTCCACTGAGGACACCATCCGCCTGATGAACTCCATCCACTCAGGATCCCCCACAGACCCATGTCCTCACCACATCTTCAACAAAGCAGACTCCGTCATAGCACCGCACCTCCGGGACGTCATCAACTGCTCCTTCAATTCCGCCACCTTCCCGGAAGACTGGAAACACGCTGAACTCACCGCCCTTCTGAAAAAACCCACAGCGGACCCCACCGAACTCAAAAATTACCGCCCCATTTCGCTCCTTCCATTCCCGGCCAAAGTAATCGAGAAAGCTGTCAACAACCAGCTCGCCGCTTTCCTCGAAGCCAACAAATCCCTCGACTCCTCACAATCTGGCTTCCGAGCAAAACACAGCACTGAGACCGCCCTCATCACAGCAACAGACGACATTCGAACTCTAATGGACAATGGAGACACAGTCGCCCTCATCCTCCTCGACCTCTCTGCAGCATTCGACACAGTCTGCCACAGCACCCTTTTACAACGCCTCAGTAACATCGGAATACAAGGAAAAGCACTTGAATGGATCACCTCGTTCCTCACCGGAAGAACCCAGAGAGTCCGCCTTCCACCATTCAAGTCCGAGGCCTCTGAAGTCATCTGTGGCGTACCACAAGGATCTTCACTCAGCCCCACCCTCTTCAACGTATACATGAGCCCCCTCGCGACCATCGCCCGCCAACACAACCTCAACATCATCTCTTACGCGGATGACACTCAACTAATCCTTTCTCTCACCAAGGACCCCAGCACCGCCAAAACTAACCTACACGAAGGAATGAAAAAAGTTGCTGAATGGATGAAACACAGCCGTCTGAAACTGAACTCAGATAAAACAGAAGTCCTCATCCTAGGTACATCCCCCTCTGCTTGGGACGACTCTTGGTGGCCGGAAGCCCTTGGAATAGCACCCATCCCGACAGACCACGCACGGAACCTAGGCGTCATCCTGGATTCCTCACTTTCGATGAACAGACAAGTCAGCGCCGTATCCTCATCCTGCTTCAACATTCTTCGCATGCTCAAAAAAACATTTCGCTGGATCCCCACCGAAACCAGGAAAACGGTCACCCATGCTTTGGTCACGAGCCGACTGGACTACGGAAACACCCTCTACGCAGGTACTACCGCTAAACTCCAGAAGAAACTCCAACGAATCCAAAACGCCTCAGCCAGGATCATATTAGACATCCCGCGCAACGAACACATCTCTGGTCACCTGAAAGACCTCCACTGGCTACCCGTCAACAAGAGAATCACTTTCCGACTTCTGACCCACGCACACAAGGCACTCTACGACATCGGACCAGAATGCCTCAACTCACGACTGTCCTTCTACACCCCCTCCCGCCAACTACGTTCTTCCAGCCAAGCCCTCGCCACCGTACCTGGCATCAACAAGACCACCATGGGAGGCAGATCCTTCTCATACCTGGCTGCTAAAACATGGAACTCACTCCCCACTTACCTTCGCCTTACCCAGAACCACCTAGCATTCAGAAAGCAACTTAAAACGTGGATATTTGACAAGTAATCCTCCTCCCCTTCCTAAGTGCCTTGAGACCCTCTGGGTATGTACTGCGCTATATAAATTCTCTGACTTGACTTGACTTGACTCCCGCTGCCCTCCAGATTCATTCATCTTGGTAGCGGGAGACTTCAACTGCACATTTGAACCCCTTGCCGTAGATGACATGTTAGGCCTAGATGAGGACGATGCAAAGCAGGGAGTTCCCCTGCTGAATTTACCCCCTGTAAAAAAGTGGACCCAATTAGTGGTCCAGTTGAATTCCCTATGCCTAGAATATGGGCTAAGGGCAACCAATGGGAGGTCGCAGTCCGACCTGACAGGAGCACACACATTTAACAGGGTAGGCCACTCCTCCAGGATTGATTTCATCTTGCTAGACTGCAAGTTCTGGAGCCACTTAATAGATATGGTGACACTGCCAACTACTGATAGCGACCACAATCCGCTATGCCTTTCGCTCAAACCACCATGGCCTCCGAAGCTTGGAATTTTAAACACAATAGACTTAATGCAGACAAGGGAACTAATATCCTCGAGCTCTGGTAGGCACCTCAAATGGAACAAAGTCGCCTTTGATGAGTCAAAACTATCAGGCATTAGAGCCACCCTAACAGGGGCCCTAACTGGGTTGCAAAATATTACTACCCATGCAGACGCTATACAGAATATACCCCTAATATATGAGAACACCATCAAAACTTTATGCACTGTTTTCCACACAAATAGTAGGAGACATAATATGCGTAATAACTCCATTGACACATGGTACACAGCATCCTGCAGGTATAAAAAATCGGCACTTATAATGGCTGTCAAAAGCAAGTCTCCTTCTGGGATTTTGACAGCAAGAAAAGAATATAAGGTGGCAGTCCTTAAAGCAAAAAAAGATTGGAAGGAGCAGCATTGGCAGGCCCTATCAGCTGCCAGCCTGAGGAAGGATGCCAACCTTTTCTGGGATCTCCTCATGAAAAAAACGCGCCCTGTCAGCGAGCTTATTACTAACAACATTTCAAGCAAAATTTGGTTTGACCACTTCCAGAGCCTATATGGCGATGATGGGAAAGTTACTCTAGATGGCCTACCAATTGACCCTTGGGTGGCTCCCAGGGACTTCACTAGATACCCTTTCACAGAATTGGAGGTAGAAACCGCCATTCGGCGAATAGTCCCGGCAAAAGCAGCAGGACCTGATGGCCTGTGAGGTGACCTCCTTCGAGCAGATCCTGTCAATTGGGCAAAGTTCTTATCATCCTTAATTAATGCCATTGACAGTGGCTGCACGATTCCAGCCTCCTGGAAGGGGGCTGAAGTAGTACACATTTTTCAGAAGGGGGACAGGGACAATCCTGCAAACTACCGCCCAATAAACCTGATAGATTAGATCCAAAAGGTAATAGGACGTGTCTTGTTGGAGAGAATTCTTGCATGGGCGGAAGAGAACGAAGTCCTTTCGGGTTACCAGGCTGGATTTAGGGCAGGCATGGGGACAATTGAGCAGGCATTCAGGCTACTCCTCCTGTACTGGAAGGTGGTCAGAATAGGCAAAGGCAGTCTTTACCTCGCTTTTATCGACCTAAAGACTGCCTTTGACCTGGTCCCACGTGAGAGCCTGTGGCAGGTCTTGGCAGAACAGGGGGTCCCTAGGCACATCTTGAATATACTGATTCGCCTCCACGAGGGCAATTATGCCCAAGTGAGATGGGGGTCACAAGGGGAAAAACAGCTCGTACACCGGTGAACAGGGGAGTCCGCCAGGGATGTGTGCTAGCTCCCACCCTATTCTCTTTGTATGTAAATGGGGTGGTTGAATATTTACAGCAAACACCATCTGATGCCCCATCCCTGGCGGGCGAAAAAATTCCAACACTCCTGTTCGCCGACGACAACCTCCTCATCTCAAAAAACCACAATGGCCTGCAGACCCTTTTGGACAGTTTCCAACGGTTTTGTACTAGCAAAGGGTTGTCCATCAACACCCTGAAGATTAAGTTTCTTACACTCAATCCATCTAGAACCTTTAGGAACCCCCCCATTGCTAAACTCTGTCCAACTAGAAAGGGTCACCACCTTCGATTATCTGGGTATCCGTATCTCCCATTCTATGAATTGGTCACCACACATAAAGAAAAGGCTTCTGTCCCGTAAGAGGGTGGCGGGGTCAATACTAAAAGAGCATCGCTCTTCTACGAGCAGACCAATTGCCCCCGCCCTCACAATTTATAAGGCTAAGGCAGTAAGTTAGCCCCTTTACGGTGCCGAACTGTGGGGTTTTTCTAATACAGACCAAATTATAAAGTCGGAGAATAAATTCTTAAAAGACCTAATGATGCTCCCTCAGAGGATACCCGCCAAGCCCCTTTTATATGATTTAGGCTGCCATTCGCTTAGGGATACAGCAAGACTTCGCCCACTCTTGCTATGGGTATGCCTGTGGCGGACCCCAGAGTAATCGAAATATGCAGTTGGGTTGAGGGAGATAATGAATACGGATGGGTGGCACAAGGTCCATTGGCTCAAAAGCGTAAAGAAACTTCTGCACGATTTGGACCTTGAAGAAGAGTGGCAAAATAGAACTGCCCCGCTCAAAGCAGAAGTCAAGAGGCTTTACTGGCCGTGGGTTGCTAAAAACGATCTCCTCAACCCAAGAATAGGCAGGCTCACAGAAGAGTTCATGCACATAAGCTTCTTATCCGCTATGAGCCCTACCTAGATTTTATACAAAAACCACATGATAGAGCACTCTACTTTGAGTTTAGGACAGACACACTTCTTACGAGAGAGATGACTGCTCAGTGGAAGCCTCCCCATCAAACCACAGCTCTTTGCCCAAGCTGCAAGGCTCCTACTGAATCGATTGCACACTTGGTTTGTCTGTCCAGCACACAAAGTGGCAAGAAGGTGTTGGCTGAAACCAATATGCAAGGAGATGGGCAGAGGCAGCCATCGAGCTGCACTGCGTATCCTAAAATCTGACACTCGGGATCTCTACGCCTGTGGAGTAGCTAAATATCTCAAATGGGCATGGAGCATTAGAGTGCAAAATATTAAGACTAACTCCTGAAGCAGGAAATCTGAAAATGGACTTGGTCTCCAATAATGCTCCTTTTTCTTGTACTATGCAGTTGCCGAGACAACTTTTTAAACTATTTATTGCTTATTGCTCCACGAACTAATCAATTTTAAAGCTCCTTTTTGTATATTTCGTTTTTATAATATGTGCATTATGGTCTATTCTGTATACTTTTTATATTGGATTGTATAGCTTTTAAGATATTTATTTATCGAAATAAAGCTTTATGAACTGAACTGAACTGATATGATTCTTCATGTTCAGATGCTTGTCCAGGGTGATTCCGAGAGATTTGACTGAGTTGATAAAAAGGAGGGAGCAGTTGAAGGCAGTGAAGTGATTCAACCAGAGGTCCGGCTTGGGGAAGTGATTTGGAGGAGAGCTGAAAAGGAATTCTGTTTTGGAGGTGTTAAGCAGGAGGTGGTTCTCGGTTAACCAGTTCTGAGTAGACGTTAGGGTAGAGTGGAGTGAAATTAGGTTATCCGGGGAGGAGATTGTCAGATAGTTGTGTATCGTCCGCATACATATGGAAGAGAATATTCATGGAATTTAGTGTATTAGCTAGTCGTTCCAGGAACAGGTTGAAGAGTATAGGAGATAAGGTGGACCCTTGGGGGACCCCCAAGAACACTGGACAGGGCTGGGAGAGAGAGTGGTTCGCCTTGACTCTTTGTGATCTGTGGTGGAGGAAGGACGAGAACCATTGTAACACACGACCGGAAAGGCCCATCCTGTTCTTCAAAATGGATAGGAGGTTCTCATGATTGACCGTGTCGAAGGCAGAGGAAAGGTCAAGGAGGATAAGGAGGCGGGATTCATTTTTATCAAGTATTTTTGAAATGTCAACTATAACGTGAGTGAGAGCGGATTCAGTGCTGTGCTCACTCCGAAAGCCAGATTGATGCTGATTGAGTAGATGGAAAGTCTCTATGTCTCAACTTAGAGACCAAATTCGAGCTGAAACTAGTAGAATCCCTTAAACCATTAATGTCTCAGCTGGAAATTGTCACTGCAGAGGTTAAGAGATTGGGTGACCTACTAGAGAAGCAAGTAGCTGGCATAGATAAAGTAAAGCCCTGTCTGCCCACTCCTAATATAGATTCTATGGAGTCTGGCAGAAAAGGGATAGCTAAGAGCGATAAAAATGTACACGTCTTATCACAAGCATCTAGAGCTACCCAAGATCCCCCTGGCCCTTCTGCTTTACCCACACCTCCATCTATCAATACAGGAGTACACAACAAACCAGGGCCGGCAACAAATCCATCTACTAATCTTAGGAGGAGAAGTAATTTTATTGATCTCCCGCCAGGCTGTGCCCCCTATGTAAATGTATTAGCAAACGTCCCCCCACATAATCCTTCTTTGGCTGAGCCATTTGAGGAGTCACATGACTCCCTTAAAAATAAAGTTGTATCATGGCTGCGCCTAAAGTGTGGTTTCCCCTCAAAATTTGCTGGAGAGATAATCACAGTTAGGAGGGTAAACTGGATTGGCCCCACATGCAAAACTTGTACTGGTGACTGCGTGGTGGTAAATTTTAGATTTCCTCAACATGTTGCCACAGTTCTATTGAGGGCAGCCTCAATGGCCACCGATAGTAGTAGCATCAGCGTGCGCCCTTTGGGATATTTTTATAATCACCTTCCAGGACCCCCCACCCCTAGCCTAGGCAGAAGTCACTTTACACCTTTAGGCCTTCCATCAGCTACCCTTAGCCAGGCTTCAGGGAGGGAGAACCTTTTTAGGTTTGGTCCTCATATCACTACACACAATAGATTTGATGCTCTGTTGGACCTTGAATTGTGCGATTGACGGGGGATGGAGAGGGTATGGAAGATGCTGCTGTAGTGGACCATGCCCCTATGGCTCTTGTACCTTCTTCAGATAATCTTGGACACAAACCAGAATTGGATACCCCGGATAAAAAGGATAAGATCAGACTACTAAGCTGGAATATTGCCGGATTACGGTCCAAGAGAGAAGATCCCAACTGGCTGAACTTTGTTAAATCATATGACATTGTTGCTATGCAGGAGACGTGGGACATGGATTGTGACTTTTGGCTGGATGGATATACTTCTTATTTTGTCCTGGCTTTATCTTCTCCTGCTGGAAGGAACAGAGGGGGCTTGCTGATGTTGGTCTCAGTGAATGTAAAGGGCAAAATTATGAAAGTTGACTGCGACTCCCATAACTGTTTGGTTATAGAGGTAACTTGGTCGATGGTAACAAATACTCTTTGTGAATTGTTATAATTCACCGAATGGCTACCCTGTTAATGAACATTTAATGTGGCTAACAGACTTTTTAATTATTTATAAAGAGAAGCAAACCACTTATTGTCATTTTATAGTGTTGGGTGATTTTAATGTACACTTATGTGTAAACTGTGACCTTATCGATTCAGATGCCCCTGACAGTATATCCCCCCCGCACTTTGAACATAGTCAGAAGGGGGTGGTTATGGAAAATCTATTAGCTACCAATGATTTATATGAGGCAGAATTTTTTGATAAAAATACTAGGGTAGCTACGTATACTGGAAGGGATTGTGATTCAATAATTGATTATATATTCCTATCGTTAGGTCTTCTTAAATTTGTGATCTTTTACAACGCCGTACCGATGCCTGGGACCGATCATAATCCCGTGGGGCTGGAGCTAGCAAATGGCTTCTCCCTCATGAGTTTCAATGCTATATCTCAGGTTGCTTTACCAATTAAGACTAAAGATCAGGGGAGGAGGCTTAAGTGGGGACAGGTAGTACCGGAGGATTTTTTTCTCAGCATAACCACTGAGGCTTCCGAAGAATTGAACATCTGTGCTAATCCCCTCTCAAAAGGCGAGGAGGTTTTATCCTCTTTTGAAGGCATCTGCCTTTTAATATCCCAGAATCTAACATCTAAAGGTCGGGGAGGGAAGAACAGACCAGCATTAGGCTGGTTTGATACTACCTGTAGTAAAGCCCACAACCGCCTTAAAAAAGCACTTAATACCCGTCCTACGGATCTATCCTTAGTGCGACAGCTGAGAAAGGATTATTCCAGGGTAACTCAAGCGCGTAAACATGCTCTAAAAAGAGAAGCTTGGCTTGAGCTTATGGATAAAGCTACCTTAAAAAATAGCTCGAAGTTCTGGTCAATAATAAATACCCCATTGTTTGCTCGTGACCAGAACGAGGAACTAGAACTTAATATTCCTGAGGGTGACTTGCTTAACCACTTCGAAAAAATGTATGGGAGTAACATGGAGCAGGAACTCTTTGTGCTTCCTGCCCCTGAATTCCCGCTAGGTCCAGTAAACTTCAACATAATTGAAGTCATTGAAGCAATTGAGAGTAGAGCAGGCAAAAAGGCACCGGGCCCAGATGGGGTCCCCTCGGATCTGTTTAAGGCTAACCCATTATTCTGGGCAGATATTTTAGTTAAGGTTTTTAATGCTTCAACTGTTGTGGGATTCCCGAAATCTTGGTCCAGAGCTACCATAATCCCCGTGTTTAAAAAAGGCCAGAGGGGAGATCCAAGATGCTATAGGCCCATATCATTATTGGACTCCTCTGTTAAGATCCTAGGAAAAGTTGTATTAGCCAGAATAACTTCCTGGGCTACTAGGAATAACATCTTGACGGACGTACAATACGGCTTCAGAGCGGGGAGGAGCACAGAAGACCAATGTCTTAACCTTCACCTGATAATAGCAAAGTATACGAGGGCTAAAAGGGGATCCATATTCCTAGGCTTTATGGACCTATCCACAGCTTTTGATCTAGTTAATAGATCAAAGCTGTGGACTATGCTATTGAATATGGGCCTTGACAACTCTTTGGTACACTTCCTGGCGGAGTTGCATAAAGATCTAAATGCCTCCATTAGGATGACTACCGACGGGAAGTGCACAGCAAACTTTAGGTCTCGACGAGGGGTACGCCAAGGCTGTATTTTGGCCCCCATGCTGTTCACGCTGTATGTGAATTCATTGGAGACCAATCTAACAGCAGCAACTCAGGACATCCCGTGCATGGGGGGGGGAGGCCAATTCCGGTGCTCCTCTATGCCGACGATGCGGTCCTGATAGCCAGGACCCTGATTGCCCTACAAAAACTCCTTGATTCTTTTGGATCTTTTATGTCCTATCTGGATTTGGTTATTAATAGTGCCAAGTCACACACAATGTCAGTGGGTTGTTCAAAAAGCAAAGAAATTTTTTTTTTTTGTGGCAGTGAAGTTATCTCCGGAGTAAAGGTTTTTACTTATCTAGGGGTCGTTTTTGACCAAAGGGGAACATGGGTACCGCAGCTAACCTCCAAGGCAAATACAGTTAGAAGCTCTGCATCTGCAGTTTTGGGGTTCGCAAAAAGACTAGGGGGGAAACCTATAGAGGCTATTCTGGCCATCTATAAAGCCAAATCAGTTGCAATAGCACGTTATGGGGCAGCTATTTGGGGATATTCAAAAATTGACCGCATCCAAGTGGAAGAAAACAAATTCCTAAAATCATTGCTTGGTTCGCCCCAACAAACCGCATCTTATCCCGTACACCTTGAATTAGGGGCGGGATTTATTACTGACATGATAAAAATAGCACCCCTTGTGCTATGGATAAAACTTTGGCTAAATCAGCACCTTAGTCTGAACCATAGAATCATCAAAGACTGTATGAAATTAGATCATGTGAGGGATATCCAGTGGTTGTCTTATGTAGAGAATGTGGCTAAAAAGCTAGGACGCCCTGAAATTTTCAGAAGCCCAGAATCCCTATGCAAAGAAGATCTAGTATGGGTGAAAACCAATTTCATCAAGTTCTGTGTTGCGGAACGAGAGGCGGAGGAATTAGGTAAACTCTCAGTGAGGAGTCATATAATGATAACTACTACTCCTGAAATGGCGCCTTATTTGTCAGTGGTAACAAACTTTTTCCATAGATGGCTACTGTCAAAATTCCGCTTCAACCAAATTCATACGGTCTTATGGGATATGAAAAATTGGTGCAAGTTAGAGGATTCTACCCCATGTAAATGCGATGATAAGTCTGTCCAGGACACTGCGCATTTTCTATTTTTTTGCCCGTGGTATAGTGAACCCGCAGGGGTGTGGAATTTAATAAAATATCTACTTGTCCATGGGGCAGGCTTCTTAATAAATCTACTTGTCCTGTAACAAAATCCACTTGTCCCCTTTGTGCTATGTAATGTGGCAACAAATTACGCAACAATCTAAGTTCTGATATAGCCTCTCTGATTATGCCAGGGTTCATACCATAGTAGTGTTTGAATACTAGCAATTCCCTTATGCTGCTATGTTTCTGCAGGTCTACATACTGGGGCTGAAGGGAGTGGTAAGCAATAGTTCCAGGGTTGGAATGCCCTTTTTGGTCTGTGCAAACCTACTAACGTGCATGTTGTATGGGTTTTCACCAATTCTTCTCTAATCATTTCCCATACTCAGAACGGTTGGAAATTTACTACTGACAGTGGCAGACTTAAAACTTCTTCCAGGGTTGGGAAAAAAGTGGTTGGAGGAAAAGTGAACTTAAAAACATTCAGATTTTCACATAAGCAAATCTACCCTGCATATTTGCTCATGCTAAAATGCAGTTCACAAATATTTTCTGGGAGTACTATTTCTTGGCCTACGTCTGTAAATGTTTGTGAAATCATGGAAACTGTACATATGCACTTAATGCAAGGATATATACCATGGATGCACTTTTGAGACTTTCTTTAATAATTGAGCCTCTAATTCGGCCTGGCGTTAACCATGACCTTTTGTTTTGCTGTGGCAATGTGTGCTGAGACCCAAAAAAATTTGGTTTTGCTTTTGCCAATGCTTGTTAGAATGGTGAGGACCCAGCAGCTCCCACACTGTTAAGGTTTTACAAAAACCATGCCTAAACAAGTCACGCCTTGACAAAACCAAAAGGCTGACCACCAATTTCAGACCCACTAGCTTTGCCAATGCTTGTTTATTTTTGTTTTCCATATTCGTATTTAAACTGGTTACACTGATATTCCATTCTGAATATTTTTGGGAAATACTAACATACCTCAACATGTTACTAAAGATGCTGCAAAGATACGGTACCTAAAATCTTACTGTAGTTTAGCTAAATGTTTTCTTTTCTTACGTGCATTATTTTGTGAACGTTTTATTTTGAAAGCAAAGAATCATCACTCTTGCTGTCAAGCTTCTGCAAACATTTGCATATAATCAGAGAGCATTATGGGAGCATTATACAGAGCCTCATATTACTAGACTTTGAAAATGTGTGTACATTTTTATACTGGAACCACTGTCAGTAGTGCAGGCTGAGCTTAAAACATTTACTTTTAATGCTCACCCCATTAATAAAGGCTTTGCGTTTATGAACCATATATACAAGTTTGAACAGCATTAACATACATATTACAAATAACACAAACGTTACCTTAATTGTAGAGAATTCCCTTCCCTGATCCACAATGTGGTACTGTAAACTGGCAGCCAAATGGTTTGTGCTGCAGGGGGTTGGGCCTACTTGTCCCAAGGACAAAATGCACATTAAAACTTGTTGCCCTTGACCCCAAACAATATGTCCTGGGCGTCGGGCTATAGGAATTCCACATCCCTGGAACCCGGGAAGCGCTATGTCAAACCTTTGCTGAAAGAGATGAGTTTTACTCAATATAAACCTGCACTGTTATTTTTATTAATGTTGGAAACCCCTTTCATTATGTATTGTATTGCTAGTTTTTTAACAGTTGCCGTAAGAATCAGGAGAAAAAGATTGGACTTTTAATACTGTAAAAAACATCCTTCTTTAAAAACTGTATTTTGTATATGAATTAATGTTGGTGAGTCTCAGTGAGGAATGGGAATATTGCAGTAGTTGTCCTCTTAATAGGAGGAAAAAAGGAGAGAAAACTGGTCTTTTTAAATTTTTTTCATGAACTTTACTGTATCAAATTTGACTTTTTATTCTGTTTTTAAGTATGTACCTAACATTGTTTTAGTATACTTTTATGATTTTAATTAATCGAATAAAGTGGTTTTGACTCTGACTCTGACTCTGAGTAGATGGAAAGTCTCTATGTGAGCACAGAGTTGTGATTTTACAAATGCTTTATGGATTTTGGCTAAGGTGGGGATATTAGAGATAGGGTGGAAGTTCTTAAGGTCAGCACTATCTGCATTAGGTTTTTATAGTATAGGTGATACCTGAGCTGCTTTTAGGCAATCTAGGATCATGCCTTGTGACAGTGAAACGTTGACGATCTTGACGACATTCTTGATTTCTTTAAAGGTGGAAGGAGGCAATGGGTCGCTGAAGTGATTAGAAGGGTTGATATTCTGAAGAATCTTGTTGATGTCTCTTTCACTGAAGGGAGTAAAGGAGCCCCGTGATGCATTGCTCTTGGTGCTCAGACTGATAGGTTCGAGCTTTTCTAAGAGACAGGCGGTGGTGTGGACCCACAGGATGGCAGAGGAGCCTTCTTTGTAGCGAGTTCAATGTTGTTGAGTCTTGATTTCTCAGTGAAGAAAGCAGCCAGTTAGTCGCAAGAGGGTGGGCTGACTCCAGAGTCGGAGTGATTTGGAGCTTCCACCAATTGCTGTTTAACCAGTTCAAAAAGTTTCTTGGAGCGGTTAGCGGCTTTATCAAGTTGGGATTTGAAGTAGCCTTCCTTCTTGTTCTTGATTCTTGATTTGTTTGTTGTAGGAGCTCCTAACCTTTCTAAGGAGTTTTAGTTGATCAGAGGAGGGTTTGAATCTCTAGGATCATTCAACTGCCCTAAGGTTGCGGCGTTCCACGTTTAAATTGTCGTTGAACCACCGTTTAGATATTTTTGTTAAGGCATATTTTTGTTGGAGCGCTGCAATGTCATCCAATTATGTTAGTGATGGTCGAGTTCTAAAAGTCAGTGAGTATCAGAACCTCAGACAAGTCAGCTTGGAAGGAGAGGGCAGATTTAAAGTGGGCTGCTAGTTCATCTGTATTGATAGATCTGAGGTTCCTTTATCAGATCTTCAATTTCGTTGGTTGAGCCTTCCTCATAGACACATCCCTGTTAATATAGAATAGGATGCAGTGGTGGTCGGACCAATCACAAGGGGTAATGGCATCCAATGAGATGGTGTGTCCTTCGGAGATAATGAGGTCCAGAATTTCTCGTTTATTGTGGGTTGGCCGGTCACAATGGTGAATCAGATCTTGATCACTTAAGAATGATTTAAGGCAAGTTACAGCATTGTCATTTGTGTTAGACCAGTGAAGGTTGAAGTCACTGAGGAAGATTTGAGACAGTCTCGAGTCGACATTGCCTGAGATGATTTTAATTAGTTGCTCAATGAAGGGGAGATTGTCCCCTAGGGGTGATAGAAAGTGTGTAGTTTGCACACCGGCAGGTTATTGCTTGAGATGTTTAGACCAAGGTATTCACAGGAGGATGGCGTAGAGGACTCAGAGTAGGAAACGAAGAGTGTGCTCCGTTGAATACAAGCTAGGACACCACCCAGCTTCAGAGGTCTGTCTAGACAAATTATGTTGTGTTCAGGTGGTACTAGGAGGTCTAGGATAGGAGTGAGGATGAAGATGTCTAACTCCTTGTACCGGGTTATGGGGGAAAGATTCTGGATGACGTTCACTCTCATGAGGTTGTCATTATTAATGACTCTAAGATTGTGAGGGGGTTCTCTGTTCGGGTTAGAATGGATGGCTTTGATTTGCTCCGGAGGGATCGTGTTGGAGTTGAGCATAGGTGAATAAGAGTTGAGTGGGTCATCAATATCATTAGACTCCGGGTAGTCTTTCAATCTTCTGGGGCTGGAGGGGGTATTAGGTGGGGGTATGGTTTTTGAGACCGAGGTGGGGGTGGGAAGCTGGCCCCACGAGCTCTAACCCAAGGGGGGGCTCTGGGCAAATTTGCGGAGGAGAGGAAGGCTCTGATCAAGGGGAAATATTCATTTGAGAGGGCTTTCAAGTCATGCAGTTTGACAGTGAGAAGGTGCAACTGGAGAGATGTCATCTAAGCGCGCCGCCAAGTCTGAGAGCTGTGAGAGGGGTACAAGATGTGTTGGTAGATCTGGCAGAGAAGGAGGGCCTGGATGTATATCCTGGGGGTCTAAGGTGGTGATGCGTAGTTCCGTGGGGGGGAGTTGATGATTAGGGACTCACGGTGTTCCATGAGCTTTGGTTAGGGAGGATGGGATGGTCGTTGAGCTGTGAGTGTGGGGTTGGTAAAAGAGAGAGGGTGAGCTGGTCATTGAGCTGTGGATCACGGACGGGCCAGTCAGGATTGAGTGGGTTTGGTTGATCAAGGTCCATGGAGGGCAATTGCCAGGTCTTCGGTCTAGTGGGTGTCGTGGAAAGAGGAATGAGGGAAGAGGTATCTTTCGGTGATAGCCATGGTAGTAGGTAGCTAGGGAAACTCTCGGCTCGAAACTCATTCAATATCGGACTGGAGATCTGTGAGCAGAGCGAACCTGTGATTTTGCTAGCCATCTAGAGGGTTGGGCAATTTCGACAGGGGACAGAGAGGGTCTGCGATTATCTAAAGGGGAAGAATGTTTTAGGGAGCGTGAGGATGGGTTGGGGACGGCTGGTCAGGTCCTGAGTAATGGTAGGGAGTGGGTAGGGTCATTTGGTTTCACAGAGACCGCTTTTTTGAGTGTAGGGAAGATATTGGCCATCTTGACTAGGTTGGCATTGGAGGCTTGGTTTAGGATGATACCATTATTATAGAGGGTGATAGTGGCATTGGCGTTGAGTGATCGAGGGCGCCTATGTTAATTTGAGACCACAAGGTGTTTTCCTGGTGCCTGATATTCGAAGCATGGAGTAGAAAACATTCTGCCAGCATGCTCTTTTTCTGGTGTAGAAGATGAGGTCATTACATCTACTACCCTTGTTTGTTCAGAAGTAGATGTCTGAGATTAAGGTTTCGGGTCTACCCTTGAGTGTGTGATGTTTGTGTTATTTTGGCTGCATCTTTGGAGAGGTTCGGTGGGTAATTGATGATGAAGGCGTTCGCTCCTGAGGGATCGGGACTTATCTCCATATTGATGGAGTCGTCGGGCTAGGAAGGGGCCCCAGTAGAGGGTTTATGGAGGTGAAGCCGCTTTTTTCCCAATTAATGTCTAATTAGGCCAATAGAGGCCCTACTAGGTAGGCCGAGTCCGTTTTGGTGCGGGTAGTTAGGTGTTGTAATAATACCATTAATACCATAAAAATGATTTACCATTGGCACTAAGAGATGAGCATTCTGCCTTGAGAAAGACACATCATTACCAACGCCCTGCCCTTAAAGGTGCCCCCATAAAGCCTTCTGTCATCAGAGGATTAAAGTAAATCCTTCTGACGCCAATGCTCCCCATATTCTTTGGTATTTTTGTAAAGAAGCCCTATCTTTGTACCGGTATCGCAAGGGATCCTACTGCCATCTAGGCCATGAGCCCAATTGTCCAAGTTGGGGGACTGTAGCATGCCCCCACTTTTAGCTACAATGAAACCTATATGAAGGAGCGCCTTCATGCATCTATTTTGATTTCTGTCTAGTAGGATGTTGAGCATGGCTATCTTGAGTAATATTACAGGGCAACTCATTGCTTCTATTAAGAAATCAACAGCTTCCAGCCAAAATGGCTTTAAACCCTGTATGTTTCATCCATACAGTTCCTGCATCTCAGGCATGTCTGGGAGGTTGCACGTCAGATCGCCCATAGCTTTTTACATGTTGGGACGATGCAGTGGAGAGATTTGAACTGAATCAATCAGAATAGGGCC
Source organism: Lissotriton vulgaris (assembly GCF_964263255.1). Classification (NCBI taxonomy): domain Eukaryota; kingdom Metazoa; phylum Chordata; class Amphibia; order Caudata; family Salamandridae; genus Lissotriton; species Lissotriton vulgaris. The sequence goes on from NC_141687.1 coordinate 283,959,088, forward strand.
AAGACCATCTACACGTTTTGCTCCATCAAGTTGTCTCCCCATTCTTATGCTTCAGAGGGCCTAGATCTACTTTTGATGTTTTCTGTAGAGCTCAAAAGAAGTCAAGATTATGTTACCAGTGGCGGTAGGTGACAATTCAAAGTGGTAAGGCTTAAATTTTAAGATAAATAGCGAAGCGTGCAAGCCCAATAAAAAAGGAGGGCTTGGCCAGGATACTATCAGACTGAAGACTAAGAAGTGTAAAAATGAAGAAAAAACAAGACAGCAGGTATTTTCCTTTACTGCACCCACGATCTAAAACAACATCTTCATATCATTTAGCACCACCCCAACAATGCTGCAATTTAAAAAAGATTTGTGGACTTACTTATTTATAGAATAGTACATCACAATGCAGTAAAAACAAGCATTGGAAATGCAATAGGTCTCCGATTTATTTGAGTTTGAGCTAATGGCATTGTAAATGGCAATGTCTTTTAGCCATTTGTTATGGAGTGTATGTATGTGATGTGTAGTGGAATTATGTGGGTTGGATTGGAATTATAGCAATAGTGGCATGCTGCGCTTTAGATGAATATGTTTAAAAGTAAAGTGCACCATACTGCGATTGCTACAATAGTTAATTGTGGATGTGTTAGAAGGGGCGCTCCCAGAGGCCAGGTTAGGTCTACCCGACTGCTCCGTGCCCCACCTCTTCTGCCAATAATGCCGAGCCTCGACGAGGAGTCCCCACCCGAGAGGACTTCGCGTAATGAATCGTACACACTGAGAACACACCACACTTGCGAACGGACACCACACCGTAGGTTTTCAGTAACAAGTTCTTTATGAACAGAAAAAGGAATCCGCACTCTTATATACAAGCGATCGAGAGATCGTAAAGTCTCGGAGATTCGGGTAACAGGGAAGCGGGACAGTCTTAGTCTTTTGGCCAGTACGATGCGTACCCTGCGCACAGCTCTCAATCCTCGAGCCGGGGGGATACAGGTGATGGTAGTCGTACTGGATGTCCTACTCGCTTCAGGTCGATTCAGTTCGTGTTGGTAGCGTCGATGGTCTAGCCAGACCAGAGCACTCCTCAAGCCAGGACGACGTCAGCAGGGCTCGATCCGGAGGATAGTTCTTGAGGAGCCGCGACCACGTCAGCAGGGCTCAGGAGGTTCGATGAGGATCTTTAAGGTTCAACATCGAACCGCCACGAGGTCCGCAGGGCTCCGATGTTCCGGTTCCGTAGTTGCGAGGAAGAGCCGCGACCGCGTCAGCAGGGCTCGAAGAGTTCCAAGGTTCAGTTTTCCCCAAGGGTCAGATCAGCAGGGCTTTCTTGTCCAGGATACAACTGCCCGCTAGTTCTTGGGCGAGCCTTGATATAGTCCAGTGGCTCTTTGATGTCCGGACCCTGGCAGGCGGAGGTCTTAGGCCTTGGGGGCTGGTCATTGGTGAGGTCCGGCGGTTGGCCCTTTGATCTCTTTGAGGATGCGTCCGGGAATTCCCAGACGCCCAGCAGGGTCTGCAGCCAGCACTCGGGGAGGCCAGAGGTGCGATCGAAACCGGCTCTCAGGGGAGGGCCAGAGGTGTGAATGAAACCAGTCTCTCAGGGGAGGCCGGAGGTGCAATCGAAACTCCCTGTCTTATCTCACTCGGGGAACCCTCACCTTCCCAGCGGGGGCTGGCGTGTCTGGAGCCCGAGTGTCGCTGGGCTGGGGTCATGCTAGGCCCAGGGAGTCAGGGATCTTGGGAAGGGAAAATGGCTGCCGGTGGACCTATGGGGCCATGCAGGGTCTGGCGCGCAGGGCCGGGGAGGAGTACGGGGGTATGCCGGGTCTGGTCGTCGGCGTTTGGGCGGACATGGACAGGACGACCAGGGATTTCTGGGTGCGGGGCTGAGCTAGCGGGGCGCTGAGGATCGGGGGGAAACCACGCCACGAGGTCAGGTCCAACATGCGCCCCCCCCCAGCTGAAAGGCGGAGAGAACTACCCATCCCCTTGGGGGTTCTCTTCACTGAGGCGGAAGAATCGGGACAGGCCGTCTGCATTGGCGTGGTCGACTCCAGGTCGGTGCTCAACAGTGAAATCGATCCCCTGGAGGGAGATGGACCATCGCAACAATTTGGGGTTCTCCCCTCTCATTTGCATTAACCACCGGAGGGGTTGGTGGCCGGTTTGGACCCGGAAGTGAGTACCCAACAGGTAGGGCCTCAGCTTCTTCAGGGCCCAAACCACCACGAAGGCCTCCCACTCGATGGTGCTCCACCTTTGTTCTCGAGGGAGTAATCTCCGGCTAATGAAGGGCACTGGCTGATCCAGGCCTTTCTCGTTCATCTGGGACAGGACGGCTCCGATGCCATGCTTGGACGCGTCCGTTTGGACCACAAACTCTCGGGAGTAGTCGGGGGGGGCCTGTAACACAGGCGCAGTACACATAGTGTGTTTCATTGCTTTGAACGCCTCTTGGCAGGCGGGGGTCCAGCTAACTTTTTTCAGCTGGTTTTTGGAGGTTAATTCTGGGAGGGGAACTAAGATGCTGCCATGCCCCTTTATGAATCTTTGGTAGTATCCCGTGAGTTCTAGGAACGCCCGCACCTCCGTCTGGGTGGTGGGGGCCTCCCAGGCCACAATTGCATCGATCTTGGGTTGGAGGGGTGCCACGAGGCCGCTCCCGACCTGGTGCCCCAGGTATACCACGGACCCTTGTCCGATTTGACATTTGCTGGCTTTGATGGTGAGACCCGCCCTCTGCAGGGCTAACAAGACCTCCCGGAGGTGTAGGAGATGTTCGGTCCAGTGGGAGCTGAATACCACGATATCGTCAAGATACGCGGCACTGAATTCCTCCAACCCAGCCAGTACCTGGTTAACCAGCCTCTGGAAGGTGGCGGGGCGTTTTTCATTCCGAAGGGCATGACCCGGAAATGGTAGTGACCATCCGGGGTGGAGAAGGCGGATCTCTCTCTGGCTCCCTCTGTCAGGGCGATCTGTCAGTATCCGCTGGTCAAGTCGAAGGTGCTGAGATAGCGAGCAGACCCTAGACGGTCAATGAGCTCGTCTGCTCGGGGAATGGGGTGAGCGTCAGTTCTGGTGACTGCATTGAGCCTGCGGTAGTCCACACAGAACCTCAGCTCGGGGACAACGCCAGGGGCGGCGGTCTTCGGAACCAGAACCACGGGGCTGGCCCATGGGCTGTCGGAGGCTTCGACCACCCCCCAGGGCTAGCATCTTAGAGACTTCTACCTTGATGCAGGCTCGGACTCGGTCGGGAACGCGGTAGGCTCTGTGCCGTACCGGAGGGCTGTCCCCGGTGTCCAGATAGTGGACGCACCAACTGGTGACACCGGGGACGAGAGAGAAAAGGTCAGAGAACTGTCTCAGTAACTGGCGACAGTCCTCGCGCTGCTCGGGGGTGTGGGAGGGGGAGAGACTCACTCCCTCTATGGAGCCATCTTTTTCTTTCACACACAAGAGATCGGGGAGAGGATCCGTGTCGTCCTCCGCTCCGTCGACGGTGGCGAGGAGTAATCTCAACTCGGACCGCACGAAGTTGGGTTTAAGGCGGTTCACATGGAGGACCCGCAAGGGGTTCCTGGGGGATTGCACATCGATGAGGTAGGTAAACTGGCTCTTTCAATCTACCACCTTGAAGGGCCCTGTCTACTTGTCCTGCAGGGCACAAGGTTCCACAGGGGCCATCACCCAGACCTGTTGTCCGGGCTGAAACTCGACCAGAGTGGCATTCTGGTCATACCACTTTTTCATCTCTTCTTGACTGGCCTGGAGGTTTGCCTCGGCCATCTCTCGGAACTTCCGAGTCTGGTTTCGGAGGGCCAGAATGTATCGAAACACATCTGGAGGGGGGTCCAGAGACGCAGTCTCCCATCCTTCCTTGACCAGGCTGAGGGGCCCCGCACGGGGCGTTCATATAGCAGCTCGAACGGGCTAAACCCCAAGGACTTCTGGGGAACTTCTCGGTACGCGAACAGGAGGCAGGGAAGGAGGACGTCCCATTTGCGCCTCAGGGGCTCCTCGAGACCCATAATCATTCCCTTGAGGGTGCGGTTGAACCGCTCAACCAGGCCGTTACCTTGGGGATGGTATGGGGTGGTGAACTTGTACGTCACCCCACACTGTTGCCAGAGGGACTTCATGTACTTGGAGATGAAGTTCGTCCCTCAGTCGCTCACTACTTCTCCCGGGAATCCCACCCGGGAGAAGATCCCCATGAGGGCCCGCCCCACTACGGGGGCCGTCACCGTTCGAAGGGGAATGGCCTCAGGATATCGGGTGGCATGGTCTACCAGGACAAGGATGAACTGGTGGCCTAAGGAGGTCTGGGAGTCAAGGGGCCCCACAATGTCTATTCCCACCTGTTCAAAGAGGGTACTGACCACGGGGAAGGGTTGGAGGGGAGCTTTGCACCTTCCGCCGCTCTTCCCGCTGGCCTGACATGTGGGGCAGGACTTGCAGTGGGCCTCCACATCGGAGCGCATGTGGGGCAAGTAGAAATGTGTGACCAGACGGTGGTACGTTTTGTCTTGTCCCAAGTGTCCCGCCAAGGGCACTTCATGGGCGAGGTTCAGGAGAAAGCCGCGGAAACGTAGGCCGTTGGTGTCTATCAGTGTCTCTTCCTGCATGCCATCTCTTTGTCGGGGGGGATGTGGGCCCCGGCGTCTACCCAGGCCGCCAGGGCTTTCTGGTAGACGTCTTTGGTACTTAATCCAGTGGAAGTCTTTGCAGAAATGTTTGAGTTCTCGGTGGGTATAATCTTCCAGCAGGTCCTTTTGGAATGTGGTCTTTTCGCTTGTTCTGGTGAGACTTATGGTTGTTACTTCGTTCAGGTGGTGTGTCAGTCGCTATACTGTACGATTCCTAGACGTAGGCTCTTATCCTGTCGCTTGCCACCAATGTTAGAAGGGGCGGTCCCAGAGGCCAGGTTAGGTCTACCCGACTGCTCCGTGACCCACCTCTTCTGCCAATAATGCTGAGCCTCGACGAGGAGTCCCCACCCGAGAGGACTTCGAGTAATGAATCGTACACACTGAGAACACACCACACTTACGAACGGACACCACACCATAGGGTTTCAGTAACAAGTTCTTTATGAACATAAAAAGGAATCAGCACTCTTATATACAAGCGATCGAGAGATCATAAAGTCTCGGAGATTCGGGTAACAGGGAAGCGGACAGTCTTAATCTTTTGGCCAGTACGATGCGTACCCTACGCACAGCTCTCAATCCTCGAGCCGGTGGGTTACGAGTGATGGTAGTCTTACTGGATGTCCTACTCGCTTCAGGTCGATTCAGTGTGTGTTGGTAGCGTAGATGGTCAAGCCGCGACGACGTCAGCAGTGCTCGATCCGGAGGATAGTTCTTGAGGAGCCGCGACCACGTCAGCAGGGCTCAGGAGGTTCGATGAGGATCTTTAAGGTTCAAGATCGAGCCGCGACGAGATCAGCAGGGCTCCGATGTTCCGGTTCTGTAGTTGCGAGGAAGAGCCACGACCGCGTCAGCAAGGCTCGAAGAGTTCCAAGGTTCTTTTTTCCCCAAGGGTCAGATCAGCAGGGCTTTCTTGTCCAGGATACAACTGCCTGGTAGTTCTTGGGCGAGCCTTGATATAGTCCAGTGGCTCTTTGATGTCCGGACCCTCGCAGGCGGAGGTCTTAGGCCTTGGGGGCTGGTCGTTGGTGAGGTCCGGCGGTTGGCCCTTTGATCTCTTTGAGGATGCATCCGGGAATTCCCAGACGTCCAGCAGGGTCTGGAGCCAGCACTCTGGGAGGCCAGAGGTGCGATCAAAACCGGCTCTCAGGGGAGGACCTGAGGTATGACAGAAACCAGTCTCTCAGGGGAGGCCGGAGGTGCAATCGAAACTCCCTGTCTTATCTCACTCGGGGAACCCTCACCCTCCCAGCGGGGGCTGGCGTGTCTGGAGCCTGAGTGTCGCTGGGCTGGGGTCATGCTAGTCCCAGGGAGTCAGTGATCTCGGGAAGGGAAAATTGCTGCTGGTGGACCTATGGGGCCATGCAGGGTCTGACTCGCAGGGCCGGGGAGGAGTACGGGGGTATTCCGGGGCTGGTCGTCAGCGTTTGGGCGGACATGGACAGGACGACCAGGGATTTCTGGGTGCGGGGCTGAGCAAGCGGGGCGCTGAGGATCGGGGGGAACCACGCCACGAGGCCAGGTCCAACAGGATGCGTTAACAATTGATGTGTGCACTGATCGCTGGTGGTGTGTGTGTCTGGTGGAAGCGTGCACTGCCGACTGGAGGAGTGTGTGCCTGGTGGAAGCGTGCACTGACGGCTGGTGGTGTGTATGCCTGGTGGAAGTGTGCACTGACTGCTATTGGTTTGTGTGCCTGGTGAAAGCGTGCACTGACGTCTGGTGGTGTGTGCCTGTTGGAAGCCTGCACAGACGACTTCTGGTGTCTGTGTCTGGTGAAAGTTTTTACTGACGGTGTGGTTGTGTGTGCTTGAGTGTGTGGTGGTGAGTGTGTGTACGTTTGCACAGAGTGTGTGGTGGTGGTGAGTGTGTGGTGGTGAGTGTGTGGTGGTGAGTGTGTGGTGGTGAGTGTGTGGTGGTGGTGAGTGTGTGGTGGTGGTGAGTGTGTGGTGGTGGTGAGTGTGTGGTGGTGGTGAGTGTGTGGTGGTGGTGAGTGTGTGGTGGTGGTGAGTGTGTGGGGTCTTATGTGTGGGGTCTTATGTGTGGGGTCTTATGTGTGGGGTCTTATGTGTGGGGTCTTATGTGAGGGGTCTTATGTGAGGGGTCTTATGTGAGGGGTCTTATGTGTGGGGACACTCAGTCACTCTGTCACTCTGGCACTCAGTCACTCTGGCACTCAGTCACTCTGGCACTCACTTTCACTCTGCACTCACTGTCACTCTGGCACTCACTCTGGACCTCACTCTGGACTCACTGTCACTCTGGCACTCACTCTGGACTCACTGTCACTCTGGCACTCACTCTGCACTCACTGTCACTCTGGCACTCACTCTGCACTCACTGTCACTCTGGCACTCACTCTGCACTCACTGTCACTCGCACTCACTCTGCACTCACTGTCGCTCCGCACTCATTCTGCACTCACTCTGGCACCTAGTCACTCTGGCACTCAGTCACTCTGGCACTCAGTCACTCTGGCACTCAGTCACTCTGGCACTCAGTCACTCTGGCACTCAGTCACTCTGGCACTCAGTCACTCTGGCACTCAGTCACTCTGGCACTCAGTCACTCTGGCACTCAGTCACTCTGGCACTCAGTCACTCTGGCACTCAGTCACTCTCGCACTCACTTTCACTCTGCACTCACTCTGCACTCACTGTCACTCTGCACTCACTGTCACTCTGCACTCACTGTCACTCTGTACTCACTGTCACTCTGCACTCACTGTCACTCTGGCACTCACTGTCACTCTGGTACTCACTCTGCACTCACTGTCACTCTGGCACTCACTCTGCACTCACTGTCACTCTGGCAGTCACTCTGCACTCACTCTGCACTCACTGTCACTCGCACTCACTCTGCACGAGCCCTAAACAAGTGACTAGTCAGTGAACGCTGCACTACTCCAAAACGCGAACATGACATATCACTGTATGACATCTGCTGGAGGGGAGGCAGCCATCTTAGTAAACTGCACCGCTAGGCCACATATCTTTTGACTGCATGCAAGATTTAGGCATCGCCGCAGGCATACACCAAGGGGGGAAAAACACATACCGAGCCCAAGTAAAATCATTAACAGCCCCCCACAAACAGGCTAATTATTCTGCGAACGTGGTAGGGAGTGGATGGGCCAACAATACGACAAGACACTAGGAGACCTAACCCGCGCCCTCCCGGACACGTGGCTCTTGGCTTCACGTTCGTAGCCCGTGGCCGATAAAGAGTTAAAAGAATTTCCAAAATATATATATATGGGCAACACATTCTGTCCAAATGGGTGCCATGGAGTTCCAGATGTGAGAAGCTGCTCTCCCAACCCCTGGCTGCTCCTAAATAAAGGAAAGTATTCCTGCAATTCAGCTGCAGCCGCCGCTGCCAAGAACAACTCCCAGATAGGGTGGCAAGCAGCAGAGCGCATCTGGAGAGTGTTAGGGAACACGGGGGGAGAGGGAGGGGGACTGCAGAGACCTGTCTGTGAGTGGAGACAGAGAGAGAGAACGAGACAGCGGGCAGGGAAGAGAGTGGAGATAGGTAGAGAATTGGGGAGGGGGAGGAGTGAGGGTGAAAAGCACGTGAGAGAGGTGTGGACCCCTAAAGAAGAGGAAAAACAACAAGCTCAATAAATTTACCTCAAAAGGTAAACGAGTCTGGGAGAAGGCATTGCTGTGGAGGGGAGGTGGGGAGGTGGGGTGGGGGGGGGGTGGGGAGAGGCAAGAAGGGAAGAATAGGGGAGAGTAAGGGTGACGAGACGAACGGGGAGCAGCTGCCTTTGATGTGCCGGCTGGCCGTGGGCAGTGAATAATTAGGGGGAGGAGAAATTCCAGAGCGCACGCTGGGGGAAGCTGGTGGCTTTGTGCACGCGCTTTGTCCACGGGCACAGCATCAAATCGCCCGTTTAGTTAAGCTCTGGATAAGCACCAATATTTCTCATCTGCAATGTTTGCGGCTAAAAAGGGGCTAGGGTAGAAGAATGTTCTGGCCTGGGATATCAGGGTTGGGGGGCGGGGGAATCTCGGGAGTTGCAAGGTTGAAACTGCATAGCTGTTGTGTGAGAAAGGAGCGGGGTGTATTGAATCGTTGACCAACTCGAAGCGGAAAGGAGAGAGAAAAGTGGAGAGAGAAACAGATGGTTGAGAGGAGATAGAACCCGAAGGTAGATGCTTAAGAGAGAGAAATCATTGCAAGATTGGAGGAGAGAGAAACAGGAGACGAGGTTACAGGAACAGAGGGAGGGAAACCTTTAGGGGGAGAGGAGAGAAAGACGAGAGAAGCGGAAACGTGAAGCAGATTGGTGAGAAACATGTGACACAATGAGCGGGACTGGAGAGAAACACATGAAACTGCAACGTGCCAGGGGTGGCGAGGTAGAAACGCACGTGAGGAAGGTAGAAAGGAGGGTTTTACAGTGGGAGAGAAACAGGAGAAGCTGCGAGGAGAGAGTAGAGTGACAGGAAGTGTGACAGAGGGGGGGGGAGAGGGTAAACAAGGTGCAAATGCCACAAGGCTAGAGGTGCCCAGACTTCGAGGAGCCACTGAAGTGTGTGGGCCCCGTCCGCCCCGGGCACACTCCAGCACAGGCGGCCCGGCATGCAGGCATTCATTCAGAGATGGTAAATATTTCCAAAAGTCCATCACGTTTCCACTGCCTTGCAGCACGTTACTCAAGAGAGGTTTGTTCAGTTTTGACTTCGACATGTTGGTGTGTACAGCACACGTCGCTGCCCCTGCTAGCCAGGTTTCTGACCCCATCGAAGCAAAAGAACGCACTCCTTTCTTGGGATGATGTCGCCACTGCGACCGAAGAGCAGAGAGTAGCCGGAGGCATCTGAAAAATGCACGGCGAAGAGCGGGACGGTTCGTGGAGGCACGTCTGCGCTGCGAGGGGGCCTGGCCACACGAGCACACAGCAAAGAATGGTGCACGCGCGCCTGGCATCTGTCTTCAATTACCGCGGGCCCTGACAGCTGGTAATTGAATATATGCCCTTCTGCTGCGTGTGTCCGCACGGAATATGCAGGAAGCGGAGCAACTCTACAGCCTATGGCCTATTGCGTGCTGACTTGTAAAAACACAGCCATGCGAGGGCCAATCGCCATGCAGCTGACCTAAATAACGACCAAAAATCACGAGCTTCTCTGGAATTCGTAGGTTAGATTTTCGAAGTCCTCACAAAAGGACTCTGAAGCCACGCCCACTTCGTGGGACGTAGGCCGAGCCCTAAAAATTCACTAACCAACTAACACTCCTATCACCCCATGACTGTATACTTGCCTTTACCCTGTACAAAACTCCTCTGCCATTTTTGGCCAGATTCCTGCTTTGCAAATAGTACACAAATACATGACTTATAGTCTGCATGCAGCTCCTTGATGCCAGTAAATATAAATAGGTCACTTTGCTATATTAGGATTGCAATTTATGAACGGGAACAAAATAATCTGTGTCAAAAGCAGTAGTCCACTTACCTGCCTACGTAAAATACATATCTGTGATTTGCAAATTACACGGTGTGCTTTGCACCAGACACATTATCCCGTGCTACCTTATGAGCCTAGACCGTTTCAGAGGCTGGGCTTTATAATTATCGTAACTAAAATCAAGGTCATTAAGAGAAGTAGCAATTTACAAGAAAGCAGAGTAGAATTTACTTTTCTTAAGTAAATCTGTCACGCTGGTAACAACTATGTTCGAGGCATATGAGCTGTAGATCATATGTTTAGCATAGATCGCCATCTGGTGTTGGGTCCGGATGTTTGCACTTTGGTTTGTCTTGCACTTTGCTTGTTTTGTTTGCACTTTGTCGTGTAGCCACGAAGTAGGTGACTCCTCCTTTCGGTGACAGTGCGCATGGACATCGACTCCATCCTAAGATTGTTTTTTTCTGCCATCAGGTTCGGATGTGTATTGCTGCAGTTTGGTAATGTTTTCGGACCCCTTCGACGTGCAAACCACTACCCTCGACGGTATTATCATGTGCATCGTCTCACTTCGAAAAACCTTTCATCAGAAAACTCGAGGCAGGCCTTCGGACCTACCATGCCGACTGCACTAGCAGTCGATGGAACGGACTCCATTTAAGCTGTGTCCCGGGTGTTGTGCTAAATTTCCACGCACCGACTTGCACGAAGTTTGCAACCTCTGCTTGTCCCCGGAACACAACGAGAAGGACTTCGACGTGTGTCAATCATTCCGATCGAAAAAGACAGCCTTCTGGCTCTGGCTCGAGCAAGCCCGCTCCGATGCTGAACCGACACCTTCGTCACCAAGAAAACATAAGACCAAGCATCTATCGGTCAACATACCTTCAGACTGGATAATCTGCCCCCTCTTTTAGGCCCCTGCTCTTTTTACTGTTATGTTTTCCAGCTCTTTCTTTGGTCTGGAGCACAAAAGCGCCGGGACACTCCTTTGGAGTAGCCGTTGCGCTATAAAAGTCCCATTTAACATAACATAACATAACATAACAGATACCACCTTCAACGCTGAAAGGCTTGGAGCCCAAACCCTCCAAGCCCAAAGAATCGGAGCCGAGACATTCCAAGGCCAAAGACTCTGAGCCGAAATCCTCCAAGGCCAAAGGCTCTGAGCCAAAATATTCAGAGCCGAACCCATCGATGCCCACAGGCTCGGAACCGAAACCTTTGGCGCTGAAATCTCCTTGGAAAGACGAAGACACACTCCCCAAAGAGCCTCCATCTAATGAGCCAACTTTCGACCCAAAACAGAAAAAGCTGGTCATATCCCCTAGAACAGGCCATATTCAGGCAACCATTCCAAAATAACTGAAAGCTGACTTGACAGGGGACTGTCATATCCCTCTTAAGAAGAAGAATGTGGGCACTAACCCTTCTCCTCCTTATATTCCACCTCCTTCTCCTCCTCCTTATCCTAACTTGCTTATTACACCATTAAATTCACCACCAAGGCCTATTACACCTGACCCACAGGATGAAGGGGATGGGGATGGGGATGGGGATGAGGTTCAGGACACTGACGCTTGGGAAGATTACCACACAGATCCAAATACAGATAATGATCCGGATTTGTATCCCTCTAGACCTTGCCCACCTGATGACATCATTGGCTATCTCGAGCTCCTTAGCAGAGCTACTCATTATCATGGGGTAGAACTTCTTAAAAAGCCTTTAGAAGAGGATTTCCTCTTTGAGACGCTCTCTTCCTCTCAAAGAACTATTCATACCTTGCCAATGCCGAAAGGCATGTTAAAACACACAGAGGAGGTCTTTAAGGATCCTGTAAGGGCAAGAATAATCACACCTAGAGTGGATAAAAAATGCAAATTAGCTCCTACCGATCCTATTTATAGTAAAGGACAGCTGCCCTTAGACTCTCTTGTAGTCTTCAAAGCACATAAGAAAACTAACTTGCAAGCCACAGGAGAGACCCTCCTCTGACAAGGAGTCCAAGCTTATTGATGCCTCAGGCAAAAGAGTAGCTTCACAGGCAGCAAACAACTGGTGCATTGCCAACGACCAGGCGCTACTAGCTCTTTATGACAGGGCTTATTACGATGAGCTAGAAAAACTCATACAACACTTGCTTGACCAATATAAATCTAAGGCTAATGATCTTATTCAGGAAGGGAAACTTATTCCCAAAACCTCCATTAAATTTGCACTAAACGCAGCAGGCACAGCATCTTGTGCAATTAACGCCTGTATATTATTACGCAGACACGCTTGGCTCAGAATGTCTTGATTTAAGCCAGAGGTGCAAACATCCATACTTAACCAACCCTTTGACAAAGAGCATTTTTTCGGCCCAGCTGTTGATACCATGCTGGAAAAGATGAAAAAAGACACTGAGGTCACAAAGTCCATGGGGGCTTTACAGTTACCTGCCAGTAGGAGTTCTTTTCGCTGCTCATTTTACAGCGGTGGCTCAAAAAATGTGTTCACTGAAAATGCCTCCTCCTCTTACAAGGGCAACATTCAATCCCCCTCGTACATAGGTTAATCTAGAGGAGGTTTTAGAGGGAACCATGGTAGGGGAAGAGCCTGGAGCCTGAGTGTCGCTGGGCTGGGGTCATGCTAGTCCCAGGGAGTCAGTGATCTCGGGAAGGGAAAATTGCTGCTGGTGGACCTATGGGGCCATGCAGGGTCTGACTCGCAGGGCCGGGGAGGAGTACGGGGGTATTCCGGGGCTGGTCGTCAGCGTTTGGGCGGACATGGACAGGACGACCAGGGATTTCTGGGTGCGGGGCTGAGCAAGCGGGGCGCTGGGGATCGGGGGGAACCACGCCACGAGGCCAGGTCCAACAGGATGCGTTAACAATTGATGTGTGCACTGATCGCTGGTGGTGTGTGTGCCTGGTGGAAGCGTGCACTGCCGACTGGAGGAGTGTGTGCCTGGTGGAAGCGTGCACTGACGGCTGGTGGTGTGTGTGCCTGGTGGAAGTGTGCACTGACTGCTATTGGTTTGTGTGCCTGGTGAAAGCGTGCACTGACGTCTGGTGGTGTGTGCCTGTTGGAAGCCTGCACAGACGACTTCTGGTGTCTGTGTCTGGTGAAAGTTTTTACTGACGGTGTGGTTGTGTGTGCTTGAGTTTGTGGTGGTGAGTGTGTGTAAGTTTGCACAGAGTGTGTGGTGGTGAGTGTGTGGTGGTGAGTGTGTGGTGGTGAGTGTGTGGTGGTGAGTGTGTGGTGGTGAGTGTGTGGTGGTGAGTGTGTGGTGGTGGTGAGTGTGTGGGGTCTTATGTGTGGGGTCTTATGTGTGGGGTCTTATGTGAGGGGTCTTATGTGAGGGGTCTTATGTGAGGGGTCTTATGTGAGGGGTCTTATGTGTGGGGACACTCAGTCACTCTGGCACTCAGTCACTCTGGCACTCAGTCACTCTGGCACTCAGTCACTCTGGCACTCAGTCACTCTTGCACTCAGTCACTCTTGCACTCACTGTCACTCTGCACTCACTGTCACTCTGCACTCACTGTCACTCTGCACTCACTGTCACTCTGCACTCACTGTCACTCTGCACTCACTGTCACTCTGCACTCACTGTCACTCTGGCACTCACTCTGGACCTCACTCTGGACTCACTGTCACCCTGGCACTCACTCTGCACTCACTGTCACTCTGGCACTCACTCTGCACTCACTGTCACTCTGGCACTCACTCTGCACTCACTGTCACTCTGGCACTCACTCTGCATTCACTGTCGCTCTCGCACTCATTCTGCACTCACTCTGGCACTCAGTCACTCTGGCACTCAGTCACTCTGGCACTCAGTCACTCTGGCACTCAGTCACTCTGGCACTCAGTCACTCTGGCACTCAGTCACTCTGGCACTCAGTCACTCTGGCACTCAGTCACTCTGGCACTCAGTCACTCTGGCACTCACTTTCACTCTGCACTCACTGTCACTCTGCACTCACTGTCACTGCACTCACTGCAGAGCGCGCCGTTCGTGGTGCAGGAGCATTTTTTTCGAGCGGTTGAGTCGAAGCAGCGCTCTGTTGTGGAGCGGAGGCTGCCCTAGGATAGCTCTCAAAAAGCTACAGAGAGGGGTGTATGAGGGAGGGCTCGCAGTTCCAGACGTCCGACTGTATTACTGGGCTACCCAGCTAGTCAACGTTAACGGGTGGGTGCTCGCACCTGTGGAGGAGCCGGCGTAGCGGGTGGACCGCATGGTCTTCGGAGATGAGACCTACCTGACTGCCATCTACGGTAGAGGCAGGTGCCGCAGGACTCCCCCGCTTCAGACAAATGCGGTGGTGGGGATATGGAAAAGAGCGACGAAGCTGCTGGGATGGGGAACAAAATTAACTGCCCAGACCCCCTTATGGGCCTGGAACTTTCTCCCGGGAGTGACCAAGCTGCAAGGCCTTCATGCATGGAACCCTATAGGTATCGATAGACTACGAGACATTTGGAAGAGAGGAGACATTGTGGAATTTGCATCCCTACAGGCGCAATTTCAGATGGGGAACGGAGAGTTCCTACATTACCAGCAGCTTAGACATGCCATCCATGAACATCTGCAGTCGGGGGGAACACCTACCGGAATATGCCCAGCTTGAGGATAGGTTGTTAATGGACCCAATAATAGATAAAGCAATCTCCCTCACTTACAAAAAACTCATCAACAATCTAGCTGATCCGCTGGGCCCTCTGAGGGAGAAATGGGTAGCAGACTAGAGTAGATGATGCCCTAAGAAATGGGAGAAAGTATGGGGGCCATGGAGACAATACAGAGGAGAATCCGTAGACACCCAAGCAGATTCTGAGTTGGATTAAAAATCGAAATGTGTCCTGAGACTTGTTCCTTACTTGAGGGGGACGGGGTTACGATGGGTGACGCGGAGGGGGTAGGACAGGTATGAGAGGGGGGTGGTAACTCAGTGTGCCGAGAAGTCCATTACGGGAATTTTCATCTGTGTAGATCCCAGAGATTCATGGTTGGAGTCGGGAGGAGTACAGGGGGTTTGATCTTTTCATGCTAGCCGTAATGTCAACATGTAACGTGAATGGTGATGTCTTTTATGCATTAATGTCTTATTGCTGCAGACCATTGTGGGATTACCTGGAGCATGTTTCTACAATAAAAAGATTGTTTAAAAAAAAAAAACGTACGATTTGGCACCTGAAAGAGTTTGGCTACCTTTATTCTTCTGCCAGACTGTATGAATGTTATCAAAGAGGCTAGACACCCTACCATAAGAGCATGCTACGCAGCAAAGTGGAAGAGGTTTCTAGTTTATTGTAACAACAATCTGATCAATCCACTAGATGCTTAAATACAAGACATCATTTGTTGAGGGGCGTGGCTAACAGCATGTGCTGCAGCTCCAGATGTGCTGCCTTAAATCCGACGTCTAATACCAGTCCTGCAGCCCAAAACAGTCCAAAACGAGGACCGAGGGGTCAAGCTGTGCCCTGGAACCGAGATACGGCCGAATTTATAGCTGGAAACCGGGTAATCTGACGCCAAAGTTCTAGCAAGCCCGGACGAGAGCATTAAGATGGCGGCTGACCCCGGAGAGAGAGGCCGAGAGAGGCGGTGAGAGAGTGCTGCAGACCCCCCGGGAGGGAGCCGGACCGCGGCCGCCGTGCCCGACCACAGGAGTGCAGCCGGAGCGAATGCGGGTCCCGGCGGTGAGTCTGCCTTGGCGGCGGAGCGGTGCTGGGGGGAGGAGCCTTGCGGTGCGGCCCAAGGCCCGATCCCAAACGGGTCTGGCGTACACCCCTAGCCCCGCGGACAGCGAAGGGAAGGCGCATCAACACAGCGCTGGCAAGGGCTGGAAAGGCCGAACATCACCCGCCAAAGGCAGGAGGCCGTCGGCAGGCCCCACACGGGAGAGATTGGGGGCACCGAGTAGGGCACATCGGAGGAGACCGGCCCTGGAGCCTGTTACCTTGGGAGCAAGCCGGTAAGGAGGAAGAGGAGCGCTGCGGCCCCCCACCTCCCCTCCCCCCTCCCCCTTGCAGGGGGAGCCGCGGTGACACCGGAGGAAGGGGCATGGACGGAGGAAGAGGCTGAGGAGTAGACAGACACGGAAAGGGAGAAAGGGGGAACCTGGGAGAAGCCTCCACGAGAAGAGTGAGCGGAAGACCGCCCCTCCACACGACTGACGAGCAGGCAGCAAAGAGGACTCAAAGGAACCCTCCGAGCGGGTGGATGCACAGGGAGTTACGAGATGGGGAAGAGGGACCCGCCCACTAGGGTCTCGAGGCAAGAAACCTTGGACAACTACGCCACGACCCGACCGCAGAAAGAGGCTACACCTATGGCGTCTGGCGCACGCTCGGACACTGACCTGCTAATGGGGGCGATACAAGTATCTAGGACGGCTATCCAGGAGTCCCGGGCGGCCCTGGAGGTCAAGATTGGCGAAGTCGTCTCAGAGGTGACATTACTGCGACAGGATTTCCGCAACCTGACTGAGAGGGTGACGACGGCGGAGACGCGGATCAGTGAGGCGGAGAACTCTTACTACCCTCTGGAAGGACATGGCGGAACTCCAAGCATTGCACCGCCAACTGCTATGGAAGGTGGATGATGCAGAAAACAAGGCGAGACGTAACAACCTGCGTTTTGTGGGCTTTAGAGAGGGCATCGAAGGGACGGACATGGCATCCTACCTACATAGTTGGCTGAGGAACACCTTTCCGAAAGCACAATTCTCGAATTGCTTTATTATTGAGCGAGCGCACAGGGCGCTGTTAGTGAAACCACCTGAGGGTGCGAGGCCGAG
This sequence comes from Lissotriton vulgaris, assembly GCF_964263255.1. Classification (NCBI taxonomy): domain Eukaryota; kingdom Metazoa; phylum Chordata; class Amphibia; order Caudata; family Salamandridae; genus Lissotriton; species Lissotriton vulgaris. The sequence goes on from NC_141687.1 coordinate 283,975,951, forward strand.
ACCGGTCATTGCACGCTTCCTCAATTTCGCGGACCGAGATTTAATACTGCGGGAGGCCAGAAAGCTGGGGGAAATCCGGCTAGATAATGCGAACATTATGATATTCCCGGACTACATCCAGGAAGTGCAAAAACAGCGACGCTCCTATGATGCAGTAAAAGCAAAGTTAAGAGACATGCACATCACTTACATGCTGCTCTTCCCAGCGAAACTGAAAGTGATTTATGACGACAGAACGCACTTCTTCAATCACCCGGAAGACGTCTGGCAATGGCTGGAAGAACGTCCCGCGTTCCACCAAGCAATGGACAAAGGGGGTAGGGTGATGGACAGGCTGGCGGCTGGCGGACTGCGGCGAAGCCCTCCACAGACCCAAAGACCCAAAGACCTAAGAAATCGAGGAGCGGGACGCGGTTACAGTCGACGCCTTATCCGGGATCCACCGCTTCGGGGCGAAGGAGACGGAACTCTGCATCACCAGATGGCAATGTGGCGACCGGTTCGAGGTTCAGTTGCCTGGAAAGGAATGCCTGCTCCGAAGGTGAAGACGAAACGGGGGTCGATCATCCGGCAAGGAGGAGGAGAGGCGCTCTTTGCATCCCCTGGTGACTGCAATCCGAGAACTGGAGCAGGAGGCGTCTGGGATGGCGGAAGACCCAAGAACTGATACCCAGGACTCTCAGTCCTGAAAAGGGGCAGGACTGGCACCAGAGATTGCAGCTCATCGCCAAGGGGGCACGCAAGTTACAACTCCCCTTTACCTATTGGTTGCTATTTGTGACTATGTACTGTTTTTGTGACTCTTCAGGTTGATTGGGCGGGGTTGGGACACTCACCCGCTACACAGATCACAGTTCTAGGTTAAAGGGGGGGAGCAGAGGGAGGGCGACAGACCTTCTCCGCCTACAGTCCTGTTTCTGAGGAAGTTGAGATTGAAGGGGGGGAGGTGGGGAGGGGGGCGGTGAGGTGGGGGAAATTTGGGAAGTTGCTTATGTTCTCTGGGGGAGGGAGGGAAGGGATATTTGTTTTAGCATTTCATGTTGAGCACACACACTCATGTCCTGATGACTCCCGTTACTGGACGTTGGACACATTCAGGTCCCATTTCAAGATAGGCATATGGGTAGCCCGGTAAGGGAACACAGGTTCAGTGGGGGTCTTAAGGTGCTGACCTGGAACGTAAATGGCCAGGGCTGGTCAACAACTATGTGAGGAGATCAGTGGCAGATCTAATACGCCTCTAGGAAACACACCTACAGGGCACCAATTGCGCCTTCTTGGACAGGGGGCAGTATAGAGTCCTAGCTCATGCAGGGTTTACGTCAGGGTCCAGAGGGGTGGCAATCCTGATTAAAAAAACACCCACCTATGAGAATAGCGCAGACATGGACCGACCCACAGGGGACATACGTGGGGGTGCGGGGTCAATGGAGAAGAAAAGAGTACACAATTGTCTCGGCCTATGCCCCACCCAAACTGCAGGCAGGTACACTCCGGGGAGTCTCTGATATCATCCTCAACACAGCAGATACGATTCAAATTTTAGGGGGGGACTTCAATGAGGTGATGAACCCTGTCGACAGGACAGGCGACCGTGCAAGACCCCAGAGTATGACACCACTAGCTAAATCAATGACCACACTGGGCCTACTGAATGTATGGAGATGGCTCAACCCGGAAACCAGGGCATACTCCTTCTTTTCTGGAGCACACATGGTGTACTCTCGCTTGGACTATGTATTTATGACACAACAGATGCTGCAGGTCTCGGACAAAGCAGAGTATTGCGCACAAGGTATATCTGATCACTCACCACTGTTGGAGATGGGGGAAGGAAGAGGCAGGGGCCCGGGACAATTAGACTATCGGCATGGGATTTACAAAATGCGGAAATTCTGAGAGGTCTACGGGCGGACGTGAGGGTGTATCTGGCGGAGAATGTAGGATCAGTGGACTCCCGGGTGGTTCTTTGGGAGGCACTCAAAACGGTACCTTGAGATAGGGCACACTGTAGATTAGCGGAAGATAGGAAGAAAGTCCAGGCTGAGGTCCTAGACCTGGAAGCTCTAATACTGGCGAAGGAGAATGAGCACCAGGCTACCACAGTCCCGGGGAAGCTCCGACGTCTCTCGGATCTGCAAACGCAATATAGGCACTTGGGAACAGGAGAGGCTAAGTCACAGTCTCTGGCGACACTGCACCGCCTCTACGATGTGGGGGATAAATCCGGGACGTTATTAGCGTGGATAGGCAGGAAGGAGAGGGCCGAACGGTGGGTGGAAAAGGTGAGGGATGACCAAGGGGTATGGGCACGCACAGATGTAGGAATTGCAGACACTTTTGCAGGGTTCTACAAAGCCTTCTATGATGCACGGGAGTTAGGGACGAGGGAGGATGCACTGCAATACATGGCACACATCAACCTTCCGAAGCTTGAGGAGATAGATCTACAGGACCTGGAGGCGGACGTCACAAAGGATGAAATTAGGGTGGCACTGACTAAGCTCCGTGCAGGGAGGGCCCCGGGCCCTAATGGTTTTCCGACTGAATTTTTTTTTAAAACGGCGGACCTCCTGACCCGCCACCTACTGGGCCTCTTCGCTGAGGGGAGGGTCAGCTCCCGTTGGACCTCCGACAGGCCACGGTCATTCCAATTTATAAACCAGGTAAACCGCCGGATGACTGCTCGTCTTACCGACCCATCTCCCTCCTAAATGTGGAGGTGAAGCTTTATGCCACGATCCTGGCTACCGGCATGCGACGGGTCATAACGGGACTGGTCCACCTAGACCAAACGGGGTTCCTCCCGGAAAGGGCGACAAGATACAACCTACGACAGACCCATAACTGGTTGATGGAGGTATGTAACAGAACAGACCCCCACTGGTTCCTATCTTTGGACGCTGAAAAAACGTTTGACGCTGTCCACTGGCCATTTATGGAAGGTGTACTGGAGCGTCTCGGCTTTGGACCCAAATATAGGCGTAAAATTGGTTTACTATACACCAACCCTAGAGCAAGAGTTCGGGTCAATGGGGCACTGTCAGGGACATTCCCTATAAGACTGGGCACTAGACAGGGATGCCCATTATCTCCCCTGTTGTTTGCCCTTTCTATTGAGGTAATGGCATGCGCAGTTAGACAGAACGTAGGGATCACCGGCTTGAGGATAGGACAAGCGGACGACAATGAAGAAAAACTGTCTCTGTACGCAGACGACGTCCTGCTCTATATTACGCAGCCAGAAGTTGCTATACCGGCACTGTTTCTGGAGCTCGACCGATACGGGGCCAGATCTGGGTACAGGATCAATTGGCATAAGTCGACAATCTATGATCCCCAAGGAGGGGACGTGTGGCCCACGCTGCCCGCGAGACTGCAAACAATAGAGAGGGGTTTACATACTTGGGGATCTTTGTGACGACGGATGGTAATTTTTCTTACGAACTGAATATTAACCGTGTAATACGTAACTTTACCGAAGACGCAACCAGATGGCAATCGCTCCCCCAGACGCTGCTAGGATGGGCAGAAATGTTTAAAATGATTTCACTCCAAAGATTTCTATATGCCTTTCAAAATGAATACTTCCCCATGCAGGGTAGGGTCTTCCGAGACATACACGTGGAGCTGAGGTCTCTTCTGTGGGTGGGAAAGCACCCAAGGGTGGCGCTCTCGACCCTGCAGGGACACCAATATGATGGGGGGATTTCCTTACCTGACCTAGAGGCCTACTACTGGGCGGCACACCTGGCCCCCTTTAATGAATCGATACATGCACCTGCCACACACCCCACATATGCGCTGGAAAGGTACACCATGGGCACCCATACATGTATACACTATCTGTACGGACGAAGGGGGCCGGCCAGACTGTTGCTGGCTACTAAAATCACGATGGGGGCATGGAAAAGGGCAAATAGGGCAATTATGTGGGAACACAAACCAACGCAACAAACCCCACTATGAAAATGCGCATGGCAAGTTGAGGGGGTTCCAGGGATGGGATGCCATCGGCATCTCTACTCTGGGTGATGTGATAAAGAAAGGAGTTCTGAAATCCTTCCCATCTTTGCAAGAGGAGTATGGGCTCCACCGCTCCCAATATTTTAAATATATGCAATTACGCCATGCATGGAGGGCCGAAGGGACACTGACGGAGGCACTCCCAGAGTACGCTCCATTGGAGGGCCGCCTTTTGCAAGAACGGATCCCCGGGAAGGCAGTGTCCCTGACGTAAAAAATTATAATGAATAATAGACCAGACAAACTCGAGGGCCTCAGATCTACGTGGGAACGGGAGGTGGGGGACATGGATGAGGTAGACTGGGGTATGATCTTGATGCACCCAAGGGAGTTAGCGATTAAATCACGCCTCAGATTGATCCAGTTTAAGATCCTGCATAGGACCTATTTTGATAGGGTGAGACTGCATAACATGGGGAGGGTGCCCGATCCCTGCTGCCTACGCTGTGGCCACGAGAGGGGGGATTTCCTTCACATGATCTGGTCCTGCCTGAACATCCAAATATACTGGTGGAGGTTCTTACAGAACTGGGAGAGGTGTTAGAGACCACCATTCCATCAGACCCAAAGATTATACTCCTGGGAATGACAAATGATGTAGACTTGGTTCGCCCAATGCTGACTTTTCTAGGGCTGCCCCTGGTGTTGGCCAAGAGAGACATGGCCCGGAAGTGGGGGGTGCCGGACATACCACAGTTGGGGGAAAGGAGGAGGGGTATGGATTTATACATGGCGGCCGAAAGAGTCATATACAAAGCGAGAGGGTATCTAAAGAAGTTTGGCAGGGTATGGGGCAAATGGCGTCAGTACCATGGATTGGATGGAGGGCTTTGATGGGACACTGAGACATGAGCGTATGGTCGACCTTAAGGGGATGGGGCTATAGGACCCAAAGTTGTTATGGTCTTGATCATGGACAGTGATGCTGGATGAACAATTGGAGACGAGAAACTGTGTCCTGGAACCTGGGATGGGAGGGGCAGGCGGAGGGGTGGGGGATGTGGGGATGTTGCTCAAGACTGACATGCTTGTTGGTTGTTTTTTGGGCTGCAAAAATCAATAAAAAATGTTTTTTTTAAATAGACATCATTTGTTATCTATTACACCTACAACTTGCTAATTTAGCGTACACATCCATAAGCTTACATCTCGCTGCATTTCTGTAAAATAGACCGCATCTCTTTTTAGAGTGCCCGCTATTAAAGCTTTTATGAAAGGACTTAAAAGACTCATTCCTACCAGACTTCCACCTTCTCCAGTATGAAATCTTAACATAGTCCTTACAAGACTAAAGGGTTTACCATTTGAGCAGTTGCACATGTGAAATATAATTTCTCACCTGGAAGGTAGCCTTCCTTATAGCCATCACTTCTCTAAGAAGAGTCAATGAGCTTCAGCCACTACCATAGAGGAACCATTTTTGCAAATACATCCAAGCAAAGTGGTTCTTAGAACTAATCCAAAATTCTTACTTAAAGTCATCTCTGCTTTTCATATCAACCAAGCTGTTGAGTTGCCTGTGTTCTTCCCTCAACCAGATTGTGGTAGCACATGCCCTTCACACATTAGATGTTAAGAGAGCATTACTTTACTACATAGAAAGAACAAAACCTTTTAGGAAAATCAAACAACTCTTTGTTGCTTTTGCTCCACCACATAAAGACAATCCCATATCAAAATCAGGCATTGCAAGGTGGATAGTTAAGTGCCTTCAAATATGCTACATCAAGGCTAAACGCACACTAACAGTTCCCCCTGGAGCGCACTCTAAATGCAAACTAGGGGCTTCTATGGCATTCTTAGGAAACATACCCATAGAGGACATCTGCAAAGCTGCAACATGGTCTACACCACACACATTCACAAAACATTATTGTGTGGATGTGTTAGCAAAACAACAAACTAGTGTGGGCCAGGCAGTTTTTCGAACACTATTTCAAACCAATGCAACAGCTGCAGGTTAGCCACTGCTTCAAAAATAACTGCTTTATAGTCTATGCTAAAGCATATGATCTACTGCTCATATGCCTCAAACGGAAAATGCTACTTACCCTGTATGCATCTGTTCTTGACATATAGAGCTGTAGAGTCATATGCACCCACCCGCCTCCCCGTATACCTTTACCTGTTGCAATGATATCTCGCTTGGATACAATTTACATGGACATCTCCGTTTATTACTTTACTAACCCCATCATCACCCTTTATGGCTAAACAATCTAAGATGGAGTTGATGTCCTTCCGCACTATCAACGAAAGAAGGATTCCCCTTCCTCGTGACTACAAGACTTCTTCGAACAAAAATAAAGTGCAAACATCCGACCCAAGAGCAGATGGCGATCTATGCTAAAGCATATGACTCTACAGCTCTATATGCCAAGAACAGATGCATACTGGGTAAGTAGCATTTTCCATTCACAGCACTGACAGAATAGTGCACAGATTGCAAAACGGTTTGATAGTGTTGAAAATGAAACTGCAAACAACGTCTAATTTTTGGGAGATTTGTAGCAGGGGTCAGGCAGTATATTACTAGCTTACTGCAGGCGCCCCAGAGTTCACATTTAAATTACCACTTATTAAGGGCGTCATTATGACATTTTTTCACTGTGCAAAAAAAGGATAATGTTGTTCCTGTGTGCAAAAAAAGCAGAAAAGATGGCAACACGTCAACGAACTAGGTCCGGCCTCATGTGCTCCGGCGCCAAGCAGCAATACGTTTAAGTTGTGCTATAGGACCTAAAGCATAACATAATACTTATCGCTCTGGTACTTACGCATACATTTCTTTTTTGTTTGAATCTCTTTTATTGATTTTTTGTCATTCATTCACATCACATCACAGTAAGGTAAGCAGGGAAATACAATAGAACATCCTGCATTACACAAAATGATTTAGAAAAGAGCAATGGATTTCCGCAGAACGTCTTACATGTATCATATCCCAGTAATCAAGAAGATTCTCGGGGGCTCTGCCTCAACAAGGATGAATCACATTTCCCAAAAACTGTAGTCTCATTTTGAATAAGGAGAATGCTTTGGGAGCTAGAGAAACGCGATAAGGCCCAGGGCAGAATGTGTATATGTGTATATGTGGAGAAGGAGTGTGTATTAGAAATAGCTTTAAAGAGTGTGCAGCTGTATGGTTAGAAAACGTACACTCCTTGGTTCTCATGGATATATGACAGTGGGAAATAAGTTCCCATCTGTGTGTCTCCCACTGCCCATGCTGGAAAAAAAATTTATCTAAATTTCAGTGTTTCAGGTAGTGTCGTTGGCGAATACTGATACGTGAAGGATAGAATTAGGATAATTCGATATTCAAAGCATCGTAATAACTATTATAAACCGTAAAAGAGGCATTGTAACATTAAATTATGATATTAATAGAAAGGAAAAGGAAAAACAAAAGATGCGCGTGTGGAATATATCTGTTTGGTGGTGTAAGTGTGTGTCTTCGTTTCCGGGGAATGGCTATTGTGGCGGCCGGAAGGTCTAAAAGTCCGCTACAACCAGGATCCCTTGAAGAGGAATAGTTAAGTGCCTGTGTCATAGACGCTTCGGACCTGTGGTCCTGTGGGGCAGTAGTCTCAGTAAGTGGAACTGTTGCATGGCCGCGTGTTGTGTCTCAAAAAGCACTGTGTGTAAATACCAAATACAAAGTAATCATGCAAATGTGCAGCCCCCCCCTATCCTTCATACTTGTCTGGTGAAGCCAGAAAATTATGTCTAATCAATTCCTCTGCTAAGGCATGTCCGATGGAAGGATTTTAGGATGTTGTCCCATATTTGTGCGATTGGGAACTTTCGTAGTCCTGCCGTTTACTCCCTGTGAAGGGTTACGCTTTTCTCCCTAGCCCAATTGTTAAAGAACTGCGCCAATGTATGACCTGTGGGGGTTCACTGTGTTTCCAATGTTTGGTGATAAGCCTCTTCGCCGTGATAAGCCCGAGGTCCCAGAATCTCGAAGGGACTCTGTTTAACTTTGTTCTCTTGTACAGGCCCAGTATGCATGCCTCCCATGTGTGTCGCAGTTCTTCGCCCACGCCCTCCGCCAGGACCGTCGTCACAGTATTCCACTACGTTTGTAGTGTGGGACATGACCACAGCATGTGGAGAAAATCTGCGCCTATAAGTGAGCATCTCGGGCATGCAGATGTTGTGACCTCGAAGTATCTATTGATTTTGTCAGGGGACAGGTATGCGCGGTGTATTAAATAGAATTGAATAAGTTTAAAGCAGGAGTGGCGCGGGATGTTGGAGGCGCCGGCCAGAACCGCTGTCCATTCCTTGTCCGTCCATTCCCTTCCCCTGTCTCCCGCCCATTTATCTCGTAGGGCTTGGGAGGAGCACTGTGTATGGGTCAGGCGAGCCTGCACCCGCCAATTGACCACGTGTGAGCCACGGCCCATGACATGGAGATATTGCACTAGTGAGTGTGTCGGCAGTTCCGCAGAAAGGTCGCCCCAGCTCTGCGAAAACGTGTGCAAAAGCGCTGCGTGCAGGAGAAACTGCCCGGCCGGAAGGCCCATATCTGTTGCTAACGTCTCGAAGGGTGCTATGGTGCCTTTGTTATACAGGTCTCCTACTGTGTCCACCCCAGCTTGTAACCAGCGTTCTAGTGCCGCTACTGTTACCACGCCTCCGTCCCTGGGTGTGCCCAGCAGTGGGATCGCCGGGGCATACGGTGTCACAGCGCAGGTGAGTTTTAGGCTTCTCACATAGCATTTGCGAGCTACCGCCAGGTGTAATTGTTTCGGGCATGAAGTTTTGGTCAGGGCATGAAACAGTGTGTGAATTTGAGTGTGGGTCCAGATCGAGTCGTCCGTGGCAGTGTCTCCTAAATTTCTTCCACTAAGCCATCCTGTTACCCATTGCAGCTGCGGTGCTAGGTAGTACAGCTCCTGATTAGGGACTGCTAGGCCTCTGCCATCCGGGGCGAATAGAGTTTCTTCAGCGCCACGCGCAGTCTCCTAGTGTTCCATATTAGTCCTCTAACTAAGGTATCTAATTCTCGAAATTTAAGACCGGGACATAACACCTGGATGTTAGCATAATAGTATAGCAGTCTAGGCAGGACGATCATTTTCGTCAGCGTGACTCGAGCGGGGACATTCAGAGGAAGGGTTTTCCAGAAGGACATCTGTGCTTGCCGGGAGGATATGGCTCGCATTAGATTACCTTCTAGTATGTCTGGTAGGGTTCTATAGATGTATATTCCGAGATAGCGGAACGTGGTGGTAAGTCTCTCATTGTTAATATGGACCTCGCATTCCCGTGTGTATGCGCTAAAGGAGTACACTCAAGATTTGGCCCAGTTAACCTTCATCCCGACATATTTTCAAATGCGCGGAAGGTGTCAGATAGTCAATGGCATGCAAGTCAGGTCCTTGAAGTATAATAGTAAATCGTCTGCGTATAAAGACCCTCTATGTAGGCCATCTGCTAAAGGAATCCCCCACTTTACCCCATGTGTTCTCAGAAGTGCTGCCAGGGGTTTCATCACGAGCGAGAAAAGTAGCAGAGACAGAGGGCATCCCTGACTGGTGCCTCTCTTGACGCGGATGGTATCCAATAGTAATTGACTGGTGCGTACTCGTACCGTTGGCTTCTGGTATAACAAGCCTATCTTTTGAATATAGTCGTCCCCGAGGTCATATTTCCCCAACACTTCTACCAGGTAGTGCCACTCCACAGAGTCGAAAGCTTTTTCTAGATCACGTACTAGGCACCCGGATCAGGGCCACTGCTGTGTGGCATAGCTTTGCACTCTAAACAAGCGCCGGATATTATATGAGGTATTCCGGGTGGGCACGAAACCGTCATTATGTACAAGGCTGGGGACCAAGGGGGCCAGTCGTTGTGCCAGCGTAGAAGCAAGTATCTTGTAATCGGTATTGAGAAGAGCCAACGGGCGATATGAGCCTAGTTGTGTGCAGTCTCTGCCAGGCTTAGGGAGGGAAATGAGGTTGGCTTCATTCATCGTGGGGGGGAGGGAGGAGTCAGAAATGGCCGCCCCATATACTCGTATAAGCTCAGGAATCATTAAGTCTGGGTAGGCTTTAAAAAATTCAGCTGGTAGCCCATCCGGGCCTGGGGACTTCCCGTTGGAGAGGGAAAAGATGACAGTGCGCAATTCGTCAGGTGTAAGTGGGGCTTCTAGCTAGTCTCGCTAGGCAGCATTATGTCAGAGAGGTATGCAGTTATGTCAGCAAGCGGGTCTTGCAGCCTAGAGCGATATAGTTCCATATAATGCTGTATAAAAGCCGCGTGTATGTTGTGTTGGGTATATACTACGTCTCCCTGGCTAGTACGTATGGCCGCCACGGGCGTCGTCCGTGTATCTTGTTGGATCAACCACGCCAGCAACTTTCCCGGTTTATCACCGAGGTGGTGAGTACGCGCCGAATGGGCCGCATAATTAAGATTACGTAGCCTCTGTAATCGCTGTGTATGTTCTGCACATGCCTCTTGCAGCGATTCAGTCACCCTCCACCGCTTCGCGCTCCTTATCCAGTAAGTCGGCCTCAATGTGTGTCAGCTCTGTATCCAACCTCTTCTGTATACCCGCTTGTGTACTTAAACAATGACCTCTGATGACAACTTTGAATGCATCCCATTCAATTTGAGGGGTGGATGCCGTGTCATTGTTCTCGTCAAAGTATTGGACAAGGCATGCGTGTAGTGAGTTGCGAAAGGGAGCATCAAGTAGTAGGTTAGGTTGTAGTCTCCATGTGGGTATGGGTGGGTGTGGGCGCTAACAAAAACAAAAATGTGTGTGGAGGGTCAAGGGGCATATTTACCGACCTGTCTGCTAACACCCCTACTCAGACTATGAATCATACAACAAAGCAGACCAGCATTTAGCATTAAGTGATTGGCGCCAGCACATATATATTTTTCAGACCATTAATGTACTACATTTAAAAATACAACCATAGGCATATTCTGGTCCTGTTCTTATTTGAGTATGCAAATTGAATTCAAACAGTATGCTGACTGCTTATCTGTATCCATGATATAATGATAATGAATTTTCCACCGGATTCAGGGTGGACACCTCTATGATGAGAGCATACATCAAATTTAATAAATGTACCTGTTTGACATCAAGCATGTTAGCTGCTCCTTGGCACAGTGGCAGCTCTCCTTTCGGGAGATATACGCTGTGCATTTTCAGCATTTCTATTTAGACTGTGGGCTTAATGCACACAGATCGCCGGGCGCATGCTCCAGAGAACAGTGTCTCTTGCGCTGGTCATGCTCCCGGGTGCTCTGAAAATATTGAATAATAACGCAGGGCAGCCCTCTTAAAGAGGGTCCATTGTTACATCTACTCTTGGTTTTAAGATGTATTTTTCTCTTTTCTCCACTGCGCAAAGGAATGTGGATATTAACGAGTATTCACGATCGGCGCCTCACTACCGGCTGCGCACGCGCGAGGGAGCAGTGTCTCCCATCGCGTTTTTCTCCTTGGTACACGTTACCGCCAGGAAGTTATTTAAATGCTCGGGGCGTCCCTTTCGATACCTCCTCTTCCGCTTGGCTCACATACCGGGGCACCGATGGACAGGTGAGTGTCTGAATGCTCTGTCTTCCTTGTGATTTTAGATCAGACAGCTGCTTCAAGCAGTCAAGACTTAATGGAGTTTAAAATGGTCCCAGCACTCTGTATGGTTGGACAGTCTTGGGGGACTTATATGACTCACATCCCATTATACTAAAGAAGCTCGTGCTTCTTGGTAGTCTATTTTAGTCACCACTGGACTACTTTTGAATTTCTCCTACCATTGGCATATATTTGGGATGTAATAGTTATTTGTTCATATAATAGTATGAATAAATTGTTCATAGACACTCCCTAGGGTCTACAATAAGTCTCGCTACACAAGACATTTCGCAGCGTATGTGATTTCTAATATGTCTCTTGAGATGGGCTGCGGGGACCTTGGTTTGGCAGAGGGGCACACACCACACACCACACGTTGGTTAGGTTCAGTGTGTAGAGCGATTGGCTTGGGCACCGTGAAGTTGTACTTACTGTGTTCTTCTTTTTCTACACCATAGAGCGGGGCCTCCTACTCCCGAGCGGTTGCCGGGTGAGGTGAGGCCTTCACCCACACAAGGCTGGGTGTGTTTCACTTAGAGGAAATGCCTCTGGGTGATTTAGCTATTATGCTTTATTTTATATATGCGGAATATAATGTATTCATGCAGGTGTGTTCCTGTATACGGTCTCTCTGTATTCAGGTGGTTATGTAGGTGTAATTCAATGTTGTTGTACAATCATCTTTTGTTTGTTGATAGGAAGAAGATAATCTTCTCCCACCAGTGGACGCCTAAAACGTTTGAATTTCTGGTAGATATGTATCAGTTTTTTTACCCAACATATCGCTTGTGGTTATAGTTGCAGTAGCTTTCTTATATCTATGGTCCTGAAGAAAGCCAGGATAACGTCCCACAGGCTGAAACATGTCGACCGTCCTGCACAGCGCCATAGGGTAGACTTTTTCACCAGGCGTTTTGAATTTTACTGTTCTGCACAGCGCCATAGGGTAGACTTTTCACCTGGCGTTTTTAATTTTTGACACCAAGGTTTCTGTATGTACACTTTGTCAGAACTAGGGTAGTCAATTTTATTCCACCATCATCACTCGAGCACTGCACATTATCATGTCCACTTCATGGCAAACACTATGGCTAGATTACTGACATCCATTTCCACTGCGGCACTATATGGCCATAAGTGTTATGGTATGATCAATGACTCCCACGTGACGTAAATTCCACCAATAAGGGTGGTCTGATGGGATTCTTTCTAGTTATATGTTGCCAATAACTACCATCGGCACTGATGCACACTTGCATTCTATTTGTTTCTCAGTCACTGGTACAGTTACACACCATCGTTTTGACCTGGTCTGCTTTGTTGTATGTTTCATGGGTGTGGGCGCTCCCATGCCAACTCTAGGACGTGCGGGTTGTTATCGGAGTGAGTGCGGCCCATGTAATAGGTGTTGATGACATGTGGAAGCAGCTCTCTCGATAACATATACCTGTCTAACTGGACATGTAGTGTGTGTGCGCCTGAATAGTAGGAATAAATCTTCGTGGTCGGGTTACGACTCCGCCCGGCGTCATGCAAATCCCACTGTAGGGCCCAGCTTGTTAGTGCTTTCATAGCTCCGTGTGCAGGAGCGCCAGCCAGAGATGGGAAGGAGCGGTCTAAAGCAATATCAAGTATGCAGTTATAGTCGCCTCCCAGCACCCAGGGGACCCCATGCCAAGGCGCCAACGCTGTGGTCAACTGCTCAAAGAAACCTCCCTTATCTGTATTAGGGGCATAGATTGAGGCCAGGACCACAGGCTGCCCATCTAGTTTGCCCTGAACAATTACAAACCTGCCCTCTGAGTCTATGTGTTTATGGGAGATCGCAAAAGGGGTTCCGGGCCTCACCCACAGTAGCGTCCAACGAGCATAGGACGAATATTCAGTAGCATAGAGTTGTCTGCGCCATCTGCGGCGCAATTTCTGCAATTCTACATCATTCAAGTGTGTTTCTTGTAAGAGGGCTATAAGTATTTGATGCTGTTTAAGATAGGAGTGAATTTGATATTTGCGCGAGGGTGTGTGCATGCCACGTACATTCCACGTACATATCGTAATCGTTGTCATTTACAGTTTTAGTATATCCCCCCACCCCCCAGTTGCCACATCTCTACAGCGGGTAACCACTCCGGCTTCCCCGCCACTCCCACGTTCAAAACCACCAAAGACACAGTAATAGATACATGTGAAATGGGCGCCAAATAAAAATAAAAACGCAATTCAGATAGTGCACACAACCTAGGGAAACACAACAGATGAAGAATGCCAAAAGGTCGGCAGCCATCCAAACTCTCTAATGAGGTAACAAACTTTTATGTCTAGGGGGGTCGCTGAGCTTGTGGCACAGCTGCGAAGTTACAACTGTTAGACAACTAGAATGGATGCCTCCCTCCCCAGGCGTCTTATGTCAGGTTTAGCTAATATAAAGTGTTCCAGCTAAAAATAGCACAGCCTGCCAAGTATACATGTCAGAGTCAAAGGTCCTATCAGAGGGCCCAGCAGTTTCCACGGCTCCTCACCCAGGTAGCAAAGGGTCAGTTGAATAACTCGCAGGCAATTTATCGGGAAGTTCCACAAGTACATCCCTTCCCCAGGGGCCAACCACTGCAGCTTTGATACTCACCACGCCCCAGGTCGTTGTCAATGGGTGCATTAAGCATCCAGCTTTTGGACATTGTCAGGGCCGAGGATCTGGCCGACATCCGGCCCGGCAGTAACACAGATTCACTTTAGGGGAAAAAAAAAAAACCAGATGTAAGTAATGGAAATATCCAGTCAATGAATCAGGTCCTCAGTTTGTGGAGTTGCGTCCGGTTGCTCCGTGGACATCTGGGAGTAGGGTAGGCCATAGATGTTTTCATCTTCGCTGAGCAGTTCTCTTGGGCTAGTATCCAGAGCTGCATCCATTTTTGGGAAGCTGTTGAGTTCCGCCACCATTCGGAGAGCGTCCTGCTGTTCACTTTGTATGAGTTCCACAGATGGGCCAATTTCTGTTGCTGCTCACGTCCTACGGGCTGGCGATGACCTGTTCCTCCCGAGTCGTCGTGGCCCTCGGAATCGTGGCAATTTGGAAGGGGCCGAAGTTGGCCCAATTTCCGCGGCGACTCCACCGTCTAGCCAAGACTCCACTTCCTCTGGGCTGGCAAAGAAGTGCTTTTTTCTTGCGCGATCACTCGCAATCTGGCAGGGAAAAGAAGCGAATACTTAAGTTCCAGTTGGCGCAATCTTTGCTTAACTGCCAGGAAGGAGTGTCTCTGACACTGAACCTGGATCGTGCAATCTGGGAAAAACATAATTTTGGCATTGTCAATGCGGACGTCTTTAGCTGTCTGGTTTCTCGCAAAATGGAGTCTCGATCGCGGTAGTTCAAGATTCTGAGCAGCATTGATCGGGGGTTAGATCCCGTAGGCAACGGTCTCGTCGGTACGCGGTGCGCACGCTCCACAACAAACTGGGGGGATAATGCTCCGTCCGGTAGTAGAGTCTTAGGCCAAGTCTCCACATGCGTCGCAGGTTCTCTTCCCTCCCATCGTTCCGGCACACCTACTATTCTTCGTGCCCGCCCTTCTGCCTCTTCAGCGCGATCTTCTAAAAATTCGACCCTGTTGAGAAGGTCTTGCACCTGCTTGCCAGTCTGGGCAACTCGGGGCGCAATGTCCGCAACGGTGCCCTGCAAGGTAGTGGTGCACTCCGCCAATTTCTTATGATCTGCGTGCAGATGCGTAAGATCGACAGCCACACTGTCTATCTTAGTCTTCAAGGAGGTGCGGGTGAGTTGCATTGACTTCTCCAGTCGTTCCATAGCTGCCAGCATTGTGTCAAGCTTGGTTGCAGTTGGATTAGGATCTGCTGATTTCGTGGACTTCTCCATTTTCCCCTTCGTTTGCGCACTGCTGAGACGGTCCTCGTTCTGGTACCCCCAGACATGGGTGGCGTAGTGGATAGGGAACCGGCGCCCAGCGTAGTGAAGTCCTGCAGGCCGCAGGTCCCCGGGCAGCCGCGATCTTCCTCTACCAGGCCGCACCTCTGGGCCTTGTCCAGCGACCGAAGCCACAGCCTCTCGTGATTTGGCTTGCTGATTAGGTCGCACTGTGAGCGGCCGCGAAGCACTCTTTCAACGGTGCGGTCAGGAACGCCCGCCAGGTCTCAAAAGGCACCCCTTGTTCGCTGCCGGTCTCCCGCCGCAGCGCCTGGATTTTGGGCTGTATCCGGAGAAGTATTACGGAGTTTTCGCCTGGGGAAGAAGAGCTCAGTTCGGAGCTCTACAACTGCGCGTCTGCCTCCATTGCGTGCTAAGCCACGCCCCCCTGGTACTTACGCTTACATACCAGCAGTTGATGTTAGCAGTCTCCTATCTGAAATTGCCTGTTTCAATAGAAGCTCCCATTGACTTCTATTGAAGCAGGTAATTTCAGGCGGGAGACTGTCAAAATCAGGACTGTTGGTATTTATGCATACCTGCCAGAGCTCCGCAGCCAGGAACTCCACCTTCCCCCTATTTGTAAACGAGTAGAAGGCCTTGTTTACAAATAGAGAGAAGGTTCCTAGCAGCAGATCTCTGGTACGTATTCCTTCATACCAGCAGCCCCGATTTTGTAAGTCTCCTGCCTGAAATTGAGTGTTTCACTACAAGCCAATGGGAGGAGCTAGGTCTGGTCTCATCTGCTCTGGCGCCAAGCAGCAATACGTTTTATGATGCACTACATGTCTTACAGCGCAACATAAAATGTATTGCTACTTGACGCTAGAGCAGAGCAGAGCAGATAAGGAAACAAAGCACTGTGTCTAACCTGGTTGCTCCTTCCCTGACATCCATCCATGCGACAATACGTAAAGAAAATGAGCCTTGGCCTTACCTGGTGAACTGCCCAAGTTCACATAACACTTCACACAAAGTGCATAAGTCCCACTCCTGAAAGCAACCTTCATTGCTGTGCACAACCAACCATTGTGGCTACCTGCCCGCACTGCAGTAATTTTTGTGTTTGAATCCTCATCAGACTATTTCGGCTCGCCTGACAAACATGCAGTCTGACTCACAGAATTCTTAAAATGGCGTCCATGACCACTCTGGGATGCACAGACTCACACGCACACACTACAGGTCGAGTCTGCGCAGAGTCGATTCCTTGGATTCCCGCCTGCCTAACCCTTTCCATCTCGTCACAGGGTGGGGTACCACCCAAACCCTGTAATGAGTTGGGAAAGGATAGAGTGGCCATACTCTCTACTTAGCTATACTGTGCGTGTATTCAAAACGCTTGGGGCTAACTTTACCTCTTCGCTATTAGGGGTTGGAGACTGGGCCTTGAAGCTAGGTCTTTGTCGAGCTGATGACCTCACAGGCTTCAGGGCTGTGAGGTTGTCAGCCCGGCAAACACCTAGATTTCTTTGGGCCAGCCCAGGGAGCAAGCAGGCAGACGCACTGTCCGAGTCACATGACTGTTTCCACATGGTTATTGGACAACAGCTGGTGACGGTGAGTTGGGCATTATATTATTGCTGAATGTAACGGGGCGGAGCCCGGTGCCCATGAACACAAACCGCCGCTGTTAGTTACTATGAAGTGCTGTAACAGGGAGATTTTATATTTGCCAGTTACACCCATTTACAGCGTAGTCTCCAGTGAGGTGAAATATAGCATGGCATGAAGGAATTAAACATAGTCAGTGTTAAACATAGTTAAAGGATTGTTGTTTTTGTAGGCAAATTCCAACATTTGTTCATTGCTACTCTAAAGATGCCATTTTTCCTCCGGAAAAGTTCTCATCTTTGAGTTCAGTTGTATTAATAAAAAAAAAAAAGTCTTGAAAGAACCTGGGGATAGACACCATATTAATTATAGATGCACTCCCCACTAAAGATAATGGGAGTGGGGACCAGTATGTCAAGTCTTTTCGCAGGCTGTACAGCAGGATTACTGTATTCCTCTGCTATCATTTTGTCTGATTATTCAAAATCTACATCTCCAGGTATGTAAAGTCTACATTTACTGTCTTCAGTTCCAATACCCAGTTTATCTTCGACTTATGCTTCCAAAATAGGGGATATTACTGACTTGACTTCTTAACCCTGAGACACAAGAAATTCCTGTACATTTTTAGTATTTGTTGTGCACACAGGCCTGTTCATTTAGAGCTTGTAAATGGAAAAGTAGATTGCCTACATAGAGCATCATTCTATCTTCCACTTTCATCCCAGGAGCTGAGCATCTCTCCGAAGACACTTTGTCAAAGGCTCTATATAAAGGACAAGGGAGCAGAGACAGAATACATCTGTGTCTGGTCTATTTTTTCATTGGGATGGGTCTGGAAATAATCCAGTCATTAGGATCAAAGGCTTTCTCAAAATATATCATACGTATAGCCAAGGGGAATTAACTGGAATTCCAGTGGTTTCGTAACCTACGGATATTGTGTATTGTTGATCTATTTGGCATAAAACTATTTAGATCTGGATGTACAAGGCACAGGCAACATAAACAAGACAGTTTGCAAGACGCTTGGCAAGGATTTTCACCTTTATGTTTATGAGGGGGTTGGGTCTGCATGAGGTGCATACTTCTGTCAATCTGCCGTATTTGTGCATTGCAGTGCCTCTGGCTTCTCACAGGTTTGGCAGAAGGCACACCTCAGGACACCGATCCCTCTGCAAGGAAGCCCTTTGGGCTGGGAGACTTGTTGTGTCTGGAGTTGGCTATTGAGGTTAGGGGACTTGCTGTTCTGGAGTTGGCTAGGTACCTCCGCCACCTCTGTGACTGATAGTTCTTCTTCATGTGAAATCTGTCATCTGCTTTCCAGCGCCACATGACCAGTCTGAAATTATATAAGATCTCTGGGGAAAGGGGTCACCCTCTGATCTAGAGTCTGGAAGAAGTCTTTAAAGTGAAGGGAATAAGTACCTAAAATGCAAACAAAACTCAACTCGCTACCCACTCTATAGAGAATTCTAAAATGTGAGGCATATGTTGGGGAAGTCTAAACACCCCATGTATGAACCAGCTGTTACATAGTTTGTGTCAGTACCCTGGAACAACACAACACAACACAACCCAACATTCCAACTCATTAAACTGAGTATGATGAGGGAGTTTATTTGGTTACACGGCCCTTTTCATGGCACTCCGCAACCCAAGTATAAGATCCCTAAGGTGTGGGCAAATATTTTCATTGTTTGCAATCTGGCTCAGATACTCTATAAACCCAGTGAGGTGTGTCCCCCCCCCCCCACCCCTTACCCCCCTCCAGTCACTGTCATCATTCATGTGTAATTTGCGCCCATATAAGATCAATCTCACCTAGGGAAAGGCCCGAGTTCGGACAGGGGTGTCTGCAGATGGTTCGTCAACTTGTATCTTGTACACTGTCCACAGACTGTAGCTGGCCTTATGGTGTTATGCATTTCTGGTCTACAGGGAAGTCTGAGTCTGGTGCGGGTGCCGAGTCTGTGGACAGAGCCTATGCCCCCTTTGTGTCCATCTTTTCCATATGTATGGTGACAACTGTCCCCGAGGTGAGTCAGTTGACCTCTTGTGGGGTACCTTGCATAGTCTGTATGTGGTTTTCATCCCATGACCAAAACCTTTGATTCACCACGGAGGCTCTGGGGTGTTTGAGGAAATTATACTGCCACAGAAGAGTTCTTTGCGTTTCGCTTGGTAGAGGAGCATATATTTAAGGTTCACAGCTCTTAGTATGTATTTCACTCGATGAAAGGTCTTTCACAGCTGTTGTGTAGGTTTGATGTAATCTGGGAATGTCAGAAAGAGGGACGATGCATGCATTGTTGCACATTGACACATGCCTCAGTTTGAATGGTGTCTCTATACTTGTTGTTTTGCATTTGTGTAATGATAGTATTTGGAGTGAACCCTGGAGGTCGGACTGGGGATCCATTAACACAACCAAGCATCTAGGAATTGTTCTGAATGTGTTCCCTCTGCTCTTTTGGGGAGCAACAGTAGGCGGATGTTGTTAAGATGAGCTCTACCCTATGTGTCCACCACCCACTCACCCAGGAGTTTTGGAAGACGTTGCTGTCTCCCTACCGTTCTCTGCTGCTCCTTGACTGCATTTTTAAATACCAAGACTTTTTCTTCCACCCCAGTTGCTCTGTCAGTGTTTCACAAATATTGATGCAGCTGGACTAAATCTGCTCCATCTTCCTCAATTTTGTGTGGTGGGGTATGGTCTGTGGCCTGTGGGATCACTGCCAACTTAGAAGCTTATGTGGCTCCTCCCCCACAACTCCTATTCCTCACTCCTTCAGGTGCCTTCAGCATGCCTGAAGGGGATTTTGTAGGTTTATCAATTTTGGCCTGGTGCTTGGTCTATGCTGCTTAATCCTTAGTAATTGTATGTTGCTCTACTCCTCTCATGGCTTCAGTTTCCACAGGTTGATGGGGCTAGGATCTCTGCTTCCCTCCACAGCAGTCCCAAATGCTGATTTTGAGGTTGAGCGCCGCACAGGTGAGAGCTGCACTCTACCTCTTAGTCCGCATCTCATCCAGGACTGCTACTCTCACCATTATTCCCAGGGTTTTCATCACAGATCGGCTGGCTGCACCTGTGCTGGGTGTTGAGGATGTATTAGGCTGCAAATGAGGTTGATGGTGAAGGATTTTGACTTGGACTCTAGAAACCAGCAACTGCCATTCTAGGCCTCTAGCCACACCCCAACATCCTTCTAGATGCCACCAAAAAGGATTCTGCATAGTTCACAAAGAATCCAAGATTGAACAGGATACTAACAATCAGACCTAGGATAGACTCTACTGCTTTCTATTAAGATGCTCACAAAAGACAGTCATAAGGTATCCACCAAGGCCAAAATGTTGGTGAAGATCCTGTACTGGTTATGGTAGTTTTTCACCATGATTCAGTTGAATTTTGCTTTGTGTTTACTCTAGCAGCAGTAGGCGAAGGCAAATGTGCTGCACGTTCACTGAACACAGCCAGTTGCCATTCTCACCAGCTTCCAGTGTTGCAGGGAATCTGCACAAATGCAGAACTATGGGACCTTGGTGTATAGTGACTTAGTCTTCTACCACCTTAGTACCATGAGCCAAGGGCCGACTAGCAATAGCGTCTTACTTGCTCTCCTACTCACTCACAGAGAAACAAATGATTAGACACCCCAGAACACAACACTCCCACATCACTCAGGAATCGCTTTAACAAGACACACCCTTTCGCTCGCACTCTTGTACTTGTCCACAATAAGATCTGACAGAGACACGAAACAGTTTAAAATATTTATTTTAACTAACGTGCCCTAACATGCAGTATACATGCCACAGCAAGCAGGAGAATGCATAGTACAAATACAGTCCGCATAGCAGCTAGTCCATATATCTTGAAGGGAGGTGTCATCCTAAAAAGACAATGTGGAAAAGTCTATAATGCCTAACCTCCCTCCCCTTGCTAAGAAGAAGTATTATTATATAACATAAGATATCTGGGCTTTGTCAGCAGACCCCATACCTTAGCCTATAGATGGTAGATCTACATCATAGGTGCTGCCTCGCTCTTCTCCCTGGAAAGGTCCCTCTCCAAATGGTTACTTTGAGTTAAGTAAGCTTCATGCTTTCATGTAGGCAAAGTGTTGCTGCTTCAAATCTACTGAGCACGCTTGAGGACCTAGTTCTTGATGGCCAAAGCAGATTATGATGTGGGAGATGGAGCTTCAATTTCAGAATAGATTTTTTTGTAGTTGCAATTACATAACGAGTGACACCCATGACGAAGCGCAAGAGCGCTTTTAAATTCACTGCTGGGGGTGTCTCAATGGACCGAGCCGCTCAGCCTTTGCCAGCATAGTGTTGTAGCTCTTTGGAGGTGTTGGTCTTCGCTGCTAATAGGAATCTCTGTCCTGGTTGCTCCTTCCCCTCCCATGAAGCGATACCTCTTTCATATAGAAGGCCATGAGATGTTGTACATTGCCCTCCTCTATCCCCATGGTCCTGCAGGAGTACTGCAGAATGATCTGAAGCTGGCAGGCGAGTGAAAATAATCACACTGGAAGTATTCAGAAAGACAACTGAGCTAAGGATGAAGGATAACGTGGAGGAAAAGCCTTTGCTTATATCTGGTCGAGGTAAGACGGCCACTGCAATTCTAAATCCTGCTGTTCTTGACTGATGGGGCATGTCTGACTGCTCTCAATGTAGTCAAACTCCTATAAACGACAGAGGGGATGAACTCCTGTTAGTCAATAGACCCGGAAGAGCTTTGAGCCTTGGATTGTGCCATTGTGAGGACCTCCGCCAAGATTTGGTGTGGCAGGGAAAGTTGCAGACTACTGGAGTATGTGGACACCTGTTGGGTCCTCCAAATAAGATTGTTGCTGGTGGCTGATCTGCGGGTTTGACCACTCAGTGGGGGGAAAGTGCTTTTGCTTCTTGCTGTGCTTCTTTTGTTTTAAGAAAGATTGGGTTAAAAGCTGGGGGAAGCAAGCTCCTCCTTGCAATGAAGCTTACCAAGAGAGCCTTTGAAGGTTTTTCACTCCTGTGTAGTTGACGCCCCTATCGTGTTCCTTGACATCTAAGTTCAACTGAACAGCTTTGCTTTTGCAAGGGATACCTTTGTCACTTGTGTAGAGCCAGTGAGAGTAACCACCATACAGGAATAGGAGAACTGCTGAATAGTGCCTTACTAACAATCTGGCAGGAA
Organism: Lissotriton vulgaris; assembly: GCF_964263255.1. Lineage (NCBI taxonomy): Eukaryota > Metazoa > Chordata > Amphibia > Caudata > Salamandridae > Lissotriton > Lissotriton vulgaris. The sequence goes on from NC_141687.1 coordinate 283,998,256, forward strand.
GCCTATTCTGGACTGTACCTGCTGGTCAAAACCACATGCTCTTCGCAGACACTTCTTTGTGGAGATGAAATCCTGTGCTCTCCTGTGTGATTGATTTAGTCTCTGGATGCAAGTCCGGTGGTTCTCGAGGTACTGTGAATGAGTGCCAGCCCTAAGGCCGTCATTATGAGTGGCGTGGTAAAGGGGCCGGATTTTCCCCACCCCCAGAGTTTTCGATCTCGAGAGTACTGGTAACTCCAGGGTTGGGAAAATCCAGTCCAGTAGAATGTGGTCCACGAAGATCCACTAGGAAATGAGGATTCCCCGGGCAATTCAGATTACCAGCTCCATCTCAACTAAGGACTTTTAATGGAGTGAAGTAATTTTTCCCAGTCAAAAATACAGATAATGCAGGGTCAGCAGCTGCCGACAGTCATTATGCACAAGATAAAATGGGCGCAATGCAAAAAAAGGTGGGAGACGGAGGTGAGCGTAGTGGTTTAGGTATGGAGCGACAGCAGTATAAACATCTGAGAGATAAACCGGTCAAGACATTTACTGAAAGTCAGAGAAGCAGGTTCGGATTTTTACTGCTAAGCAAAAAATGAACTGGCTGGATGTGATGGGATAGCTGGTGCCTGGTACCGGACGTCAAAGTCTCCGTTTACAAAAACTTTTCTGGTTCATCTACCTGGTGGCATGCTCCTCTATTCACTATATGAGAGTGGGAAAGAGACCGGATGCAAGAGAGCGTTGTACTTTTAACTGAAAGAGGAAACCCTACTTATTTTAGGTGGTTCCTTGAGGGGATGGATGTTTGGGAACGGTTTGTCACATTGGCAAGAAAGATGTGCAGCTGGTGGGCTTGGCATGTGCTCCAAGCAATGAAACACCATTCCAAGTGATGGGACCTTTGAATAGGCACAGTAGAGGTATGCCATGTTCTGGAAGTACTACTTTTTTAAAATTCTGTTTGTTCTAATCTATACCTTTTATTGGGTTATACATTTCGAGTCCATATTCTTGTATTAGAGAATGTATATGCAGTATGTCTTATTGCTGTTTGTGGGATGCACTGTTGAAATCATTCTTACTTTGCCTTTCCATTTCTTTAAGTTTAATATTTTTAAGCCCAACTGTGGAGTTCCTTCAATTTTGGGACGTGCTTTGGATTGTGGGAATCACCGATTTCGTCCTCAAATTCAGCTTTATGGGCTTCAAGTGCCTGGTCCTGTTGGTGCCTTCCTTTGTGATGTCTTACAAGTCCAAGGTAAGAGCAGTGACCTGCACATCGTGTGTGAAAGTGTCAATAACTAATTTGTATTCCACCACCAGGAATCTGGTATGATTGAGCAGTGTTTTCAAATATGCAATTCTGTGTATAGCATTATCGCACCTAGTAGTTTTTTTGCATTCACCTCAGTTGTTCTGCTTCTACTGGTGAGCTGCAAGTTCCATAGTTTAGCACTGCAACACTGTCTTCAGCGCACAAGTAGGACTTAAAGACAAATTAAGTTAGAAAGGTCACACTAGCAAGATGAATACGAATATGGGGAGGAGCGCATATATCAAAGTATTCAATGTTGCTGTGAACCAAATAGGTTAAGGAAACACAAGCCAAGTGCTAAGATAAATAAATATTTCTTCACTTCTGGACTGATTAATTTTAACACATCCTAGGAATTTATACCCCCCAAAAACAATCTGAGATTCCAAATTTAAATTACAGTAAGCAGTCACTTCCACAGGTTTGGTTTTGATTGTCAACCGTTTGTCCGTTTTTGTTCATCAGTGTTCCAGAGGGTTAGAACTTTACACATAAAGGGTTTTTTTTTTGTCAAGGAAGAGCATCTAAATAAAGCATGTTTGGTGCTTTTTCCATTGCTGTTTCCCAAGATCTTTTTCACAGCAGGGACAGAATTTGTCCCTAGGTTTTTTCTTTTACCTTTTTATTAAAGACTTTAAAAACCATTGCTTTGTTTCTACTGCAATTGCTATTTTAAACAATAATCTTTCTGTGTTTGGTGCTTATTTGTTCTTTGTAGGAGAGAATAGGATGAAGAGCAGAAATAGTTTTAACCTTCTCCTTTAGGTGAGATGGATGAGCTGATAACACTCCTACGAAGAAGACACCCAATACAGATCTTAGCCCTAGGTTCAGCTGGGGGCATTGAAGGGATTATGATAGTGTTAAGGTCCTGTTGCTTTGATGATAAGGTTCAACTGAGCCATGCCACTGTTTGCCCTAGTTCAGCTTGCTTGTGTGGCTTGACTTTAGCAATTGGTACCCAAGACAACCTTTGCAGGTCGAAAGGTTACAATAGTATATGTTTTGTTAATCTTTGTATTTGTTGTTGTGCCACTTTTGCACACAATCTGCAAAACAGTATGTTTGGTCTTGTTTGGAGGGGGATCATAGCAAGAGAGAGGAATTTTGCATATCGAAGGCATGACAGACATTGGCATGGAGATTACAATCTAGATACCAATAAAGTGAACAAAGAACTTTACAAGGCCAAGCAAACTATCCGTCTCTAAGTAGAGGGGCTAAATAATAAAGGTGAATTGAAAAGAAGGGAGACTATAGCTCAGTACTAAGTGCTGAGACTCGCAGGAGCCTGAGATAAGTATTACTCACTAAAGTCAGCAAACAAGAACTGACAAACTAAAGGCCTGATTTAGATCTCGGCGGACAGGTTACTCTGTCACAATGGTGACGGATATTCCATCTGTCAAAATATAAATCTCATAGGATATAAGGGAATTTATATTGCGGTGGATAGGATATCCGTCACCGTTGTGAAGGAATAACCCATCCGCCAAGATCTAAATGAAACTCTAATTATTAGAGTTATAGCAATCAAAATAAAATTATTGTGATAATTCATAAGAAACTAATAGAGATTTCGGAATATTAACCCCAGCATTGTTCGCTTATAAGCAAAATGCAGCATCCAGATATAGTAAGCCTGAATAAGAGCAAGAGCTGCTGTTGTGACAGCCCTATAAGGCAACATCCAGCCACACAGGCTGCATAAGTGAACACTGACTTAAGCGGGTTAACCAAACACAGCAAAGGACTCTGGTGCTACTAGCAAGGGGCCTGAGGAACTGCAATGAATCATAACTGAAAAAACAGAAAACTCTGATTGGGGGAGTGTGAAATCGGAAGGCTAAGTTAGACATATAGACTGGAGAACACACCTATTTTTGAGCCAATTCAAAGTACTTGCACCCTCCGCCTTGGGACAGGAGTGTTAATATACTATTCTAGGTCTAATTTGGTGCGGTCTCAGTTTGACTTTGGAAATCCTTGAAAGTGTGGTACAGTGGCTGATGGATTTCACTGCAGCAGTACGATTTCTTTTCGGAGATTCGTTTTCAGAGTTCTTGATATTCAGCTTTGGGAAGGTTGAACCTTGTACAATAAGGGTCGCTCTCTTCCAGCAGACCAGCCCAGTTTATTGTTGGAGATGTAGAACAGTTATGTTTTGCATGACAAATGACTCTGCCTACCAGTAAAGGCCTTATGAGAGGAGCCACTTCTCTGACATCTCATTCCTGTATTACAGCCCTTAGTGTTAAATCCTCCTCCTCCTGCTTCCCCGGTTTCCACAGTATCTGAAACACACATATGATCCTCTTCCGGTTAAAAATGTACCATGTAGAAAGGGGATCGCTTTTGACTCCCATAAAGTAGGACGCACTGATGAATGTTTAGCACTCCCATGTACAGTGATACATATACCCACGCTTCCGCCAGAGACATTCAACTTGTACTCAAATCTCAAATTTTAGCACAGCCTCTGGAATTATACCTCAATAAAACTATGTCCTTCAGCTGATTATTTTAATTGTGCCTTGACTTAGTGCTTCTGAGTAAATGAGTCTGCACATTTATAGAAAGCTTTCCAGAATACATTTATTCTAGGGGTTATCTGCACCCAGCTTCTGTGCTCATTTTTGGGTAAGGGAGATGGAATGTGCTCAGTAGGATAAAAGATGCATAGTTGGGTCTTTACAAATTATATGGTGCGACTCAATAGGAGGAGTAAATAGCTGAAACTGCAGTTTTGGGCCTGTGACAAAATCTGCACTGCTATGTATAAAGTATGAACCCTAGTTCAACCATTTCATAGTTCTGGGTCATGGCTTATCTACCCACAGTGTAGTGATGGACACATCGAGCTAAATAATGCCTTCATGGCTAGCAGCCAAGGAACATGGCCGCAGCCTAGAGGCTCCGAGCACCCGACGCAGAGCCTGATTAATCCGATCACTCATCCGTTATATCCTTGATCCCAAAGTGCATGGGATTGTAGCAGAGACTGTTTGGCACCGTCCGGTGCTGATTGCTGAATCTGGCGACCCTCCCTGAGGCAGTAAACACCGTGAAAGAGCTGCGGCCTACCAGCCGTTGAAGACCGGGACCCACAGTGGCGGCAACACCCGGGAAGGGGACCCCTGAGCCGGGCCCTCTGGCTGTAGACAGACGGCGGCGATGAGGACACCGCCTCCCCCACCCTGGTTTCCTGTGAGGGGCAGAGAGGGGAAGCGGCGCAGAGGTAATTGGCGAACCGGGGGAGGTCTGGCGCGGCTCCCTGGCAGGCGGCCCGGTGACATCGGGCCTGAGATCCGAGGCAGATGAGGTGAGACCTCCCCGTCACCGCTACAGATCGAGGCGCACTGGTGGCCCTACACCTACCCTGGCGAGGGGCGCTGGGGGGAACATAAAGACCTTGACAGCAGTGGGGCCACATGAATAGGATGAACCGCTGACACTGGGGCTCGAGGGAGCTGTTTCGGGAAAGGACCTGGTGCGTCCCCCGGCCGCCATTTTGTGTCATCGGCTGCCCTATTAACAGTGTGAGGCCCTCCACGGTCCCCGATCGCGGGTGGGAATTCGGACTAACGCAATTGCGTTGCCATCCTACAGGGGACCAGAAAGTCGCCACCAATCGACTTCAAGAACGCCCACATCACATTTCTCCCAGACTACACTGCAGCGGTCTCGAAACAACACAGAGGGGTTCCTAGAAGTTAAGGCCCTCCGTGAGCGAGAGATAAAGTACTCTATGCTGTTTACAGCCAGGTTGAGAGTGGAGGATGGAGGAAAGGTGTGGTTTATCCTCGCACCTGACGAAGCCCAGGATTGGTTGGACGGATGGCGACAGGTGGGACAACAGGGCCGCACTGATCACAGAGAGCAGCACTGGGACGAGTAACGAGGAGTAATGGATCGGGCCTATATGTGAGTCATATGTAGCAGAGACTTTGAGGATGAAAGGCCAACGCAGAGGCTGCGGAACTGACCTGAGCCACGGCCTGGAGAAACTGTGCCAGATGGTGACTGGGTTTGCCTAGAAGCGTTGGGATGTACTGAGTTTTTTGGGTACCCATCCTGAGTCACTGTCTGATACAGGGGAGGGAGGCTGAACCTTGAGGAGTGTTCCGCCCTGGCTGTGCTTAATGACACTTGCATGATTGACTACGGCAGTCTTTTGTTCTCTGCCGCCATCAGACAGGGATGTTGGATCATAGCCATTGATGTAGCGTAAGGGCTCTGTGGAGGACTGGATGCTATTTTCTCTCACCTCCACCGTTCAAGAATGGGAAAGGGGACAAAGCACTCTGCTTTGTTGGGGTGGCGGGCAGTTTTAGTACCGTCTAGCAGGGAGGGGGGAAGGAGGGAAGGGAGTTCATTGCATAATGTTCAAGTTTTTCCTGTTCTAAAGCTAGGGCGAAACCTGAAGGCAAATGTGCATGATGTTGCTATGTGGCTGCGATACTTCAGCAGCAATTTGCAATGTTGTATTGTCTATGGCAGGAGAGACGATATCTTCATGTTCTGAAATTGGTACTGTTGCTTCAGCTATGGCGCTAGTGCCCCCTTTGGCAGTACTTACGTGGAACGTGCGAGGTTTAGGGGACAAAATTAAGAGAGGCCTCGTGCTGCACTATTTGAAGCGTTGCGCACCAGCGGTGGTACTGTCACAGGGAACACATCTGGTGGGTTCGGCTTGCAAAGCTATGGATTGCTGGGGATTCAGAATGCTGGTACACTCTGAGTTCACATCGGGTTCGAGAGGAGTAGGGATTTTAGTCCGAAAACACAAGTATGCAACTCCATCTTGTGCTCGGGGAGATACCCTCAGTCCTTAAAAACCACGCTGCTCAAATCTCTCTTAAAGAAACCGGGACTGGAGAAGACCGAGTTAAAAAACTATCGGCCAATTGCCAGCCTGCCTTTTTTGGCCAAAGTGGTGGAAAAGGCCATGAATATGCAATTATCGGAGCATATTGAGACACATAGACTGCTGGACGATACTCAGTTCGGATTTCGGAAATACCATGGCACCGAAACCGCCTTAATCCAATCCTCCGATGATGTGCGCCGAATTAGAGACCTTGGGGGGGAATGCAGTGTTGGTACTGCTGGACCTCTCAGCGGCTTTCGACACGGTCGACCACAAGACCTTGGTCGATCGTGTCGAAAAGATGGGCATTTGCCACACGGCCAAGGATCTCCTGGCCTCGTTTCTTTCTGATAGAACTCAGGCCGTCACCCTTGGACCTTACCAATCTGCCAAGCTGACGCTACCATGTGGGGTACCTCAAGGCTCATCCCTGAGTCCGACACTATTCAACATTTATGTGTCGGACCTCGCTAATGTCATCAAAGCACATGGGATGGGCCTAACCTCATATGTGGACGACACGCAATTGGTTCTGGCCATTAGGGGTGACGGAGTAGAAGTTGCCCAACGCTTTCAAAATGGAATGATGGAGATAGGAGAGTGGATGGCAACTAATTGCCTGAAACTCAACTCAGAAAAAACGGAGGTTGTGATATTTGGCCCCCTTTCACCGGACTGGTCAGCTCAGTGGTGGCCTGCCACATTTGGAGCAATCCCTAAACCAGTTTCCAAAGTAAGAAATTTGGGAGTCATCTTCGATGATGGCCTAAATTTTATGGACCATGCAAATAAATTGGCCTCTACAGCCCACACTAAACTACGCATGATACGAAAAAATCAGTCCCTACCTTCCAGTGGCAGCCATTAAAACCTTAGTTAGTTCCCTGGTTCTAACGTCACTGGATTATTGTAATGGCCTACTTTTAAACACACAAACCAGAGTCTTGAGAAAACTACAGTCAATACAAAATGCGGCGGCTCGCCTGGTTTTCGGAATCCCAAAGTATGCGGCCATTTCGGATGCCATTTCACGACTTCACTGGCTGACAATCCAGAATCGGATCAAATTAAAGTCATTGTGTATAGTTTATAAAGCGCTCAACAGGCAAGGCCCACATTTTTTAAGTGGGCAACTGATGCCATATCTACCTTCCCGTCAACTCCGGTCCTCCAACTGCAACCACCTAGTGGTTCCTCGCGTCAAAACAGTGTCATGGGGAGACCGTCGATTTACGGTCGCCGCACCAAAACTGTGGAACACTCTCCCGTTGGACATTAGAGCTTGTCCAACCCTTCTCCAATTTCGCAAGAGACTCAAGACGTGGTTGTTCACCCAATAACTCCTATAAATACTGGTAAACACAGAGCACTTTATCACCGATCTGAATTTTGCAAATTAACCAGCGCCAAGACGCCTGCGGGTATTTGTCGCGCTTTACAAATAGCAATAAATAAAATAAATAAAACAATTCCCATTGATTGTGCATCACACCTGGTCAGATACGCAAGGGTGGTTTGCAGCCATCTCCTGTCAGTGGGAGGGAAAAAGATTTAATATAGTGTCAGTTTATATACCCCCTGCTATTCAATCCGTAGGCTTCCCGGCGCTTAGCGCTTTCCTGTTAGACCTTCCCAAAGGAGAACTTCTTATGGGGGGCGATTTTAATACGGTGGCTGATAGTTCCAGGGATCGCTGCCCTAGTAGGCCCAAGGGAGCGGGTGGTTCCTCCATGGTTGGTTTTCTTAATGCCCTGGGTCTCACTGACACCTGGAGATACAGACACCCTACAGTACACTTATCAATCAGGGGTACATAATAGTCTCTCCCGTATTGACTACTTTCTCCTCTCAGCACAAGGCCTCCCCCATGTAACTGATGTAGAGATACGCCCTCGGGGCATATCAGACCACTCACCAGTGCACCTGACCTATACGTTGCATGTCAAAACTAGGAAGCGTATTTTCCCTATCCCACCGGGTTATTTGCAAGTTCCCAAGATTCGTAAGACATGGTGAGGGCTACAAAACACTACACCCTCGACCTCGAACACTCAATCCAGTCCCCAGGCATTTTATGGGAAGCATACAAGACAATGATTCGAGGGCGGGCTATAGCTTCCATAACGGGCCTTAGGCGAGTGTCGAAGATCGAATTAGATACTCTAGAGGCTGACCGGGCAGTGCTTCAGGAGCACAGCCTGCGTCTCAAACAATGCGCCCTTAAGAATACCAGACTGAGCAAGTTAAATTGCTACTCCTAGCTACTAGGCATACCATATACGAGGTTGGTGACAAGACAGGCAAGCTCCTGGCATGGCTAGACAGGAGGGATAGAACGCAGAGGACTATAGCGCAACTTCGCACTCTGACTGGTACTATAATCGCCACCCCTGAAGAAATAGTGTGCACACTGGCTGACTACTTTGAGCAAGTCTACACCTCTAATTCCCCCATGACGGTGGCAGAATCTCATACATACATACATGACATTCAAATGCCAACTCTTACAGAGGAAGCAGCGTTGACCCTGGAGGCTGACTTCACGATTGACGAGGTTACAACCGCCATTCATTCTTTGCAATCCGGTAAGTCCGGAGGGCCTAATGGCATCCCCCTTGAGCTATATAAACACACGTCCTACTCAGTTGCCACGCATCTTCTAGCCATGTTTCGGCATGGTTTGGAGGCTGGAGTCCTGCCGCATGACCAACGTAGGGCCACTATAATCACTGTACCCAAACCGGGAAAACCCCTAGATGAATGCTCTTCTTACCGACCAATATCCCTGCTAAATGCCGAGGCGAAGATATTGGCCAAAATGATAGCTTTGCGATTAACCCCACACCTAGAAACGTTGATCCATCCGGATCAATCCGGGTTTATGCCCAACAGAAGTACTGCACTTAACCTGCGGAGAGTCCCCGCGGTTGTTGCACGTATGCCCTGCCTACAAGAACCGGCAGTCATCCTTTCATTAGATGCACGAATGGCATTCGATATGGTAGAATAGACTTATTTATTTGCAGTTCTCGAACATCTGGGCTTCAGCCCCAAGTTCTGTGCCTGGGTGAAATTATTATATTCTAGCCCTCTGGCCCACGTAGTGGCAAATGGTCATATCTCCAGGGACTTCCAGCTGGGTCGTGGCATGTGCCAGGGCTGCCCATTGTCACCCTTGCTGTTTGCCTTGGCCTTGGAACCATTGGCGGCCTGGATCCGATGGGATCATATGATCAGGGGGCTGCATTGGACCGCATCATGGGAGGACCGCATCTCCTTATATGCGGATGATATCCTTTTATATCGGACGTCCCCAAAGCGATCTATTATGGCGCTCCTTAAAATTTGTGAGATTTTTGGACGGGTGTCGGGCTATACCATTAACTGGTCTAAATCCATCTTATTTGTCCTCAAAGGCCCGCCCCCACAACTCCCGGTGGAATGCCCCCTAAGAGTTACGGAGGACTCCTTTAAATATTTGGGGGTGTGGGTAACGCCTAATTCTAGTGACTTCCTCCTTAAAAATCTAGAACCTCCCCTAGAGCGATTCCGATCCGATGTCAAACACTGGCACACTTTGCCACTGACACTGCTAGGTAAAGCGGCCCTTTACAAAATGATGACACTTCCGCGGCTGCTATATATATTGGAAAACACCCCATTCCCTGTTCCAGTAAAATATTTTAGACAAATAGACACCCTGGTCTCGGGTCTACTATGGGGTACCAAGACGGTGCGGATCTCACGTGGTAAGTTGGTTAGGAGCTGGTATGGCGGAGGCGTCGCCCTCTCGGACATACAGCTGTACTACTGGGCTGCCCATTTAAAAGTGATAAACCAATGGCTGCACGCATCGCACACAGAACCGGCATTTCAGGCTGACCGATACGAGATCGGGGAGGAGGGGCCCCTTTCTGTATTGTATGACAAAAAGGGCACAGTGTCCCTCTTAGGCCCGACGGCACACACAGTGGGCATATGGTATACTGCACAGACCCGTCTCAAATGCACAGGCATAATTACTCAAATGACTCAGTTATGGACCACATGTAGACTGGGCAAACTTCGTAACAGTAAGGGGTTTGAAGGTTGTAACCTGATGGGTATCTCTACGGTAGGCGACCTATGGAAAAGGGCCGCAGTCATACCATTTATCAACTTCAAGCTCAGTATGATTTAGCATCCACTGAAAGATTCAGATATTTACAGGTCCGTCATGCCCTGCGCTCAGTTATCCCATCCAACACTGACCTGCCAGAATCAACCCCGCTTGAAGACAGGCTGCTTACGGAGCATATGCACAAGAAAGTGACGTCTTTTACCTATCTCAAGCTAGTTAACAATCTACCTGATCCCACCCAGAAATTGAGGCATCATTGTTCTGAAGATTTGGGGGACTTTGACGATGCAGACTGGCAGACGGCACTATCCTCCCTGAGAGAAATGGCCATACCCCCTAGGCTTCGTCTAATACAGTTAAAAATACTTCATCGTGTGCACTTCACTAGAACCACTCTGCACGCTATAGGATGCGCCCCACACCGATTTTGCCCGAGGGGGTGTGGGGAGGAGGGTATATTCTTCCATACTATATGGCAGTGCCCTCGAGTCGCTCCATACTGGGCGAAGATTATGAGAACGATGTCGCAGGTAGTGAATGAATCTGTGCTGCCTGACCCCCGATGCTGTTTGCTAAACATCTGCGACCCTAACAACCTTACTCACCCTGCTCAGGACTGGGTGACACTGGGCATGATGTTCGCTAAACGCAATATTGCCAAATACTGGGGTGCTGAAGAAGTTCCCAAACTGAAAGATTGGTGCGTGGATCTAGATGCGGCCATGATGGCAGAGAGAGTGGTATATTTGCACCGGGGCTGCCCACAAAAATTGGATAAGATCTGGGGTGCCTGGAATGAGTACAGAGGATAATTGTGTGACCCGCCGAGGCCAGATGAGGGTATCGAATCTGATGAATAGATGGGTGGGAGTGGGGGGCTAGGAAACTGTACCGATGTTTCTGGAACAATGTAATTTAATTACTCTACGAATTGAACTGATACTATCTCTTGCATTGTATTGCCTTATTTGCTATATGAATCATTTGACTGTCAGACGCCCTACTTTTGTTGTTAATAAAAACAGTTTAAAAAAAAATAATGCCTTCATTGCCACTGATTTAATTTTGTGAATGAAACATAAAGCATACTTTCAGTCTATTACAGGTAACCAGTGAAATGCTGAGCTCATATTGCTGCTGTGATCACATGTTCTCAATCCTCTTGAGTCTTACATCAGCATTCTTGACAATGTCAGTATATTTATTTGGATGTTCCAGCTGGAGCTTCTTGAAGAAGTCTAGAGGTGAATTTATAATCTATAAGGAATGAGTACCATGCAACAGAAACCAATTGCTTAATCTGAAGGAACATAGTCCGTTCATCACCCTTGAACTCTAGGCACTTACATGGTTAACATGGCAAAAGGTTTACCGAATATAGTGGAGAGTTGAAACTATTATTTTTATGTATCTTGCGCCAAGCCTAAGGTTGATCACTTCCATTTATTTTCTATAGCAGCATGTCTGAGCCATTCACAATTGAGTGATCAGACCTCGCCCCCTTAGCTGGACAAGAATGTTACTTCACTGTTTCTTAAGAACCAGGCAATGGGCTCTAATTTCCAACCTAAAAAAATATGGATTTGTGTTGCTTGAAAATGAGAAACCACATATTAACTACAGAGAAGTAAAATATGAATTTAATATTTGTGATTAATTCATTTGTGGGTGGTAACTTTTAATAGCTAGTGTAATGTTTAAAAAACCGAAATGTCAGTAGTGCCTGGTTGGGCAGTAACCACCCGCCAGTTACACGTATTATAACTCCAATAGTCAACGACATAAGGTATAAAGTTTACCAAAGTCTGGAAGATTCAAAACTGGGTTCACATTGTTGATCATTGGAAAGCACAATTATGCTGTGAGGGCTCTGGGTTCAGGTGATATGTCTGACTACAATAGAAGTTGATGAAGTCATAACTGAAGAGAGTCATAAGTCCTATTCGTTAGTTTGACTCTGAGCGCAGACTCCACAGAAGGGAAATCACGAATCTCTGAGATGGAAAAATATAGAGGGTATGGAGCAGCAGTCTTCAGTAAAGAATATAAAGGGTGAAAATGATCAGCCTAATGGAGCCTAATGGCTGAGGTTATACTAAAAGACAATTCCAAGTAGATTCTGAAAATATGTCTGACTGATTTGCTGGTCCTTTGGGACGTAAGGAGCGTGAATAACAAGCCTTCAGTGGGAAACTTATCTGGGGCAGTTGTATATACATAATTTGCTGTGGAAACAATGACTTTGGGGTTTGGGAACAGCCTTAACAAATATCAATGAGACTGTGGAAATTAATCACCCGTTAAAGAGAAGTAGGGTCCCTGGCCATGATGCTATTAGAGATGTTCTATAAGAAAGCGTGATAATTTGGACATACTTTTTTGCTCTTGTAATAAAATAAGTTATACTGCGAATTCACAGCAAGTTGGAGGGGTTCACTGGTAATGCCAGTGTTTAAAACTCTGTGGCTAATTGCTTAATTGTTCTCATTGACGTTTTTTCAAATATTTTTGCTTGTATTTTAGTAAGTGAAGTTGAAGAGTGGGTCTATGGAAGTAGTTTAATTCCTAAAGAAAAAGCTGGATTTGGGCCAGGAGAGATGACATGAATCACATGTTTGCATTTAATTTTTTTAATTTAATTATATTATTAGTAAATAAAATATATACAAGAGTGCTAAATATTTGTGTTGATTTTCAATCTGAATTTGATGCAAATTGGTGAATTCTCCACTACTTTGGTCAAAGTTGGCAGGCAAGGGTCTACCAAGTGGACTATTGAATTGTTTAGTGGCCCTACATTGGTATCTATTGGCTTGGGTCAATTTTGCCCTCTACCCTACATAAGGCTAAATGTAATCCACCTAAACTCAATGGCTTGCATATACTGACGATCTTGCCATATTTGTCTATACACCTATTGCGGTGCACAGTCAGTTTGTTGGAGGCATCAGAAAATTATTCTAAAGCAACTAGATCATATATTAATACTACCACAACATATGTTTGGCAAACAGGCCAACAAATATGACCATTGTGTCGAACTTTATGCCCTAAAACAGGAAGTCGTTGGCAGTGTTCAAATATCGGAGTGGTTTTTAACCATAAATCCACAACGACCAACCATTTCCAATAAACATATTTAATAACCATTCCCTCGGGTATTGTCGGCACTTACAAGTCTGGCAGTTTAACTGTTAATAAGATGATTATAAAATGAGTCTTCTATTGAAGACCTATTTGCCAATAGTTGTTTCTGTTGCTATTTGCGGTCTTCCAGGTCTTGTTTTAGTGCACCCCTGACTTTCAAAGTTTCGAAGGGCATGGACTGCGGACAGCAGGATGTGAACCCGCAGTAGAAGGAATAGAGACCTACGCCTCGAGTTGGGGGTTGTTTTCTCTTGTTTTATTAAATAATGTGTAAAACGGTCTATCCTCCTTAACTAGACTTGGTAATCACTCAGTTGCTGATCTTTGTTTAATGGATCGAAGAAAGATTAAAACGAAGAAGAAGCTGAAGCAGGTGTTTGACAGATGACAAGCAATTTACTGAGAAAAAAACATCTTTGACCCTGTTTCTCAATGTTGAGGGGACCTTGCTTGATAAAAGTGCAAAGCCCTAACCATAGTTGTAAGCTTCTCTGCTTTTGGATGGTGGTTCAAAATGACTACCACAATTGGTCTGGAGCTAATTTGTCAAGATGTAGCTTGTCAGCTGTGCAGACCAAATGAATTAATACAGAATGTGCATGTATGCCCAGTATATAAGATAATGTGGATGAAATACTTAAAACCCCAGGTAATGAAAACTAGTCTATACACGGTTTCATCTGCTTTCAAAGATTTACTGTCACGATTACCCTATTTTTCAATGCCAAAAAAACTGTTATTTTGGTTGTAATCCTCGGAATTTGTTTCTTACTATATTGTTTTCATGTAGCTCTGCCATTTGTAAGTATAGGCAAGTTATTTTATTTTATAATTTACAAATGAACACTTATGTGTTTGGCAGAAACGTCTAAACAACTACATTCGTAATTCCTGTTTATTTTTATTGGGAACTGCATTGTCTTAACAAAAATAATGCGGGTGCTTGAACTACTCTGCATGGTCCATAGAACGATCTCCTCTCCTCCTTTGTGTACCAGAGTTTCTAGACCATCTTCAGTAAGATTTATAGGAACCAAGGACTCTTGCTTTGCCTCGCTGGATTGTTGCTCTAACACAGGAATACCATTAGTTGAAACTTCCTCAAATGCATTTATTCTTCCAGGTCTGTTGAATCTAACTACCTGCTTGGGGGTGTCACCCTCGAACAACAGTTGATTTCCCAAAACATAGCTGCTCTGGTTTATGCCTTGTCTGGGCTGTGCAATCAGCCTGTGGTCCGAAATCCTAACAACTTCACGAAGGCACCTGTGGACACCTGACCTGGAGAGTGCATGAAGGTTCAAAATTTGAACTCAAACGATCAGGTTAATGGTTAGTGTCCGATCTCAAGCGTGCTCGTTGCAGATGTTTTGAGTCTGAAATTGGCTTGACCCTTAATACGGAATTCAGCTCACCTAACAACCTGCTATCCTTTTTACATAAGTGCTCTTCTCCTGCCTACAAAAGCCCTTGTAGCACTTAAAATTTCTTTGCACATAATGCTGTCCCCTTCAGATGTTGTCTGGTTATCACCTTGCCTATAATATGGGAAGAAATGACTTCATAGTAGAACCTGTGAGGTCACAGTATCAAAGGTATCCTAGTTCTTAGAAAAACCTTTTCACCAGATCTGTAGTGGCAGTAACAATGATGCTGAGTTTGCAGCAGTATTTAAAAGAAACCTAAGCACTATGTTAGAGACAGACATTTTATGGCTGTTTTTCATATTTTTCCCTCTCCAATTTGTTTTTATGTACATTTATCACAAGATTGGGTTAAATTTTCAGCAAGATAATGTGTTGAAAGAGATTCTTCAAGTCCCCCGCTACAGCCAGCAGGTTTTCACCTTTAACTGTTCTCAGGTAGGAACCATAGAAGTAGGTTTGCATGTGTGGTGAGGTGTAATCACCTCTGTGGGGAATAATTTGATTGCAGACCTGATGCCAGTAGTGTATTTTAAAATGTGGTACCCTGTGTTGCCTTTCACTAGTAAGACCTTGATGGATGTTATAGTAATGCACATCCTTCGATTTACTTGCGCATGAAGACTATTTGGCATACTTGTCTGACCATTTCCCTGCTGACTTTATATGACAGATATTAAAGGACTTCATCTGTATCTTCCACGCAGAAAGTGTGCGTTGATCAATCATGTACAACTGCTAAAATCAAATCCAACTTTGTTTTAATTTAACAAAAACCATCACAAAACTACATAAAAGCACATCAAATCTTGATATAATGTACTGAATAATTACTAATGGTTTCATAAAATTATAGACACGACATGGTCCGAACACGTCCTAATTGGTTACTGAAACCTGAACCGTCAGGCATCATGTTAATTATTTCGTGGGGCGTGGCTAGCCAGCCAACATGGCGGACGTGCCAGCGTAGAGCTCCGCTCCGAACAACCCCTAATTTTCCTGCAGTTGCCTTACTGGAGGTGCCCCCAGAGCCTGTGCTACGAGGTGCTGGTGTGTGACAGTGGCGGGAGCTCACTGGGCTGCCCTGTGATCGACTGGGTCGGTGTGCGGCAGCGGGACGGCCCGTGGCAGAGGGCTGCGCGGCGCCACCGGCGGCCATTTCGGGAGTGGAGTGAGGCACAGGGTCTCTGGGCGCTGCTTCGGGGGGCCCCCCGGAGGGCTGGGGATCCCGCAGTAGAGTCTGCGCTGCCTGGAAGCGTGTCTGGCGGGGCGGCTGCTGCAGCGGTGTGGGCCGCGCACTAAGAGGCAGACGTGTGCGTTGGCGCTGGTGACAGGAGCGGATCGCGGCCTAGCGACGCCTGGAGGCCTTCTGCTGACACTGGGCCTGGGGGCGGCTTCCTGAGGCCCCTCCCTTCACTGGAGGAGTCGGACCTGCGGCTGGCAGGGCCCTGCCGTTAGTAGAGTGTGGGACCCGGAGAGTCGTCCTGACGTGCTGCTGAGTCTGGGTAGCCGGCGCCACATCCCTGGTAGCAGGCGCGGAGCTTGGTGGCCCTGGTGCAGGGGTCGCCGGCGCTCGTGGCTGGAAAAGAGTGCTTGTCACATGGAGCGACATCTCAGGGACGGCGCTGACCCGGACTGGAGGTGAGGTGCGGAATTGGTGCTGGCGGCCTGGGCAGCTCCTGCGGAGCGAGACTGCTGAGTGGAGAGGGACTGCCCCCGGGAGCTGAGCTGCCGGAGTCTGGGGTACGCAAGAGGGCCGGCGGAGAACAGCGGCGGTTCCACTGAGACCTGGGGACGTCTGAGACTCATGCATACATGCACTGTGTGAACGTTTGGGCCGGATGGTGTAACTGCGAGGCTGGCTGTCTATGGCCTGTGACACCTGGGCGGCCGCACCGGGCAGAGTTTGGCGCCTTTGGATTGACGCTCCGAGTGCTTGGCGCCATTTTGGTGGAGGTGCGGGCGCCATCTTGCCCCCCTGTGTCTGGCGCGATTCAGCGCCCTGTGGGAGAGACCATTAGATGATTGAAACCTGCGAAGTGTGCTGCCTGCCTAGGTAGCGTGGCGGGGGCCTTTGCTGCTGGGGCCACAGCTGATCTACTGCGGACTTTGCCTGCACGTGGAGGCGTCTGAGCTATTGTCGCCTGGGTTTGCGCAGGAGCGCCATCACTGTGGACATACAGGACATTCAAATGCCAACTCTTACAGAGGAAGCAGCGTTGACCCTGGAGGCTGACTTCACGATTGACGAGGTTACAACCGCCATTCATTCTTTGCAATCCGGTAAGGCCGGAGGGCCTAATGGCATCCCCCTTGAGCTATATAAACACACGTCCTACTCAGTTGCCACGCATCTTCTAGCCATGTTTCGGCATGGTTTGGAGGCTGGAGTCCTGCCGCATGACCAACGTAGGGCCACTATAATCACTGTACCCAAACCGGGAAAACCCCTAGATGAATGCTCTTCTTACCGACCAATATCCCTGCTAAATGCCGAGGCGAAGATATTGGCCAAAATGATAGCTTTGCGATTAACCCCACACCTAGAAACGTTGATCCATCCGGATCAATCCGGGTTTATGCCCAACAGAAGTACTGCACTTAACCTGCGGAGAGTCCCCGCGGTTGTTGCACGTATGCCCTGCCTACAAGAACCGGCAGTCATCCTTTCATTAGATGCACGAATGGCATTCGATATGGTAGAATAGACTTATTTATTTGCAGTTCTCGAACATCTGGGCTTCAGCCCCAAGTTCTGTGCCTGGGTGAAATTATTATATTCTAGCCCTCTGGCCCACGTAGTGGCAAATGGTCATATATCCAGGGACTTCCAGCTGGGTCGTGGCATGTGCCAGGGCTGCCCATTGTCACCCTTGCTGTTTGCCTTGGCCTTGGAACCATTGGCGGCCTGGATCCGATGGGATCATATGATCAGGGGGCTGCATTGGACCGCATCATGGGAGGACCGCATCTCCTTATATGCGGATGATATCCTTTTATATCGGACGTCCCCAAAGCGATCTATTATGGCGCTCCTTAACATTTGTGAGATTTTTGGACGGGTGTCGGGCTATACCATTAACTGGTCTAAATCCATCTTATTTGTCCTCAAAGGCCCGCCCCCACAACTCCCGGTGGAATGCCCCCTAAGAGTTACGGAGGACTCCTTTAAATATTTGGGGGTGTGGGTAACGCCTAATTCTAGTGACTTCCTCCTTAAAAATCTAGAACCTCCCCTAGAGCGATTCCGATCCGATGTCAAACACTGGCACACTTTGCCACTGACACTGCTAGGTAAAGCGGCCCTTTACAAAATGATGACACTTCCGCGGCTGCTATATATATTGGAAAACACCCCATTCCCTGTTCCAGTAAAATATTTTAGACAAATAGACACCCTGGTCTCGGGTCTACTATGGGGTACCAAGACGGTGCGGATCTCACGTGGTAAGTTGGTTAGGAGCTGGTATGGCGGAGGCGTCGCCCTCTCGGACATACAGCTGTACTACTGGGCTGCCCATTTAAAAGTGATAAACCAATGGCTGCACGCATCGCACACAGAACCGGCATTTCAGGCTGACCGATACGAGATCGGGGAGGAGGGGCCCCTTTCTGTATTGTATGACAAAAAGGGCACAGTGTTCCTCTTAGGCCCGACGGCACACACAGTGGGCATATGGTATACTGCACAGACCCGTCTCAAATGCACAGGCATAATTACTCAAATGACTCAGTTATGGACCACATGTAGACTGGGCAAACTTCGTAACAGTAAGGGGTTTGAAGGTTGTAACCTGATGGGTATCTCTACGGTAGGCGACCTATGGAAAAGGGCCGCAGTCATACCATTTATCAACTTCAAGCTCAGTATGATTTAGCATCCACTGAAAGATTCAGATATTTACAGGTCCGTCATGCCCTGCGCTCAGTTATCCCATCCAACACTGACCTGCCAGAATCAACCCCGCTTGAAGACAGGCTGCTTACGGAGCATATGCACAAGAAAGTGACGTCTTTTACCTATCTCAAGCTAGTTAACAATCTACCTGATCCCACCCAGAAATTGAGGCATCATTGTTCTGAAGATTTGGGGGACTTTGACGATGCAGACTGGCAGACGGCACTATCCTCCCTGAGAGAAATGGCCATACCCCCTAGGCTTCGTCTAATACAGTTAAAAATACTTCATCGTGTGCACTTCACTAGAACCACTCTGCACGCTATAGGATGCGCCCCACACCGATTTTGCCCGAGGGGGTGTGGGGAGGAGGGTATATTCTTCCATACTATATGGCAGTGCCCTCGAGTCGCTCCATACTGGGCGAAGATTATGAGAACGATGTCGCAGGTAGTGAATGAATCTGTGCTGCCTGACCCCCGATGCTGTTTGCTAAACATCTGCGACCCTAACAACCTTACTCACCCTGCTCAGGACTGGGTGACACTGGGCATGATGTTCGCTAAACGCAATATTGCCAAATACTGGGGTGCTGAAGAAGTTCCCAAACTGAAAGATTGGTGCGTGGATCTAGATGCGGCCATGATGGCAGAGAGAGTGGTATATTTGCACCGGGGCTGCCCACAAAAATTGGATAAGATCTGGGGTGCCTGGAATGAGTACAGAGGACAATTGTGTGACCCGCCGAGGCCAGATGAGGGTATCGAATCTGATGAATAGATGGGTGGGAGTGGGGGGCTAGGAAACTGTACCGATGTTTCTGGAACAATGTAATTTAATTACTCTACGAATTGAACTGATACTATCTCTTGCATTGTATTGCCTTATTTGCTATATGAATCATTTGACTGTCAGACGCCCTACTTTTGTTGTTAATAAAAACAGTTTAAAAAAAATAATGCCTTCATTGCCACTGATTTAATTTTGTGAATGAAACATAAAGCATACTTTCAGTCTATTACAGGTAACCAGTGAAATGCTGAGCTCATATTGCTGCTGTGATCACATGTTCTCAATCCTCTTGAGTCTTACATCAGCATTCTTGACAATGTCAGTATATTTATTTGGATGTTCCAGCTGGAGCTTCTTGAAGAAGTCTAGAGGTGAATTTATAATCTATAAGGAATGAGTACCATGCAACAGAAACCAATTGCTTAATCTGAAGGAACATAGTCCGTTCATCACCCTTGAACTCTAGGCACTTACATGGTTAACATGGCAAAAGGTTTACCGAATATAGTGGAGAGTTGAAACTATTATTTTTATGTATCTTGCGCCAAGCCTAAGGTTGATCACTTCCATTTATTTTCTATAGCAGCATGTCTGAGCCATTCACAATTGAGTGATCAGACCTCGCCCCCTTAGCTGGACAAGAATGTTACTTCACTGTTTCTTAAGAACCAGGCAATGGGCTCTAATTTCCAACCTAAAAAAATATGGATTTGTGTTGCTTGAAAATGAGAAACCACATATTAACTACAGAGAAGTAAAATATGAATTTAAAATTTGTGATTAATTCATTTGTGGGTGGTAACTTTTAATAGCTAGTGTAATGTTTAAAAAACCGAAATGTCAGTAGTGCCTGGTTGGGCAGTAACCACCCGCCAGTTACACGTATTATAACTCCAATAGTCAACGACATAAGGTATAAAGTTTACCAAAGTCTGGAAGATTCAAAACTGGGTTCACATTGTTGATCATTGGAAAGCACAATTATGCTGTGAGGGCTCTGGGTTCAGGTGATATGTCTGACTACAATAGAAGTTGATGAAGTCATAACTGAAGAGAGTCATAAGTCCTATTCGTTAGTTTGACTCTGAGCGCAGACTCCACAGAAGGGAAATCACGAATCTCTGAGATGGAAAAATATAGAGGGTATGGAGCAGCAGTCTTCAGTAAAGAATATAAAGGGTGAAAATGATCAGCCTAATGGAGCCTAATGGCTGAGGTTATACTAAAAGACAATTCCAAGTAGATTCTGAAAATATGTCTGACTGATTTGCTGGTCCTTTGGGACGTAAGGAGCGTGAATAACAAGCCTTCATTGGGAAACTTATCTGGGGCAGTTGTATATACATAATTTGCTGTGGAAACAATGACTTTGGGGTTTGGGAACAGCCTTAACAAATATCAATGAGACTGTGGAAATGAATCACCCGTTAAAGAGAAGTAGGGTCCCTGGCCATGATGCTATTAGAGATGTTCTATAAGAAAGCGTGATAATTTGGACATACTTTTTTGCTCTTGTAATAAAATAAGTTATACTGCGAATTCACAGCAAGTTGGAGGGGTTCACTGGTAATGCCAGTGTTTAAAACTCTGTGGCTAATTGCTTAATTGTTCTCATTGACGTTTTTTCAAATATTTTTGCTTGTATTTTAGTAAGTGAAGTTGAAGAGTGGGTCTATGGAAGTAGTTTAATTCCTAAAGAAAAAGCTGGATTTGGGCCAGGAGAGATGACATGAATCACATGTTTGCATTTAATTTTTTTAATTTAATTATATTATTAGTAAATAAAATATATACAAGAGTGCTAAATATTTGTGTTGATTTTCAATCTGAATTTGATGCAAATTGGTGAATTCTCCACTACTTTGGTCAAAGTTGGCAGGCAAGGGTCTACCAAGTGGACTATTGAATTGCTTAGTGGCCCTACATTGGTATCTATTGGCTTGGGTCAATTTTGCCCTCTACCCTACATAAGGCTAAATGTAATCCACCTAAACTCAATGGCTTGCATATACTGACGATCTTGCCATATTTGTCTATACACCTATTGCGGTGCACAGTCAGTTTGTTGGAGGCATCAGAAAATTATTCTAAAGCAACTAGATCATATATTAATACTACCACAACATATGTTTGGCAAACAGGCCAACAAATATGACCATTGTGTCGAACTTTATGCCCTAAAACAGGAAGTCGTTGGCAGTGTTCAAATATCGGAGTGGTTTTTAACCATAAATCCACAACGACCAACCATTTCCAATAAACATATTTAATAACCATTCCCTCGGGTATTGTCGGCACTTACAAGTCTGGCAGTTTAACTGTTAATAAGATGATTATAAAATGGGTCTTCTATTGAAGACCTATTTGCCAATAGTTGTTTCTGTTGCTATTTGCGGTCTTCCAGGTCTTGTTTTAGTGCACCCCAGACTTTCAAAGTTTCGAAGGGCATGGACTGCGGACAGCAGGATGTGAACCCGCAGTAGAAGGAATAGAGACCTACGCCTCGAGTTGGGGGTTGTTTTCTCTTGTTTTATTAAATAATGTGTAAAACGGTCTATCCTCCTTAACTAGACTTGGTAATCACTCAGTTGCTGATCTTTGTTTAATGGATCGAAGAAAGATTAAAACGAAGAAGAAGCTGAAGCAGGTGTTTGACAGATGACAAGCAATTTACTGAGAAAAAAACATCTTTGACCCTGTTTCTCAATGTTGAGGGGACCTTGCTTGATAAAAGTGCAAAGCCCTAACCATAGTTGTAAGCTTCTCTGCTTTTGGATGGTGGTTCAAAATGACTACCACAATTGGTCTGGAGCTAATTTGTCAAGATGTAGCTTGTCAGCTGTGCAGACCAAATGAATTAATACAGAATGTGCATGTATGCCCAGTATATAAGATAATGTGGATGAAATACTTAAAACCCCAGGTAATGAAAACTAGTCTATACACGGTTTCATCTGCTTTCAAAGATTTACTGTCACGATTACCCTATTTTTCAATGCCAAAAAAACTGTTATTTTGGTTGTAATCCTCGGAATTTGTTTCTTACTATATTGTTTTCATGTAGCTCTGCCATTTGTAAGTATAGGCAAGTTATTTTATTTTATAATTTACAAATGAACACTTATGTGTTTGGCAGAAACGTCTAAACAACTACATTCGTAATTCCTGTTTATTTTTATTGGGAACTGCATTGTCTTAACAAAAATAATGCGGGTGCTTGAACTACTCTGCATGGTCCATAGAACGATCTCCTCTCCTCCTTTGTGTACCAGAGTTTCTAGACCATCTTCAGTAAGATTTATAGGAACCAAGGACTCTTGCTTTGCCTCGCTGGATTGTTGCTCTAACACAGGAATACCATTAGTTGAAACTTCCTCAAATGCATTTATTCTTCCAGGTCTGTTGAATCTAACTACCTGCTTGGGGGTGTCACCCTCGAACAACAGTTGATTTCCCAAAACATAGCTGCTCTGGTTTATGCCTTGTCTGGGCTGTGCAATCAGCCTGTGGTCCGAAATCCTAACAACTTCACGAAGGCACCTGTGGACACCTGACCTGGAGAGTGCATGAAGGTTCAAAATTTGAACTCAAACGATCAGGTTAATTGTTAGTGTCCGATCTCAAGCGTGCTCGTTGCAGATGTTTTGAGTCTGAAATTGGCTTGACCCTTAATACGGAATTCAGCTCACCTAACAACCTGCTATCCTTTTTACATAAGTGCTCTTCTCCTGCCTACAAAAGCCCTTGTAGCACTTAAAATTTCTTTGCACATAATGCTGTCCCCTTCAGATGTTGTCTGGTTATCACCTTGCCTATAATATGGGAAGAAATGACTTCATAGTAGAACCTGTGAGGTCACAGTATCAAAGGTATCCTAGTTCTTAGAAAAACCTTTTCACCAGATCTGTAGTGGCAGTAACAATGATGCTGAGTTTGCAGCAGTATTTAAAAGAAACCTAAGCACTATGTTAGAGACAGACATTTTATGGCTGTTTTTCATATTTTTCCCTCTCCAATTTGTTTTTATGTACATTTATCACAAGATTGGGTTATATTTTCAGCAAGATAATGTGTTGAAAGAGATTCTTCAAGTCCCCCGCTACAGCCAGCAGGTTTTCACCTTTAACTGTTCTCAGGTAGGAACCATAGAAGTAGGTTTGCATGTGTGGTGAGGTGTAATCACCTTTGTGGGGAATAATTTGATTGCAGACCTGATGCCAGTAGTGTATTTTAAAATGTGGTACCCTGTGTTGCCTTTCACTAGTAAGACCTTGATGGATGTTATAGTAATGCACATCCTTCGATTTACTTGCGCATGAAGACTATTTGGCATACTTGTCTGACCATTTCCCTGCTGACTTTATATGACAGATGTTAAAGGACTTCATCTGTATCGTCCACGCAGAAAGTGTGCGTTGATCAATCATGTACAACTGCTAAAATCAAATCCAACTTTGTTTTAATTTAACAAAAACCATCACAAAACTACATAAAAGCACATCAAATCTTGATATAATGTACTGAATAATTACTAATGGTTTCATAAAATTATAGACACGACATGGTCCGAACACGTCCTAATTGGTTACTGAAACCTGAACCGTCAGGCATCATGTTAATTATTTCGTGGGGCGTGGCTAGCCAGCCAACATGGCGGACGTGCCAGCGTAGAGCTCCGCTCCGAACAACCCCTAATTTTCCTGCAGTTGCCTTACTGGAGGTGCCCCCAGAGCCTGTGCTACGAGGTGCTGGTGTGTGACAGTGGCGGGAGCTCACTGGGCTGCCCTGTGATCGACTGGGTCGGTGTGCGGCAGCGGGACGGCCCGTGGCAGAGGGCTGCGCGGCGCCACCGGCGGCCATTTCGGGAGTGGAGTGAGGCACAGGGTCTCTGGGCGCTGCTTCGGGGGGCCCCCCGGAGGGCTGGGGATCCCGCAGTAGAGTCTGCGCTGCCTGGAAGCGTGTCTGGCGGGGCGGCTGCTGCAGCGGTGTGGGCCGCGCACTAAGAGGCAGACGTGTGCGGTGGCGCTGGTGACAGGAGCGGATCGCGGCCTAGCGACGCCTGGAGGCCTTCTGCTGACACTGGGCCTGGGGGCGGCTTCCTGTGGCCCCTCCCTTCACTGGAGGAGTCGGACCTGCGGCTGGCAGGGCCCTGCCGTTAGTAGAGTGTGGGACCCGGAGAGTCGTCCTGACGTGCTGCTGAGTCTGGGTAGCCGGCGCCACATCCCTGGTAGCAGGCGCGGAGCTTGGTGGCCCTGGTGCAGGGGTCGCCGGCGCTCGTGGCTGGAAAAGAGTGCTTGTCACATGGAGCGACATCTCAGGGACGGCGCTGACCCGGACTGGAGGTGAGGTGCGGAACTGGTGCTGGCGGCCTGGGCAGCTCCTGCGGAGCGAGACTGCTGAGTGGAGAGGGACTGCCCCCGGGAGCTGAGCTGCCGGAGTCTGGGGTACGCAAGAGGGCCGGCGGAGAACAGCGGCGGTTCCACTGAGACCTGGGGACGTCTGAGACTCATGCATACATGCACTGTGTGAACGTTTGGGCCGGATGGTGTAACTGCGAGGCTGGCTGTCTATGGCCTGTGACACCTGGGCGGCCGCACCGGGCAGAGTTTGGCGCCTTTGGATTGACGCTCCGAGTGCTTGGCGCCATTTTGGTGGAGGTGCGGGCGCCATCTTGCCCCCCTGTGTCTGGCGCGATTCAGCGCCCTGTGGGAGAGACCATTAGATGATTGAAACCTGCGAAGTGTGCTGCCTGCCTAGGTAGCGTGGCGGGGGCCTTTGCTGCTGGGGCCACAGCTGATCTACTGCGGACTTTGCCTGCACGTGGAGGCGTCTGAGCTATTGTCGCCTGGGTTTGCGCAGGAGCGCCATCACTGTGGACATACAGGACATTCAAATGCCAACTCTTACAGAGGAAGCAGCGTTGACCCTGGAGGCTGACTTCACGATTGACGAGGTTACAACCGCCATTCATTCTTTGCAATCCGGTAAGGCCGGAGGGCCTAATGGCATCCCCCTTGAGCTATATAAACACACGTCCTACTCAGTTGCCACGCATCTTCTAGCCATGTTTCGGCATGGTTTGGAGGCTGGAGTCCTGCCGCATGACCAACGTAGGGCCACTATAATCACTGTACCCAAACCGGGAAAACCCCTAGATAAATGCTCTTCTTACCGACCAATATCCCTGCTAAATGCCGAGGCGAAGATATTGGCCAAAATGATAGCTTTGCGATTAACCCCACACCTAGAAACGTTGATCCATCCGGATCAATCCGGGTTTATGCCCAACAGAAGTACTGCACTTAACCTGCGGAGAGTCCCCGCGGTTGTTGCACGTATGCCCTGCCTACAAGAACCGGCAGTCATCCTTTCATTAGATGCACGAATGGCATTCGATATGGTAGAATAGACTTATTTATTTGCAGTTCTCGAACATCTGGGCTTCAGCCCCAAGTTCTGTGCCTGGGTGAAATTATTATATTCTAGCCCTCTGGCCCACGTAGTGGCAAATGGTCATATCTCCAGGGACTTCCAGCTGGGTCGTGGCATGTGCCAGGGCTGCCCATTGTCACCCTTGCTGTTTGCCTTGGCCTTGGAACCATTGGCGGCCTGGATCCGATGGGATCATATGATCAGGGGGCTGCATTGGACCGCATCATGGGAGGACCGCATCTCCTTATATGCGGATGATATCCTTTTATATCGGACGTCCCCAAAGCGATCTATTATGGCGCTCCTTAACATTTGTGAGATTTTTGGACGGGTGTCGGGCTATACCATTAACTGGTCTAAATCCATCTTATTTGTCCTCAAAGGCCCGCCCCCACAACTCCCGGTGGAATGCCCCCTAAGAGTTACGGAGGACTCCTTTAAATATTTGGGGGTGTGGGTAACGCCTAATTCTAGTGACTTCCTCCTTAAAAATCTAGAACCTCCCCTAGAGCGATTCCGATCCGATGTCAAACACTGGCACACTTTGCCACTGACACTGCTAGGTAAAGCGGCCCTTTACAAAATGATGACACTTCCGCGGCTGCTATATATATTGGAAAACACCCCATTCCCTGTTCCAGTAAAATATTTTAGACAAATAGACACCCTGGTCTCGGGTCTACTATGGGGTACCAAGACGGTGCGGATCTCACGTGGTAAGTTGGTTAGGAGCTGGTATGGCGGAGGCGTCGCCCTCTCGGACATACAGCTGTACTACTGGGCTGCCCATTTAAAAGTGATAAACCAATGGCTGCACGCATCGCACACAGAACCGGCATTTCAGGCTGACCGATACGAGATCGGGGAGGAGGGGCCCCTTTCTGTATTGTATGACAAAAAGGGCACAGTGTCCCTCTTAGGCCCGACGGCACACACAGTGGGCATATGGTATACTGCACAGACCCGTCTCAAATGCACAGGCATAATTACTCAAATGACTCAGTTATGGACCACATGTAGACTGGGCAAACTTCGTAACAGTAAGGGGTTTGAAGGTTGTAACCTGATGGGTATCTCTACGGTAGGCGACCTATGGAAAAGGGCCGCAGTCATACCATTTATCAACTTCAAGCTCAGTATGATTTAGCATCCACTGAAAGATTCAGATATTTACAGGTCCGTCATGCCCTGCGCTCAGTTATCCCATCCAACACTGACCTGCCAGAATCAACGCCGCTTGAAGACAGGCTGCTTACGGAGCATATGCACAAGAAAGTGACGTCTTTTACCTATCTCAAGCTAGTTAACAATCTACCTGATCCCACCCAGAAATTGAGGCATCATTGTTCTGAAGATTTGGGGGACTTTGACGATGCAGACTGGCATACGGCACTATCCTCCCTGAGAGAAATGGCCATACCCCCTAGGCTTCGTCTAATACAGTTAAAAATACTTCATCGTGTGCACTTCACTAGAACCACTCTGCACGCTATAGGATGCGCCCCACACCGATTTTGCCCGAGGGGGTGTGGGGAGGAGGGTATATTCTTCCATACTATATGGCAGTGCCCTCGAGTCGCTCCATACTGGGCGAAGATTATGAGAACGATGTCGCAGGTAGTGAATGAATCTGTGCTGCCTGACCCCCGATGCTGTTTGCTAAACATCTGCGACCCTAACAACCTTACTCACCCTGCTCAGGACTGGGTGACACTGGGCATGATGTTCGCTAAACGCAATATTGCCAAATACTGGGGTGCTGAAGAAGTTCCCAAACTGAAAGATTGGTGCGTGGATCTAGATGCGGCCATGATGGCAGAGAGAGTGGTATATTTGCACCGGGGCTGCCCACAAAAATTGGATAAGATCTGGGGTGCCTGGAATGAGTACAGAGGACAATTGTGTGACCCGCCGAGGCCAGATGAGGGTATCGAATCTGATGAATAGATGGGTGGGAGTGGGGGGCTAGGAAACTGTACCGATGTTTCTGGAACAATGTAATTTAATTACTCTACGAATTGAACTGATACTATCTCTTGCATTGTATTGCCTTATTTGCTATATGAATCATTTGACTGTCAGACGCCCTACTTTTGTTGTTAATAAAAACAGTTTAAAAAAAAATAATGCCTTCATTGCCACTGATTTAATTTTGTGAATGAAACATAAAGCATACTTTCAGTCTATTACAGGTAACCAGTGAAATGCTGAGCTCATATTGCTGCTGTGATCACATGTTCTCAATCCTCTTGAGTCTTACATCAGCATTCTTGACAATGTCAGTATATTTATTTGGATGTTCCAGCTGGAGCTTCTTGAAGAAGTCTAGAGGTGAATTTATAATCTATAAGGAATGAGTACCATGCAACAGAAACCAATTGCTTAATCTGAAGGAACATAGTCCGTTCATCACCCTTGAACTCTAGGCACTTACATGGTTAACATGGCAAAAGGTTTACCGAATATAGTGGAGAGTTGAAACTATTATTTTTATGTATCTTGCGCCAAGCCTAAGGTTGATCACTTCCATTTATTTTCTATAGCAGCATGTCTGAGCCATTCACAATTGAGTGATCAGACCTCGCCCCCTTAGCTGGACAAGAATGTTACTTCACTGTTTCTTAAGAACCAGGCAATGGGCTCTAATTTCCAACCTAAAAAAATATGGATTTGTGTTGCTTGAAAATGAGAAACCACATATTAACTACAGAGAAGTAAAATATGAATTTAATATTTGTGATTAATTCATTTGTGGGTGGTAACTTTTAATAGCTAGTGTAATGTTTAAAAAACCGAAATGTCAGTAGTGCCTGGTTGGGCAGTAACCACCCGCCAGTTACACGTATTATAACTCCAATAGTCAACGACATAAGGTATAAAGTTTACCAAAGTCTGGAAGATTCAAAACTGGGTTCACATTGTTGATCATTGGAAAGCACAATTATGCTGTGAGGGCTCTGGGTTCAGGTGATATGTCTGACTACAATAGAAGTTGATGAAGTCATAACTGAAGAGAGTCATAAGTCCTATTCGTTAGTTTGACTCTGAGCGCAGACTCCACAGAAGGGAAATCACGAATCTCTGAGATGGAAAAATATAGAGGGTATGGAGCAGCAGTCTTCAGTAAAGAATATAAAGGGTGAAAATGATCAGCCTAATGGAGCCTAATGGCTGAGGTTATACTAAAAGACAATTCCAAGTAGATTCTGAAAATATGTCTGACTGATTTGCTGGTCCTTTGGGACGTAAGGAGCGTGAATAACAAGCCTTCAGTGGGAAACTTATCTGGGGCAGTTGTATATACATAATTTGCTGTGGAAACAATGACTTTGGGGTTTGGGAACAGCCTTAACAAATATCAATGAGACTGTGGAAATTAATCACCCGTTAAAGAGAAGTAGGGTCCCTGGCCATGATGCTATTAGAGATGTTCTATAAGAAAGCGTGATAATTTGGACATACTTTTTTGCTCTTGTAATAAAATAAGTTATACTGCGAATTCACAGCAAGTTGGAGGGGTTCACTGGTAATGCCAGTGTTTAAAACTCTGTGGCTAATTGCTTAATTGTTCTCATTGACGTTTTTTCAAATATTTTTGCTTGTATTTTAGTAAGTGAAGTTGAAGAGTGGGTCTATGGAAGTAGTTTAATTCCTAAAGAAAAAGCTGGATTTGGGCCAGGAGAGATGACATGAATCACATGTTTGCATTTAATTTTTTTAATTTAATTATATTATTAGTAAATAAAATATATACAAGAGTGCTAAATATTTGTGTTGATTTTCAATCTGAATTTGATGCAAATTGGTGAATTCTCCACTACTTTGGTCAAAGTTGGCAGGCAAGGGTCTACCAAGTGGACTATTGAATTGTTTAGTGGCCCTACATTGGTATCTATTGGCTTGGGTCAATTTTGCCCTCTACCCTACATAAGGCTAAATGTAATCCACCTAAACTCAATGGCTTGCATATACTGACGATCTTGCCATATTTGTCTATACACCTATTGCGGTGCACAGTCAGTTTGTTGGAGGCATCAGAAAATTATTCTAAAGCAACTAGATCATATATTAATACTACCACAACATATGTTTGGCAAACAGGCCAACAAATATGACCATTGTGTCGAACTTTATGCCCTAAAACAGGAAGTCGTTGGCAGTGTTCAAATATCGGAGTGGTTTTTAACCATAAATCCACAACGACCAACCATTTCCAATAAACATATTTAATAACCATTCCCTCGGGTATTGTCGGCACTTACAAGTCTGGCAGTTTAACTGTTAATAAGATGATTATAAAATGAGTCTTCTATTGAAGACCTATTTGCCAATAGTTGTTTCTGTTGCTATTTGCGGTCTTCCAGGTCTTGTTTTAGTGCACCCCAGACTTTCAAAGTTTCGAAGGGCATGGACTGCGGACAGCAGGATGTGAACCCGCAGTAGAAGGAATAGAGACCTACGCCTCGAGTTGGGGGTTGTATTCTCTTGTTTTATTAAATAATGTGTAAAACGGTCTATCCTCCTTAACTAGACTTGGTAATCACTCAGTTGCTGATCTTTGTTTAATGGATCGAAGAAAGATTAAAACGAAGAAGAAGCTGAAGCAGGTGTTTGACAGATGACAAGCAATTTACTGAGAAAAAAACATCTTTGGCCCTGTTTCTCAATGTTGAGGGGACCTTGCTTGATAAAAGTGCAAAGCCCTAACCATAGTTGTAAGCTTCTCTGCTTTTGGATGGTGGTTCAAAATGACTACCACAATTGGCCTGGAGCTAATTTGTCAAGATGTAGCTTGTCAGCTGTGCAGACCAAATGAATTAATACAGAATGTGCATGTATGCCCAGTATATAAGATAATGTGGATGAAATACTTAAAACCCCAGGTAATGAAAACTAGTCTATACACGGTTTCATCTGCTTTCAAAGATTTACTGTCACGATTACCCTATTTTTCAATGCCAAAAAAACTGTTATTTTGGTTGTAATCCTCGGAATTTGTTTCTTACTATATTGTTTTCATGTAGCTCTGCCATTTGTAAGTATAGGCAAGTTATTTTATTTTATAATTTACAAATGAACACTTATGTGTTTGGCAGAAACGACTAAACAACTACATTCGTAATTCCTGTTTATTTTTATTGGGAACTGCATTGTCTTAACAAAAATAATGCGGGTGCTTGAACTACTCTGCATGGTCCATAGAACGATCTCCTCTCCTCCTTTGTGTACCAGAGTTTCTAGACCATCTTCAGTAAGATTTATAGGAACCAAGGACTCTTGCTTTGCCTCGCTGGATTGTTGCTCTAACACAGGAATACCATTAGTTGAAACTTCCTCAAATGCATTTATTCTTCCAGGTCTGTTGAATCTAACTACCTGCTTGGGGGTGTCACCCTCGAACAACAGTTGATTTCCCAAAACATAGCTGCTCTGGTTTATGCCTTGTCTGGGCTGTGCAATCAGCCTGTGGTCCGAAATCCTAACAACTTCACGAAGGCACCTGTGGACACCTGACCTGGAGAGTGCATGAAGGTTCAAAATTTGAACTCAAACGATCAGGTTAATGGTTAGTGTCCGATCTCAAGCGTGCTCGTTGCAGATGTTTTGAGTCTGAAATTGGCTTGACCCTTAATACGGAATTCAGCTCACCTAACAACCTGCTATCCATTTTACATAAGTGCTCTTCTCCTGCCTACAAAAGCCCTTGTAGCACTTAAAATTTCTTTGCACATAATGCTGTCCCCTTCAGATGTTGTCTGGTTATCACCTTGCCTATAATATGGGAAGAAATGACTTCATAGTAGAACCTGTGAGGTCACAGTATCAAAGGTATCCTAGTTCTTAGAAAAACCTTTTCACCAGATCTGTAGTGGCAGTAACAATGATGCTGAGTTTGCAGCAGTATTTAAAAGAAACCTAAGCACTATGTTAGAGACAGACATTTTATGGCTGTTTTTCATATTTTTCCCTCTCCAATTTGTTTTTATGTACATTTATTACAAGATTGGGTTAAATTTTCAGCAAGATAATGTGTTGAAAGAGATTCTTCAAGTCCCCCGCTACAGCCAGCAGGTTTTCACCTTTAACTGTTCTCAGGTAGGAACCATAGAAGTAGGTTTGCATGTGTGGTGAGGTGTAATCACCTCTGTGGGGAATAATTTGATTGCAGACCTGATGCCAGTAGTGTATTTTAAAATGTGGTACCCTGTGTTGCCTTTCACTAGTAAGACCTTGATGGATGTTATAGTAATGCACATCCTTCGATTTGCTTGCGCATGAAGACTATTTGGCATACTTGTCTGACCATTTCCCTGCTGACTTTATATGACAGATGTTAAAGGACTTCATCTGTATCTTCCACGCAGAAAGTGTGCGTTGATCAATCATGTACAACTGCTAAAATCAAATCCAACTTTGTTTTAATTTAACAAAAACCATCACAAAACTACATAAAAGCACATAAAATCTTGATATAATGTACTGAATAATTACTAATGGTTTCATAAAATTATAGACACGACATGGTCCGAACACGTCCTAATTGGTTACTGAAACCTGAACCGTCAGGCATCATGTTAATTATTTCGTGGGGCGTGGCTAGCCAGCCAACATGGCGGACGTGCCAGCGTAGAGCTCCCCTCCGAACATCCCCTAATTTTCCTGCAGTTGCCTTACTGGAGGCGCCCCCAGAGCCTGTGCTACGAGGTGCTGGTGTGTGACAGTGGCGGGAGCTCACTGGGCTGCCCTGTGATCGACTGGGTCGGTGTGCGGCAGCGGGACGGCCCGTGGCAGAGGGCTGTGCGGCGCCACCGGCGGCCATTTCGGGAGTGGAGTGAGGCTCAGGGTCCCTGGGCGCTGCTTCGGGGCCCCCCCCCGGAGGGCTGGGGATCCCGCAGTAGAGTCTGCGCTGCCTGGAAGCGTGTCTGGCGGGGTGGCTGCTGCAGCGGTGTGGGCCGCGCACTAAGAGGCAGACGCGTGCGGTGGCGCTGGTGACAGGAGCGGATCGCGGCCTAGCGACGCCTGGAGGCCTTCTGCTGACACTGGGCCTGGGGGCGGCTTCCTGAGGCCCCTCCCTTCGCTGGAGGAGTCGGACCTGCGGCTGGCAGGGCCCTGCCGTTAGTAGAGTGTGGGACCCGGAGAGCACTGAGAGTCGTCCTGACGTGCTGCCGAGTCTGGGTAGCCGGCGCCACATCCCTGGTAGCAGGCGCGGAGCTTGGTGGCCCTGGTGCAGGGGTCGCCGGAGCTCGTGGCTGGAAAAGAGTGCTTGTCACACGGAGCGACATCTCAGGGACGGCGCTGACCCGGACTGGAGGTGAGGTGAGGAACTGGTGCTGGCGGCCTGGGCAGCTCCTGCGGAGCGAGACTGCTGAGTGAAGAGGGACTGCCCCCGGGAGCTGAGCTGCCGGAGTCTGGGGGACGCAAGAGGGCCGGCGGAGAACAGCGGCGGTTCCACTGAGACCTGGGGACGTCTGAGACTCATGCATACATGCACTGTGTGAACGTTTGGGCCGTGTAACTGCGGGGCTGGCTGTCTATGGCCTGTGACACCTGGGCGGCCGCACCGGGCAGAGTTTGGCGCCTTTGGATTGACGCTCCGAGTGCTGGCCGCCATTTTGGTGGAGGTGCGGGTGCCATCTTGCCCCCCTGTGTCTGGCGCGATTCAGCGCCCTGTGGGAGCGACCATTAGATGATTGAAATCTGCGAAGTGTGCTGCCTGCCTAGGTAGCGTGGCGGGGGCCTTTGCTGCTGGGGCCACAGCTGATCTACTGCGGACTTTGCCTGCACGTGGAGGCGTCTGAGCTATTGTCGCCTGGGTTTGCGCAGGAGCGCCATCACTGTGGATAGTGCAGCGCGGCGGGCTGCTGCTAGGCCACACGAGGAACTGGCGCCTGCTGGCAGGGACGGAGACTGAAAGACTGCTGCTGCCCAACCGATCAGTGATTACCCCTAGCCTGGACAGCGTCATTGTGGCAGATAGCTACGCTGGGTCTTGCTAGGGGCCGGCTAAGTGGCTGCACCTGTTGCCCCTGGGCTGTGGCTGCTGGGACTGGGCACTGGGCGCCACTTGTTGCTGGCGACGGACTCATCCCTGTGGCCGCTGGCGCCTGGCGCGGTTTCTGAGGGGGCTGCCTCTGGCCCACATCAGGCGCAGCGCCCAGAGACGGCCTTGTGCAAACGGGTCATGTGTGCGAGCCGCTGGACCTTGTCATCGTGCCGCTGGGCCCTGTGCTCCGGCGAGGTGTGGAGAGGCCGTAGTGGCGGCTTCGTGGCGAGGGCCTGCTGGCGCGGGGCCCCTATAGGACTGGAGAGGTGTGCCCTACTGGACTGCGCGGTGTCGGTTGGTATGTCCCCTAGAGACGTTAGCGGAGTGAGCGTGGTCTGTTGGAAGTTGGAGCCTTGCCTGGGGGTCAATCGGACTGGTTCGGAGATCCCTTGAGCGGCGCCGGCGGACGCTGGACTAAAAAGACATTTCCCCCACGGGGGCCTGGAACGGGGGTCGGACAGCTGCTAGTGAGAGTGGATGTCGTCTGTGCAGCCTCAGGCAGGCTCAGGGATAAAACCCTGCAGAAACAGCAGGTCGCAGAGGGGCCGGGTCACCCACATGGCTAACAAGGCGATGGACTGAGCCTGACTGCGGCCCTTGCAGCCAAAATGGATTCTGTCCTGGCGGCGGTGGAACGCATTGGCACCACGCTGGAGCAGACAAAGACATCACTTGTGACTCGCATCGATAAGGGGATGTCGGACTTCACCTTGCTCCGCGCAGACCACCGCAAACTAGTGGATACAGTTATGGAACAACAGCAGTCGTTTCAGGAGTTGCAGCCGGTGGTGCAGCAACATACCTCGGCACTCCAGGACATCCTTGACAGGGTACACGTGCTGGAGGACCGTATGGAGGATGCGGAGGGTCGCTCCCGCCGCAACAATGTCCGCGTGGTCGGGCTTCCGGATGGTGAAGAAGGGAAAGACCAGGAGAAATATACGGAGTCCTGGTTGAGATATCTCCTGCATGCGGAGGTGTTGTTCCCGCACTTCGTTGTGGAGCGAGCGCACAAGGTGCTGGCGCAGAGGCCTCGGCCCGGTGCCCGGCCTCGCCCTTTCCTTTTCAAGCTGCTAGACTATTGCGAACGGGATGTGGTGCTGCGTGAGACAAGGAAGCTGGACGATTTGACGGTGGGGAACAGCTGTGTGATGTTCTTCCCCGACTACACTGCGATGGTGCAGAGACGGAGAAGCACCTATCTGGCGGTGAAGAAGCAGCTGCGGGAGCTGGGCCTTCCGTACTCCTTGTTGCTCCCCTCTCAACTCCGAGTGAGCACCAAGGATGGGGCCCGCTTCTTCGATGCGCCATCGGATGTATGGGACTGGCTGGTGGAGACAGGACAATGGAAGGGAGCGCGACCCGAGACTGTGGAAGGGGAAAGTGAATGGCAGGTGCAAAAGTCAAGGAGGCGTAGGAAAGGAGGAGCCCGTCGCGGCCAGAGCACTGGCCCAGCGGCTCCTAGTCAAGAAGAAAAGCGGCTCGAGAGAGACAGGAGGCCCTTGAAGCGGTCGTGAATCTGTGAGTGCTACATGGAGTGAGCAGGCAGGCTTCACAGATGCGGAGTGACCCAGGCATCAGTAACCAGTCATCCCCTTCGACTGTACTCTGACGATGTGGCCATGCCGGTGGTAACACCGCAGACAGCGGACTTCCTCATGTGATGTGCTCCTGGGACAAGGGGAAGTGGGAAACTTGCTGTTAGCCTCCTCACTGCTGGTGATGTTGTTTTGCCCCCATGTTGCTGAGTGAGCGTTAGGCCACGCTTGCCTTCTCCACTGTATGGTCGCAGAGCCGTGGATGCTTGCTGGGCTGTGGGGGGGGAGGGGTGTCATGCTGGCGCCGCGGCTAGCAGGCGCTGGCCGATCACACGCGTAGAGGGCTCCCCTGCAGGAAGCACACACCGCTACAGTGAGAATAAGGGTATTAGATGCTTAGGGGCACCTTAGGGGATCCCAAGTGATAAGGGTTAGGGGTGTGGCGCATTGGGATTGTTGGCAGCACACG